>NC_138126.1:56724238-57324238 GCF_964188305.1 Podarcis bocagei | reverse complement strand
AAAGCAAACTTTTTTTTCAGCCTGGGAAGGGGAGGGGGTCGAATTATTTTACGGAGAACCTTCCTGGAGACCTCATACGGGTGGTAGGCCGCGCCAGATGCAAAAGTAGGGAGAACAGCAGTCGTGACTCTTCCTTTTGTGTAGTTTCGCTATATCCCAGCCACACAATCCAGAGGCTTCTGCCTACACACACCTCTCTACCATCCAGGTGAAGAAGAAGCATCATCACAGTTCAGACACATTCCGGCCGCACTATTCTTTCATTATGTGGGGGGTGCATCGAAATCCCCGTCTTCTGCACTATCCATGACAGCAGGATTCTTTTCGTGCAAAATAGTCTGGCCCAACTGACGAGAACATTTTCTACAGTGTACTTGTAAGAGCAGGAACTTTCTTGTTTACCGACTCATGCCAGATTTTTATTTTTATTTTACTTGAAGCTTTCTCCTTTGCTGCCGCCTGCTCTCTTCTCATTCCTCGGGCCTCCTGTTGCTCAATATGGCAGTGCTTCTTGACTCATTGCCTAAGCCACATAAGACTTTTTGATGCTTTTCTTGTCCTCGCTGCTGTTGCTGCTTTTTTTCTTCTTCTTCTCATTTTGATGCAACTGCTTCTAATGATGGGATCTCCGGGTTTTGGGAAGCAACTTGAAAATGGCCTGATGTGCATTAAGAGTATTATGGATGGCCCCTGAAATGCAGCACTGCAAAAATAATGTTTTTGGAAATAATTTACATTTCCTCTCAGTGTGTGTGTGAACATCCAAAGGTACTTTAGCAGAGCAGGAAAGCAGATGTACTAGTAACAAGAGAAGGAGCTCTGAAAGAATGGTTTGCATGAAATGAGGTTTTAATGGCTGCTTGTGTGTGTGATCACATTTTTTCCATTTCTAGAATGGAAAGCCCCAGTCTTTACGGCCTTTCTATGACTCGGCTTGAAGGAAGGGTTGATCTTTTGGGCATCTTTCTAAATGGCAGTGCAATGATCTCCTTAAAAGGAACCACAGATTTCACAATTCTCTTTGGTCATTTCAAATGTATTTATAGCTTGTCAGTTTCTTATGGAAGACACCACTTGTGAAATAAATGGTTTTAAATCTTTCGTTTTCAGCATTTTTTAAAAAAAAGGTAATGAGCTTCTGTGATGCCCACAAAGTTCAGTGTGAAATCTACTGTCCCCACTCTCCGCCCATGTTGTTTGGCGTGGCCAGTCCCCCAGCAGATTTGCTCCTGGGCTCCTTGCATTCAGGAATTCCGTCCAGCAATAGCTTTTTGCCACAGAGATACAGTAAAGGTCACAGGAACGTGAGAAGCTCCTTTAAACCAATTGGGCTACCCAGCTCAACAGCAACTGATAGTGGCTTGTCAGGGTTTCCTGAAGAAGCATTTCCTAGCCCTACCTGGAGACACAAGGGACTGAACATTGCAGGCAAGTCTTGTGTTCTGCCACAGAGCTACAGCCACCCCAGATGGCTGGGTGGCCACGACCTGTGTGCTCGATATACAGTTAGAAGGTTGGGGGGGGCGGAAATCTTTTTAGGGACACTTAAGCAGCTCTCAAAGTGTCTGTGAACAGCACTTACAATGCTGGTTGTTGTTTTTTCCAGATGACGGTTAAGGAATACAGTTTATATCATTTACAGTGAGGATCTATTTGGTAGAGCTTGTATTCCAGCTGAGTCCTATGTAGACTTATTCCAGTGGAATAGTTTAGCAGTCACTGCAGACAAACGGAAGCGGCAACCTCCTTACACTCAGGGAAGTAAAACCCACTGAACCCAGTGAGCCTCATTTCAGGGAAGACATGCAAAGTTTTGCACTGTAAGGTACTTAGAAGGCTGTTTGACTGAACAAGGAAAGGCTCTTCCTTGGGCATTTCTCTTCCTGCCCTTGCTAATATCCCACACTCATGCTAGTGTAAAATTATCCTGCTCATTATCCTAGCATTCTATCCTGCACTCTATTTGTGAGGCAAGTTATTTATTCTCTAAATGCATAAAGTATCATTGGGTGTAAAAGTTTAGGTTTGCTAAAGAAGCCAACCTTCCCCTTGGCAGACTGAATGATTCCAAAATGAAAGGTATGGCATTAAGACTCTTCTCCTCTAACCACAGTGCTAAGCTGGGAAATATGCCTTCCAGTTACCTCAGAAACATCTCTTCTAGGAAGAAAAAAAAAAAGGAAAGGAAAAAGAAGGAAGCAATTTAGAGCAAATATGGTAAAGAAGAGCATTTCACGTGTTTCAGGTGCGAAGAACCTTTGGTCCTTCAGATGTTGTTGCTATTGCTACTGCTGATTTACTAAACACCTTCTAAATCACCATCTCACGTAAGATAATTAAAAAACAGCTGAAAACACGAAAGCAGCAAACACTGTTAAAACAAGGCAAAAACAGTAAGAAGTAGAAGCTTGTGGTAAAAACCTCATAATCCAGCTGGGAAAGCCAAAGTCAGAACATAAATGACTTCAATTGATTCCAGAAAGTGCAGACAACTGGCCGCTGTTATATCTTGACAGGGATGCTATTCCACAGAAGAGGGGCAGCTGCGCTAAAAGCCCTGCTCTGAATTACTGTGGAGGAGGCTTCTGAGCACTTTGCAACCTGCAGGAGAAATTTCACCACAGACGATAGCAATCTACTGGATGGATAAGGGATAAGACAGTCTCTCACGTAACCTGGTCCAGAGCTTATACCTTGAACTGGGCCTCATAGCAGATAGGCAGCCAGTGCAAATCCTGCAAGCACAGTGTTACATTGTTTTCTCCCACAAACAACCTAGTTGCTATGCTGTGCATCTGATCAAGGACCAAGGTAGCCCCACATACAGTGCATTGCAGTAACCCAACTGTGAGGTTACCATGTTTGCTCCCATCAGTACAATTATGGCTAGTGGCCAGGGATGATGAGAGTTGTAGTTCAGCAACATCTGGAGCTCCAGAGGTTCCCCACACCTGACGTATATGGTTTGCTTTTTTACTTGTTGGGTGAAGCAAATCCAGGATTTGCGTGGGTCAGATCATGCTTGTGACATGAAGGATGGGGACTACTGCTCCTTTCTCCCCTTGTTGGATAAACCACCCTTCCATTTTTGGGATGCAACGGCTAACATTTTGTTAATTAAACCTGGATGCAAGCGCTGAGGAAGGAGGGGGAAGGAGCTTGTGGCCCCCTTGCTTTTCTCCCAGCCACTAAACTGTGGCTTATCAAACTGGGAATTGAGCACCCAAACCTGCCCACTGTGTGTCCTTCCTTTTCTGCACTTGCATGCAGAGGTGTGATTCCTTTCACGTCTCTCAAGCCCCTGCCAAATAGCTTTATTACTTAACTTGAATTATGAGGCCTAATTTAACTACTATTCTAGGCAGTGATGATAGCATGTTAGGGGTTTGTGACTGAAATCCTAGTTGGAACATGACAGTAGCTATGCAGAATGCAACATGGAAAAGCAATTTGAATTTGCCTGCTGTCAAGTTTAAACTGAGTTGGAGAGAGTGCAAAGTGTGCCCCTCTTCTCTCTGTTTATAATTTTATAGACTTTATAATGGTTTTCTCCCTTAGTTCTCTCCGAAAGGTTTCAGGCTTTTCAATCTTCCCTCCTAGGAAGAGTGTCCCATCCCTTTTACTGCTTTAATTAAACTTTCCTTTATCATTTGAGTAGTGATTGGCTTTAGAACCACACAGTGTACGGAACATGCCTGTACTGTACAGTTGCATAGAAGCATTTATAATTAATTCCTTTTATTTTTAGTGATTTTTACCTAATAAAGTCTAACATTGAAGTTGCATTCTTTTCCATTGTCTCTCTGCAAAAGGTTGATATTTCGAGTGAGCTTTCCATTAATGACCCAGATACCTCATTCCTTGCTGACCCAATTTAGATCCCTAAGTAGTGCCTATGTAGCAACAGGAGCATTTTCCCCTAATGCGTATCACTTACAGGAAATCTCATTTGCCGTTCTGTTGCACTTTCAACTGGTTTAAAGACCTGCCCTCCTGAAGAAAAGAATAACGTAGTGCTTTGATAGTTCTCATAGTCAGTCTCGCCAAGAACACCCTGAAGGCCTGTGCTTGAAAATACAATCCACTTATTCCATTGTGCTCTTCACCTTAGACTGCCGGGTTACTGGATTACTATCCCGGAGCCATAACAAGAGGATGAAACTGTGAATCACAGTAATTGATATCGGGCCTGGTGCCAGCAGTCAGCCAGACTGGACACTGACAAAGACCTGCCAGGACTCACAAAGGGCTGACCTGCAACCCCCTTGCTCACTGCCTTTATAAACACCCTCTTTTTAGCAACTGGCTACCTCACCCAGAATGCCTGGCTCTGAGAGGGAGACCCTTGGCCTTCTCCAAGGGTCCTGGTGGCAGAGAAGGGGCCAGCGCTGCTGCTGCTGCTGCTATTGTGGTAGCAAATAATTTTTTTAATTTTTTTAAAGTAACAAAGCAGGGAGGAGAATTGGTGGCGCTGTTGCCACAAAGAGGAAGATTGGTCTCAGGGAGGGACATCAGCCAAACTGTACTGAGGACCTATTGCCGTTTGGCAGTGGTCCTGATTGACGTCTTAGGCATGTTGGGAATGTAAGCTTACATTTTAAGGACCCACTTGAAAGCTGTCTGCTCTCCTTTATCCATGTGTTTTGTCGCACTTGTCAAGTTGTTGCCATGCTAGCATTTAGGGTTAATGTTCTTTGCTCATGTGACCCTGGTAGATTATTACTTAGGATTTCAACACAAGGTAGGGCTCTCATGGGGTGAGTAAGCATGGAGCTTATTATAGATTTTGATGAAGTTTTGCCCTCCTGATGACTCTTCCATCTGCTGAGAGTGTGTGTGACACAGATCAAACATTTATTAGAAAATAGGACATGTACAAAAAAAAATTCTTAAGGACTATTGTAATAATATGACGTCAGTGGCAGGCCTTGAATGACTTTTGTGGCATGATGGATAATTAGAAGAGAATATATTACTGAGGAAAATTAACAAAAGAAAATGAAAGCAAACAGTGTCCTAGATAGATAAAGTAGTAAATGCATAATGGGGTGACGGGAAGCCGTTAGAAATGCAAGCAGAACTTATTGTGATATAATGTAACAAATATTACCATTCTCTTTTCTTTCTTCTGGACAAATCTTTTGTTTGTTGTTTCCTTTTAATTTCAATAAAGCATTTAATAATAATATAAAAAGTGTGTGTGTGTGTGTGAGAGATATTATATAGGTTGGGCTGTGACCAGTTATTGACAAGCTTTATTAACTAATCAGCTATTTAGTTTGTATTTTGTTTGCTAGATGGCTGAGTAGAGAGAGAGATGGGAGGTTTTTTATTTGTGTTGAGTAGGAAACGGGGGGGGGTCCCCTTTCTATTTCATACTAGGGTACAGAGATGGCATGAATGACAGAAATATCTGCCTCTCCTCAAGCCATCTTGTATATGAACGGTGTTGGTAGGCAGGCAGCATGTGAGCCGAAGACGTGCTCTTGCATCCTTCCTGAGGCACATAGAACAGACACACCAGAGCTATGTAGCTGGGTAGTTAAAAAAAGGTATTCTTCTTTATAGCAGTTTTATGTCTAGAATGATCAGGTATTTCCTATTGCCACAGCCCTGAATAATGTTTGTTATTTCTAATCTCGGTGCTTTTAAGAATTAATCTCTTAACTTCCCTTTGAACCTCAAGGTCAGGGTGTGCCCAGTGTAGCTTTAGCTTCTAGCACAGTAACAAAGTCTGCCTGCGGCTTGTAGATTGGAAGGGCTGTGGTTCCAAACTGAGAAAGAAGTTCCTGGGTATCCGCAGGGTGAAGTGAGTCACAAAAGCTTGTATTGGTTCCAGTGGAGCTTAGAACTTAAATCCAGTCTTTTGAATCTTTACAAAAACCTTTAAAAATGTGAAGTGGGAGCAGTGGGAGTTGGGATGGGGGCAGTGATGCCACTACCAGGGTCCCAAGTTAAATGGCAGGAGATAAGGTAAAAGCCAGATTGTGAAAGCAGCAAGCCACGTGGCAAGAAAAGCACCAATGTGGGTAGTGGCTGTTAAATCCGAAACCTGAGTGTGGCCAGAAGTGTTAGAGACACTCAGATCTCTGCAGAATCCCCTCCCCCCAAAATGAGCTATAGTTCTTATGCTTTTTGAACAAGCTATATTCATGCCTTTTGTACAAGCCTAACAAATGATAACTTGATGGGACCTTTACCCTGATTCACAGCTCCTTCCTACTTTGCACACTGAATCTGTCAGCAATCAAGTGTTCAGCAAATCTGGCTTTACAGTGCAGTGCCTTCTGCTGAGAACACCAGCTCTCCACACCCCAAAGTCTATACAGGAAGTAAGAGTTCCTTTTGGCTCAGTCTGTCGTTCTTCGTTTTGCAGAACAGAAGAGCAATGAACAGCTTAATTCAGGTTTAAGAAGCAGAGCAGCCTTCTGTTGACTGGTGGTACATAAGAGCATAAGAAGACAGAGCCCTGCTGAATCAGGCCACCTAGTCCAGTCGCCTGTGGGAAGTCTGCAGACAGGCCTTGAGTGCATTGTGGGTAGTAGCCATCCTCAATAAATTTGTCTCACACTCTTTTAAAGCCATCCAAGTCAGTGACCATCACTATATCTGGTGGGAGCAAATTCCACTGTGTGAAGAAGTACGTCTTTTTTATGTCCTAAATATTCCAACATTCAATTTCATTGGATGGTGCTGGGTTCTGGTATTGTACAAGAGGGAGAAAAACTTATCCTGAACCTTTTCCAGATTTACAGTATCCTCCTTGAGATGAGGGGACCAGAACTGTAGGTGTGCTTCTAGTCAACTCCTTTGAGTATCTGTGTCTTGTGGCTAACCCCAAACTACAAAGGCACACTGGCAAATCTAAAAATACCTGCTTCTTTGGGGTGGGGTGGGGTTGAAAAATAGTGGCAATAAGTGTTTCTGATTGGTGTTGGGCCAGCTGAGAGGTACCCAACTGTACATTTCTATATATCTCCAGCCAGCCACTTTCTCTCCTGTAGTTACTTGATTTTAAAATCTCACTTTCCTTCAGTCTTTTGAATCTTTCAGTCTTTTGAATCTAGATATCTCCAGCCAGCCACTTTCTCTCCTGTAGATGCTTGATTTCTGGGCAACTTCTTCGTTTGCCTCAGACAATAAGCAAATGTGTGGTAGTGTAAATTGAGAAGAATCATGAAAAGAAAAGTGATTTTACCATGGATAATAAGGGGTACCAAGATGGTGCCCTCAATATATTGTTGGACTGTAGTTCATCTGCTTCTACTGGTGGAATAAGCATTGATGGTATCATTCTGCACTCCTGAGTACAACAGTGGTCTTCACTATGGTAAAGTCTCGCTTCCCCAGACAGTCTTCTCTTTGTTGACAAGAAGCCAGTGTATCAACCCTGACTCCCTCCAGTCATTAAGCATTGGGAGGAGAGGGGGATCGTGCTCTAAAATCAGCAAAGCAAAATGTTAATGTATCCTGCTTAAGACAATTCTTCTTTTAACAAACAGCCAGGTAATAAAAAAGACAGCAGATCTGAGTGTTAACAACCAGCCACAGCACCTTTACACCCTGTGACGTAAAGTACAAAAAAGGGTTGCCTAAGTGTTTCATAACTACACCTCTGTCTGCTTGCGGTTTCTGCAAGGTTACTTGCCAGTTTCCTGACTTAGATCTTGGAACTTGCTGGTGATGCAACTTTCATCTTTAGTCGATAAATACAATAATGCAAAAAAAGATGTTTCAGTGAAGAACAGATTCAAACCCAAGGCCTCCTTTTGCTGATCACCTCCCTCTTTTACCCCTCTTTTTCTTTTCTATAACAACAGGGTTACTTATTAGAAAAGAAAGAAGGTTGTATATTAGAAGGGAGTGAAGCATGTAGCTGTGACACCAGGTGAGCTAGCCTTAGCTCAGGCTTGAAAATAGCCACTTGCCTCGTTGCCTGTGGTGAGTCAGGATTACCTCCAGGCAGGAAATCTTTCTGTGCTTGCCCATATGTGCACAGTGTATGCAGCCCTGACTCCAGTCTTTGATTCCTTTTGGAGAGGGATATGCTTGACATGCAGAAGTTAATGGGAAAGACTGGCTGCCTGAGACTTCGAAGGGCTTCTCCTGTTGGAGTAGGCAAAGTGCTAGGCTCCACTAATGGGTGGTGTCTGACTTGGTATGAGGCAGCTTGCAGCGCGTATGGCAGGTTCATTCCCAATGTCATGTGACAGAGTCCATAGGTTTTCACTTTGAGCAGCAGTGATTCCTCTGGAAAGTGGTGACTGCCTGCTTTCGATGAAATAATACGTTGTCGAAAGGGTGGAACTTAGTGGAAGGGGAATTTGTGTGAAGGGGCGTGTGCAGATTGCAAGAGGTCAGCAGCATTCTGGCATGGTCCCTGTTGTAACATGACCAAACAGGTTAAAAAAAAGGCCACATGTGTTGGCTGCCTGACCTGCTGCTGTTCAAGCTGTTGCATTGTTTGTTTGTGACATATTGTTGTTATCCTATTGTTTGCAGAGAATTAAAGAGACAATTCAGGGTTTGTGTGAAGAATCCTGAAAGTGTTTTCCCTGACCTCTCATCTTCAGATTGACTGATAATTGACAGGCCAAGATCAGGCACATATTTGAAGGCCTGGTTTGTTGTTTCGTTGCTTGTACGCATGTGCTCTAAAGGCACTTGAGGTCACCATTTGCTGTGGTCAAGCAGGCCTGGGTCTGGCCTGTGCCTGGATGGGAGGCTGCTTGGGAACCATATGCATGCTGTCTTGGGCTCTGTGATGGAGAAAAGGCAGGGTAGAAATGTAAGGAAATAAACAAATGTTTGAAACAGGCATGGGCCACCTCCAGACAAACAGAAAAGCATTGTGGGCATACACTGCGAAGCGACAATGGACTGTGGCTCCCTGGGAACCTTAAGTCATGTGGTAGGCCACCAATATTCCAAAGTGGTATATTTGTAGGTGATCCATAATGCATCATATTTCCCAGTGTGCAATTTGCTTCTCCATCGTGATGTCATTTCTTGCTTGAGTGGGCAGTTTCTGATTTGTAATGTATCTGCAGTTCATCTATGTTTATTCCCATAATGTTAAATGGACATGTGCACCTTTGCGTGTGTGTGTGTGTGTGTGTGCGCGTGCGCCTGCGCGTGCGCGTGTTTAAAGAATAAAAGAGAAAGGCAGGAGGATAGGCAGAACCACCGTGACTGGTAATAATTCCATCTGTCCAAACTAATGGTGGAAAGTTTTTTAGGTCTTTAAGAAGGTTCAGTTTTGTGTGCAAGAAAATCTAGAAACAGAGCATTAAACTAGGGATGCTGAGTTACCATATATGGCTGTTCATTGGAGGTTCTCCAGCCACCTCCTAACAAACAAACAAACAAACAAACAAACAAAACTGGTTAGATTGGATGCACTCCAAATTAGAATTTTCATTTAGTTCTTTAATAATTGCTCCTTTCATTTCCCCATCAACTGTATACATATTTCCATTTCAGAAGCATGGTTCCACCATATCATGTGCTGGCCATTGATGGTTTGCATTGCTGCTTCATTGTGGGATCAAGGGTTGTGGCAAACTTGTCAGAACAGGAAACTGTAGAAGTGCATCACACAGTGTTTCGCAAAGATAATTGAACCACAAAGTTGTGTGTTTGTAGTTAGATGCATCGTTCCTCAGGAGGTCAAATTAGAATTTTATCTTTGATTGAACTGCAATATTTACTCACTTTTTCAGTCAGTTTTTAAACAGCAGACTGAAAGCTCTCAGATGGTTAAATCGACTTTCCGTAAAAGCAAAAACTTGCTAAGGTGGCATAAGTAGCAGTAAATGAAAGGGCAGGAAATAGCTGCTAGCTGAGGGCATGTTTTGCATCCTAGAGGGAAGTGGACATTTCCGGGGCTGTCTCCGCAGCCTGAGTGACACCCACAGTGACACCCACATTCCTAATTTCTCTCTCTCCCCCCCCTTTTTTTTGCTGACCTGAAACTACAGGGGATAGCTTTATAAGGACAAGAATGGTTGAGGAGATTTGGCAAGCAGGCAGGAGGCCTGGGTGGCTCTAGCCTAGGGGCATGGGACTTCAGGCCTGCAGATGTTTCAGGACTTCAACTCCCATTAGCCCCAGCCAGCATGGCTGGTGGTCAGGGATGATGGGAGCTCTTGACCAGCAACATCTGGGCCACAAGCTGGCCACCTCTGTGTTGAAACAGAAACATTTTGTTATGTTTGTGAGGTTGAGTTCTGGCAAAGGTCCTTGTGACCTTCTTGGCCCCTTTTTTGTTTTTGTTTATCATGAGTGAATCGGAGAGCGAGTTAACATGGGCACTGGAGGGTTCCCGAAAAACATAGCCCTTGGGAAATGGGTCTGCAGTAGAAACAAAACAAATGATGCAACAGACAGCTATCACTTACCCAGCCAAGTGGTCACTGTCTCAGGGCCTGGAGTGCTTTAATATTTTCTGCCTAACTCAGTAGCTCTGATTATAGGCTGATAGGTACATTCAGAGTAATCACATCATTTACCCCTCTGGGATCTTGCTTTGCCTTCTCCCTGGTGTAGAAATATAGCCCAAGCAGAAAGGTTTTCTGTTTCCCCCCAACATAAAATCCCATGAAGCTGCCTTATATTGGAGCCAACTGTTGTCCCATGTACTGGACAGTCTATCCTGATTGGAAGGTCTCAGGCACACAGGTATTTCCCCTACCCAATGCTCTTAAGTAGCAGTGTTAGATTTGAACCTGAGACTTTCTGCATGTAGCAAAGCAAGTCATGACTCAGAGTATTAGTGTTCCCTTTGTCGGTGGCAAAGTCTCTAGGCCGGGCTTCTTTTTTATACACATACATAGGAGCTGGTTTCATTATGTAATCTATAGGACTGCCAGGTTATTATCATTGCCAGATGGCCCTTTGTATTTCAAAAGGGATTGTCCAGAACCTTACAGCTGTGTCAACATAAAATGGGTGTTCCAATATATGCTGAGAAGAAACACAGTCAGGGATGGGTCTCGCTTTTGAAAACTCTTGCCCTGCTGGGGTTGGGGGAAGAGGGAGGCACACGGTCCTTGCGCTTTCTGCATCTCTTCTGTGCCCCTTCCAATCTCTTCTGTAACCTTATGCAGTCCGTTCAAGAGGCACTTCCATGGACAGATTTCCCCCTTCAGTTCCGTGATGGAGAATAAGGGTGTTGTTCTCAACAGTGAAGGAGAGCGGCTCTAGGATCACAGGTCTGCCATTCCTGCTGTGTTCCTAGAGTTGTGCTCTTGGGAGTGAAGAAGACCAATACATAATGCAGACGTTCTGTCTTTGCACCCAACTCCTTTTATTTTTCCATAACCCATGAAACAGAACTATCGCCTCTTTTCAGCCATAGGGAACGTGGCAGAACCTTTGGCCCACAAAGTGCTCAGATCTGTCTCTGACCAAGAAGAGTGATCAGGGGTTCTCAGAAGGAAGGAAAGCCAAGATGCAACCAAGGAGGACAGCCTGCCTAGGGCCTGATCTGCCCTGCCCTTGCCTCCTTCCACTTGGCTTGGGGCGGGGCCTGACAGGCTTCACAAGGACTGTGGCTGCTGCTTAGCACCGAGGACTCCTCTTTTCAACTGTTCTTAATTTTTATCTGTGTTGTTTTAAATGAGACCATATTGGCTGTAGGCCTTGTAAGACCTGCACCCTGCCTTACTGTTCCTTTCCCATCTGGCCTGGGAGAGTGGAGTGCAGACTGACTCCAGCTACAAAAGCTGAGGCTGTTGAACAGATTCTTGGGCTGGAGTATTGTTTACGGGGAGTTGAGACAGCTGTTGCTGTTATTGATGTTGTTGTATCTTTAGTTTCAGATCTTATGATTTATGTGGAAATTGTTTCCATTAAGTTGTGTACTTTTTGATGCGTTTTATTTATTGTTTATGACTTCTGTTATGTTTGTAATTATGTAAATCTTGTCATGTTGTAAGCTGCCTTGAGCATAGTTTCAACAAATTAAGGTAGTGGTGGTGATGATGGTGATGATGATGATGATGATGGTGATGATGATGAACCAAGCGTGTGTGGGCCTTACCAAAGTATCTGGGTTGGCGGGAGTAGGTGGAAAGTTCCTCACCCTTGATTTAGAAAAGGTCTGGGTGGCCCAACTGCAGCCCCCTAGACCTCCTAGCCTCTCTCCAGCTCTTGGGAATCTCTTCATCACACCCTCCTCAGGTGCTTTTGCCTGGCTAGAATGCATCCTTGATAATTTTCCTCTTTTTGGGGGGCAGGGTGGGCAGGTGTAGAAACTTTTGGCTTGCATGGCTGAGATGTATACAGCCCACTGTACAAAGACAAAGGCTCTGCCCACCACTGTCCTGTAACCTCCAGAAAGTTGCCTACATGTGGTTCTGGGGCTGCAGAAGGTTCCCTTAGCCCTGGTTGTAAATGACCGATGCTGCGTTTAAGTGCCACATCTTTTTGCTCACAGTTCTTTCATTTTCTCTGCCCCGCCCCCTCCAACTTGCAGAGCAGTTGGTGCTTGGAGCCTACAAAGAACTGTCTCGACGTTGGGATAAGGACTACGACTCATTTGTGCTGCCGCTGCTGGATGAGCTGCAGCCATGCTACATCCTCTACCGCCTGGACACCCAGAATGCACAGGGCTACGAGTGGCTCTTCATCTCCTGGTCTCCTGACAACTCTCCTGTAAGCCTCTGCTTTGTTTCTGCTTGACTTTAGCCTCCTAGGGCTCAGAGCTGAACTGGCATGGGTAGCTGGTTTATGCAGTGGGTTGTAGGTGAAAAAGTAGGTCCTGTTCCCTTCTGGGAAGAGGATCGTGCAGCCAATGCAAGACTGAACACGGTCCTTCCACCCACCAGCTGACATCACCAGTGATGGGCAGGTGGGCACAGTTTGGGGAACATGGCCTAGAGGGCTACGATCAGCCAATAGGCCAGGGGTTCCCTACCCCTGGTTTAATATCATGTAGAAATTGGAGGTGATTCTTTCTCACCATGTTTAGGAATTCATTCAAAACAAACTTTACAGAACAGTCCAATGGACCATCACTTGATTAAAAAACAACAACCCTACAAACAGAGATGATAACCTTAAGGACTTAATGTATCCTATTGTTTCATCATATAATATTTCTGTGGACAAGGGTAAATACGGAGGGTTGTACTTATCTACTGCCATTTACACATTCTTGCATTCCCAGGCATTTGTGTTGTGAACTACTCTGAAAGAATCTTGCAGAACTCTTGCTCCTATAATCTCCGCTCTTATTAGACTAGCATGCCATCTGGAGGCCAACACAGGCAATGTTTTAACATGGCTTGTCATTACTGTGAGAAGTGCTCCCATTCTTTTTCCCTAGCTCTTTCCCAGATCACCCCAGGTTTCTTTAAAGGATCATCAGCTAAATCAGTGGAAACATTCTCCCCCGTTTATGTATTGAATGAATTTCTGTGCCACCCTTCATCAAAAAGTCATTACAGGGAGGTCACAATAAAAATTGGTAAAAGCAGTTCGTACACTTAAGCCAACAATTTAAACACCAGAGCCAGCTGAAATAAGACAGCCTTTTAAAAACACCCGTTTGCAAATCTCCACCTAAAAGCTCACTCCCCTACAAAAGCCTGGAGTGAATAGCTATGTTTTTAGACGGTGGCAGAAAGCAAGGTACGTATGGTGGCACCAGCCATATCTCAGGAGGGAAGGAGTTTCACAGCTGCTGAAGAAGTAGCACCACAAATAAAGTCCTGACCCTGGTCACCACACACACAAGGAAGAGTAATATAAATAAATAAAATGCAAACCACACATTACTCCAAAATGGTTTTTGCATAGTTAAAACCTTTGATGGCTAGAATATGGAGGGGTTGTGTGGAGATTGACACTGCCAGAATTCTGACTATGGTAAGCTGAAGGGAATGTACGACACCCATGTTTAAATCGGCACCCGTGTTTAAATCACCACCTTATTACATTTTCTATGAAAGTGAAGTTGATAAATATTTTAATAATACAAAATCATAAAACTCCTAAATCAGCCTTCCCCAACCTGTGGCCTCCAGATGTTGTTGGACTCCAGTTACCATCAGACCCAGACAGCATAGCCAATAGTCCGGGATGATGGGAGTTGGAGTCCAGCAACATCTAAGGGGGCCTCAGGTTGGGGAAGGTTGCTGTGAATCCTTGGGGCTCCCATATGAATTTGCCTGTATTTTGAGATTTTCCGTGGAGGTTCTGATCTGGATCCTTTTCTTCTCTTCAGTGTAGTGTATGGTTACTCTCTGGAACAAGGTCTTTTTAACAGTGGCACCAGAAATGTTGCCAGAATTGTGGAACTCCTTCCTGGGAAGTTTTACTGTGCTAACATTTAGACAGGCAGCAAAGGAGGTGCTTTTTTCAGAAGGTCTGCAGGACTGAGTTTGAGGGAATACAATATGTTTGTCCTGCTGACTTTCTTTTTACCATTTAACTAATGAGTTACTAATTTTCTTCTGTTCTGCTTGTGGCATTTTGCCTTATTCATAGTTTTAAAAAACATTTGGGTTTTAAATTTGAGCTGCTTTAAGATTTTTATTTTTAATTCAAATGGCAGAATGTAAATATTTTTATATTGAAATACGTATATTTCTGTGTCTTACCTGTGCTAACAGCATTCATATTTAGCCACCAACAGTATTAGAGAGGGTCAAGTTATTTTTTTTCCTCGGCCAGGGGTGGAGGTTTACCCAAGTATCAATAAACTTGAATATTTCACCCAGTTATTAAAACATAAAACCCTGCTAGCTGTGAAGGCAGTTAAGGTAAAAAGGTTACAGTAATAGGAACAATAGTTGCTAACCACCCCCCAAGTCCTGATGTTGAACTCTGTGATAAGATCATCCATAATACCTCCTGGGGAATAGCTGCCAGTTCAATTGACTCTGTGTAATTGCTTATATTGGCAGCTCTATAGATTTTATACTTGCAAGCCCTCACATGGTTGACTTTCTAGTCTGTCTGAATGTATTTTGGAACAGTAGTTTGAAGATGGCTATCTAAAAATATTAGCAAGGGGACATATTCCTTAATAAAGAATGTGCTCAGAACACACAAATGTAAAACCCTGCAGTTACAGCATTCCATGACCATTGTAATTGGGAGACTACTGCATTGCGCTCTATGTGGGGCTACCTTAGAAGGTGACTTGGAAACTACAACTCATCCAGAACGCGGCAGCTAGACTGGTGACTGGGAGCAGCAGCCGGGACCATATAACACCAATCCTAAAGGATCTTCACTGTCTCCCAGTACATTTCCAAGTACAATTCAAAGTGTTGGTGCTGACCTTTAAAGCCCTAAACAGCCTTGGCTCTGTATACCTAAAAGAGCACCTCCACCCTCATCGTTCAGCCTGGACACCAACATCCATTTCCGAGGGCCTTGTGGCGGTTCCCTCACTGTGAGAAGTGAAGTTACAGGGAACCAGGCAGAGGGCCTTTTCGGTAGTGGTGCCTGCCCTGTTGAACACCGTCCCATCAGATGTCAGACAGATAATTCACTATATGACTTTTAGAAGACATCTGAAGGCAGCCCTGTATAGGGAAGTTTTTAATGGCCGCTGTTTTATTGTGTTTTTAATATTGTGTTGGGAGCCACCCAGAGTGGTTGGGGCAACCCAGTCTGATAGGCGGCAGCTTCTCCTTCTCCTTCTTCTTCTTCTTCTTCTTCTTCTTCTTCTTCTTCTTCTTCTTCTTCTTCTTCTTAAGTTTTCATACTCATGGAATGACTTGTCCTTGTCAATGCTGTTTCTCTCTGTATGACCAGGTTAGACTGAAGATGCTCTATGCAGCAACCAGAGCAACAGTGAAGAAAGAGTTTGGAGGAGGGCATGTGAAGGACGAGCTCTTTGGAACAGTTAAGGTACGGCAATATTCAGCAGGGCCGTCAGGAAGAGCCTTCGCCATTGTTGTCTTGTACCGTGTTGCTCAGAACCTTACATCTAGAAGGCAGGCATTTTTCTGGGTCAGTTTAACCCCCTCCCCCACACCCCCTTTGAGTAGTTTTCAGTTCTTTAAGGCAGAAGAAAATCAAGTGTGTTAATAGTAATAATAAAAGCTTTCTGGGAAACTGGAAGATAAAGCTATCAGTGGCTACTAGCCATGATGGCTGTGTTTGGCCTCCACTGTTAGAGGCAGTATGCCTCTGGCAGAGGTAGGGAGAGCACTGTTGCTCCCATGTCCTGCTTTTGGGCTTTCCATGGGCATCAAGGTGGCTACTGTGTGAACAGGATGACGGACCTTTGGCCTGATACAACAGGTTTCTTAAGTTCTTAAACTAACTGAGATCTTCAGTGTTTCCCATCCCCCCCCCAACAGATTTATTCAATTTGTGATTATTATTATTTTTAATCCTTTTGGATCCACACTTGGTGAGGGTCGGAGTTTGGGCTGTGTGGTCTTCATTAAGGCCCTGTCTCTACCTTTCCTCTCCATAATTAGAGCAGTACTCCTAGGTGGATGGATGGATGGATGGATGAAAGACAGAAAGGAAAGGAGGCGCATAGGCTTAACATCAAGTTCGAGCACTCCCTTTTGGGTGGGTGTCCTGATATGAAACTTGGGTAGTCCATGATTCTACACGCGATGCAATAGCAAACCCTGGTTTGCTAGCCATGGTTTTCATGGCACTCTGGCTTTCTAGGAAAGCACCATAAGGTGGCAGCATTGCTCATGAAATGAGATCACACTATGTAGCGTGGGAGGAATCTTGCGTTTCTGTTTGTCTGCAACCTTCAGTAGTTCTATATAACTGTGAAATCCTCAAGACATGCCTGTCATTTGACAGGAAATCTAATACTAAGCCCAGTGTACTTGACCAGCTAACATTGGACAAGTTCCTCTCAGTGGTGGCATATTTATTCTTTTAAGCTATGCCTTTTACATTGAAAACATTCCAGGAACGCCTGGAAGAAGCGGACCATTTGGATCCCTTCCAGTCAGGATTCAGGCCTCATCATGGGACTGAAACTGCCTTGGTCGCACTGGTTGATGATCTCCGGCGGGCTAGGGACAAAGGTGAGAGCTGTTTCCTAGTTCTGCTGGATCTCTCAGCGGCGTTTGATACCATCGACCATAGCATCCTTCTGGACCGTCTTGAGGGGCTGGGAGCTGGGGGCACTGTTATACAGTGGTTCCGCTCCTTCCTCCTGGGCCGTGTTCAGAAAGTGGTGGTGGGGGATGAGTGTTCAGACCCTTGGGCCCTCACTTGTGGGGTGCCTCAGGGTTCTGTCCTCTCCCCCATGCTTTTTAACATCTATATGAAGCCGCTGGGAGAGATCATCAGGAGGTTTGGGCTGGGTGTTCATCAGTATGCGGATGACACCCAGCTCTACCTCTCTTTTAAATCAGAACCAGTGAAGGCGGTGAAGGTCCTGTGTGAGTGTCTGGAGGCGGTTGGAGGATGGATGGCGGCTAACAGATTGAGGTTGAATCCTGACAAGACAGAAGTACTGTTTTTGGGGGACAGGAGGCGGGCAGGTGTGGAGGATTCCCTGGTCCTGAATGGGGTAACTGTGCCCCTGAAGGACCAGGTGCGCAGCCTGGGAGTCATTTTGGACTCACAGCTGTCCATGGAGGCACAGGTCAAATCTGTGTCCAGGGCAGCTGTTTACCAGCTCCATCTGGTACGTAGGCTGAGACCCTATCTGCCTGCGGACTGTCTCGCCAGAGTGGTGCATGCTCTGGTTATCTCCCGCTTGGACTACTGCAATGCGCTCTACGTGGGGCTACCTTTGAAGGTGACGCGGAAACTACAACTAATCCAGAATGCGGCAGCTAGACTGGTGACGGGGAGCGGCCGCCGAGACCATATAACACCGGTCTTGAAAGACCTGCATTGGCTCCCAGTACGTTTCCGAGCACAATTCAAAGTGTTGGTGCTGACCTTTAAAGCCCTAAACGGCCTCGGTCCAGTATACCTGAAGGAGGGTCTCCACCCCATCAGTCTGCCCGGACGCTGAGGTCCAGCGCCGAGGGCCTTCTGGCGGTTCCCTCACTGCGAGAAGCAAAGCTACAGGGAACCAGGCAGAGGGCCTTCTCGGTAGTGGCGCCCGCCCTGTGGAACGCCCTTCCAGCAGATGTCAAAGCGATAAACAACTACCTGACATTCAGGAGACATCTTAAGGCAGCCCTGTTCAGGGAAGTTTTTAACGTGTGACATTTTACTGTATTTTTGGTTTTTATGGAAGCCGCCCAGAGTGGCTGGGGAGGCCCAGCCAGATGGGCGGGGTATAAATAAATTATTATTATTATTATTATTATTATTATTATTATTATTATTATTATTATTATTATTATTATTGTGATTCTATGCTGTTAACCAGTTTGAGCATTGGCTGGCCCCCATGCCTCCAGCAACAGAGTCAAACTTGTATGGGCTTGTTGCCAACACCTGCAATCTTCTTTGGGTGGAGGAGTCTCTGCAGTTTGCCATAGGGAAGAATTGGAAAGCTTTTGCTTCCATTTTTCTCTAAGCACAGCCTAGCATTAGGTCTGAACCTGGACAAACAGTAGGTTGATTTTAACTGTGGTTTACTCCAAATAAAACCAGCTTGATGAACCATGGTTTATTAAGCTGGCTTGTTTTAGAAAGCCATAGTTAAGTTGAACCACCATTTACAGTTCAGACTCTGCTTGCCCTGGTTAATGAAGAACAGATGTTTCTTCACTTTTTCTCATGGATGCTTTGGGGGGAGAACACATGTGACCGTGACTTGCACAGGCTCAGTCTTGTTGCACCACAGCATGGTCTAGCATTACATACAAATGCATTCCTTGCCCTTGTTTCTGGATCATAGTGAAACTGACCAAAGAACTCCTTTCCAGTAGAAGCTGTCAGGGCAGGGCAACATTGTTTACCTGACTTCTCAGTGGCTCATGGCGCTGCCAATTATTGAGAAGTGGAGAGCTCTGTGTAGGGGCAGTGGCCGGAGCATTGGGTCGATTCCACTGCTGCAGCCGCACTGTGCTGAGCTACCTGCTTCCTTGCCCCTCATCTCTCAGTAACCAGACGTCATGCACAGATTTGGGAAGCCAGGTAAGCAACACTATCCTGCCTTCACCACCTGCCAGCCACTCCTGCTCCTTTTTCTTTGATCAGTTAGCAGGAGTCAGCAAACTTTTTCAGCAGGGGGCCGGTCCACTGTCCCTCAGACCTTGTGGGGCGCCAGACTATATGGGGGGGGGGATGAACGAATTCCTGTGCCCCACAAATAACCCAGAGATGCATTTTAAATAAAAGCACACATTCTACTCATGTAAAAACAAGCTGATTTCCGGACCCTCTGCGGGCCGGATTGAGAAGGCGATTGGGCCACATCCGGCCCCCGGGCCTTAGTTTGCCCACCCATGAGTTAAAGCATTAAGTGCTCTTTTACCATGTTGGAAATAGGTGGTGCCCCCTTTTAGCAATGTGTGCTGTGCTGCAGTTTTAAAGGAGAGCTTGTTAAGAGCGTTGATGCTAACAGTGAGTTGCTATTCCTGGCCCTGCACACCAAAGGCAGCTGATAACATTGACTGGAGTTGCCTTTGTGTGTAAGGTTCACAGCCATTGACCCATGTAGCCCATAAGAAATTGTGCCCCGTTCATCTCTGTTGTACTTTGAACCATATCTGTGGCTGCTACATCACCACCTCTGTCTGACTACAGGAAGACATCTCGCTCAGCGGTTACCAGAAGCACGTGTCGTCCTACTCTGCTCCGGCTCCTCTGACTGCAGCTGAACAAGAGCTCCAGCAGATCCGCATCAACGAGGTGAGAGGCAGCACATCGTGGCACTGATCCAAAAGATTGCTTGGTGATCCTGCCCAGCTAATCATGGTTTTCCTTTGGCACTATTATGCCTCATAGAGCAAGCAGAGCGACTTCCAGTGTGCATTCTGTTAGATTGAGGGATAAAGCCTTGTTGCTGGTGGCAGAGAGGGGTGGCCATAACAGTGTCCCCTCCTCCGCCACCTCTCTTTGGGCTGTGCACACTGGCTAAGGAAACTGAAAATTTGCAATATCGGGTGGAAAGCTTCTCAAGGCACAAACTACTATGGGTATAGTTTTTCCTCCCTGCCTCCAAATTTCCATTCCTGTGCCATTTCCCCCTTGCAGTCTGTTTCTGCAGTTTCTCCTTATCTGCTTCATGCCTTGCTGTTGTGTTTTCTCAGTTGCCCACCTTTGTCGGTCCCAGAACATAGCCATATGGGGAGATGAATCTGTGCCCCCACCCAGTGCAGTTCCCGTCACAGGCGCTGTCCAGTAGGAGCTTTGCAACCACTGTGCAGCCAAATTCATATCAGCAATCATTCAATTCAGCAATCATGTAAGCACTAATTTTTAGGGCACAGCATTTAATCTGCCTGCACCAAACATGGGACAAGTGTGCTCCTATAGCTTTCCAATGGCTTCCTGGGTTTATTCGGGCAAGATCATTTTTGGTAGTCAATCAGTTAATTCTGACGACTCTGCTGAGCAGTCTCCCCTTACACTTGTCCCTTCTCACAGCCATAATGCTGGCATCTTACTCCTGTGGGGTAAGCAGTGAAGAAGGAGAAATTAATCCTGAGAGGGGCAGGGAATTTCTGGCCCTCCAGTTGTTGCAGAATTCCCATAATCTCTGACCATTGGCCATGCTGGCTGGGGCTGATGGGAATTGGAGTCCAACAGCATCTGAAGGGAACAAGTTTCCCCATCTCTGCTTTAAGGCAATCTGAGACCTTCATGGAACTGCGGTTGATATAAGTTATCAATTGGTTCAGAGCTGAGGTCCTATTCTTTGCCTGAGAGTGGGGAGTAGAATCAGATAGCCTTCCAAGTTTAAGCAAAAAATGCCATCCAAGTTAAGATGATGCCACAGCACTTTACAGGGATTTAGAAAGCTATATGGGCCATTACCTTATACAAACGCAGTAACTGTTCAATAATAGAATTCTCACTTTGTATTATTTCATTATTGCCTTCACCATTTGAGTCTTCCATGCATTGTTTTCTATTGCCACTTGCTCCTTTAGTATAATATGTATATACAGTATACAGACAGTTTTTCTTAACTGACAGGATTTGACCCTTAACAGCTCCAATCTCCCAGCCACAGATGATGGTCAACTCAAATGGTGATTTAGCAACTATTGGTCCGTTAGCCAGTGTTGTCATCTGCACCAACTTAAGCCTTTGGGATGTTATCGTTCTCCCCCAGAAGGGCTAATGCAGAAGCCTGAAAACAGGCAGAAATAAATTGCTTTCAGCTGTTTCTAAAATGAGCTTATAAGTGCAGTAAGATAAACACTTAAATGTACGGCAAGCACTTTCCGGGAGACTTAACATTGTGTTTTTATAAAGGTGAGAGTGGGTGGAAAAGGAAAAGCAGGGAAGAGCCAGGAACGCCCTGTCCCCACTGCAGATGAGGGACATGGACTGAGGTGGGGCCAGTGGTTTCCCCCAGGAATAAGCCGGAGGAATGGACAAGAGGTGTTTAAAACAACAACGGCTGCACCACACCAGTGAGATTGAGGGACATGGACTGGGGAAGAGAGTTGGTTTGGAGAAGTAATTTTTTTTTGGGTAAAAAAAATAAAATGGTTTCTGTCTGTTAAAAAGCAGAGAATTAGAGTGGGTGGAATACAGGGGAAGGCAGGGAGGATGGCAAAGGAACACTTGCTTTAGAGTCGAGGGAGGGAGGATGTGGAAGAACTACCCCAAAAATGGATTCTCTCTAAATTTAGTTTCGTTAAGTCAGGTCTCCCAAATTCCTCTGCATTTGTTTCCGTCTTTAAGCTTCTGTCATGGTCTAAATTTAAATCATTTAAAAAAGTATACCTCTTTTGCTCAGTGTTAGGAGGGACGCGGGTGGCGCTGTGGGTAAAACCTCAGCGCCTAGGACTTGCCGATCGCATGGTCGGCGGTTCGAATCCCCGCGGTGGGGTGCGCTCCCGTCGTTCGGCCCCAGCGCCTGCCAACCTAGCAGTTCGAAAGCACCTCCGGGTGCAAGTAGATAAATAGGGACCGCTTACCAGTGGGAAGGTAAACGGCGTTCCGTGTGCTGCGCTGGCTCGCCAGATGCAGCTAGTCACACTGGCCACGTGACCCGGAAGTGTCTGCGGACAGCGCTGGCTCCCGGCCTATAGAGTGAGATGAGCGCACAACCCTAGAGTCTGGCAAGACTGGCCCGTACGGGCAGGGGTACCTTTACCTTTACCTAGGAGTGCAAGAGAAGCACCAAATTGTATTGTGTTTTGCTGGAAACGCTGAAAAGGATTTGCTGTTCTGGGGGATGTTACTTGGATTGACGTTCAGCTGGTGTGGACTGGAAAAAACCAATGCAGGATAATTTCTCCCTTCCCAAACTTAGAGCTCCAAATAGTGACTTATTTCTTGTCTGTGTTACTTGTTTGCCACATACCCTGCAGTATCTGTACTGACCACGTAGAGGTATGAGGTGCTGATATTTGGGTAGCAATCTTGCCTCTAAGTTAGAGGTGGGGGTGTGCATTTTAGGCACCAAACATGTCCCTCCTTCCCACCCATTTTTCTCTAATAATCAGAGTTTACCTAGAGCTTTGTGTGTACCTGTATGTTGGGAAAGTTCCATAAATATTGAAACCAAGTGTCATGTTATATAGACTACTGGAGCTTGCACCAAATGTTGCGCTGTGGAGTGAGCCTTTCTAGTCACACGCTCTCTCAGGGCACTCCATTCCACTCTCGCTGCCCCCAGTTTTCGTCTACCCACCCCCCTCCACATAGTCGGAGTCAGCATTCCAGCTGACTAAGCATGCATAATCATGTTTGGGGATTTCCCTAGCAAGGGTTTCCTCCCCCCACCAAATATTTTGTCATTCTGCAAACCTTTCCCCAAGCCCACTGATGTCTCTCTCTTGAGCAAGTGTTCTGGCACTTGGAGGAATTGAGATCGCTCACAGTATATGCAGATAGCATCCGCAGCAAAGTGTTGCAGTGTGGAACGATGTTGGCTGTGTCATTCCCCTCCCTCTTCTCCCCTAGTTCCTTTCCCTCCTCTCCCCCATTCCATGGCCAATGAGCGTGTTTAGTTTTCATTGGGCTGTTTTTTGAGATTCTCTTCCCCGCTTAAGTTTTTCACTTTTTTTGTGTACATTTGCAAACTTTTGGGGTTCACCCAGACCTGATGTTAGGTCCTTTTTTGTGCATAGATGGGGTTGTTTTGGCTGCCTAAGGACTGACATTCAGAGAATGGATAAATCTGATCAACTCCACACAACTTAGAGTTTGCCATTTAAAAAAATGCAGCTCACCCCAGCAGTTCCTGCCTTCCTCGATCCTTGTCTTTGTAATCAGCTTGCCCTGCCCATTACACTTACACATATTGCAGAAGGCAATATCTTCAAGTATGTGCAGAAGACTATTCTTTCACCACCATTCAATCACAACCAGCCCCTCAACATATCAGACCCATGTACAAAAGATACAGCCCTACAGTCTTTCTGTCCACCCACCTCTCATTTCCTTGTTCAGCAAGTCAGTCGAAATTATCCCAGTCCAGTTATCACCTCTTGTTCTGCACCCTTCTCTGAATATGCATGTCAATATTTCTGCTGACAGACGCCCAGCTCTGCCTCTGCCCATCGCCATCCCTGCACGGCTGAGTTGTTAGGACAGAGAGTCCTCTGTTCAGAGCTTCTTTTTCCTGGGTCAACGTGCAGGGCATCTGCTGTCACTGTGGCAGGAGAGATGTCAGAATTGGTTATCACCGGTGAAAGCCTAAACAGTGGCATCTCTCCCTGCCTCCCTAACATCTCCTGACAACACAGAGAGAGTACTTTGTAGACAGAATTCGTCTGCGATTGCAACTGTTCGTACTCCTGGTTGGATGCCATAATGCGCAAACAGAAGTAAATGAATTTTCCCCGGGCAGGCAGATACATTCTCTCTGTCCCCTTGTCCTGGGACACTCCAGAGTCTCCTGCCAGCGTCAGAGGGATCAACGCCATCCTCAGCAGTTTCCACCTCCCAAACTGTTGCCCAGCTTGAGGTGGTCGCAGGGGGAAGGGGCCTTCTATCAGTGGAGGGGACACCAACTGGATGCAACCCACAAGGAGCTGCTTGGTACAGAGTTGAGACATTGCTCCATTTTGCCTAGCAAGTCCTTGCAGCTTCTCTCCCAGCTCTTGAGCCAAGGTCTCTGCTGACCCTCCATTCGAGAGAGGAATTGATCTTGGGAGCTTATGCGCTGTGCTGCACCACATGCTCTCCGTTTGGAAAGACATTCATGCTGGTGGCCCAACTGTAAGGACAAGATATTGTTTAAAGCATCCACATTTCTGGGCTGTGGGGATCAGAAGCTCTGATTCCATCCTCCCAGTTTTCCATTTTGGAACTGATGCTACAAAGCCAAGGGACAGTTCTCTTAAATCCCTCCTATCATGCTCCATTTTGCCCCTTTTTTTCTAGCACCGCCAAGGATTTATTGCACCCTTGTCAAGGTGCAAGGATTGTCCCATCCAGCATGCACTCGGGTATCATTGCCTCCTGATGCATGTTAGTGGATGGAGATGCCTCTCATTAAGGACAATTCTTGCCTTGCTGCTTAATGAGACAACAGCTATGTAACCTTGCTCTGGAATGGATTTTCAGTCCAGGAACCAAGTCTCCTGTTATTCCTTAACTTGTTATTACAGAAGACAGCACTTCTGAGCACATACAGAACATCTCTCTCTTGCCACTGTGCCATCACAACTGGCCTAAGAGGTGCCTGGGTAGAAAGCCCAGGTCCAGGCAGGCTTGTGCCTTCTGTCTTGTTTTACAGAAGTAGCAATGTTCTTGTTCAGAGTTGCCTTGCTACGAGCCTTATTTTAGTTTTGTTTGATTTAAGCTGCTTTTTGCCTGTGTCTTGCAGGGTAAAACAGCCCAGGTAAGTGCTTTTTGTTGCTTGCTTTCTATCATTTCTCTGTCTTTCCAATTTCCTTGAGTGAAGGGCAGAGCTCTGACGACAAAAGCCTGAAATATGTATTAGTACTGGTATCTTTTCCATAGGCTCAAGTACTAGTGACGCACACACAGAGAGAGGTTTAACTGGGCAATCTTTGTATCTCAAGGTGCTAGCATCATGTTAGGCATTTAACATGTAAGGGCCCATCCCTGTCCCTGGCTTCGCTAAGCCCTTTAAAACTTAAGATTGCCCCTTTCTCCCTCTGCCTTAGTTTTCAAGTGCCCTTGGCATGTCTAAGTAGACTGAGGGGCAGAATTTATTAGACTCGACAATTAGGTAAAGAACGCTAGCAGATCCCCATTGATAAGCCTCTGCTAGCCTTGACCTGTTTGTTTACTGGAGGCAAATGGCTGGTGATAACAGTTCTGGACCAGTAGGGAAAATGGCACACGTTATTGACTGCAGGTTTCATAATCAAGCAGTGGATTTTAGCTGGTGCTAGAAGGGGGGCTCTGCTTCTTTAAAGGGTGGTGGTGGAAATCAGTGTGCTGTGAGTTGTATTTCTTCCATGCTTGCCTTTCTGTGCCTAACGCATGAGTGCCTGTTTGTGCAGTGCTTCTGTGCTCTTTCACCCCAAGAGAGAGGTTGCTGAGTGTTTGGAGTGTTGCTTTTCTGTGACTTGCCTGACTTCCCAGGACGGCATTCAGGTGGCCCATTAGGCACATCTCGGCGTTTCTTTCCCAACCTTCTAGTGTTCAGGTTGAATGCTCTCAAAACTAGTTTTGTTCTTTTCAAAAGCTCTCTGTCGTAGTACTCTGTCATGTTCTTGCATCAGAGTCACATCAGTGTTGGAAAAGCAAGCTGTGTAAGTAGCCTTAAGGAAATGGGACAATTTAACAGCACCGCCCTGTGCATGTTTACTCAGAAATAAGTCCCTCTGAGTTCACTAAAAACTTGCTCCCAGGTTTTATTCTTAATATCCCTTCATCCCTGTGCAGCAAAAAAGGCGTCAGTCTTCTTGCATGAGATCATTTTGGCTGTGCATGGCTGTTTGCCCATGTGAAATGCTTGAAGGCCAAATCCTTTTGCACTCCTGTTCTTCAAATCCAAAGGACGTTAAGAGGGTTTCCCCTCCCCCCCCCACATCACTTTTAAATATAATACAAATTTCAAAGGTTTTGAAAGCAGTAGTAAATCACAAATTAGAAGTGCCCATGGATCATAGGAGCCAACTCCTAGAGACCAAGGTACCTTTGCACACCCCTCCAATAAAATAATTGAGGGGGCCACCCCCCAAAAGTTGATGGGCACTGCCATTCAGATGGTGGGCATGTATCGTGTTTTGTGATCAGTTATGTGGTGTGAGGCTTAGCTCCCCCCTCCCCCCCCGCCAGATATTTCATTCAAGTTGGCCTTGGATAGGATGGATTTGGTTAAAATCAGTACTATTTTTATCAAAAAAGAGGTGCTGGAACTCACCATGAATGCCTCCTTCTTTCTCTTAGAATGGCAATGGCACCCACCTGAGAGGTGCTGGAACTGCGTTCTGCCAAGCTCACTCTGAAAATAAGCTGTGGTTAAAATGCATCATAGAGAAAGCTGTGAGGTTTTCATGGGATCGTTCTCTACAATGAATATGAAAACTCTATGCAGTATCTAAAAACCATTTTGAATGACTGCTGTGTGTTCACATGCGCTAGAATGTGCATGCCAGGTTGGAAAGTTTTTGAATGCGGCCGCCATTGAAATGTTCTACTCTGTATAATAAATCATTTGGCAATTATGACAATTATATCACTTTAAAACATTTGTTAATTTGGAGAGGGATAGAAATAAAAATGGGGACTTCAATGTGTGTGTCAAGGCAAGTGTGCAAGGTATTTGGAGTGTGGCACGCAGTACTGGACAGTGTCTCTGAAATGGCAGTAATTTGTGTTAGTTCAGAAATACCCAAGAATGAATGTGAAGACTTCAGTCGTATAACTTGTTCTATAGAGTTAGAAAAAATGGGCTGCACTGTTACACCAGTGCAGATTTCCTTCTGAAATCTCAGGTGTAAAGGTGCTACTGACTCTTTTGGGGAGGCAATATTTTGTGCTTTTAGTGCATACCATTAAGATTACTCTGATTGTGGATGTTTACCAAAGAGAAGTAGAGAAATGATGGATACCATAATTGGCTGAGTTCCAAGGGCAGACTTAAGGCTTGGGAATTTCCGGACTTTCAGCATTAAACCCTTCCATCTTATTCTGGTTTCTTGTAACAGAACATAAAAATGCACTTGAAAGTTCTTTAGCTCATCTGAAACCTGCATAGTTCTTTAGCTCAAATTAACATAGGAGTGATTTCTTAAGACAGAATTGTAGTTTCTCTTAGAACTTTTTATTGCAATGTTTATCTTCAGAGACAGAGAGAGAACAGTTTAGCATTTCCTTTTCAGGGTCCAACGCTGCAACCCTCTAGACACAGTTACCTGGTTGTATGTCCCACCAAAGTCAATAGGGCTTTCTTCTGAGTAGACATACATAGGATCACACTGTGAACAACTAGGGGCCCAAACCAGCCACCCATTCACCCGCTTGCCATACTAGATGTGAAATGTGTCTGGAGAAAGTAGCATTTATGGTAACAAAAGTTGCTGGCAGATTTCTTTTTAGGAGATGGAGGTTGATGCGCTGACCCATAGTCCATGTCTCCGTTCAGGAAAACTGGCTGATGCTCAGGGTCATGTTACCTCGAAAAACATTGTTCTGTCAATAAATCCTGTCACTTGAACCAAGTGGGCCTCTTTGTTCCACTGCAGAGTCTGTGACTGACAGGTGGTTCTGAACCCTAAAGCACGATGGCTTTGCTTATTCAATTTAAGTCAGTACTTTATTGTACTGTGCTAGTCCACAAGTCAGTATATCAAACTTGGTCTGCTTCGGAAATTATCCAAAAAGTAGATCCCAGTGTTTTCCACTGCAGGTTAACCACATCTTATCTGTTATGGAAGATTCTAAACCAACTACAGCCTGTGGTTTATGATCCTGACTTGTTCTGTAACTGGTAAAAATAGTTTCTAGGATCAGAGGAAACAAGAAACTGTGGTTAAGTAGAGACTTCCTGGTTAATTGTAGCCCATTCACAGGGAGGAGCAAAGCACTGTGTGCATGGCCAAAAAGCTCATTATTTTTTAATTCCTTCTTTGTGTCTTTCTTCAATGATACCTTTTCCCCAAAAGAAACAATATAACAAAACAAAGTATAGGTTACTGAAGGCCTGAAAATACAATACATATATTATAAGCAAAACCAAACATTATCATTAATTTAAGAGAGTTATTCATGGATTTAGCAATTATAATATGTTCATATAGCAATCAAGTCCTTTCAATGATATTGTTATTAAGCCAAATAAGATAATCTGAATTTTCTGTATTTTGCTTTCTTCTTCATCTTCTCTGCATATTTCTGTATGAAGGAATTGTGTGGCATTCCTTCTAGTTTTTGTGAAAGTAACCCTGTGTGAATGAACTCCATTAGAAGGCCTGTGGTAAATGCATGAAACTATTTTACTATCTTGTGCACAATGTCAGGGTTTGATAAAATGTTTAGATACCAAAGCCTTTCTTTAGCGTGGCTCAAACTCTGATCCATTTCTGTATTGGTGATCCTCCTTTCTGGAGGGCTTTAGTACAGAGCTAACCTTGTTGCCATTTTGTTTTGCATGTGCTCCAAGGATCTTCATTCCCTGGCCTCCAGCAGTGAGATGGTAGGCCCTTGTCCTCCTCAAAGTCTATTTAACTTTTTTTGGTGACAATTCCCCAATACACTGTATATAGCATTATCCATTGTCCTCTACATATGAACCGTTTTCTCAAATGGTTCTGCATTTATTTGCTGTTCCTGTTTCTTCTCTTCACTTGCTCTCAGTACATACTCAGATTCCCAGGAGTCTTACACTGAGAAGATGGTAGGCTTGGTGATGTGTGTTCCTCCTCCCTCACAGTAATGTTTTCCTTATGGAGCTCCTTCTCTTGCATGTGCCAGCTCTCACCTCAAGCTCAAAGCCTCTTTTTAAGAGGAAGAGCTACTGTCGTTCTGTAGAAGCCACTTCACCCAGCGGCCTGTAATGCAACCATTTTCAGTAATGGTAAACAATTATTGCCTCCTTCCTGCCTCAGCAGTCCCTCATGGTGTGGTGAGAAGTTCCAGTCTCAAGTCAGCCAACATCTCTTCAGGGATGCCACCCCCACCCTCCCTCTCTGTGCCTCTGTTTCTCTCTCCAAATGCCTTATTACTGATGCAATCTTTGTGGAGCACAGAGCAATGTAAATACTGAAATATAAATATGACTCCTTAAAATTAACCTCATTAAAATATTTTGTAAACCTTGAGTTTTTCCCAAGCCTGTTGACACTCCCCTCTTGTGCGTGGATGTTGCCATGTTGGGTATATATAAGCTTCACAGTCGTGGAATTAATTTATCATTTAACTATAGAGTAATTTGGGGGGCGGGGAGGTCAGGAATCAGTGGGACTCTAGGGCTTCCTTATTTCTCAGCCTGCTGGCTTTCTTTTGTGCCATTGCAAGAAGGTGAGGGCTAAAGAGTCTTTTTAGCCTCTGTTTTTATTACCTTACATTTAAAGTAAGTTCAAACTCACTTCCGAGCTACCAAGTATAATAGTAAGTTGCCTAGTTTGTTTATTCATTTGATTGTATTTATAGTCCATGTTAACTTCAAGCAGCTCAAAAGCAGTATACATAGTCTTCACCCCAACCCGAACTATATCAAAACTTGTAGGGTAGCGGAGGCTGAGAGATTGTGACTGGCCCCAAATCATGCCATAACTTTGTGCATGAATGGGAATTTGAACCCTGGGCTCCCAGTCCTATTTCAACACTCTATCCACCATACCACACTGGCTCTCATTTGCTTGGGAACTTTGTTTATTCAGTGAAGTGGAGGATATGTGGCTGAACCCCTGTACATTTTCTTGGCTGGTCTTTCCCTGTGAAAGTGGGACAGATTCTGTTGCTAGTGCTGCCTTCTTATAATATGAACCGAGAAATTTTCTAGAAGAGGGAATGCTGACCTGAATAGCGAATGGCATTCTTATGAAAGTGCATAATGTGACATTTAGTGTGAGTGTGTATTGGGGGAAGATGTTAATGCTGCAGATGCAGACACAACCTCAGCCTTGCAGACACAACCTCAGCCTCTTTGGCTTCCCAAGGCCATTGTCCAACCGAAAGCATTTGGCCACATTTTTCCATGGTGTTCCCTGCCCCACCCCTTGTTTGACTCTTATTATACCGCTCAACAAAAAAAGTAATTGTGTGCTTTCCATTGAAAAATGACCACATCCTCTTTGCGCACAATAACCTACATCAACACTTGAAACCTCTTTCCCTGCCGTTGTGCAATCAGTCACGTATGCTTGCTTGGCCCCACTGAGTGCATGCTCGAGACTGTGGGGCTGAAGCCATCATCTTCAAGTCCAGCTGGGTTTTGAAAAGCTGGCTGGTTCCTCCCCCCCCCCCACCCCCAAAGTCAAGGCAGAACCCATTGCAGAAATGTCACCTCCAAATAAATGGGCATCTGTGCCTAGTGAAGCAGCTCTTCTGTATCTGAGGTGGTATACCTGTTGGCAACATTTTAGACTAGGAGTGGGGAATCTCTTTCAGCCTGAAGACTATGTTACCTTATGGGCAACCTTGGAAGGGTGGGCACATGCCAGTGGTGGGTGAGGCCAGAGGCAAAGGTAGACTGAGCAATGGGTGTAACAGCAGGCTGGATTCCAGCCTCACAAAAGCCAGAGGTTTTGACACTATACCACACTGCTCTCTATCTGTTTAGGGAAGCTTTTAATGTTTAATAGATTATTGTATTTTAATATTCTGTTGGAAGCTGCCCAGGTGGCTGGGGAAACCCAGCCAGATGGGCGGGGTATAAATAAATTATTATTATTATTATCATCCCGCAAACAAGGACACATTCCAGGCAGGCAAAGGCACTCTTGTGGTGAGGCAGAGCAGTGAGGTGGGTGGGAGGGCACAGCTGGGGGAATGTTTCAAGGGCCTAGAGGGCCGCATTTTTAACCCATGGGGCAGATGTTTTCCACCCCCTTTTTAAGGATTGTGTTCTCCTGGAGTGCTTAGCGGCCCTTCTTGGCTATTAGCTCAGCCCACAATATGTGAAGACTTTCAGGTAACTCTTTTCTCTTGTCTCTGTCACAATGTGACTCCGTTTCCCTACGTTCTGCATGACAGATGGTAGTGGGCTGTTGCTGCTGCCCATCAGTGGTTGAATACCCTCACCTTGAGGAGGTAGGCGGCGTTGCCTGCATTTTGCTTTCTGCTCTCGCTGGGGGTGTGGTGGGGGATTCTTTCTCTTGATTGCCAGTTTGGTTGCATCCTTCTCTGTGTTCTCTCAAAGAAACAAACATTCCCAACAAACCAGAGTTCCGTTCCTGTGATGCTCACCAAGTGAGCGTGGGTCCCATTTTTCTAAATGGCCTTGAGAGAAATAAGTTCCCTAATGGGAGATGTGGATTTCTAACAGAAAGAAACTGATTCCCCGCCTTCCTTTTTGGAGTGGTTTTGGTATATACTGGTGAGCGAGTTTTGCTAATAGGGCATTAGAGATCTTCACTAATTCAGGGCCTATTCTGTGGAGGATTCCTTGTAACGCATGTAATTGCTTAAATGCTATCGTGATAAATGTGGCACAGAGTGAGTGCTCCTGGATAAAAAACAACAACCACAGGAATTCAAGATAAATATGTTAAAGGGGGTGTTTATTTTTGAATTTGAAGGACATCAGGACAATCCTTACAATTCAGCCAAAGAATGTGGAAGCCTCTCCCAGTTTCTGTCTCGTGATGATAAACTTAGTAGGCTGCTTTGGAAATGCATAGATAATGCCTCTGTATAGTAAGGATTTGTGCAGGTGAGATTGGGAGAGTGTTCCCTACACTGTGGGCAAGAGTTAAACTTACTTATTTACTGCATAGCATTGAATGAGACCATCCCTGTAGTCTCAAGTCCAAGCAGATTGCTATGTGATCTCCTGGCTTCCATTTTAAATCCTGATCCTCATTCGAATGCTGGGGCTGGCTGAGACAAAATGTTGGCCTTCAGAGCATTTTCAAAAGATTGGGGGAAGCTCCAGGCCTTGGTTAGAAGCTAGCAGCAAACCAAAGTGAGGTTAAATGTGTGGTTGTGTTTATCTCGCCCTACCACCACTACCTTCTGAATAAACAACCATGGAAATGGAAGTGAGTGATCAGGATTGAGACTATACCATGTGAAGAGGGAGATTTCACCCTCTCCTGTGCTGCAGTCCCAGTGAAAATGCCCCCCAGACATCTGCTGCTACCCTCAAGAAGAAAGCTTCTGTTGATGCTTCCTTCCCAGGACGGGGTTGCAGAAGTGGGGAGGAATCCCAATTGTGGCAGGATCTGTAATTTTTGTGTATACTACATAGGACTGTTCAGGACATTTAAACTGCCATTCACCACCACCTCATGTGGCTGCAAGTTCCTTAAATGAAGAACTACTTTCTTATGTCTGTCCTAAATGGCGTTTTCACAAGTTTGTCTTGTAGTTTTGGGTTCTCTGCCTCCTTTGTAGTTAGTAATACAGGGGTAGCCAACATGGTGCCCTGCAGATGTTGCTAGACTCCAGCTCTCCTCAGTCCCAGCCAGCGTGACCCGACTGGCTACTCCTGAAATAATACAGCATGATCTATTTTAAGTAGTATTATTTTCAGGCATTCCACATTTCCGGCTTTCTAACTGTGTCACTCATGGATTCTTCTACAGACCAGTTCCTTATTCTGATACTTAATATATTCCAAATTATATATGGGCAGAGCTGGGATTTTAATAATTTTTCATCTACCGGAAAATGACATTTCTCTCTCACGATAAAAAGCAAAGCCTTGCTTTCACTCCTTTATCAAGAACGAAAGTGAAATATTGATAGTTACTCAATGAAGCGTGTGACCTATTTCTTGCTCTTCTATAAAGCAGGAAGCAAAAAGCTAATGATTTTTCCTCTGGTGACACTATGCAAAGCCTTATAAGGCTGTGGTCTACAGCCACTTGCAGTTATTTTGGAATGAATTTATTATTATTTTAAAGCTAAGAGAGACTGCCAGGATGTGTGTGTGTTAGTGCACCAAAGTCGCCAGAATTAGTCACAACATTTCCCCTTCTTAAGACTGTATTTTAATTATTATTTTTTAAAAAACATGTGACATTTGAACTGCAACAATTAACCAATTTCATAAATCTAATGAGAAACTTCCTTTCTCTCTCCTCTGTAAATCTTGTCCCACCCCTCCACAAAAAGACTTCTCTGATTTAAAAACAAGGCAAAACATGGGCAGATACAAAAGAATATGGTGTGTGTGGTGGAGAGGGGTTGGATAAAGATCGGAACAGATGTACAATTTGGTTTTTAATGAAAGCTTCTATTCAGAACATATGGAATACACTTGACCAAAAATTGGGGAGGGATTGCATGTGTTTTTCTTTTCAGCTGGGCTAATGTTAGGGGCTAGCTCAGGGAGCCTGATTTCTGGGTCTTTTGTGCTGGGCCCCATATCTTCTGCCCCTTTCCTCAACTTAAACTTTGCTTTTAAAGTTGCTGGCAAGACCCCAGCCACTCACCGTCTTAATTTGCTCAGAGACCTAAATTGGCGCATATATATATATATATAATGAGAACACATGCAAATTTCTTTCATATTCCATTTCCCAGAGGGTTTTTTAGGTACTGAGAAGCGCCCCTGCTTGCAACTGCCTACCAAACCTGGTGGTGGTGTTTTGAAAGCAGACTTTGCCAGTGCCTCAATGCAAATATTGCCCCAGGATTCTTCTTCTGTCCTCCAGACTGATCCTTTTACTCTGCAACTGCATCAGTCTAGGGAGCAGGGCACCAGGCTTCTCCACTGGTCCTCTCCTTGGTCCAGCATTGTGGACAGGCTCCATCCCCATGTGCCATGGCAGCTGCTAGCAGCCCCTTGCCACAGGCTCTTTCCCTTCCAGGATGCATCAGCTTCTGAGCGCCCCGAGCCCCAGCAGCATGGCTTGTGTTTTGCTGTCACCTTTGTTGCTTTCCTCCTTCCTTCATTTCACCTCTGTTCCTTTCCCCCCATCCCCACCCCTGTTAAACAGGTCAAGACTGAAATCAGCGTCGAAAGCAAACACCAGACCCTCCAGGGACTGGCTTTTCCTTTGCAGCCAGAAGCTCAGCAGGCCATCCAGTTACTAAAACAGAAGAAGATCAATTACATCCAGCTGGTGAGAAGTCCCTTTTTCATTATTCGGTTTGGCCTTTTGAACGCCTCTTGGACTTCTGTGCAAGCCCTGCTTGTTCAAAGGCTCTTGGTTTCCCCCGAGCCAAATGTTGTTCTGAAGTGTGTCCTCTTGCCTTTGTTTATACAGAAGCTGGACCTGGAACGGGAGACCATAGATTTGGTCCACACCAACGCCACTGAGATAGCAGACCTGCCTAAAAGAATTCCTCAGGATTCGGCCCGTTACCACTTCTTCCTGTATAAGCACTCTCACGAGGGAGATTATCTGGAGTCAGTTGGTAAGCTTTGGCCAAATCTACAGCCTTGTCTTTGTATTTTTTTTTACAGACCAGAATTTTGCTTGCCCTTTGCAAACTGTATCTGTGCCTGTTCATTCATTCATCCTTCGTTCCCTCCCTCTAGACAGGCATAGGAATTTATTTTCTGAATGTATCAAAGGGCTCTCCCCACCAGTGCAGATTCTTCTGTCCATGAATCTGGGGAACTGTGAGAATGTGCCTTTTAAGTCCTTTCTGATGATATGTATTTGCTGATGCAATTTTTCCAGTGCCAGAAGCCTCATAAGCCATTGGTTTAGTGCAGTGATGGCCAAACTTGGCCCTCCAGCTCTTTTGGGACTACACTTCCCATCATCCTTGACCACTGGTCCTGTTAGCTAGGGATGATGAAAGTTGTAGTCACATAACAGCTGGAGGGCCAAGTTTGGCCATCACTGGTTTAGTGCAAAGAATTCCAATATAACCAATACTAGAGCTTTTGAAAACAATACAGTACATGAAAAGGAAGATGCTCACCTGCAAAACTTTTTCCTACTCTTTGTGTTCTGCACTTCCTTCCAGTATAGTTGTTGCATGCATGGTTTCGCTCCCTATAGTTTTGTGGAATTAATCATGGCCAGACCCAGGGATGACTGACTGCCCTGTTTTCTCTTCCTTGCAGTATTCATCTACTCCATGCCTGGTTACAAATGTAGCATCAAGGAGCGCATGTTGTACTCCAGTTGCAAGAGCCGACTGCTTGACTCCGTGGAACAAGATTTCTGCCTAGAGATTGCAAAGAAGGTAAGCCTAGGCTGCCACCACCCCTTGACCCTTAAATTTATATTTGATGAAATCCTCCTCCTTCTATATGGACACTGGGAGCTGTGGATGGTGTGAAGGACTGGTGGGACAATAGATGAAGATTCTTCCAGAGGAATTCCTCAGGATCCAGTATATAACTTGGGGAAGTTGTCCCGACGGTTAACATTTGGTCTTAAAAACCTTAAGACCAATCATTAAAAAAATATTTAAATACTTTAGTAGCAGAAGATCAGCTAGAGAGGCAGTTGGGCTTTTGGATGACAAGGGTGTCAAATATGTGTTAAAGAAGGAAAAAGAGACTGCAGGAAAGCTGAATGAATCATCTGCATCTGTCTTCCCAGCAGAAGATGTAGGGCAGATCCTGGCCATCTAAGGAAACTGTGCCTTGTCCCTAAGATCAGATTGCAGATGGGAAAATTGCTGATTTTTTTAAAAAAAGGATCCAAGGGATTACAAGCCAGTTAGCTTAACTTGTGTTTTGGGGAAACTGGTGGAAACCTTTATGAAGGATAGAATTACCAGGCATCTGAAAAAAGAGTTCTTTGCAGTCATGGGATGAGAGGACAGGTCCTCTCTTAGATGAGTAACTGCTTAAGGAAAAGGAAGCAGAGAATAGGAATAACTGGATAGTTCTCACAGTGGGCGGGGGGGGGGGAGGATGAAGGAACTCTTGGCCAAGAGAAATTTCAAAATTGCATGGCTGACCTATGAAATGATGAGGATGAGGAGCTGTGATACTCAGATTCTGGAGATGAAAAGTAGATCTGGTTGGAAGCAACATTTTAGAGTTGCTGCTGGATGGTAGAAACGATTTTGGGAAAAGAGGTGGACGAGAGAGGTAAGAGAGTGGCATTACGAGGAAGACAGTCCTTGTCTCATCTGAGATGTAGGTGTTTTCAGAGGCCAAGGCCAAGGACTGCATCTCCTCTTTCCTCTTTGCCAGATTGAAATTGATGATGGAGCTGAGCTGACAGCAGAGTTCCTGTATGATGAGGTCCACCCCAAGCAGCATGCCTTCAAGCAGGCCTTTGCCAAACCCAAGGGGCCTGTGGGAAAGAGGGGACAGAAGCGACTTATCAAAGGACCAGGCGAGAATGGTGAAGACAGTTAAACCCTCGTGGACAGGAGGACGGGTCAGGAAAGGGGCTGTGGGTGCCTACCAGCCTCCGGAATCGCAGCTCCAACCAAATCCACCTCTCTGCATCTGAGCCTGTCCACCGAACTCCAGAGCTGTTTCCTCCATCTCTTCTTTCAAAGTCGTCTCCACCTGGTTTCATTAGGGGGAGGGAGGGTAGGAATCTGGGGGCAGGGAGGGAGAGAGAGAACCTCCAAGCCATTTCTCTTCCTTTTTGCTCTGTCGTTGTGTAAATCCTGGGATGGGGGAAAACAATAACTGTTCTAGATTGAAATGACTCTTTAAAACTGATGCTCCTGTTTACTGCCTCATATTGTGACCTGGTTTACTTGGAAACGGCACCGCTCAAAGGATTTTCTTCACCACTTATCTGGGGTGGGGTATTCACACGCAAAGAGCAGAACTCTACCCACCCCCACCCCCATAAAAACACCCTCCAAATACCTTTTCTCTCACTGTTACAAAACAGTGCATCAATAGTCTTTGGAAATTCCCATACCATTAATGTCATGCTTTACCAAAATGGCAAGTTTGCCTAGGAGTTGACTCAGTACTCACTATTTGAGGTTTAAGGAGTGTGTTCCAGGGATTAACACTGCAGCAGGATCTCCCCTCCCCCTTTTTTGTTTAAAACCTTGGAGTTGGTGGGGGAGGTGCCAGAGGTTAGTGGGATTTGCTCAAACGACACAGGTGTGTTTTTTGGATGAAGAAAAGCTGTTCATCTCCAGGCAGTTGAAGGAGAGGCTGATAGTTCCTGATAGCCGCTCTCATTTCACCAGTGAAGAGGCTTGGCGTCCAGTTCCAGGCCTTACCAGGTAGCCTTGTTTGTGGCGCCACAAATCCACATACAGGTCCTGGGTTTCACTGTCCACTTTTATGAGTTTTGTAAAGCTGTTTCTCCCCCAACCTCCTCTGCCTCACTTTGATGGCTCATTGCCTCACGCTGTTGCAGCCACATGAGAAGACGAGAGCAATTAGAAATCAGGAAGTGCAATCCCTGCCCAGTTCCTCTTGGTTGGCTCCTTGACATTCTTAATTTAAGGCTGCCACTTCTTCTTTTCATGTCACCTCCATGTATAGCTCTGGTATGCTTTACCACACGTTGCCACACCAGCGCCTCATCTTGCAATTGGCTCCCAGCCAAATGGCCATGTCAACTTACCTAGCTGTTGCTCTGACTTACAGGAACTGCCTTTTCTCAAGCTAGATGGTTCCAAATATTGCATTCAGCTGGCTGTTGGCTGTGAAGCCTTTGGTCTCCTCAGCCCGGTGATGTATTTGCTCAGGTGTCGTCCTCCTCCTCCTCCCTCAATCGTGACACCTGCACTGGCACCTGTAGGTTACGATGCAAAACCAGGCTGATCCTTAGCTATACAGTAAAGCTTTGCCAAGCTAAGGGAATATTGGCACTTCCACAGGATGCTGAACGCTGAACGGGTTGTCTTCTTCATGGGATGCACTTTCCCCATGACAGATGTTGTTCACTGTGGCAGGAATGTTCTGTGCCCCAGAGTGGTTGCTGCAGATCTATGTAAACCAGGTGGAAGGAAGGGGGAGGGGAGTGTGACGGTGTTACCCATGTGCAGGGGGGCTGGAGCAGCTCATGATGGAAGGGCAGTTGCATTGCCAGGGGTGTTGGTGGTGGAAGAAGTCTTCTCGATCCACTCTGAATGCAAGAGTAGAGGTAGGCCCTGACTCAGCTCAAGCCAGCAATGTGACCCAGATTGGGGACTTCTGACAGCCATTGTAGTAGATGACGATGTGTTCATTCCATGGGGGTCACTGAATTTAATGTGCATGATTAAACTTCTCCTTCTGACCCCTGGGGAGCTTCTTAGTGGTCTGTTTTGTATCTCATAAAAAAAAACAACCTCCACACAAATGCTAAGCCTTTTTTCTTTCTTTTCTTTTCTTACATAGCCAGTTGTGTGGTGTTAGCTTGATGGCTTTGAATCGTGATTTCTTCCCTGCCCCTCCCTCCACCACCCCCCTTTTATGAAGTCAGTGTATTCTTTTGAAGTCTACAGAAGAGGCAGATAAGTTAAGCAGCCAAGAATGCTGCAACAGTGGTGAAGGAAAGAGCCTGGGTTTTCTCCAGCTCGCTCATTCCCATGGTGGAAACAGCTGGGACTTGGGCCTACGAGGCAAGAAAGGAAGGGCAGGTTTCTCGAAGTTCAAAGCACACTGCCCTAGGGCAGTTTCAAGTATCTGGCTTTTTAAAAATGATTTAAATAATACAGAACAGCTCATGCCATGATTTCAGCGGAGTTAACTCTCCCATAATCTTTTTATTTTCCTGAGAGGTGTGCTGGAAGGATTTGGAAGGACAGTCTCTTCTGACTTTTAAGAATTTCCTCCACATTGGACAGCAGGCCTTGCTTCCAGTTTGTAACGCTCAGAAGACATTGATTAGGTTCAAAGTTTGGCCTAGCTCAGCATGTCATGTTCAGCCAACAGGATCCAGATTCAAATAGGGATATTGAAATCCTCTACTGGGGGTTTCCTCTCTCTTTTGCCTATATTTTCTGTGACCAAAACCCAAACTGTCAAGCTACATTCAGGGACTGCAGTAGTAGATTGTATCACTCCTCCACCCCCAATTCTTGTTCCTAGAGCACCGTAACTGTTGACAACTCTAGGCCAGGAGTTGCCAAGCTGGTGCACTCCACATGTCAAACTCCAGTTCCCATCAGCCCCTGCTAGCATGATGGGAGTTGCATTCAAACAACATTTGAAGGCCACCACACTGGCTGTCCCTGCTCTAGGCTCCCCCCCCCGACCACCATTATTTGGCTTATCCCTAACCCCCCACCTCCCGGTAACAATCCTGTGGGGCAAGTCTGCATTCTAGGTGGAGTGTGCTATGCACGTGTGGGGTTATCTAGCCCACCTGTGCTTTCATTCATGTGCTTCTGGACGTTGCCACCCTCTGTGGGCATTTTTACTGCCACTGTGAGACATAGTGAATCAGCAAAAAGCTTTCTTGTCTTGAGATAATGCATACTGGTGCCTCTGTCATCCCATTCCCTCAGGAATGTGCAAGAAGTCAAACATTTTTAAGAGCATCTACCCAAGGCCCCAAGCAAAGGGACACCCAGATGTGAGCATTTGCTGACTCAGATGTATTTTCCATTCTGTAGCTGGAAGATGGTAACCAGCATGTCACAGAGGATACATTTCTTTGGGATCCCCACCACTGCCAAAGATTAATAAAACAAGGATTTCATTCCATTTTAAGTTTGTCTAGCAAGGTCACTGTTGACATGTTCTCTGCCATGTTCTGTTTAATGGATTAGCCCCGTGTCCCAAAGGAATTTGGTGGCTAAAGCAACCAAGACCTAGCTTGGCCTTGTATGATACTTGGACTCCATTAGATTGGTCTGAATCTATTTTTTTTGCTGTATTAATACAGAACATTACCATGTAATGGTGATGGTCCAATCAGCAGTCTCTCTTTTTTTAAAAATGATATTTATTAAAAGTTTAACAATTACAAAAAAGCGGGAAAAAGAGACAATAAAGAGTTACAATACATCAAAAAAATAAAAAACAGAATATAAAAAAGGAATTCAACAATACAAGTCAATAAAAAAAGAAAAAAGGGAAAAAACAAAACACAATACATCAAAACCACAAACAAAAGCAGACAAAAAATTTAAAAACCATTTCCAATATTCCCATATCTTTATCTTTCATTAACTTGTTTCATCGACCTCCTCACGCCTCCCTTTTTTGTATTCTAGTTATTAATTATCTCAGCAAATCCTTTCCATCTTTCACTATATTCTGTCATTAAATTACCTTAATTTATTTTAACCTTACCTTACCATAAAAAGCCCTAAAGCTTAAAACTTAAAACTTATTATACATAATTCCTTAAAGCATTTCTACTAAAGCCAAATAGTTTCATTCCAACATTTTTTCTAACACTCATTAATTTTACAAAAATTCTCTAAATGAATTTTTAAACTTTCTTCTAATCTTCATCAATCGTCTCTTCTTCCTGGTCTCGGGTTTTGTCAGTCCTTTCTATCCCTTCCATCTAGTCCATCAACCTGGTGACCTTCTATCCGAGGCTCTTAAGTCTTTTCCATGTCCCTTCTGCAGGTCTTCTTCATATTTATACCTGCACTTTACTTTGTCTTCTGCTGATCTTATTCTTAATTTCCTTCCTTTCTCACTGAGGGGTAGATCTCGGGGAGACTCCAACTTGACAGTATCTTTATCCCTTCTCGACAGGTCAGCCCATTCTCCATAGTTAGCACTGAAATCCAAAAGGTATTTGAAGGCATATTTCAAAGTCCCTCCAAGGTTAAGGGCCCCCACAACTCCAAACTCCCCCTGGCCCAAAACCAGATCCCAAAAGTCAAAACATCCCTGCATAGGCGGATCTATCCAGCTTCCCATCTCCAAACCAAACAGTACTCCATCTCTCCAAATCTGACTTTCTCCAGGTTCAGTCGTCAAAGACAACACCTTATGTTCCTGCAAGGCCACAACTCTCTCCATTTCTGTTACTTGAGGTTCAGCCACAACCTCCTCCTTTGTCTTCTGCACAACTTGCTCCATATCTATTACTTGAGGTTCAGCAACAACCTCCTCCTTTGTCTCCTGCACAACTTGCCCTGTCAAAGCAAATTCCTGGATTGGTTCCTGCGTGGTTTCTATATAGGTATTCACTGTTTGTCCAAAATTGCTAACTGCAACAGTCATCAAATCCATCTTCTCATGTAGCTGTTCCAGTAAAGCACTTGTCTTGCAAAAAGCAAGCACTAAAACTTCTTCTGGGCACATTCTTATTCAAGGTCAAATGTCTGGTTCTCACGATCTTTAATCTCCACAGCTGTAGAATTCCCCAGATCGACTCCAGCAACAGTTTCACAAGCTCCCTCTAGAGGAAACAATTTCTGTTTGTATCCGTCTTTTTAAAAGCAGATCCAGCAACAAAATTCCTTTCGTTTTTCAGATATTTTGTTCCTTTTAAGTGTAAAAGGAAACATTGGTATCAATATGTTTCTCTTTTTTAACTATCTGTCAAAAAACGTTTTATTCACAGTCAATGAACTTCCCCAAAGCATCTGTCTCTGACACCCCGTTCCCAGGTTCAAGACGGTGGAAATTTATCTTTCTTTACTCTCTCTCCTGCAGGTTTAAACAGTCTAAGATTTCCCCCCTCTTCTCCTGCTTCCAAGGGTGGTTTGGTAGTTTTAACTGATGGAAATTTAGTCCTTTACAAACGACTTTCCAGACTTTAGCTTGCAATGTCTTTGCTTCAATCTATTTACAAAAGCGGAAGGCGGACTTCCTGTTTAGACCTTCCCGCTTCGGTGCCAAATTAAGACGTTTCATAATCCAATTTTCCGTTCTACTCACGGGTAGTTGTTTAAAGTCCAATTGTCCACAGGAAAAAGTCAGCGCTCTCCGGCAACAGCAATGCGGCTTCACTCCGTGAAAAGAGCAGTCGATTTGAAGCACCGCGCCGCTCACCCCATGTCGCTCCGGATTCCCGAAACCGGGTTTTCCCGCGAGTAGGGGAGGCGCAAAAGGTGCCAGCCGAATCCCACGTCCACAGGCTTCTCCTGCCTGTGGTTTTTAGTGGGTCTCCGCCTCGCCGTGGCGGTCCAGACCCTAGTTTCACGAAGCGGATTCCTCCCGGTCAGAGGAAATCTGCCATTGCCGGAGGCGCTAACCCAGAAGTCCTCAATCAGCAATCTCAAGTGCATGATCAGTTATAATTTAAGGACCTATCAGAACTTCCATGAAGGAAAGAGAGAATTGGTAGCCTACATCTCAGTACTCCCTTTCTTGTCTCATTTTCTCCTCTCCGCTAACACTAAAGGCCAAATCTCAGGATTTCAGAGAGACTAGTTACAGAATTGTTGTGTCTCCCACTGCCTACCCACTGACCCATGAACATGACTGGCCCCTGTGGTTACTCCACTATGCGATCTAAATATCTGGAGCTTCTCTCTTTTAGGGAGGGGTAACCCTTGTTTCCAAGGTGACGAGAAGACTTTCAAAATCAGCCATGCTGGATGAAGATCACAATTATGTGACAATCCCATAAATATCCAGCCTTCCCGCACCCCATCCTTCACAAGTATCCATCCAATCCGCACAATAAAAAACTCCCCCCCCCCACCTTACCTGTTTTGGAGGAAACACCCCAGCACTGGAACGCTTCTAAGCTGGAGAGGAATGTTACTCAGAGCATGGGAGATCCTTCCTCCCGTGGGTATTCTCAGGTATCTCTGCTTGTGGAAATCATTTCCCACCCCTAAAACATTCTCCAGATTTATTAGACTGGATTAGAATCAGTGAGTCAAGATAACGCCGTAATTTTGCCATCTAGGAGTCAAGTCAGAAAAACAGAAGACATGGTTTCTTCCCTTTTAAAATGTTTCAGTTTATTTTAGTGGGCCCACTAATATTGCATCATTATGGTGGCCAAGGTAGTTGCTGTACTTTCATTTGGAATTTGTTTTGACTTGAATCATTTTGGCGCTATATGGAAGCCCAGGGGCAATGTTTTGAAGGGCCCCAAAGTGGCAGGAGCCCATAGAGCGTTGAGACTATGCTACTACTGAAGAACGGTAGAGTATTCCTGCACATGCTCAGTGGAGCCTGCGATAGGTTTAGTGCACACTCTGCTCTAGCAGGTGCTTAGCTGTAGTGGCTGAAAGGCAGGGCCAATGGACAGCGTGGTAAAAGTGATCGCAGCCATCACTTGACTGTAACTTGCCACAGTGACGAGCAGGCCAGAAACTACCACTACCTTATTCACACTAACAGCACGCAGAATCTTAACATGAGCACCAGAGGTTTGGAGAAACTTAGGAAATGCACATTCCTGATTGGACTGGGTGATGATGTGGATTTGTAGATTATGGGGGAGGCAGGGCACACTGTACTGAATGCTGTATTTTCTAAAAAATAAAAAGTATTTTTAAAACAGTTGGTTTTTGTGTATTTCTTTGGTAGGTTGAGGCAGCTGCCAGCCCTGTTTTGGCTACTTGAAAGTTCACTATGCAAAGACCGCAATCTGGCAGAGACTCAGTTCTTGGTGATACCAAGGTGGTACTTCCGGTGGCTAGTTCTGTGCACCAAAGGGAGATGGTGCTCCATTTGCTTCTAACAGCCCATTTCCCAAACTCTGTCACTGCTCAGTTTACTGACTTGTTTTGAGAATGTTGCTGATGTTCTTCTGCCTTCTTGGCTGGTTCCAGCACAGCAGAGTGTATGGCAAGTGGAGAAATGTGAGATCTGTTTCTTTTGTTGTTTTGCAGCTGCTCAGAAAAATCACAAAATATCCCTTTGATTTAGTGCATAGAAAAGATGTTCATCATCAACATGCGCTCAAGGCTGAGAGCAACTTGCCCAAGTTAGAGTAGGTGTTTTGCAAGAGCATGAGGAGGAAGAATATTCCTGTGAAATAGAATGTACACACTTGACCCCAAGTGTACTTAACTTAATAGTAGCTGAAACTTGACATTTTGGTGAGTATTCCTGCTCTGAGAGATCTTGAGGACGAGTAGTTCTATTTGCTGTGAATTTTGTAATAAGTAGGGTAATTTCCTAAGTGAGTAGAAAGAGGCATTCACCCATGTAATCTGGGTGGCTGCTCCCAGACTCGGGAGAAGGTAGACTGGCTCCCTCTTAGTGGTCTTTCCACTAGCAAATGGAAGTCCTTGTTCCAACAGGTTTTGCGGAATTGACTGCTTTTAATGAAAGGGCTGGTGTTGTGTTTTTTTTGTGATTATTTGTATGTTTAAAACCAATTATATATATCGAGTTTTAATTCTATTAATGTTTAATTGTTTTTTAATAGCCCCCCCCCCATTTTTAGCAATTCTTGTTTTTATCTATAAGCTGCCCTGAGTCCCATTTGAGGGGTGGGGGGAGTGAGGTATAAATAAATACATAATATGAATCCTGTTCATGTTCCCAGAATCAAGCCAGAGCTGCCATGCACATAATGGGACACAGTTATGGATCCTGTTCTTGTTCCTGTATGAGAGTCGTTTCATTCTGAATCTCTTTATTCTCAGCACTAAAAACAGCTTGTGGCTAACTAGTTTTAGGCACCTGTATGATAGGATGTGGGTTTCTTTAATAAGCTTGATGTGACATTCTGGCACATTGAGGTGAGTGAGGGGGACACTAGGAGGAAGACACAGAAGTTCACATGTTCTGCACATGATAGCAAGTCTGGCAGGTGAGGTCATAAGAAATATGGGTTGAGTGGCAAGGTCTCCTCATAGCAAAGCTACCCCCCAACTGCTTTGCTAGGACTGCAACTCAACCCAGCTTATTTTCAGCCCACATTCTTACCACACCAGTTTGGCCATGGGTCTTTGAGGGCTCAATTCATGCAATATCCCCCCCACCCCACTTTTACCTACTTACTTAATCTTCCTGTAAACTATTATGTGTGGCATAGTGGCCTGTTTTCTAGATTGGAAAATGCACTCTTGTTGTCTTTCGTATTGGCTGCAAAAAAATTGTCTTTCACTCTTGTTAAAAAAAAAAGTGCTTTACCTCCAGGGGCATTAATTTTCAAGCTAACATGTCCACTCACCTATTACATTTCAACCATATGTAACTGCTGGTATTTCCTATGGTGAAGCAGCAGCGTGCATCTCCCATCGGTTGGGGGAACAGGACATGATTGTGTGCCAATAGGCTGGGACTCCCAACCACTTGCCTAATTGTGTGTATGGAAATGGATGTCTCCCCATCACCCCTTCTGGTGTTCAGCCTTGCAAACCCCAGTGTGTGTGTAGCAAGCAGGTGTGTAAATTATGAATCAACCCCAGCCGATAACCATGCGTTCAGTTTATAGATAAAGGTCACTGTACTAATTTAGTCAAGCCTTTTCCTTAAGCGTTTGCGGTAGCCAGCTTGACAACAAGAATACAAGTTTGTGTCTCTGGAATGTGCAAGGGACAAGTCGGAGCAAAGGCAGGAATGCAGACCCCTCATAAAAAGGGAGATATTGTCTATAGCCAGCATGTAAGATCACCCTAATTGCTCTAAACTTAACCAGCAGTGTATAATCGTTAACTTTGCTGCAACTCTGTGGGAGGGCCAGAGCCAAAGGAATGTGATTGCCAGTTCCACAATACAGCAAGTGCTGGCTTGTGCGCAGTCAAGTCTTCCTGCCCATTGATTCAGACTCTTGTTTTCATTGATGCTGCATGCCTTGGTTGTATTCTGGCTATAACTGGGGGTGCCACCTTCTTTTCATGAAATCTTCCATGCCTTCAGCAGCTGTGTGATAACCAGGCATTAAATAGGTTTTGCCAAGGTTGGGGAATGCGAAACATGCTGAATTCCTGCCTGTCAACACAGATATGGAAGCTTCTGTTTTCCATTTGGGATTGCCACCCTTTCTCAGTCTCTCTCCTGGGGTCTCTCGGTGCTTAAAAAGAGATAGCAATCATTGCCTACTGGGTAGATTTTGGTGCTGCTTAGCTTGCTTTTGAAGGTAGCTCTGAATATCAATCAGTTCAGCTGGAGCACTGGAAGGAGGTAAGGTGGCTTTGCAAATGAATGGACTTCAAACTTATTTGTAAGCACAGACTGGGCAAAGGAGGCTTCTGAAACTTAATGAAGACACAGGTAGGTTGCCTGTTGTTGTTTTTTTTTTTTAAGCAACACACACACCAGATGTTTTCATCTTGATCCTATTGGTATTTAGCAAAACCTCCCATTCTCAGTCTTTTTGGGTCTTGTAGGTAATGACCTAGTTACTTGAAGACTTTATCCACGAGACAGCCTGGACTCATAACAAATTTTAATTCCATCTTGTGGAAAATAATGTTGTCCCTTAGATTACATAAATTGGTTATCCTTGGTTTATAAGTCCCTGGAACCATTTTTCATGATTACAGGGGACAGATGCTCTCTAGGGGGATGGGGGGGTGAGGAGTCTGCTGTCTTCTAATGCAGGGATAAACACAACTTCTGTATTCTGACCAGGTTTTACACTCGCACACCATGTCCCAGAATGCCAGCCTTGTAATGGGTCCCACCACCACTTTCCTAGCTTTTGCCAATGTATTCTTGCAAAATCCAGGAAGTGGAAGAATAATTCATTTGATGATGTTTGTATATCAGTGCCAGCAAGGAAATGAACATACCTTTTTGGCCTTGTATTGGAAAATAAACACCTGACTTTCCCTGGCAATTGTGATCAAAAGGTGTGGTAAGCCCCTCCCCTTCCCATGCCTGTTAAAAGTGGAAGCTAGGATTGGACCTCCTCTCTAATCCTTTGTTTTTTGATCTCACAAGCATAGGACAGAAAAGATTGACTTGTTAAGGCAGGCGGAGGAACTACTTCAACGTTGTCTGAATGAATACTGAAAATTACATGGCGTATAACGAACCAAGAATAAAGTAAACTGAAGCGCTAGCGATGGGATGAACATGAATGCTTGCTATCTCAGCATTTCCCAGGCCATCTTTCATGTGTTACTATTCTCCCATCATGGCTTAAATGGATGATTAAATATTGTGTAAATCTAAGTTGCAGCTTTTAATCATCTGGAGGGCCACAAGGTTCCACTTTCTGATCTAGATCAATCTTGCGGCTGATACTTGGGGGAGCATCTTACTGCCCACCCCCTGCCTCTTTTTCTATATGTAGCAGCAGCCCAGGAGCAAAGGATAAGGTGGTAGCAGCAAAGATCCTTCCACTCACTCCTCCTTTTCATGACCCTTTGTTTGTTCCTGTTCCCATCCCTGCTGCATAGCACAGACAAAAATGGCTGGGCCTGGGCAGGGGGAGAATTGATAAAACCAGGAGAGGACCTGCTGAAGGGAGCTGTGTCCTTGCTTCTCCTGCAACATTAGAGCTATGTGCCTGTGACTCTAGATTTGAGTCAACACCATGCACAGAGATTGCGATGGCGGTGGCAGCAGCTCCTGAAAACTCTGCTACAGGTGTTGATGAGCTACAATTCTCATCAGCCCCAGCCAGCATAGTGAATGACCATGGATCATGAGAGCTGTGGCCCTGCAAATGTTTCTGGACTACATGATCCCTATTCCTAAGGGAAAGATGGGGAACATTTGCTATTGAGGGCTGTATTCTCTTACAGGTAATTGTTCAGGGAAGCAGGGAAGCTGTGGCCAGGGCTGAGGCCAGCAGGGGAGAAGAACCACTTCTTTTCTTCCACCCTTCCTTTCTCCCTGCTCAGCTGGCTGCCGGAGAAGTAGATCGCTGTTACCAGGAGTCTAACCTGGTTCTCTTGCAGAAGGCCTTTGGAATTAGGCTAGGTCTGCAGGTGGCCCACCCCAGTCGAGATCATAGTTTCTCATCTGGTGCTCCACAAACTCCATTCAGGTTGTCAAACAGTTTAGAGTATCTATTTGGCTCTGCAGTTGATTTATTCTTTGTGGCAACTGAGATTAAGGCTTTTGACCTGAGGTTACAGCTGACAAACATGACACCTGAGACTACAGAACTTCGCTCAGAAAAACAGGCGCATCCATCGCAGTTGGAAAACAAAGACTACTCTTATGGTCAGTCAAGAACCTCCATGCACCCTATTTTTACACGGTCCATGAGTTTGTGGTAAGGGGGACGTCTGAGAGCCACTGATCTTGGTGGTTATGGCTTTCAGTAGGTGACAATATTGAAATGCTAGGTCAATCTGTGTCACATGAAAAATATTTAATTTAGAAAGTTTTTTTTCATCTTGCCCCCGCTTAATAAGAGAGGTAGCTTGACGTATACAAACAGACAGACAGACACACATCAGTTAAACAGTACCAATCACATTTGGAGGACTCCTATCTGGTTCAAGTAGGAAATGTTTCTTCTGTATAAATAATTTGCTTAAATACAGTACAGTGCTGTTAAAGGTGACTGTGCCATTATTTAACTGTTATAAATATCAGATCCTGACTGAATTAACTTTTGCTTTTAAAAAAAACAATTAGAAAACTATTGTTCTTGTCACAGTTTAGGAAAATATGCACCGCTGAATATTAAAGCTGCAGCTATGCTGGTGAAGAGAGTTACAAAACTTTAAAAGAAAATCTTCAGTGTATTGGAAGAATAGAATCCTGCATAGGTCATGGAAGTTGTTGGAGGGTAAAATCCATATGTGCTCACTTTTCCAGAGAAATACAACAAGGAGAAGGAACATCAGTGGGAGCCACAGATCACTTCACAACACCTTTGTCACCAAACACCATGCTTGTCTTGGTCTTCCCTTCTCACCACTATGCAGAGGGTCGTGGGATTCACTTCACCCCTGTGGGCTTCACACAAAAAATCCACATGTATCACAACTGGTCCAAATGGCTCACAAACAACACCCCCACAGTGTGGACAGGAGCACCCCAAGAATTAACCAATCACTTGTCCGCAGCCAGAAGCCCTGCCCCCGGGCAGAGCAGCGCTCTCCATTCCAGCCCTGGTAACAGTGACACACAAACTCTTCTCTCATTTTGTCCTCCTGCCAACGTCTCAATTGCCCCCTCACCAGCACTCTGGTTTGGTTGCCCTCTGCTATTGTTTGGATCTGGAAGGTGTCAGGGCTGAGGTGCAAGTAGCTGTCCGAGTCCATCCATCGGCGAACGCAGCGGCCGTGGCTGTTGCAGATCTTCTGGCTGCAAAGTTTGGTTGCCGTGGTCACGTTGACAATATAAGGGCCTAAGGTGCTATTCAGGTAGTCCTGAATCTTTAAGCAGTTGGTCTGTGAGGGAAACAGTTATTACAAGAGTTAATAGCTATAAATGCCAGAAAGTCTGCGATGCAAAACTATATAAATCTATTAGAAAATACTGGAATTTAATTGTATTGGGGACTTGTTTATTCCTATTTGACTAGTGCTTAAAATGTCCTAACTGAGGCTGGGGTCCTGTGGAATTGAATAATAATAATAATAATAATAATTATTATTATTATTATTATTATTATTAATACCCCACCCATCTGCCTGAGTTTCCCCAGCCACTCTGGGTGGCTCCCAATCGAATATTAAAAACAATACAGAATTAAATATTAAAAACGTCCCTAAACAGGGCTGCCTTCAGATGTCTTTTAAAAGTAGGATAGTTGCTTATTTCCATTACGTCTGATGGGAGTGCATTCCACAGGGCAGGTGCCACTACCGAGAAGGCCCTCTGCCTAGCTCCCTGTAACCTCACTTCTGGCAATGAGGGAACCGCCAGAAGGCCCTCAGCGCTGGATCTCAATGTCCAGGCTGAACAATGGGGGGTGGAGATGATCCTTCAGGTATACATGACCAAGGCCACAAAATCCTTGCAAAGCGGTTGATTCTGCCTTAAACTTATTCCCTTAGCATCACATGGGAGGGTCTGTGACAGGAAAGGTTTTGTAGTTCATTCTGTAACTTAAATATAGCACCTGAACACTGGCTGCATACCAATGCCTAGGCCAAAAGTTCTGATGACAGTGGCAAATCTGTATCAGGGGTGCAGCATTTCAGACTGTAGGAAAAGGGTTGTTGTTTTTTAAATACCCCTTGCATATCAGGAACTAGGATGTCAGGGAAAAGACTAGTCTAGAAACCTCCTTCCTGACATTTTTTTTAACATGCAAGGAATTTGTGCATCTGCAGATGTGCATATAGAAGACTGACAAGCTCAACATTTCAGAATAAGCAGCAGTGTGTGAAGTTAGAACATTTTTAATACCCCATGGTACTCTCTGCTAGTCTTTTAAGTAGCCAGCATACAAAGTGGAACCTCTGCTTCCTCCCTTTGCCCATCAACCTGATGCTGAACAATAAACAAGAGAGATGAAAGAAAAGAATGAGTAAGAAAAGCAGCCTCAAGGGCTGCTATTAAAATTACCCGGTTGCGAGAATACTCTGCGTCTCCCCAGAGTACAATGCCGTGAGCCCCCATGGCTGCAGCCTGCCCAATGGTGTACACCAAGTCTGTCTGGAACAACAGAAACCAGCACACATTAATTTGCAAGTTTACGGTAAATACCTAAGCCGTTTCTGGTGGATGTCAAGCACCAGAATATATTTGGTATAACGTTTCTCATAGAACTGTTCCCCATAAATACAAAAATCTGAGTCGCTTGGCTTATAAAGAAAGGACGCTTCTACATGAGTTTATAAATCACAGTTACGAATCTTGGTTTCTTTTTGTTTGACTTCTCATTTCTGAAGCTTTGGGACAAAGCCTTCTAGATCTTGTTGGACTTCAACTCCAGCCTGCATGGCCAGTGGTCAGTATAATGCGAGTTGTAATCCAATAAGGTCTGGAGAGCCCAGGTCCAGGTTAGCCACCCTGCTTCAAGACATTTACCAGTATTTCTCTTTGTTCAACCATGAGGGCTACAAGCTTACAGGAAATTCACACACTACTTGTATGAAATCAAGCCCTCTAATGCGTGTTTTTCAGAAGTGGTCAGTAGAGGCAGCAAGGGCTGGGAAAGAATGGCCAAGAGTATTGGTAGCAATTCCCAGCTATTAACTAAAGCTTTAGCAAGGGCACCACGTTCCACTGCTGCCTTCTCTTTGGTACTACCCCCATGGATAAGCGAGTTGCTGGCAACTTCTGGATCGCATCTCCTTTTGAATTAAAAGCAAAGACCATCAGGAATCTGACATTTGCTCACAGTTTGGATATCCTCTAGTCCTGCTGTAGTCAAGAACAAACACCCAAGCTGTGGATTGTGTCCAGTGCTGCAACAATGGGACTCTGCTCAACGCAATAGGATATCCTATCCTCTCCCTGCACGTGCCCCCCCCCCAAAAAAAATGCTCTGGAAGGTCCTTTGGGTGGATTTTGAGGGTGCACGGGGGCTGCAGAGGAAAGGAGAAGGAAGTTCGATTGAGCAAACAGAAGCCTAATGCGGCCACTGCTGATGCTCGAATGGCTAGACAGGAATATCAGTCTCACTTGATGCAAATGACACTGCACAGTGTAAGGGAAGACTGTGTGTGTGTGTGTGTGTGTGTGTGTGTTTTCATGGAGCATGAGTAGGAGTAAGTTTATTGTCAAACTATAAACCTAATCCATTTCGCTTTCTGTGCAACAGAAGCGGTTTTTGTGAAACAGTAAAATTTCCAGAGAGATGGAAGAGAGATGGAACTGAAGAGAGATGGAATAACATTTCCCAACACATTTTTAAACATTTTTATGACTGACTATTACACCACCATAGAAAATCAAGATTCCTAATGGATCTCTACTCCTGCCACAGGGCCCAAAATATTTGATAATTGCTTACGCAGACACACTTAATTGGCATGTAGTTTGAGGGGAAGAAAACCACGGCAAGCATGGCCAGTAAAGTGGTGGGAAATCTGAGTGCAGGTATTAAATGTTCAACATTAGTGCCATGTGTATCAGATTTAATAGCGTATGTTGAGAAGGGATGTTCACATGCTGAAGGAATAATGTGTGTGTGTGTGTGTGTGTGTGTGTGTGTGTGTGTGTGTGTGTGTGTGAATATTGGAAGTGTCATCTCTTCCAACCCCTTGTAATAGTTACATTAAAAAAAAAGGATGCCATTCATCGTGGAGTCACTTTAGATGAAGAGGGTATTGAAATGTTTGCAATAAATATTGTGCTTTAATGCAAACAAAATAGATCTCTTCCAATAGCCCTCTCACCCTCTATTTGGTTGCATCACCATGGCCAGGAGTGAAGTTGGTGGCAACTCACACAGTCCTGAGATAAACTCAGAAATCAACTAACACCTTATCTCTTTTCCATTCCTCTTTGCTACAAGGCTCCTTCCTTCACTGGCTACCATTGATCAAGAGCTCTAACTAAGACTCAGACGTGTTAGCAACCTTGCTGAGCAGTAAATCTACTGGGCCTCAAAGCATGGACACTACACACACACACATACAGTGTGCAGTGCAGGAGCAAGGGTGGGGAAGAGGGCAAATATCCTACCTGAGACAACTCCTTCAGTGTGTAGGTGTAGAACGGCCTGGCATACACAAAGACAGGGAGGGAATGTTGAACAGAAGGCAGCTCCGCCACTCTCAGGGCTTCCCCCACTTTGGCCCACACAAACTTCTTCCCTTGTGGAGAGGTCCTCAGTGCCTCCTCCATGTAGATGGAAGGGTAGAGGGCTCTGCTGTTCTCCCAGAGCCAGATCAGCTCGTTGTTGCGCTGCACTTCCAGCGGAGGGCAGTGCCCTGTGAAGTTCTCAAAACTATCCAAATAGTGGTAGTTGTAGCACTCTGGGAAGAGGTAGTAGCCCCACCAGCCCTGGGGGCGGAGAGAGCGGGCCAGCTGCAGGGTCTTAGACATGAATTCCTGGGCGGCCGTCTCAAATTCCCACTTAGCCTGCACTTCGGCCTGGGCGTCCGACAAATGGCGATTCTTTTGCCTGACAAGCTGGACAGACATGTTCCGATAGACGTTTTTCTTGTCCCAGTTCCGGACCCACTGAGGCCTCCAGTTCTCCCAGTCTATCACAGAGAGGCCCGCAAAGGAGCTGGAGGGCATGGCTGCCGTCAGGTCGCTCTCCATCTGTCCCAAGTGCCTTGTCAGGCTGGCGTTCTGAGGGCAGCCGCCATTGACGGCAGTGGGCGGCACCGTTGTGTTCAAGTAGTAGGGATACAAGCCCAGCTGGTCGTAGTAGAAGATTGTGACGTTGTCGCCCACAAAGGCTTCCTGGGCATTCGCCAGGATGCTGTAGGAGTCCAAGCGGAGGGGCACCCCGTAGGCAGCTGAGCACCGGGCGGTTGGCGCATTCCAGGCCACCAGAAAGGGGCTCTCCTTGACAATGGGAGGCAAGGATGGCTTCAGGTTGGGAGACACCACAGGCAGGTCTGGGAACAAGAGCAGGAGCAGCAGGAGGGCATGGCGGCTGAAGGGCTGGCACAGCCTCAAGGGTGTGGACGCCCACACGGGTGGCCCAGCTGAGCACAAGGGTGCTGCGTCACATGCAGTGCTGCAGGAAAGACAGAAGAGGCCCGTCAAGAGTTACATGAGCATGAGTGAAATCAACTACCCGTGAGTAGGATTTAAACAACTATCCGGATTTGGAACTAAATTTAAAACAATTTGGCCGAAAACGGGAAAGGCAAAAAATAAGGAAGTCTGCCTTTCCGGACTGCATAAGGATCAAAGCAAAGAGAGTGCAAAGCTGCAATTTGAGACGGATTAGTTTGAAAAACGAGTAAACTTAACATTGGATTTGAAACCCCCCTCGTGCATGCAGGAGCAGAGGAGGAGGAAGGTGTACCCTATATACCTGCACGAAAAGGAACTTTTGGAAATTTATCTGCTGTTTTAAACCCTGGGAACGGACTGCCTTAACAGGGAAGCCGAATAGAGGACTGCTACTTTGTTAAAGGAAATTCTTTTGAACTGACATTTAACTTAACTTTGTGAAAGATACAGAATTACTGGACTGTCAAGACTTTAGAATAAATTTGGGAACTGTTACAGTAGACTTTTTTGTGAAATTTGGGGACTTTTTTAAAGAGACATCTTGTTGCAAAAATTCTGGAGATTTCTCCCCCTAGAGGACTTTGTCAAAACAGTTGCAAATTGGACTTTAGGAGCTAGGCCATTGGAAACTTCCACTTGAAAACAATCTACAGGCGTGGGAACGACCTTGGCTGGTGTGAGAGTGTTATGGCATATGACAGAACTACTAGATCTGGTAAACACTACAAGACTGACGCTTCACACCAGAGAAGGGCTTCGGTTTCTGGTATAGTAACAGCTGCAGCTGGTCAGACAAAAACAAAAGTTATGTCTACTGACGCTGTGACACAAGCTCTTTGTAAGATAAATGAGTCTTTGGAATTTTTGACAAAACAAGGTGTGGAATCTAGTAAACAACTGGCTGAGGTTTCAGCAAAACTTGATTTAAATACGGAAAGTATTAATGATTTGGGTGAGAAGGTGAATTCTAACACACAGTCTATCGGAAAACTTTTAGAAGAATCGGCCACAACTCGAAAAATTGCAGAAGAAGCTAAGGAGATTGCAGTTACTACCCAGGAAAAGATACCACCAGTCTATAAGAAATTAGAAGATCACGAGCTGGCTTTGTCTATGCTTGAATTGCAAAGAAGAGAGAGAAATTTGAGAATAAGAGCAGTGCCTGAAAGTGAGAAAGATAGTTTGGCGGACTTCCTCACAAAAGAATTTTTGGACTTTTGGCAACAGGAGTTAGAGAAGGAAGAATTTAAAATAGTGGCTGCTTTTAGACTGGGCAGAAGACAAAATAGAAAGAAGCCAAGGGATTGTTTGATAACTTTAAGATTAAAAGAAGAAAGAGATAAAATATTGAACCTGCATTATCAAAGAACTTTGGAAATTGAAAATTCCTTTGTGGAGATCTTCAAGGACATATCCAAGCATATCTTGGATGTAAGAGCTTACTACAAAGATCTGGTTGACCTACTGAGAAAGAATAGAATACTTTTCAGGTGGGAATTTCCTCAAGGCCTATCCTTCAAGTACAAGGAAAGGAAAATAAGAATAAAATCTGTGAGTGACAAGGATCAATTTCTACGAGATAACGAAGAAGACCTTTTGAAAGAAGTGGTTGGAGTGGAACCAAGACCATCAGCAGAAGAAGTACCTGACATTGCTAATCTATTATTTGGATTGAATCTACCAACAGAAGAAGATCAACTACTCGGGGCAGCAGGAGGGAAAAGTAAATAATTTCATCATGTCTCTGCAACTTCTAAGCTGGAATTGTAACGGTTTGAACCTTCCCCGGAAGAGGAAAAGTGTTTTTCATATATTGAAAAAAGAACAATTGGACTTGATTTGTTTACAAGAAACACATGTGACGAGATTACATAGAAAATTACTTATTAATAAAAGATTAGGACAAGAATTCATCTCATCTGACAAAGTTAAGAAAAGAGGAGTGGTGATTTATGCAAAGGAAAGATTGCTTCCGAAATTGATGTTTAAAGATGAACAAGGAAGATTTCTGGCAATTGAAATTCAAGTTCAAGGAGAAAAATTTCTGATATTAGGAATTTATGCACCAAATGAGGGGAAGTCAGAATTCTTTAAGAAGCTGCATGAGACTTTAATGGACTATCTGGATTACAATTTAATTCTGATGGGAGACATGAATGGAGTAGTATCTACAAATATGGACAAGGCACAAAGACAGGTAGTCTCCAAAGATGGAAGACTACCAAAGACTTTCTTTGAAATGACTGAAAATATGGACCTGATTGACATTTGGAGAACAAAGAACCCTCTTGAGAGAGAGGGAACTTTCTTTTCCGAAGCTAAAATGACATGGACTAGAATCAACCAAATATGGGTTACTAGTGGAATGGCATCAAAAATTAAGAAAGTGGAAATCTGCCCAAAAACGTGCTCCGACCATAATGCGGTAAAGATGGAGATGAAGTTAACAACAGCTGGCTCCTTCAGATGGAGGATGAATGACACCTTATTTAGAGATGAAGAGGTTTACAAAAAGGCCCAAAAAACATTGAGAGACTATTTTGAAATAAATCTAAAAACAGATGTTGAAAAAAGAGTAATTTGGGACGCTTGTAAAGCCGTAATGCGAGGATTCTTGATACAGCAAAATACAATAAGGAAGAGAAGCCAAAATGAGAAAAAGGACAAGATCTTGGAAAAGATAAAAGAAGGAGAAAAGAAATTAAGATCTAAACCAAAGTCCCAAGAGATCTTGAGAGAAATAAAGTTACATCAGACACAATATATGGAATTGATGAATCAAGAAATAGAATGGAAAATCAAACAAATGAGACAAAAGACATTTGAATCTGCAGATAAATGTGGTAAACTTTTAGCCTGGCAATTGAAGAAAAGGCAAAAACTAAATACGGTTACAAACCTAGAAGTTGATGGAAAAAACAAACAAACCTAGAAGTTGAAGGAAGGAATATTTACAAACCAAATGAGATTAGAAGCTGCTTTCAGAATTATTTCAAAAAACTATATTCACAAGGGCCGCAGAAAGAAGTGGACATAGATGAGTTTCTCAAGAAATATGGATTACAAAAAATTTCTCAACAAAGTAAAACAGATTTGAACCAGAAAATAACTGAACAAGAGATAGAAGGTGCCATTCAAAATATGCAACTGGGCAAATCTCCAGGACCAGATGGGCTGACTTCCAGATATTACAAAACTTTGAAGGAGTGGTTATTACAGCCCTTGAAGGAAGTCTGTAATGAAATTTTGGAGGGGGAAAAAGCACCAGAATCGTGGAAAGAAGCTTATATTACACTCATACCGAAAACAGAGACTGAAAAGACTCAGCTTAAGAACTACCGCCCTATATCATTACTCAATGTGGATTACAAAATTTTTGCAGACATTTTGGCAAAAAGATTGAAAAAGTATTGATGGAAGAGATTCATAAGGACCAAGCAGGCTTTCTCCCAGGAAGACATTTGTCAGACAATGTGAGGAATATAATAGACATTTTGGAATTACTAGAAGTGAACATAAACACTAAAGCAGTATTGATATTTGTGGATGCAGAGAAAGCTTTTGACAACATTTCTTGGAGTTTTATGAAGAAGAATCTACATGGGATGGGGGTAGGCCAAGGATTTGAGAATGGTATGGGTGCAATATATTCTGAACAAAAGGCTAAGCTAATTGTAAATAATGTGGTAACGGAAGAATTTAAAATAGAAAAAGGGACACGACAGGGGTGCCCAATTTCCCCATTGCTTTTTATATCAGTCCTGGAGGTTTTGCTAAATATGATTAGAAGAGACCAGCTGGTCAAGGGGGTACAGGTCGGAGCTAAACAATACAAATTGTGAGGGCATTTGCAGATGACTTGGTACTTACTTTACAAGAGCCAGACACTAGTATGAAAAGAGTTTTAGAATTAATTCAAGAATTTGGTCAAGTTGCAGGATTTAAATTGAACAAACAAAAAACTAAGGTATTGGAGAAAAATTTAACAGCTACAGAAAGGGAGAGGTTCCAAAATGAAACAGGCTTAACTGTGGTTAAGAAGGTGAAATACTTGGGGATTAATATGACATCTAAGAATGTGAATTTATTTAAAGATAATTATGAGAAATGCTGGACAGAAGTAAAAAAGGATCTAGAAATATGGTCAAATTTGAAGCTTTCCTTGTTAGGCCGAATTGCTGTTATCAAGATGAATGTATTGCCTAGAATGTTATTTTTATTTCAAGCATTGCAAATTGTGGACAAGATGGATTGTTTCAAGAGGTGGCAGAAAGACATTTCGAAGTTTGTCTGGCAGGGTAAAAAACCCAGAATAAAACTTAAGATTTTAACTGATGCAAAGGAAAGAAGGGGATTTGCCCTGCCGGACTTTAAACTTTATTATGAATCAGCAGCTTTTTGCTGGATGAAAGATTGGCGGCTCCTCGAGAACACAGACATTTTGGATTTGGAAGGCTTTAACAATGTATTTGGATGGCATGCATATTTATGGTATGACAAGGTTAAAGCGCATAAAGCTTTTAAAAATCATATTGTTAGGAAAGCATTATATAATGTTTGGATTAGATATAAAGACTTGTTGGAAAACAAAACCCCAAGGTGGTTGTCGCCAATGAAAGCAAAAGCTGTGAAAAAGCTCAATATGGAGGCCAAATGGCCGAAATATTGGGAAATTTTGGAACAGGAGGGAGATAAACTGAAATTACAGAGTTTTGAGAAATTGAAGGTTAAAGTACGAGATTGGCTCCATTATTATCAAATAATGGAGGTTTACAAACAGGACAGGAAAATTGGCTTCCAGGTGGAGAAATCAAAATTAGAAACAGAACTGTTAGAACCCAATACTAAGAAATTGTCAAGAATGTACAACTTACTGCTGAAATGGAATACACAAGATGAGACAGTGAAATCAGCGATGATAAAGTGGGCGCAAGATATTGGTCACAACATTATGTTTGCTGACTGGGAACAGTTGTGGACCACCGGTATAAAATTTACGGCATGTAATGCCTTAAGAGAGAATATTATGAAAATGATTTACAGGTGGTACATGACCCCAGTCAAGCTTGCAAAAATTTATCACTTGCCCGATAATAAATGTGGGAAATGTAAAGAAACTGAAGGTACGTTTTTTCACCTTTGGTGGACGTGCCCGAAGATTAGGGCTTTCTGGGAAATGATATATAACGAATTGAAAAAGGTACTTAAATGTACTTTCCCTAAGAAACCAGAAGCCTTTCTCTTGGGCATTGTCGGCCAATTGGTGTCAAAGAAAGATAGAACATTTTTTATGTACGCTACAATAGCAGCAAGAATACTCATCGCAAAGTATTGGAAGACACAAGACTTACCCACTTTGGAAGAATGGCAGATGAAGGTGATAGGCTATATGGGTTTGGCTGAGATGACTGGCAGAATCCGGGACCAGGGGAAAGAGACGGCGGAAGAAGATTGGAAGAAATTTAAAATTTATCTTAAGAAATATTGTAAAATTAATGAGTGCTAAAATGTTGTTGTTATAGAAAGAAAGGGATTACAGCTGTAAAGATTAAGTAAAAGAAAAGAAAACGAAACAATTAGATAAAATTAAGGGGGAGGATTTGCTGAAATAAATTTTGGAAATTGGAATGCAGAAAGGGGAGGTATGAGGAGGTCGGTGAAATAAGTTTTAAGAAAAAAAGGATTTGAAATTATATGTGTTTGTGTTTTGTGTGTGTATGTTTATATTGTGTATTGTGTATGTCTATATAAACTGTGAAAAATTAATAAATATTTTATTTTAAAAAAGAGTTACATGAGCATGGTGCTTACTGGCCAGGTGTTGTAAAACAAACCGAACCGTGTTCCAATTTGGAACTTTGGTTAACAGCTAACAAATCAGTTTCCCCGTGCAGCAATGTTCAGAAATCCCCAGGCACATTTTGCTACTGCCGCGGGTCCAATTTGTGGGATGGAAGCACCCAAAATGTTAAGTAAATGGGTTAATGCTCACAAGGGCTATAGAAATCTGTACTGTCACACACCCCGAGGCAGTTATTTCAGTTGGTACAGTTATGGCAGTTAGTCTTTCATGTGAGAGCAGCTAAACTGTTGTGCTGCTGACTGTCTCAGAGTTAGTCTGTAACAGTATTTATCTTAGATATGTAAGATGTATTAGCAATGTAAGTTAACACCTACTTGTGTTGTATATCTTAGTTTGCAAGTTGCAAGTACATTAAGTAAAAGTTATACAGTGGTACCTCAGGTTACATACGCTTCAGGTTACAAACGCTTCAGGTTACAGACTCTGCTAACCCAGAAATAGTGCTTCAGGTTAAGAACTTTGCTTCAGGATAAGAACAGAAATCGGGCTCCGGTGGCGCGGCAGCAGCAGGAGGCCCTATTAGCTAAAGTGGTGCTTCAGGTTAAGAACAGTTTCAGGTTAAGAATGGACCTCTGGAATGAATTAAGTACTTAACCCGAGATGCCACTGTACGTTGTTTAAACTTTAAAAGAGTGTGTCTTGGATAGTTTTTGGGAACACAAAGTGATTAAAGGGTCAAACGCCCCAGGTGTTTAATTCCCCCCCACAATTGCAGGCCCAATTGCAGAAATCTACGTGGAGATTTCTGGACACCACGTTGGCAATTGACATCTCCATCAAGCCAGCTAACTTGTGTGCAGCTAAAGACAAGCATCTTGTTCTTCTGTGCAAATCATGAACCCTTTGCTGGGCATCTTAGTCCTCCATCATCCCATCAAGGAAAGTCAGTGCAGGGCTGAGTGCAGATATATTTGACTGCGTTGCAGCCTTTCCACAAGTCACCCAAATGGAACTCAGATCACAGTTTAAAAACTTCTGCCTTAGCCCACAGTTAATACTATTTCCATTTCCCCTGTGTGTGTCTTTCTCCTTCTTGCATACTGGGACAAATGAACTGTTGTAAGAGCAAGCTACAGTCAAGCAGAGTGGTTGAGATCACAGAATCATAGAACTGTAGCATTGGGAGGGTCATATAGAGTCCAACCCCCTGGCAAACAGACAACCGCAACCTAAGTTTAAGGTGCCATTTGGCGCAACTGAGTTTCTAACACTGCACAGAGTGAGACTGCTCCCCAGTCATCCCAAGGCTGATCCGTTAGGGCAAGTGAGGCACTGCCCCACCACGCTTAGCCACTGCCTGCCTGCCTGCCTCCTTATTTGCAAACAGTCTAGTGGTTGACACTGGCTGCCAGCAACCTCCTTGCTCTTAGAACCCAGACAGAAGATGAAGAGTTTGGATTTGATATCCCGCTTTATCACTACCCGAAGGAGTCTCAAAGTGGCTAACATTCTCCTTTCCCTTCCTCCCCCACAACAAACACTCTGTGAGGTGAGTGGGGCTGAGAGACTTCAGAGAAGTGTGACTGGCCCAAGGTCACCCAGCAGCTGCATGTGGAGGAGAGGAGATGCAAACCCGGTTCCCCAGATTACGAGACTACCGCACTTAACCACTACACCACACTGGGATGGGGCAAAATTAGAATGAGTTTGCTCAGCCTACTGTTGGCCACCCTGCCTCCTGCCTCACTAACTAGTGCTATATATGTAAAGCCTTCTTCATCATAAATGTTTTTATCCGACAGCCACGTTACAATCATAAAACTGTAGAATTGGAAGGCAGTGAATGCAAGCCTCCAAGGAAGGAGAGCCTGACCACCTCTGGTGGGAGTCTGTTCCACTGTCAAACAGCTCTTGTCGTCAGAAAGTTCTTCCTTTTGCTTGTGAGCATCACAGAGCCTCTGAAGACTCCAGCTGCAAAAAGCACAAATGAAACCTTGCCCCTTCCCTTGTTTTTTGCCTGACATCCCAGGGCCAGGGGTCAAAAGCAGACTGGGTAGGAAAAGGACAACTGGTGGCAAGCTCCGGACAATGGGTGCGTGGTGGCTCTTTAAGGGCTCCATTCTCTCCAAATCAGGTCTGAAAGGAAAGCTGCCTTTTTGTTAATTGCCACAGCTGCAAGAGGTTTCCCTCAAGCTAATTTGCAGAGTAATTCAATTTGCAGCATACATGAGGGAGGGAAGGAGAGCTGCTGCTGCTGCTACTCCTTAGAGGCCACCCGGCTCCAGGGTCACAAATCTGCTCCCAGTGCTATTTATCCAAGTGAAGGGTAAATGGTGGCCTCGCTTTGCTGTGTCGCTATAGCCTTGTCTGTTTTGTCCTTAGCAGTTTTCTCTGTTTAAAACAGGGATGGGGAACCTGCATTGGCAAGACTCCAGCTCCCATCAGCCCCAGCCAGCATGACTAGTGGTCAGGGATGATGGGAGCTTAAGTCCAATAACCACCTTTGGAATACAACCTAGAGGGCCACAGGTTCCCTAGCCCAGTTTATAATTTAATCCATTGATTCAAAACAAAAAACAAAACCCTGATGCAACTTTAGGGTTTATAAAATAACATGGATATACATTCTGAATCGAAGCTCCAGTTTGTTGTTGGCACCTTCAGGGTGTTCCCTTCCCCCTCCTACCACTGCAAGCATTCCATACTCCCCTTCTCATGCTCCCCAGCTCAGTGAGGCCAATTCCACCAGGAACTGAGTAGTCACATTAACCTCATTCTGCATAGGCCACAGAGCAGACATCTGATGATTACAGCTTTCAATCATTGCTGACCTGCATTAGAGCCTAGTATTTCCCTGGAGGTGAAGAGCTTCTTAGTCAAATGCATTACCCCACTAATGTCCAGAGCTCTCAGAAAACCTTGTATAACATGGCAGGGCAGAAACAGCGTGAAAGCCAGAAAGTTCGTAACATTTGATAAGATCGGGGCGAGGAACAAAGTGCTTCCATGTGAGCTTTTGCAGAGCGGGGAATCGGAGGCTTATTGAGGGATGGGGGGGCGGGGGCAGAATATCAACCAGAATGAAGGCTAGAAAGAGGCCTCTGGGTGGGTAGGAGCCAGCGGAGCGTGCCCAGCCTGAAACTCTGCACATGGGCAGAGGACGGAGGGAGGGAGGCTGGGCAGGTGGCACAGAGAAATCAAAGGCAGTGGTGATGGTAATGCTGCTGTTCAGGGGGGTCCCGGACTGCTGAGCTAGTCATGTGGCCCTTCATCATCCCTGAGTGCTACTCCACAGGGTTGTTGTAGAGGAGGAGGAAAGGCAGGATGAAAAGTCTAGGATAATGCCATAGTGCCTAGAAGGAAAAATCAAAACCTTCTTTTCCTCTTCCTGTCTCCCCCCTATTTATTCTTCCCATAATCTCCAGCAGATCTTTCATCCAGACCTGAAAAGGCCCTGAAGGTGTATTTGCATATTTAGAAGGGGAAATGCTAAAAAGCAATCATAATGTGAGTTTAATGGCTTTTTCAGAGAAGATGACCAGAAAATAAGAAGCAATAGCCAGACCACCAATTACCTTACTTGGGGTAACTTGGGGAGCAGGGTGCCTGTAAATGGGCCTTCCTTTTTCCTGCTTCTGCCTGTGGTTTTGATCTCCCAGATAAATCCTATAAGCATCTCTCCAGTCCTGTGAAATCAACAAAAATCACAGGCTCGCAGCAGCGCCAACATAGTGTGCCATGCTGCCCTCTGTTTAAGGACAGCAGCACCACTTTCACCAAGCAACCCAGGAGCAGAATAAGCTTTCCCCCCCCCCCCAAGCTGTAAAGGAGAAGTTGCTTTTATCTGAACTCAAGCTTCAGAAGCACTAACTAGACCTCCAGGGAAGATTAAATGACAACACTGGATACAGAGCTAAGATTTCCTTCTGGAGAGTCAAAGCTCTCAGTGAAGCAGATTGTATGGGAGGGAGGGGGGTGGAGTTTGTTCCCAGAAGAAAGACTTCCCCCCTCCTCTCTAAGCAGTGGGGATGGAGAACAAACTATAATTAAATACTACCTAGCCTTCGGTCTCAATGGCATAGCAATTCACCCACTTGACTCCCAAGACATAATTTACATCTCAGGAGTGTTCCTAAACAGTGAGTAAATCTACCAGAGGGATCTACTCCAGGGAAGCCATGAAAACAGCATTTAAATACTTGCCAGCTAGTTTCTTCTCCTCACCGGGGTAGCGTATGTGATTCACATCCCATACACCAATTTTATTTAATAATGCACTAATATTTAATTATAGTGCTTTCACCCCTGAAATGTTCAAAGTGCTTCTCATGTATCTCAGTAATCCTTACAGCGCCCCTGTAAGTGCTGGCATTATTATCCCCATTTCGCATATTGAAAGTGAAGACTGAGAGGAGGGCATGCCTAAGGCCACCCAGAGAGCTCAGAGCTTAAGAAGATTTCCTGCTCGTAATTCATGTTCTTGCTACTGTAGATGCCAGCTCACTTAAGTTCTGAGAAGGCTGCTGGAAGGATGCCAGGCAACTTTGTGGCAGAGCGATGAACAGGATAACATGGTGCTCCCTAGTGTGCCAATGCATACATATGCATGTTCATATGCCTTACACGGTGTAATGGTTCTAGGGGTTGCTCGTGCGTAAAACGGCGCCACACCTGGCTGGGTTGCCTGAGTGAACCCTTTCTGTTTGGACAGCCACTCGCCCGTGGCTGTCTCAATCGCTGGCAGAATCCGTCGGTGGGCGTTTCTTGAACTTCTTTCAGCAAATAAGCTCTTTGACGCCTAGTCTCCGCCTACTTTCCCTGCGCGGAAGCCTTCTGCGCAGGGAGGGTGTGGGCATCGGAGGACCCATGCTCTCCCCGCTGGTCCCCGGCGAAGAGTCATGGAGCCACCTCGCCGATTCCCCCATCTGCCCCCCTTCTCCACTGGTGCTACGCTGATTTCCTTCCCCAGAAGATGTGCTGCTTCTCTCCCTCCCGGGACGCTCTCCGGAATCCCTCTGGAGCCCTCCCTCTCCCTCTGGCTCCGATGGCAGTTCCCTGACACACGGGTAAGCAGGTATTCGGGAGAGGGGATGGATTTGTGATGCTACTCTTGGGATCTTTACTGGAGAGTGCAGACAGAATTGCATTTGTTTGATAACCTGGCTTAATTTAGGGGAAGATTTTAACACAGACCAATCTTGGTGTGCTTGTTCCAGAGAGCCAGCAATAACCACACTGCCGCGTATTTGTGATATTTATTTGTAAATCAACAGAGGTTTAAATGATAATATGACAATATAAATGAATTAAAAGCAGCATCGCGGCTTGAAATGCCACTGCAGAAACATGCCAAAAGGAAAGGGTTGGTAATGTCTCCACTGCCAAGCCCATCACCTCTTCCTGGACCACTCAATTCCTGTTGCAGAAATGGCTCGTGGAAGAGACTAGAGGCAGAGAGCCACCTGCCATGTAATTGCAAGGCAAAGATAAGACTTTGCTACAGGAAAGTGAAAGAACCAGAAAAGGGGGCCATAGGTGTTCAAATGCAAAGTTGTACTTTCCCTGTCTTGTAAGAGCAGGATTATTTGTGTATAGTGGTACCTCGGGTTACAGACACTTCAGGTTACAGACTCCGCTAATCCAGAAATAGTACCTTGGGTTAAGAACTTTGCTTCAGGATGAGAACAGAAATCGTGCTCCGGCGGCGCGGCAGCAGCAGGAGGCCCCATTAGCTAAAGTGCTACCTCAGGTTAAGAACAGTTTCAGGTTAAGAACAGACCTCCGGAATGTGACAGACGATATTGCTATAACCAAGGGTACAAGACAAGGGTGTCCCTTATCACCATTGTTATTCATATCGGTCCTGGAAGTCTTCTTGAGAGCGTTAAGAAGTAATGATTTGAGAAAAGGTGTGACAGTTGGTTGTAAGGAATATAAGGTAAAAGCCTTCGCTGATGATTTGGTTATAACAGTAGAAGACCCTATTAAAAGTATTAGTGAAGTGTTCGAAGTGTTCGAAGAGATAGAGCAATTTGGACAAGTTGCCGGATTCAAATTAAATAAGAGCAAAACGAAAATAATGGTTAAAAATATGGACCAAGAGATAATAGAAAGAATTCAGCAACAAACAGATATGGAAGTGGTTAAGAAAGTTAAATATCTTGGGATTATATTAACTCCCAAGTGTATCGATCTTTTCCAAAATAATTATGTACCAGCTTGGAATAAAATTAGGAAGGACGTGGAAGCGTGGGGAAGAATGAAGTTGTCATTTTGGGGAAGAATTGCAACGATAAAAATGAATGTGCTACCAGAAATGTTGTTTTTATTTCAATCAATACCAATAATTAAAGGTGTTACGATATTTAAAGAATGGCAAAGAGCATTATCAAGATATGTCTGGCAGGGTAAGAAGCCTAGAATAAAATTTAAGATTTTAACGGATGCAAAAGATAGAGGAGGCTTTGCCCTGCCAGATCTAAAGTTATACTTTGAGGCTGCATGTCTTTGCTGGGTAAAAGAATGGATAAAGTTGGAAAATTCAGAACTTTTGGATTTAGAAGGATATGATAATAGATTTGGTTGGCACGCATATTTATGGTATGAGAAAAAAAGAGTGCATAAAGGTTTTGAAAATCACATTTTCCGAGGTCTGCTGATTGAAGTATGGAATAGGTACAAAAAACTCCATTTTGGCTGTCGCCACTGGAGGTAATAAGTGTCAAGAAGATCAATATGACGGGGAGTTGGATTACATATGAGAATTTAATTATAAAAGAAGGAAATAAATGGAAACTGAAGCCATATGATGAAGTTAAAGAATATGTGTTTGATTGGTTACACTATTTCCAACTGAATGCGATGTTTAAAAAAGAGATGCTGGAAAGAGGTTTTCAAGATGAAAAAATCTAGATTTCAAAAAGAAATTGTGAATAATGATGTTAAAATTTTATCAAAAATGTATAAATTATTACTTGAGTGGCATACTAAGGATGAAGAGATTAAAGCTACAATGATTCAGTGGGCCAAAGACTTTGGTTATAATATTCAATTTGATGATTGGATAAGATTGTGGAAAGAAGGAATGAAATTTACTGCATGTACTACAATAAAAGAAAATGTTATGAAAATGTTATATAGATGGTATGTTACACCAGTAAAACTTGGAAAGATGTATAAAGTGAGTAATAAATGTTGGAAATGTCAGGAGAAAGAAGGAACATTCTACCATATGTGGTGGGAATGTAAAAAAATGAAAGGTTTCTGGGAAATGATTTATAATGAATTGAAAAAAAATGTTGAAATATACCTTTGCTAAAAAACTAGAAACTTTTCTGTTAGGAATACTAAGAAATGACATAAAAAAAGGATGAGAAGTTGTTTCAATATGCAGTAACAGCGGCAAGAATTTTGGTGGCACAAAAATGGAAACAGGAAGAAATCCCGATGAAAGAAGAATAGAGAATGAGGTTGATGGAATACGCAGAACTAGACAAGCTAACGGGGAGAATTTGGAACTGGCGAGACCAGAGATTTACCGAGGACTGGAATAAATTTACAGAGTATATTAAGAATATATGTGATGGTCAATTAACGTTTGTAGGTTTTCAAGAAGCTCTGTGATAATAATGGAAAGAAATATTGTTTTATAATAATTGTTAAGATTAATTTGGTTAAAAAAAACAATATAGATGTAAGAAATGTGAATAACTGTGATAACATGAAAATTTTCAGACTGAAGGAAGTCTGAAAGTGGAAAGATTAGAATTGGATGTATAATTCAAATGGAATGTTTTTTTGTTTTGGTTTTTTTTATTGTTAAATTTGAAAATTTTATAAATATTTTTTTTAAAAAAAAAAACACCACAGACCTCCGGAATGAATTAAGTACATAACTAGAGGTACCACTGTACTTCTAAGGTGGAACCTACACACGTATAAAAAATGCTGTGAAAATGCTTTAAAAAAACAACACGTTTTGAAAAATACTTTGAATTTGGCATAGCTCACGGTCGCCATCTTGTGTCAAATTTGTATATTGCACTTTACAACATATTCAAAACATCCTATTTGCTTTGGAGCAAGAAGGAGATAAATTGAAATTGCAGAGTTTTGAAAAATTAAAGGATAAAGTGAGAGATTGGCTCCATTACTATCAGATAATGGAGGTATACAATTTGGACAAGAAAATTGGCTTCCAGGTGGAAAAGTCAAAATTAGAAACAGAACTGTTAGAACCCAAAACTAAGAATCTGTCAAGAATGTATAACTGGCTGTTGAAATGGAATACTCAGGATGAAACGGTGAAATCTGCTATGATTAAATGGGCACAAGATGTTGGACATAATATCATGTTTGCTGACTGGGAACAGTTATGGACCACAGGTATGAAGTTTACGGCATGTAATGCCTTAAGAGAGAATATTATGAAAATGATATACAGGTGGTACATGACCCCAGAGGTCAGAGGAAATAAGGGTATGGAAGTTATGTCATTGAAAATTAATGTGTGTTTTTAATTGTTTATTATTTTGTATGTTTATTTTTCATTTTTTTCTTATATCCAATTTTTTAAAATAAATATCTTATAAAAAAACAACAACATCCTATTTGCAGCTGTATAGCTGAGTCCCAAGTTTTATCTGGAGTTGATGGGAATTGAACCGGAGCCCTTCAGCACAGAAAGCAGATGTTCCACCACTGAGCCGTGTCCCCTTCTCTGTGTGCAGTTACAAGAGCAGCCAGAAGGACTTGCTCCCAGTGTAACAGAAGTGGCGCCCATGGGAACACTTTTCTGGGACTAACAGCAGCCCGGGGGAGAGGAAGAACCTTCACTGGGATCATAGAACTGTAGATGGTGGTCATGGCTAGAGCCCACCATGCTGCAATCCTGGCGCGTCCCCCACACCAGCTGTTTTAAGGTTTTGCACAAACATGTGCCTTCAAGTGACAGTTTCAGCATCATGCGCACTTCCATCTCGAGGCGAAAGTTCCCATGCCTATCATCGTTAATTATAAAATTGCTATTCTACAAAACGTGCATAGGGCTATGCCAAAACCATTGTTGCAGGAGTCTACAGTGAAGTCATCCCTAAATCCTGGCCTGTGCCAGGATTTCTCAATTAATGAGAAAATTTATTGTGAGAAAAATAAGAGGCCTTGTGATAGAATGGCAGTTGTGTTACTGGTGCCATAGCAGCAAACCAGCCTTTTGTACTAATGTAACTTCCTAGGCCAGGGACGCGGGTGGCGCTGTGGGTAAAACCTCAGCGCCTAGGACTTGCCAATCGTATGGTCAGCGGTTCGAATCCCCGCGGTGGGGTGAGCTCCCGTCTTTCGGTCCCAGCTCCTGCCCACCTAGCAGTTCGAAAGCACCCCTAAGTGCAAGTAGATAAATAGGTACCGCTTTATAGCGGGAAGGTAAACGGCGTTTCCGTGTGCTGCGCTGGTGCTGGCTCGCCAGAGCAGCTTCGTCACGCTGGCCACGTGACCCGGAAGTGTCTTCGGACAGCGCTGGCCCCCGGCCTCTTAAGTGAGATGGGCGCACAACCCTAGAGTCGGACACGACTGGCCCGTACAGGCAGGGGTACCTTTACCTTTACCTTTAACTTCCTGGGCCAAGTTTACAGTTACAACACAAACCTACAGGTTGTCATAATAATTGCTCTGCCACAATGGCCATTAACTATTCCTGCCAATTCTGTGTGGGTCCACTGACCCTCAGGGGGCTCATGTTGAGGCACTTAGTTCTGATGGACGTTAAGTGGATCCCATATAATGATATATATAGGAGGGTGTGTGTTCAGCATCAGTTGCTCTTTAGAGAATGGTAGCATCAATGCTCTCGGGGCAGCTATTGATTCTTTAAGCTGTAAATCCAGGTGGAGTTTCTGGAGAGACTATGACAGATACAGAAGACTGCCTCCCGTATGATCCCATTTTCCATAAAGCTCTTAGCTCATCGGACATTGCCCTCAGCCATCCTTTTAAAAGAATTAACATTGCATTTGTGCCTGAAAATATGCTGAAAACTAGGTAACAGTAAGTATTCTCAGGTGTAGAATATAGCAAAAATGTTAACATCTGAACAGTATGAAAACTTTGTGAAGAAACTTTGTAAGAAAAAGAAAAACACCCCCTCCCCGTGCTAGGGTAGCATCCTGCCTGCCAGATGAGTGCTTTGAAACTGCTTGCTAAAGAATAAATTAGGACATGATCCAGCAAAGGTTAAGGACTCATGAAACCAAACATGCCAAACAGAGCAGGATCACCGGTGTAATGTAAAGAAGAAAGAAAAAACAAGATACATTTGATGCCTTTGAAAACATTTTGCTTTCTTTCTCAGTTTACTCCTCTCACCACCATCACATTCTATTTATTCTTCACACCTTTCCAGCATTTTCTGGGCTTGCAAGAATATAAATAACAAATATTCAATTATCAATGTTTTAAGCAAGGGATGCATTGAATTCCATGGAAGTGGGGGGGGGGCACATTTAAGTAATGCTAAGCATCTCCATGTCTGTAATTGAGGGTCCTGTGAAGTTTGTATGTTAATTTCATAGATTCTGGTCTCCCTCTGAAGTAAAAGGCAGAGAAATTAACACTACAAAACAGGAATTTACTCAGAACAATGCTACAGTTTAAACATTTAAAACCGCTTTTAAAAATTGGAGCTGTTTACCAAATTGTTTATAGGAGGACGCAAGTAAGGCGTGTGTGTATGTAAGAATTGTTCTCTCTCGTTCTTATGCATTACATGGCAAATAAGAGGCAGGCTATTTCACCTCAGTCATTTAACAATTGCATTTCAAAGGGAAGGAAGTCACATAAAATTCCAGAAGCTCTACAAACTACAATTACCCATTAAATAAGCAGTAGGACGAGCCACAGAAAGAATGCGATCAGAAAGTGAGACATAGATGCTCTTTCCTGGATGTTCCAACATTAGACTATAGGAGTAGAGGGAAAGTACAGATACTTTAAAAGCAAGGAAGCAGCAATTTCCCAAAGGCTTCAGATATCCTGGCTGCTTGCATCAGAAGCAGAAAGCTTTAATTCGCCAAGCCCCTTCTGTGTCTTCATTCCATCAGCCACTTTTACGAATGAAGAGAAATGGGAACCCACTCTGATTTTAAAAGGCAGGCTTTCAGAAGACTAAAGAGCCTGTGGCAAACTTGCACCTCTGCAATTCAAGACTTCAAACCTCCCCCACCCCCCAATGTCCATGTGAGCGGTTGGATTAAGGACGAGGCTCTCTCTGGCTGCTGCTAGCTCTGACAGGTGAATTTCCAGCGCAGCCCTAATGGATTTCCCACCTCTTTTCCAAAGAACAATACAAAAACAACTGCTCAGCCAAACAAAAGAAAACATGTGGAGGGGGCACCTACCTGAAGAGTTTTGCAGCCATGGGACCGAGCCACCTCCTCCTGGCCCCTCCAGTGCTCTGTCTGCCTCTTAAGAGTCAGGCTCAGACCTGAAAGATGAGGGCACCTGCTAAGCCAGCGCCGTCAGTGGGTCCCCTCTGGCTAGGACCAAGCCCTCTATTTGCTCAAGCTGCTCAGGGTGCCTCAGTGCCTCTCGCCTGCATCCCTGCCAGATGCATTTGCACATCAGTTTTGTGCTCAGAGACACCCAGGAGGTGGTTCCCTGGACCAAGAGACCCGGAAGGGAGGGGGAACTACCTGTGGCTGCTCTCCCCTGCATCTGAAGTGGTACAGCCCATGTCTGTGTGCTCTGTGGACAGCTGTGTTTATTGTGAGCACCTCCTCCAGGCTAACCTCGTGCTCGAGTGCCGTGTGTGCTCATTCAGTCAAACAGAAAGCTCGCCTGCGCTCGACCCCGTGAGAAAGGACGGGCGAGCAGCGGCAGCGGCAGCAGCCACTTTTGTCCTGTCTTCACAGCCTCTCTGAGCAGGCGGCAGCAGCCTTGCCCTTTGTAGCTCCCTGGTTTTCCTTTGCTCCGATGCCTTTTACAACCCCAAAACAGCTGGGATGTGCAAAGGGACCCCGCGGACTGCCAAGAGAGACAGTGGCTCCCAAGTTCCAAACTGAATAGACTGCGCTTGCCAGTTTGGAACAGGAGTGCTAGGCGGCGTCTTAACTTGCAAACTTTGGAGAGGGTGGCATTACAGGGATGGCCAACTCCCAAGAGACTGCGATCTACTCAAACTGGCAGTAAACCCCCTTTTTGGGGTTCAGGTCAAAGTTGTTGAGCACAGTTTCTTAGGGATGCAGGGCAAACTTTTTGAGTTTCTTTGGGGGAGCCAGTGATTTACCAGTGATCTACCACGGACATTCAGGGATCTACCAATGCCTGGCCTAAGGCATTTGGAGCCTGAAGCAAACTACATAATCACATACACACACACCCTGTCAGGGAAGAAGGGGTGAGTGGAAATCTACATCAGAAACCACAGAGACAGGAATAAAGATCTACACCAGGATCTGCTGTCCCTGTGGGTCCTGCCAGTGGCGTAGCGTGGGGGGTGCAGGGGGGCCCGGCCGCACCGGGCGCAACATCTGGGGGGGGGCGCGCTCGCACTCGCAGCTCTCTGCCCCTACCTGGCTCACTCTCACTGCAGTGCTGGCTGTGCGGATCCGAGCCACTGGGTCGCCGCCCACTGTGGAGGGGGTGGGTGCCAGGCGTGCGGTGCGGAGAGAGAGCGAGGGACTATCTGGGGGAGGGACAGTGCAGCGGCCGCCCAGCGCAGCGCTGAGTGCAGGAGAGAACCACACCAGACCAGACCAGGCAGCAGCAAGAAGATGCTGGCAGCGGCAGCAGGTTAGGGGTTAGGGGGCGCAAATTACTTGCCTTGCCCCGGGTTAGGGGGCGCAAATTACTTGCCTTGCCCCAGGTTAGGGGCCCCAGGTTCTGACAACCCACGCTACGCCGCTGGGTCCTGCCACCCTAGGCGATTGCCTCACCTTGCCTCATGTGGGCCAACTCTGACAACAGGTCTGAGACTCTAAGTCCCAGGATCAGTTAAGATAAGAATTGGAATGTATGTTTTTTAAAGGGAAATACTTGTCTAGAATTCATGAGCCCAAACAAGCTTACACTGCTCTTCTGCTAATGCATGGCAATGAGGTTGTCTTGGGAATGTGTCAGACAGTCTTTTATAGGTTGCCCCTACCCTCTCCAGAAACAGTAGATCATTCATAGGATGGTCCCAAAAGGAGGAATATTCTGGAGGTAGATTCTCTCAGAGCTACTGCACGTGTTAGGATTAGGTAACCAGAGAGGTCGCCTTCATGCCCTACTTGTGGGATCCCTAGTAGTATCTGATTGGCCACCGTGCAAAACGGGATGCAGGACTAGACTGATTGTCTGACTTAGCAGGGCTCTTCTCAGGTACACCTAAACACAGGTGCAGAGCAAGAAAGGCTACTGAATCTGCTCTAGAAAGCCAAGGTATAGATTTGAAAGTGTTGGCCCTGGTGGGGTGGGGGTGAGGGAGAAGACCCCTCTGCTTCTGGGAGCAAAATGTCCCAGACTGGCACCGGAAACTAACTACAACCCCACTTTTATATTGCTTTCTGGCCCTGGGACCTACTTAAATGGAATGTCTTTCCAGAGTTCAGTTTCAAAACTGCCTCCATGCCTTAGCATTTCTGGGAGGACCAAATGGTGCAGGGTGGGAATCAATGAATTTCAAGTAGGCAACTGAAGCAAAGCTGACAGGAAACAACGGCCAGATATTTCACAACTGGCTGTCTGGATCAGAGAAATGGCGCTTGGACTAAAGGCTACCTTAGCCCATTGCCAGTCCCCCGAGGCATCAGGTGCCATCTGGTTGGAGGGAAAGAACAGCGCAGCATAGAGGGAGAGGAGTGGTCGAATGGCTCTGCCAGAGATTCCCAGCACATGCCATGGTGTTATACTCCATTAGTGGCGAATCATAGTTTGCTCCACCACAACAGGAAGAAAGGCGCATCCCTCCCCTGCAGTGGTGCCTATTGGGCAAGAGACTCTGGGGCAGAAATCCAGGGCCTCACTCTGCAGAATGAGTAGCCCCCCCCCATAAAGCACACAGAACCTAGGACTGGCTTAAGACATTCTGAAGTAATACACATTACCATAGCAAAGTAATACAGAAAAATACAATGCATAAAAAACCTCAGTGAGAACAACAGCTATTTTATATGGTTTTCATTTATGTCTTGTATGTATTGTACCTTTCTTGTATATTTCTTTGGGGCTAAAAGGTGGTTTATCAATACACCATACCATATTATTTACAGAGGCGGTGAGTGGAAGACAATAGAGTCCAGAGTCTAAAGTTACCTAACTGCTCTGCTGCCTCTCTTCAACGCATAACAGCAACCCAAAAAGCAACCCAAAGCATGAATGAATACATTATGACAGCATTTTAGTCTACCTTGCTTCACCTGGTGGCTACACACAGGAAATCGGTGAAGCAAACACCACCAGGCTGAAAGATTGACAGACCAAATAGTTGAGCATAAGCATGCTTCTCTAAACCTCCTTAAAATATTGGGTCTCCCCCACCCCCTTTCCCCCTCAGTTTAATATTCTCTTGTTACACAGGTTGTTACACAGATCAGTGTGAGGTGTGAGTTTCCAGAATGGCTGATTTTTCTACAATCTGTCATGCTGGCACAAGGAAGGATAGCCCATATCTCAGCTAGTGATCAGGGCCAGCCCATGACATTTTGCTGCCTGAGGTGAAGCAACAAATGGAAACCCCTCCCCACTGGTCAAGGTTCATATCACCAAAGAGGGGCCAAGTTATTTTGGCACCTGAGGCAGAGAATCCCACAAGTGCCTCCTTGGCAGTAAAAGTGCAGTCATAATAAATTAAATAGCTGACAATTTGCTGCCTTTTCCTGACACAACCCAAATCAGCTGCTCAAGGCTGCCACTTTCCTCTGCCTAATGGTAGGGCCAGCCCCGATAGGCATCAGTATTTGTGCACAGCTTCAGTGGAAATGCAAAAGGGTGAGTTACTTATGTTTAAACAGTGAATGTGTGCCTGGTGCCTATTCTCCAAAAGCATGTATATACTCTGCAAATCCTTGTGCGGCGGTGGTTTGGTGTATGCGCGCAATTGTTCAAATTTACTCTTTAATTAAAAACCCGAGCTTGCCACTCCAGCAGATGTAGGAAAAACAGGAAGTGGTCTGTTCTGGAACGGCAAGTAACAAAACAAAGCGAGCGTGACAAAAGTGTGTGGGTGCGAATCCAGGCGTAGGCATAACTGAAACAGCACTTCGACTATGTGTCCTGCTCAGTTTGCTAGTCCCAAAGGATATCTAGCATATGAGAGAATTGGGGAAACCTGACCCAAACAGCTTCTTGGTTATTCTGATCAGAAAACAAGGAGTCACACTCTACAGAAGAATCACAAGAAATTGCAACATGGTGAATCAAGAGAGTTATTAAAATGAGTGCAAGGATAGAAAAATCTGCACTCTGGACCAGCTCTTTTCCTGAACCGTATTAAGAAATTTAGGGCCAAGACTATAACACAGAAACAGTTAGGTTGGTGAGGCTGATTGGTTTAAACCAGCTAATTAATACTAACAAGTTAGAAGATTCACTACGGATGTATGGGGAGGCACACTTTAAGTTGCCAATTCTACATATGATAAGGCTCCTGTACCTGTTAACAGTTGTGTACAAAGGAGAACTTTGACAGATGTAATTTCTCTTACCTTAACTATGGCAGAAAACCCAGCCTGCTACAAAACTCCATCCCATGCAACAATTAAATGGCACAGAACCCATCTCGTACGAGATCTGTCAACATTTTACATTCCTGTTGTCTTCCTGTAGTTCTCGCAGTTATCAGTGCAGATGGCTTGACTGTCACAAATACTGGCGAGCGACAGGCAGACATCTGGAGGCTAGCAAGTGCTGCTGCCAACCCCAAAGTCTTTCATTTCACCAGACAGTTTCCCCTGGTCCTCAGCTGTCGAGACTCAGGCTAAAGGGCTGGTGATAATTTGGCTCTGCTGGGACGGTGCTCATTCCAAAGCTTTGCCTCCGAAAGCAGCTCTTGAATATGCTGAGTTAAATGAGAATCCCCATGAACCGTTGGGAATTTCAATTTCCCAAAGCATATACAGTCCCATCCCACCTGCTGTGGTTCGTTTCACAATCCAGCAAGATCGAAACGGTAGCTATTTGGTTTTTTCCCTTGGGTACCCCATTTGCTCGCGGTTCTCGTGAAGCAAAACAGACTTCAAAACATTTTCGACAGCGGAAGACGTGGGAGTGGGGGAGAGAAGGAATGTACAGTACAAGTTCAGCAGAGGTAGTTTGAAGCCGCAAGAATCCAAGAACTACTCCAGGGCTGCTGCTGCTTTTCCTCCAATGGAATCCAAAAAAAAGGGGGGGGAGGAAATAGCGCCACTATCCCCTTTTAAAAACACAATGGAAAATGCCACCTGCTATACAAACAGTACGGTTAATTTAGCTAATGGATTATGATAATATTTAGTGTTTATGTTACATTTTGGAGCAATCTAAACACTGCGCATAAATTTGCTCAGTTATTCTTCCAACCTACCTATAAGGTAGGTTTGCAGCATCCCTGTATCCGCTTTCCCCAAGGTTTGGCACATCATCAGCGGTCGTAGTGCAATTTGAATCAGGGAGCTTAGATTTAACTCAGTATGCTTAGCTTTACAAAGAGTAGGCAAAGGGGCCAGAGTTCAGGGCCAGAGGCACATGTCTTGGATGCTGAATGTCCCAGGTTCACTCCATTGACAAGTCTCAGGCAGGAAGGCTAGAAAAGAAGTTGAGTTGCAGCCCTGGTCAGGGGTGGGTAGAACATAGATTGGGATTGACTGGGTGGTTTGCAGTAGGATTGGCAAGTAAGAATGTAAGAAGGACTCTGTTGGATCAGACCAAAGGCCCATCTAGGCCAGCCTAGTAACCCATCCAGATACAAAAAGCCTGCCATGAATGCAATAGGCCCCTCTCCCATTCTCGTTCCCCATTATTCAGAGGCATATCGACAGTGATAAGGGGAGCCAATATTTAACCACCGTAACTTGTAATGCGTGGTTGATTAATCCTCCATGAATTTGTTTTAAACCAAGTTGGTGGTCATCACTACATCTTGTGGTAGCAAATTCAAGGAGGGCGTCAGGGGCTTCTGTTGCCGGATGATTTCACAACAGCAGGAACAAAATGGCTTCCTCCCCACTTAGGTTGCTGACATCAGACTTGGGGTGGAGGGGCAGGAGTGGATTTTTGTGTGAATTTGTGCGCTCACCTCTGCTCTTAAGGCCACATTTCGTGCCTGAGCATATGCTCAGGAACATTCTTCTCCTTAATTCAAAGTGCAAGTCATGCCATTCCCCCCTCCTTCCTCAATACACTGCTTTACACCCAATTAGTGGACCTCAGGGCTTTGGCAGTATAAGAGACGATTTCTTACGTTTCACCAGCTCTCCGTGATAAAAACTGCCTTAACTGAATCCTTGACATCCCAAAGGAGTCCCAGGCAAATGCACTCAACTATATTTGATCCAAAACTATTCCTAATTTAAATTTGGCCAGATGTGCATTCGTTATTTATTTATAGCTTCATCAGAACAAAAGCAATTCCCTTTGATTAACTTGGCACACATATAATGTGTTGTTCAGCGGCAGGAATACCCCCTGCAGCTTTTTCATTAACATGTACCAAGCGGAGAGGAGCTGGCGCTTGATAGATTTTTGCACTGACATGCAGGTAATGTTAACTGTAATGTTAACATTTGTCCCATACCCAGCGCTGGCAGCTAAGCAATTCCTCCTCATTCAGGTACCCACCATCTTGAACTATCGTTTCAGTAAAGCCAAAGGGGGTTCTAGCCTGATGGTTCTAGAATATAGTTGCAAAATGAAAATCAAGCTGATTGTCTCTGGCAACGACTGGCTAGCAAATTTCAAAGTATATGCAGTTGTTCCAGCTGGGCTCTTGATAAGTTGGGGGACATCTCTGGAAATCAGAAAATATGTGGTGATCAAAAGAAGCAAAAACAGCCAGCTTTTGGAAAATAAGAAAAAGTGATGGCTCTTTGTCAGCTTTTCCACAGCCATTTTCCTTTGCCGCTGGAATACAGGTTACAGGTGTGATAGTTCTACACAAAGCCATGACAAGCTATTCCTAAAACTTGATGACCCTGAAGGGTGTCCATTGTCACCACTACTATTCATATCAGTACTCGAAGTCCTCCTGATGAGGATAAGGAAAACAGAAGAATTTTAAAAATTGCAGTCGGAAGAAAGGAACATAAAGTTAAAGCCTTTGCCGATGACTTGGTACTAACAACAGAAGAACCGTTAGTCAGTGCTAAGAAAGGATTAGAGGAAATTGAAGAATTTGGACAAGTAGCAGGTTTTAAATTAAATATAAAAAAGACAAAAATGTTAATTAAAAATATGGATAAAGAAATGGTAGATAAGATGCAACAACAAACGAGCATAAAAGTAGTTAAAAAAATTAAATATTTGGGAATTTGGTTAACCTCAAAGTTCATCAAGATTTTAATTCAATTTTTGATAGAATATACAATATCAGGGATAGTTCTTTTTTCCAGATTAATTAATTGTGCAGAGTACAAGGGTTGGATCTTGTGAATGTGGCATTAGCTAGACTCTTCATCTCAAGGTCATAGGTTCAAGCCCCTACGTTGGGCAAAAGATTTATGTATTGCAGGGGGTTGGACTAGATGACTCCCATGGTCTTTTCCAATTCTGTGATTCTATGAGTGTATACCAGAAGAATGTCTCAGTTAAGAGTCTTACACACACACAGGCTGGGAAACAAGGGAAGTGAACAGAACATAGCAAGAAGTCCATCATTAGACCCTGATGATGGAGCATCAGGAGTACAGCGAAAAACATTCCTGTTTAGACAGGCCTACCCAGATGCTTAGAAATGCTGATGTGAATTTTAATCTGCTTTTAGTATTTTAACTTCTTATATGTTTTAATGTCCTGGGGGGAAATTCCTAACTTTTTTGGTTTTATATTTTTGTAAGCCACTTTGAGGTTGTTGTTGTTTTTTAACAGTCAAGCGGTGTATACATTTTATGGAATAAGTAATAAAATAAATATTTTTAAATGGGGGAAAAATCAAGACTAGCCTTCCCTGTTTTGCAGGCCCTGCTGCAGCAAAATAGGAGCAACTGGTGTTCTCTTCAGGAAGGAAAGGAGCACAGCTCCCATAGATTAGAGATTCCTGACAAATAAAAATACCAAAGGGAAGGACTACACAGCTTTCTTGTGGCCAGTAACTCTTAAAAGAGGCCACCCTGGAGAGCACAGTCATGCAAAGCTGAATGGAAGAATGGAATAATTTCCTCCAAATAGATTGAAACCAAGGACATCTCCACTACCTTTGTGTGCCTGATGATTCCCTTTGTGATACAGAATGCTAGCTAATAAATGTCTATAAATGCAGCTGCCTGGGGAATCTCCTTCACACAATTGCAGGGAGAGATTGTAAAACAACTTGAGGTTTGCCCAGGTTGAGGGTTGTTTCCCACGTTCCTTTCTCAGCTGGCCTTCTTCAGATGCACAGAGGGAGGGAGGGAGCTGTCCCATATTGGGGAGTCAAACTTGTAACCTTGGTATTATCAGCATCACATCTGTACTTTTTTTTGGCAGAATTTGATGGAGTTTTCAGGCATCATAGACCCTTCCAAGGTGGTGAATAACTGCCATGGTTTTCCTGCGAGGATGGTGTTTACAGTTTTGAGGTTAGTTAAAAAAAGGAGTAATCGGTTCTCCTTTTTTGTTATGAGGAAAACTAGTCTGAAAACAGCAGACATGAGAAAGGTACCCTAGATAAGAAACCTGCTAAAATTTCAGGTCTAGGGAGAACCTTTAAATGTTAATTGGAAGGGTGGGATTCACTAATAATAGTAGTAGTAATGTTATTGTTAATAATAATAATAATAATGGTAATTTATCAATTCCACCCCGCCCATCTGGCTGGGTTTCCCCAGCCACTCTGGGTGACTCCCAACCGAATATTAAAAACACAATACAGTGTACAGCTTCCCTAAACAGGGCTGCCTTCAGGTGTCTTCTAAAAGTCAGGCAGTTGTTTCTTTCCTTGACAACTGATAGGAGGGTGTTCCACAGGGCAGACATCGCTACCAAGAAGGCCCTCTGCCTGATTCCCTGTAACCTCACTTCTCGCAGGGAGGGATCTGCCAGAAGGCCCTCAGCGCTGGACCTTCTTGCTGTGTGACTTTGTTTGTGGGCACAGTTTCTGTGGCATTAGCTAGGTGCCCCAGGTGCCACTGCACACCAAGAAGTGTTATGATTTTATGAGAACTGGTGGGGACATTGGAAACATCCTGTACTTCCCCTCATCCAAATCCTCCACAGTTGTTCTTAGTGGGGTGGGAGTAGGAAGAGACTTGAAAGTGAGAGCTCTTCTCTATGCAGCTATTCCTGACTGACTTCTGTGCCTCGGAGAAACTGGTGCTGTCTGCACAGGTGTGTTCTAAGGCTGCCACTGGTGCAGTGCCCAGAAACCTTCCTCTTGCTCAGTTGCTTCCTGCAGTAAAAGCTCAAAAAGACCCTGAATGATTCTCTGCTGCTTGCTTCCACTCCTTGTATTGGCCAGCCTCAGAGTGTGAGTGAACCTACATCTGTTGAGTATCAATCTAACATGGCTTCATTGTATGTGGACAGTGGACACCCTGGCAAAAAAATTATTTTGAAATGGCCCAGAGAATAAGTAAACAACACCAGAAGCCCAAAGCTTTCTATGTGCAATTTTCAAAGGAGAGACAGAGAGAGAGATGCGTTTATCCTTCACTATACAAGGTTCTCTGCAAAGCCTTTCCTCCTGCCTACCAGCCACCGACACTGATGTATCAAAATATACATCAACAAGCATTGACTAAACATAACTGGTAGAGTACTAGCAAGTAACAGTTGTGATTTTGGAGAACTGTAAGACATTTATCTTGTGGGTCTTGGGCTTGCTATTTATTTTGTAAAACCAACTGTAAAAGGGAGAGCTATGTGGCGTGTCTAGTTTGGCTCTAATTTATCTTAGAAAGGCAAGATTATTAGAAAGTTGAAAGTTTCACCCTAATCCATAACCAAGCCCAAGCTAGACTGTTTTTCTCCTTGTCCTTACCCAATAGAGTCAAGTTGCAATCCTAACCATATGCTTACTAGAAACTTCATCCCACTGAACTCGTTACAACTTCCTGCTGTGTATACTGTTTAGGACTGGCCTATCCAGCCCCGAGAACCTGTTGTGAGTTGATAGGGGAAAAGCAGCCCAAGGCTTTGCCAAACACTTGAGCTGACTAACAACTGTAGGTGAAAATGTGGATACGTGCGAAGGAACGCATGCAGAACTCCCTAGTTGCAGTGAACTTTTCCATCACAACTAGGTTCTAGTGAAGCATCCCACATATAAAGAGCAGTTAGAAGAGGTAGCTTTGTGTCCTGCATCCAATTCAAAATTTCCTATTAAGAAAAATGGCCACATTTCAGTTGGCTAGCACCATCACGGAGGTATTAATGGGCTGCGCTTGTACTGTACAACAGCTCCTTTTCTTTCTTCCTCCTCTTTTGGCTTCGTTGCAGAGGCAGCCATCCACAGGAGACCACGATAATGAACCCCATTCTCTGAACTGTTTTGACATCTCTAATTGCACTGCAAGGCACTTTTGACATGCGTGGAAGTAAACAAACCATAAAAGGCAGTATAGAATCCGTTAAACATTAAAGGATCCGTGCAAAGGACAGAACAGGGAGGCAACTCTGAGCACACATGACAACAGCAGATTTCAGTTGGATTTCAGGTCAAATTGGTTTCAGTCTGGAATAGCTGCCTAGCATTCATTTGCTGTAGATTTCCACCCATGTAGCAAAGACTACAATGCTGCTACAGTCAGTTTAGTTTTGCCCTTGGTAGCAGCTGACACTAATCTCCAAATAATATTCTCCAGCTTGAGGCGGTACTGCTAACCGATCTTCCCTTAAATATCAAGCTCTCCTAAGCATGCCTACTTCTCCAGAAAATGAATTCATGCAGATATATTTAGGTTATGCATCAGGAAAGAGCACTCACTCTGGATTAGCAAACTGACATCATAATTTCATGTTCATAGCTAAACAAATCCTGCAATGATTTAAACAGCTGGATTCATAAGCTCAAATGTTGAAACACTCCGCTCAATCAGCCTGACTTGCTGTTATCTAGCTGTTTCCAGGTCTGGGTCTCATCTGGCAGATGGCCGATTACATTTCAGAAGACTGCACAAAACATTTTTTCAGCATTTTTTCAAAAGGTACCAGGTTTTTCCTTGAGCATATCCCAAAATACTAATTTCTTACTCGAGTTGTAAATATTTTTATCATTTCAGGCTTCTTTTAAAACATAAACAATGAAGTGTTCATTACTCACAGAACAGAACAGGTACAGCAATTTGTGGGAGATAAATCTAACAGTCAACTTGTTTCCTCTCTTAAACCAATACAAGAAAAGTAACAGATGCACACCCAGATTGTAAGCCTGTTCTCATTCATGATAAAATTGCTTGCATTAACCTGGCTTAGCGAGGTTGTTAAAGGACTAGAACGTTATATATACTGTATATTGTAAAATGCCTGTGAATGCTTGCATTCCTGCACTAAGGAGTATTTATGGATCAAAAGAGCAGTTAAGGCTCAAAGTACACATGGCAGCAATAGATTCATGTGTTTAAAACATGGATTTGCCCCAATCACAGAGTTTATATGGGGAGAGGAAGAAAGGGGGCATGTTTGCATGGCCGCTTCTACAGCTGTGGTTAAATTGCCCCAAATTGGGGAGGGGAATCAGAGTAAAAGGGGTCTGTACATGATCTGCTGCCATCACATGTAGTTTAATACTTAGACTATGTCCACAAATGCGGCCAGTGTGGCGTCATGGCTAGAGTGTCAGACTAGGACCTCAGCGACCGGGGTTTGAATCCCTGCTAAGCCGTGAAGCTCACATGCGGCGCCTGCCTCTGTCTGTTGTTTGGCTAGAAATTTGGGTGACTGTTGAGGACAAAACCACCTTTCTGCTTTGACACCCTGGAGAACTGCTGCTAGTTGACAATGCACTAAAATGGAAACAAGGCTCAATTTGGCAGGATCATTTCATAATTATCTACATTCATAACCGTTGCAGTTATAGTCACCATTTTCAGCTGATTATAGTATACTACCAGGCAATGATACTAGCAATAAATACCTAAGATTAGAGTGAATGCTTTTTTAGCCAGTAAAACTTGTGTTTCAGCCCATTTCCCAAAGAGCTAGAGAGAATGTTGGCAGGTCTGCTTATGTTGATAGGAAGGGTTTTTGATCATCACGGGGAGAAGTCAGACAAGCAAGTTCATATCCGACAGAAGCTGACTTTAGCTATCACCATGCCTGAGGGGTCAAGTGGAACTTTTGTCTAAGCTGGTCCAGCACACTCCATGAACTCCACAGTCCATAATCCTTAGTGCACATCTGTGCACATAAGAACCTTGTGCTTAGAGCAGTAGCAGTTTTCAGGCAGCTCCTGGTGATGCCCAGGCCAGCTGCATGAGCTCAAGATACCTGCGGATGTCACATGTCGATCAGCTTTGGGCACTTCACTGAAAAGGGCACTCTCTCTGTACATGGTGTGTTGGGGCAGACAAACCGTTCCACTCCATGCCCTGAACTCAGTGATGGCAAAAGCCACCACAAATCGTTCAGCTGATGTCATCCACAACATCTTCTACACAGCAAGCTCCACACAGCTGCTGCAAACCCTTTGGAAACTGCAAATAAAAATCTGATTGGCAGATCAACTGCAGTCCTGGGGGTTGCATAATGAAGGAAAAGAAATGCCGGGTTTTTAGGAAGGTTTCCCCCACCCCTCCTCCTTGAGTATTTGCCACGGAAGTATTTTAAGAGAGGACACTTGAACAAGGACAGCATGTAAGGACTGGCACAGAAGGAACTCTGGAGAGGGAAATGGGTAGTTTTCCCCAAGGTATCTGTGCTCAGGGCACATGAGGTCACCACTTTGATGAAGCTACGGAGGTCTGGTCTGCCCAATGCCCAGATGAAAGAAGGTACCTGCAAACCCCATCTTAGAATCACTGAATTGCAGAGTTGGAAGGGACATCAAGGGCCATCTTTGCTTGACTGAATCAGGACATTATTGAGTAGGCTTGGTCATTTTGGTAATGGGTACAACATGATGCACAGGCAACCAGTACATGTTTGAAATTCAGCTAGCATACAAAGCCTACCCAACAGCTTTAGGGTGTCTTCACTAAAACAAGACTTAAACACACACACCAAGGTTCAGGTGCTGTGGTCAGGGGAACCATCAATATTCAGAAGAGATGGGGTGAATTTTTTCTCTATAGAATGGCAATCTCTCCAACTATCAAGCACAGATAATGAAAGAAATACCTAGGGTGGAGTTGATGGGCAGGGCAGAGACTCAACAGGTTGCTACGATGCCCCCCCCCCCGTTGATTTTGCCAGTTGATTCCAGAAGCAAACTGATGGGTGGGCTTCATTCGTGTCTCCGTCTCTCTCTCCCGCCCCTCACCCCAGCCCCTTTCAGTCGCCGCGATCTTGAGAGGCGATAAGGGAGTTGCTGCTCTCGGGCTAAGATATGCAAATGTCAAGGGGCGCGGCGCTAGCGGACCTACACACCTGGATCTACACCCCAGGAAGGGAAAGACCCGGGGAGCGGGGAGAAGGGGCTCCTTGGGAAAAGCAGCCCCGGAGAAGGCAGGAAGGAAGTGGAAATGCAGGCGGAGGAAGAGGAAGAGGTCTCCAAAAAGTTGACCCACCACAAAGCAACGCTCGAAGCCCACCGAGACCCATTTCAACAGGTAGAACAGCAACCCCTTGGATTTGAACTCAGCTCCCAAGAGGACGCTGGTATTTGTATTGCCCGAAGTCTTTGCAAACAAAGGAGTCACTGAGAAACTCGAGAGAGGAAGGGAGCGGGGAGGTTTCCGCTCCCAACAGATAGGAAGGACCGGCTTGGGCTTCCCAACCCAGCAGACGCCGCGACGCAAACGTACCTTTGCCGCGTCCTCATCTCTCCCCGTCCAGGCATCCAGGGCTGGACCACTGTCTGACGCCGCCTGAGTCCCGCCGGATCCCCCGGCGCCGCTTACCTGGGGGAGGAGGGCACAGGACCGCCCCTCACCTGCTGGCCCCGCCCACCCAGCACCGGCCCCGCCCACCGCCTCACCTGGCCGCGAACCCTGCCCGCTCACGCCCGGGAGTCGTCAGAAGTTGCTGCTTCTGGGAGCAGCTTAGCGATGTCTTCACCTGTGACTCATCTCTGAGTAAGCAGGAAAAGGCTCCTGAACTCGAGGGTGGGACATGGGGAAAGGGAGGGAGGCAGTCACAGAAGAAGATCAAGGGGAAAATAAGGTGGCAGTTACAGGTGCCTCGATGGCTTTTGCCCGGGGTGGTTGCTTCCTAAAATAAATGGGGCTGCCTGCCAGGAAAGTTGTGCACTGAAAGCTTCAAACCTGAATTTAAGAAACTGCTCCATAGCCAACTAACCAGGAATCAGCGCAGCAACACTACAGCCATGACACATGGATGCAGAAGCAGCCCACGGTGTTGTGACAATCTGGGTATCCTGACACACCCCACCATGACTCATTGCATGGTACGGGTCTGGGAAACAGTTCAGCCCCACCAGGGGAACTGGGAGGGGGGCAACACTCACCTTTTGCTTCCCTGGGGGGAAAGGTCAACTCAGGGGTAAAAGAGATAGAGTCCCTGAGACTCGGGCCCGCATTGTAAACACAGCCAAATCGCTTACTGGCCACTCAGCCACAGCAACCGCTAGCAGTTGCACCCGCCATAGGGCATTTGTCACCCTCCTAAGACACCAGGAGAACAGAAGAGACAAGAGGAATTCTAGCTTGCTGGAGCTACCTGTGTTTTACGTGAATCCAGGGAACAACCCCATACTAGAAAATGGGGTGGGGAGCCTCGCACACCTGAACCAGTGTGAAGTATCAGAAAGAACATGAATGAAAGCAGTTGTTAAATCATAGCTCAGTGACAGAGTGTAAGCTTTTCATTCACAAGGTCTTAGGTTCAACCCATAGCACATCCAATGAAGAGAAGCAGCACTGGGAAAGATTCCCTTCCTGAGCCCCCAAGAAGCAGCCACCAGTTACAGTAGAGGGACAATACTGGGTTAATATTAGAGTAGTTCAAAGGCTCCAGCAAGGACTTTTGTTTCAGCTGCTCAAAATGAAAAGTATCAATGGTCTTGAGAGTCCTAAATATTGTGATTCTGCAGCGCCACCTGCTGATATGTCATGTCACAGCCCTTTATAAATTATGGAACATTTTGTTATACAGTAATTTTATATCGGGGTCAGTTACTTTTGACAGGACTGCTCTGAAGACAGTTGCCCTTATTTCAGGACAGTCATCTTACGGTAAATGTGAACTTTGGCATGCAGCGATGCGGGTGGTGCTGTGGGTTAAACCACAGAGCCTAGGGCTTGCCGACCAGAAGGTCGGCGGTTCGAATCCCCATCACGGAGTGAGCTCCCGTTGCTCGGTCCCTGCTCCTGGCAACCTAGCAGTATGAAAGCATGAAGTGCAAGTAGATAAATAGGTACCGCTCTGGCGGGAAGGTAAACGGCGTTTCCGTGCGCTGCTCTGGTTCGCCAGAAGCGGCTTAGTCATGCTGGCCACATGACCCGGAAGCTGTATGCCGGCTCCCTCGGCCAGTAAAGCGAGACGACTTGACCTAATGGTCAGGGGTCCCTTTACCTTTACCTGAACAGTTTCCAGAAGGGTAGCCACATGTTAGCCTGTGGTAGCAAAAATAACAGCAACAACTAGGTCTTGGTGCACCTAACAAATTTATTATGGCAGAAGCTTGCACATGCCATAGTCCACATCATCGGTTTAAGGCTCTTGTGGGCCAGATCATTTTATCAAAAATAAATTGTCACAAAAACACAATTTAGGAGCATTGGTCGTTTGCTTGGTATAGTTATACTCTCATGCTTGGTATAGTTATATTCTCTCTCACGAAAACTGTGAGAAGTATTTTATCCTCACAATGGTACCTGTGAGGTGGCTTATATTGAGTGGTAGTAACTTGCCCAAGCCACCTGCTCTGCCTCAACAGCTGAGCAGAAATTTGAACCTTAGTTTCCCCCGCATCCACATCTCAGCACTTCAGCCACTGTGCCACTCTGCTTTTATAAGGCTGTAATGAACCTTAGGCCTGTCTGCATATCAGGAGTGTGGAAACAGAAGCTTAGGAATGTGCTCTGCCTTTCCCCACTTTACACAGGCTGGCTGCAGGAAACTCTGGTGTAGCCATGGCAACACAATTGCTATGCAAATTATTAAGATTTCCTCAGCCATGAGTAAAAGGGCAATTATGCTTCTCCATAGTTTACTAAAATGAATAATAATCCCATGTTTTGCAAGAAAACGTTTCTTCTTTCTTTGTAGAGACAAAGAAATAGACAAAGGCAAAGGAATGCAAGGACAGCGTAGTCGTTATCAGTTTCCCACAGGGAGGTTTAGACCTTCAGTTTAGGGAGTTTCTCCAAAGTGCTTATGCAGCCCTTCCCTTAAGCACTTAGGATTTGCCTTGTTGAGAATTAATAGACAAGCTGCTTTGTGGAACAGCTTACTCCAGTATTGTTTTATAAGCAATGAGCAGCCTTATGCCCAGCATTGCTCAGGTATTCTAAGAAACAACAAAATCAGTGCAGTTTAGAAAGTTTCAGTCCAGTATCTTGATTCACAATACAGTGGTACCTCTGGTTACGTACTTAATTCGTTCCGGAGGTCCGTTCTTAACCTGAAACTGTTCTTAACCTGAAGCACCACTTTAGCTAATGGGGCCTCCCGCTGCCGCCACACGATTTCTGTTCTCATCCTGAAGCAAAGTTCTTAACCTGAGGTACTATTTCTGGGTTAGCGGAGTCTGTAACCTGAAGTGCATGTAACCTGAGGTACCACTGTAGTGTCCAATTGTGCCCAAAAATAGATGGAAACCTGCTTCTTGAGCTCAGGAACTATCACACAGAATCTGGTTAAGATATCTTAAGAGGTGTCCAAATGCATAAAGAACAAGGGGGGGAAATTACTTTCTGAATAGTCTTGCTTTCCTTCTCATCCCTCTGATGATACAATTTCAGCCAGGTGACTTATAGTCAAAAGACAGCTGTATTTGTTCGACTGCAGCCCATGGGGAGTAGTAGGGTGCAAGGCAGAGAAACCAACAGTAGGTGGAGCCAGAGTCATTGAGAGGCAGAGCCAACTAATTCTACCTTTGTCCCGTCATCTTCCTTGCTGAGTTCTACAAGGACAGGAGGACTGAGATTAAGGAGAATGAGAAAGCTCACACCCAGTGCTCCCCCCCCCCCGCAAGGATGGGTTTTAAGTAAGAAGACTGGCAGGTGAAATTGGCAAAGGGTAGACTGAGGTTGCTGGGGCAGTGTCTGACGGAACATGTGTGCCAAATAAAGTGATGCCCTTATGTGTGGAAATGGCTTGATTTGTTGGGGAAAGGCTGCAAAAGTGTGCTAGTCTGGTTTTTACACTGCAGTTTTTCTAATATATTTTGTTGGGGTATTTGCTCAATGTGCAATAGAGAGAATAACATCGTCGGTTCTTGTCTTTTTAACAATGTTCTGTAGAAATTGTATGCATTAGGCATGATGCTTGTGCTTTTAAGTTTTGTGAACTTTAAAAATATTTTTTATTTTGGCAAAAGCTGTGAAGAAAAGAAGCAGCAAAAGAGTGGTTTCTTGATAAATCAAGCTATCTCAATGACCACTAGGGGAATTTTCATTTATGAAATGGAATACCTATCTGTTTTGTATATCAGATAAGTGACTTGCAGGTACAGCCTCATCAGTGTAACAATATTCCAAACATTTGCACGTTTCAAATATGTAATGAAGAGAGAAGCTCACTTCTTACAACATAGTGTTGCAGTCTTCCTCAATGCACCCACATGGTTAAGAAGCATGACTAACTTAGGGCCACATTTACACCAGACATTTAAAGCAGTATGATACCACTTTGAACAGTCATGGTTCCCCTCAAAGAATTCTGGGAGCTGTAGTTTGTTCCGAGTGTTGAGAGTTGTTAGGAGACCCCGATTCCCCTCACACAGCTACATTTTCCAGAGCTGCCTGGGAAGAGGGATTGTTGAACCCCTCTGGTTGAAATGGAGAGGGTTTCATCACTATCTTAAAACAATTATAAACACGTCACTTGTCCCTGGGACAGTAGGGGTTATAAATCAAATAAATGGCTAACTAATATTCTGAGTCAATTTAAAAGGGCTAATTGGCAGAAGGAAAGAATGGCATCATGTTCCTTGTAACTGATTGGAGTACAACTAAAATAACATTACAGAGCATCACTTAAACCCTGACTGCAACAACAGTCTTCTTTCCCTGATTATTCCTGGGGGCGCTCAGCCACCTCCCAACAAATTTTGAGGAGGGCTGTAGCCCCTTCTGCAGCCCTCAATTTCTAAATGTACATCATTGCATGGTAACAAGAAGTCTAAGCAAGGCCGGCCTCAGACATTATGCTGCCTGAGGCAAAAGGCAAGATTCTCTCCTTATTCCATGTATAGAAGTTGACAAGACTGCAGCTGAACTTTACTCTGGCACAGGTTACGGGCAGCACCTCCATCATACCTGAGTTCAGCAGACATCCCATTCTGCTCTAAGTTGCTCAGCATCTGCTGCCTGAGATGGCTGTGCCATTTGACCTAACAATAGGGTCAACCCTGAGTCAAGCAAGATCGTAAGTGGGAACATACGCTAGGCTGGCCAATGTGATGCATTTCTGATTTTATTATTTTATTGGTGCTGTTGCCCAACCAAGGGATAACAGAAAGTTTTGGGCTCATGCAACCCTCCCCGGAACAGCCACCTAGTAGTAGTAGTAGCAGCAGCAGCAGCAGGAGAGTGTGAGAGAGCAGGTGTTTCCTTCCCTTTTCTTTTCTCCTCAGTTGTCGTCTAGGGGTGGAGCGTGGGCAGTTTCTTTTTTTTTTATAAAGATTTTTTATTGCGTTTCTTTTCATAGATTTACAAATTTGTTTACATGGCAACATACAAGAAACATTTTTTATATATATATATAAGAAAAAATAAAAACAAGAAAAAATGTTGTGAAACTTTCCTTAACATCTTTCAGCAATTCACTTTTGGACCTCCTCGCATCCTCTCAGCATTGCATTCATTGTTCTAGCCAGTTCAGCAATTTGTTATCTTATTTCCCATCTTATTATACCTTTAAATGTATTATGTTACCAATTTCATAAAATTGTAATTTAGTTTTGACATTCTTAATAAACATAATAATTTGTTTCAAATATTTCTCGTTTTTTCTATCAATACTTACTTTATCATTTCTTAAAATAAATTGCGGAAACATAACATTTCTTAATCGTGCGCTATCTTAACATTCAAACAACTTATAATGTTTTTGCAAATAGTCCTTAAATTTTTTCCAGTCCTCCTCCATAGTTTCTTCGCTCAGATCTCGGATTCTGCCAGTCATTTCTGCCAACTCCATGTAGTCCATCAACTGCGTCTGCCAGTCCTCCAGTGTGGGTAAATCTGGTGTCTTCCAGAACTTTGCGATGAGAATCCTAGCTGCTGTGGTTGCATACATAAACAAGGTTCTGTCCTTCTTTGGCACCTTCCGGTCCACCATGCCCAAGAGAAAGGCCTCTGGTTTCTTAGAGAAGGTATATCTAAATACCTTTTTCAGCTCATTATGTATGATTTCCCAGAAGGCCTTTACTTTCGGGCAGGTCCACCAGAGGTGAAAGAATGTCCCTTCTGCCTCCTTGCATTTCCAACACTTATTATCAGAAAGATGATATATTTTAGCCAACTTGACTGGAGTCATGTACCACCGGTATACCATTTTCATAATGTTCTCTTTCAAGGCACTACATGCCGTGAATTTCATACCGGTGTTCCATAACCTTTCCCAGTCTTCAGACATAATGTTGTGTCCCACATCCTGTGCCCATTTTATCATAGCAGATTTAACTGTCTCATCCTGTGTGTTCCATTTAAGCAGCAAGTCATACATCCTCGAAAGTACCTTAGTCTTTGGTTCTAGCAGCTCCGTCTCCAGTTTCGATTTCTCCAACTGGAAACCCACTTTTCTGTCCATTTTAAATACCTCTTGAATTTGAGCATAATGTAACCAATCTCGCACCTTACCTTTTAATTTGTCCTGGCTTTGGAGCTTCCAGTTATCTCCAACTCTTTCAATCAGTTCCCAATACTTTGGCCAGTAGGCCTCCATATTGGGCTTTTTTTTAGAAATCTTGGCTTCCACAGGTGATAGCCACCTCGGGGTCTTGCTTTCTAATAAATCCTTGTACTTCATCCAGACGGCAAAAATTGATTTTCTGACAATATGATTTTTAAACAATTTATGAACCTTCGCCTTGTCATACCACAAGTATGCATGCCAACCATACACATTATCAAACCCTTCCAGGTCTAGGACATCGGTGTTTTCCAACAAAAACCAATCCTTCAACCAGCAGAAGGCTGCAGCTTCATAGTACAACCTTAGGTCCGGCAGGGCAAACCCCCCTCTTTCTTTTGAGTCGGTTAGTATTTTAAATTTTATTCGGGGCTTTTTGCCCTGCCAGACAAACTTAGAAATATCCTTCTGCCATTTTCCAAAACATTCCATTCTGTCCACGACCTGAAGGGTCTGAAATAAAAATAGCATTTTAGGCAAAACACACATCTTTATAGCTGCGATTCGGCCTGACAAGGTAAGTTTCAATCTTGACCAAATATCCAAGTCTTTTTTAATTTCCAACCAACATTTTTCATAGTTATCTTTAAAAAGGTTTAAATTTTTGGTGGACAAGTATACCCCCAGGTATTTCACTTTTTTAACCACACTTAGCTCTGTCTCTTTCTGATACTCCTCTGTCTCTGTAGGTGTCAGATTTTTGACCAAAACCTTAGTTTTTTGTTTGTTTAACTTAAATCCCGCCACCCGACCAAACTCCAAAATAAGTTCCAAAACTCTTTTTGTACTAGATACTGGCTCCTGTACTGTCAAGACTAGGTCATCTGCAAAGGCTTTCAGTTTGTATTGTTTCGCTCCGACCTCTATGCCTTGCACCAGCTGGTCCTCCCTAATCATATTCAGCAAAACCTCCAGAACAGAAATAAATAGCAGAGGGGATAAAGGGCACCCCTGTCGTGTCCCTTTTTCAATTCGAAGTTCCTCCGATACCACATTGTTCACTATCAGTTTAGCTTTTTGTTCTGAATAGATTGCTTCTAATCCATTTTCAAACCCCCGTCCCACTCCCATCCCTTTCAAGTTCTTCTTCATAAACATCCAAGAAATGTTGTCAAATGCTTTCTCCGCATCAATAAAGATTAAAGCAGCCCTTGTATTTTTAATTCGCAGCAGCTCCAAAATATCAATAATGTTCCTGGTATTGTCCGACATGTGTCTACCAGGGAGAAAGCCTGCTTGGTCCTTGTGAATTACTTCATTTAATACATTTTTAAGTCTACTTGCTAAAATGTCTGCAAAAATTTTGTAATCCACATTCAGGAGTGAGATGGGACGGTAGTTCTTAAGCTGAGTCTTTTCCCTTTCTGACTTGGGAATCAATGTGATAAATGCTTCTTTCCACGTTTCCGGTGCCTTCCTCCCCTCCATGATCTGGTTACAAACCTCCAACAACGGTTGTATCAAGAAATCCTTCAAAGTTTTGTAATATTTGGAGGTGAGTCCATCCGGGCCTGGAGATTTGCCCAGCTGCATGTTTTGGATGGCACCTTCAATTTCCTGTTGAGTTATTTTGCTGTTAAGAATTGATCTTTTATCTTGACTTATTTTAGGTAGTCCATTTGTTTCCAAAAATTGGTCCATTTCCGATTCTTTCTGAGGCCCCTGTGCGTAGAGCTCTTTGAAATATCTGTGGAAGCACTTTCTTATTTCTTCTGGTTTCTGAACTATTTTTCCTTGAATCTCCAGATTTGTAACCGTATTTAACTTTTGTCTTTTTTTCAGCTGCCAAGCCAGCAACTTTCCACATTTATTTGCTGATTCAAACGATCTCTGCTTCATTTGTTTGATTTTCCACTCAATCTCTTGATTGATCAGTTTCGAATATTGTGCTTGATGGAATTTGATCTCTCTTAGCACCTCTTTAGATTTCGGTTTGGTTCTCAATTTTTTCTCTCCTTCACTTATTTTCTCTAAAATTTTTTCTTTTTTTCCATTCCAATATTTTCTTTTTATCGAATTCTGTTGAATCAGAAACCCTCTCATTACAGCTTTACTTGCGTCCCAGATTGTTCTTTTCTCCACCGTAGTGTTCAAATTTATTTCAAAGTAGTCCTTTAGTGTTTTTTGGGCCTTCTTCACAATCTCTTGATCTCTTAACAAGGTGTCATTCATTCTCCATCTGAAGGATCCAGTTGGGAAAAGTCTCAGTTCCATTTTTATGGCATTGTGGTCGGAGCAGGTTTTTGGGCAGATTTCCACTTTTCTCGTTTTCGGAGCCAGCCCTCTAGATATCCAAATTTGGTCGATTCGTGTCCATGACAAATGGGCCTCAGAAAAGAAAGTTCCTTCTTTACCCAAGGGGTTCCTTGTCCTCCAAATGTCAATCAAGTCCATATTGTCTGTCATTTCAAAGAAAGTTTTAGGGAGTCTGCCGTCTGTTGTTAAGTTTTGATTTTGGGATTTGTCCATATTTGTAGACACCACCCCATTCATATCTCCCATCACAATAATATTAGCATAGTCCAAATAGTCCATCATTGTCTCATGCAGCTTCTTGTAGAATTCTGATTTTCCATCATTTGGCGCGTAGATTCCTAATATCAAAATCTTTTCCCCTTGTGTTTGGATTTCAATTGCGAGGATTCTTCCATGATCATCTTTAAATAAAAATTTTGGCGACAGGTTCTCCTTTGCATAAATTACAACACCTCTTTTTTTAACTTTGTCTGATGAGATAAATTCTTGGCCAAGTCTTTTATTGATTAATACTTTCCTGTGGAGCCTAGTCACATGTGTTTCTTGCAAACATATTACATCCAATTGTTCTTTTTTTAGGATATGAAATATCCTTCTCCTTTTTTCCGGAGAATTCCCGCCATTTATGTTCCAACTAAGTAGCTGCAGAGACATCCTGTTCTATTTAAGATGTTCTTAAGATGGGGTGTCTTCCTTTTGTTCAGATCCCGAAGGTATAGGCGTTGGCCCACTTCCGGGCGGTGCTGGTGCTGGTAAAACTGGAAGCCAATCCGCTCCTTTATGGAGATCTTCTCCGTGGTCGTGAAGGAACCTTTGGTTATCTTCAGGTGTTCTTATTTTAACCTTCCTTTCTTTGTAGGTGAAGGATAATCCCTGTGGAAACTCCCACCTATAGGGGATTGCGTTGTGTCTCAGCAATTTTGCTAATTCTGTATAGGTGGCTCTAAGGTCCAGCAGCTGCCTCGGGATATCTCTGTAAATTTCCACTCTTTTGTCTTGTATTTCAATTGCTTTTTTGAAGTGAAGGCCTAGGATCTTGTCTCTCTCTTCCTTTGTTCTTAAAATTATCAAGCAGTCTCTGGATCTGTCTTTCCTTACCAGTCTTCCCAATCTATATGCCGAGACAATCCTAAAATCCGTGTCTTCCTTTAAACCCCAGAACTTCGAGAATTCCTGTGTTAAGTATCCAATCAAGTCTCCTTGCTCGAGTTCTGGAATACCTCTCAATTTGATGTTGCTCTCACGATTTTTCAGTTCCACCATTGACAGATAGACTTGTTGTTCACCCACCTGTTTGTGCAGGGGCCTAACTTCTCCTTTTATTTCTTCCACCTCTTTTTGTAGGACTCCCACTTTCTGGATTGCTTCTCCAGCTAATTCTCGATTTTCCGCTGTTGCTCCTTGCAATTTCTCTATGGCTTGCGTGTGCTGGGAAACTTGGTCAGTCAGTTTTTGGATCGAGGAAGTTGCTTTATCTATCTTCACAGACTGATCGTCCACCTTCTGGTTTAAACTTGATAGTTGCTCCAATATTTGTTTTAATAGTGTGTCTGACCCACCTGCTGCCATATCTTCCTCAGTGGACTTCTCAGTTATTTCCCCTTGTTCTCTATGAGACACCAGTACAGCTGGGACCGACGAACGGCGTCCTTGGGTCAATGTTGTTTGTACAAATTGTGCTGGTCTTCTTTCCTTTTCCTTTTCTTTTTCCTTAGCCTCTTTAGTTTCCTTTGCTTTAGACGCTCTTGTTCTCCCTGCACCACTCATTACACATCTGTCAATGTTCAAGGTCAAATTGTCTATTGTTCCATGGGAAAGACAAATTCAGGAGTAAACAGCCAGTGAGATAGAATTCAAAACAAAAGTCAGTTCCCAGGATTTTGTAATCCGAAAGCCCTGTAGGGGGAGTGCCACCCGATTTCAAAGACAAGGAAGGAAGTAATCCGCCATTAAAGTTCCAAATTATTTCAAAACAGTGAATTCGTTAATCCCAAAGTCCCTTCATAAATTCAAGATCTCCCAAAGCACCTTTTATAAATCGACAAAGTTTCACGAAAGGTGCTTGTAACAGTATCCCAATCAGTCTTTTCTGCTCAAATGTAACAATTACTTTCTAGCACAGTTTGCAACTGTTTCCGCAGTTTGATACAGTCTCTCTCTCTGGCAGCCCGACAATCTGGCTCTTTAAAAATACAGCCCAAAGAAGAAAAAAGATAGGAGGAAAGTCACCATCTGCTGCTTCTTTTAGTCAATGTCCATTTCCACCTTCAGCTCAATAAAATAAGCAAATTTTATGGCACGAAAAAGTTTAAGCTTCCCAAAGTCCCGTTTCAAATGCTTCCGTTTCTAAAAGCTTTGCTTTGATCTTGTCAGCAATGTCGGAAGACGGACTTCCCTTTTCTCGTCTCCCGCTTTCAGCCAAATTAACCGAATTTCTTTGCCAAATTTTAAACCCCTTTACTCACGGGTATGTTGCTTGCAGTTTAGCGTTGATTTTAGGAAGAAGGATCAGCGCTCATCTGTAACAGCCGCGCGGCTTCGCTTCCGCGGAAAGAGCGATGAACTCACAGCACCGCTACCCCTCCTTCACTCCGGGTCTCCTTACGGGGTCCCTTCTGTGCTTTCGGAGCAGCTTCTGGTGCCCGCCGAGTCCCACGGCCACGGGCTCACTCTACCCGTGGTTTATCTTGATGGGTCGTCGCTATGCCGCAGCGAACGACCCTTTTCCGCGGAGCCCCTCTTCAGAGCCCGAAGAGGACCGCCATTACAGTTTCGCGCCGCGGAGCGTGGGCAGTTTCTGCCCTCTGTCCATGCTGAAGCAGAAGCAGAGTGGAAGGAGAAAAACAAAATATTTTTGAATGATCAAGGAAGATTTGTAGCAATTGAAATTCAAATGCAAGGAGAAAAATTCCTGATAATAGAACTGATTCAAGAATTTGGTCAGGTAGCAGGATTTAAGCTGAATAAGATGAAAACTAAAGTCTTAGAGAAAAATTTAACTGAAATGGAGAGAGATAAGTTTCAGAAAGAGACAGGATTATCACTGGTCAAGAAAGTAAAATACCTAGGGGTTAACATGACTGCCAAGAATGTGAATTTATTTAAGGATAATTATGAAAAATGCTGGGTTGAAGTGAAAAAGGATCTAGAAATATGGTCAAATTTCTCAAAGTTCTGGGGTATAGCGGAAGATAAGGACTTTAAAATTGTCACCGCTTTCAGACTGGGAAGAGTGGTGAGGAAGGACAGATCTAGAGATTGCCTGATCATTTTAAGATCTAGGCAAGAAAGAGATAACATAGTAGGCCTACATTTCAAAAATCCATTGGTGATTCAAGGCAAGAAAGCAGAAATCTTCAGAGACGTTCCGAAACAACTATTGGATTTAAGAACTACATATAAAGACTTAGCAGGACTGTTGAGAAACAACACAATTCCCTACAGGTGGGAATTCCCCCAAGGAATATCTTTTAACTTTAAAGGGAAAAAAGTAAAAATCAGATCAGCAGAGGACCAAGAGAAATTTCTGCACGACTACGGGGAGGACCTTCGGAAAGGAGTGGCAGGAGTCTGGCCACCACCTTCGCCGGAATCAACACCTGGGCCACCTGCAGGTCTGGACGAAAAGGAAGTCGACTCTCTATTAGGACTTACAAACTGATTCAGGATGTCTCTACAGCTACTTAGTTGGAACATTCATGGCGCAAATTCCCCGGAGAAAAGAAGAAGGATCTTTCATATTTTGAAAAAAGAACAATTGGACATTATTTGCTTGCAGGAAACACATGTGACTAGGCTCCACAGGAAAGTGCTAATCAACAAAAGATTAGGTCAAGAATTTATTTCTTCAGACAAAGTTAAGAAAAGAGGCGTAGTGATTTATGCAAAGGAGAACCTGTCACTGAAATTTTTGTTTAAAGATGAGCAAGGAAGAATCATGGCAATAGAGATACAAACACAAGGAGATAAATTTTTGATAGTAGGAATCTACGCACCAAATGAGGGGAAAGCGGAATTTTACAAGAAGCTGCATGAGACAATGCTGGACTATATGGACTATACTAACATCATCATGATGGGAGACATGAATGGAGTGGTCTCTACCTATATGGACAAGTCACAAAACCAAAATTTGACTAAAGATGGCAGACTACCTAAAACTTTTTTTGAACTAACTGAAAGTATGGACCTGATTGACATTTGGAGGACAAAGAACCCCCTAGGGAAAGAAGGAACATTCTTCTCTGAGGCCCACCTATCATGGACAAGAATCGACCAAATATGGACAACTAGAGGGCTGGCACCGAAGACTAAAAAAGTGGAAATCTGCCCAAAAACCTGCTCCGACCATAACGCCTTGAAAATGGAATTAAGACTTACTCCAGCCGGTTCCTTCAGATGGAAAATGAATGACACTCTGTTAAGAGATCAGGAGATCGTGAAGAAGGCCCAAAAAACCTTGAAAGATTATTTTGAAATAAATTTAAATACTTCGGTTGAAAAGAGAACAATCTGGGATGCAAGTAAAGCCGTGATGAGAGGGTTTCTGATACAACAGAATACGATTAAGAAAAAGCTCTGGACTGGAAAAAAGGATAAGATACTAGAGAAGATAAGAGACGGAGAGAAAAAGCTGAGACTAAAACCAAAATCAAAAGAAATTTTAAGAGAGATTAAATTCCACCAGGCACAATATGCGAAATTGATAAACCAAGAAGTGGAATGGAAAATTAAGCAAATGAAACAAAGATCATCTGAATCGGCAAATAAATGTGGAAAGCTGCTAGCATGGCAGCTGAAAAAGAGACAAAAACTGAACTTTGTCACCAATCTGGAGGTTGAAGGGAGAAATATTCAGAAACCAGAAGAAATTAGAAAGTGTTTCCAGAGATATTTCAAAAAACTGTTCACGCAAGGGCCACAGGAAGAGACTGAGATAGACCAATTTTTTAAAAATAATGGATTACAAAAATTATCTCAAGAGAAGAGAACAATCCTGAATTACAGAATAACACAACAGGAAATCGAGAGTGCCATTCAGAATATGCAATTAGGGAAATCTCCAGGCCCAGACGGACTTACCTCCAAGTACTATAAGACATTAAAAGACTTCTTGATTCAACCATTAATGGAGGTATGTAACCAGATTATGGAGGGGAAAAGGGCACCAGAATCGTGGAAAGAAGCATTCATCACATTGATACCTAAATTGGAATCTGAAAAGACTCAACTAAAGAACTACCGTCCCATCTCACTCCTTAATGTGGATTATAAATTTTTTGCCGATATTTTGGCTAATAGACTTAAAAAAGTGTTAAATGAAGTAATTCATAAAGACCAGGCTGGCTTTCTCCCAGGTAGACATTTGTCTGATAACACTAGGAACATTATTGACATTTTGGAATTATTGCAGACCAATATCAACACGAAAGCAGTTTTAATTTTCATAGATGCAGAGAAGGCCTTTGACAATATTTCTTGGAAGTTCATGAAGAAAAACTTGGAAGGGATGGGAGTGGGACAGGCGTTTCAAAACAGCATAGAAGCAATCTATTCAGAGCAAAAGGCCAAACTGATAGTGAACAATGTGGTGACGGAAGAGTTCAAAATTGAAAAAGGGACACGACAGGGGTGCCCTCTCTCCCCTCTGTTATTTATTTCAGTCCTGGAGGTGCTTTTGAATTTACTTAGGGAGGACCGGTTGGTGCAAGGAATACAGGTCGGAGTGAAACAATATAAACTGAAAGCTTTTGCAGATGACTTGGTGTTAACACTACAGGAGCCAGAACCTAGTACCAAAAGAGCTTTAGAACTGATTCATGAGTTTGGTCGGGTGGCAGGATTTAAGTTGAATAAGCAAAAAACCAAGGTTCTGGGGAAAAATCTGACACCTTCAGAAATAGATGGGTTTCAGAAGGAGACAGAGTTAAATGTGGTTAAAAAAGTGAAATACCTAGGGATTAATTTGTCTGCTAAAAATTTGAATTTATTCAAAGATAATTATGAAAAATGTTGGTCAGAAATCAAAAAGGATTTTGAAATCTGGTCAAGATTAAAACTTTCCTTGTTGGGACGAATAGCTGCCGTTAAGATGAATGTATTGCCTAAGATGTTGTTTCTGTTTCAAACCCTACAGATCGTGGACAGAGTGGAATGTTTTGGAAAGTGGCAGAAGGATATCTCGAAGTTTGTCTGGCAGGGCAAAAGGCCCAGGATAAAGTTTAAAATATTAACTGATGCAAAAGAAAGAGGGGGATTTGCCCTGCCGGACTTAAGGTTATATTATGAAGCTGCATCTTTCTGCTGGATGAAAGATTGGTTTTTATTAGAAAACACTGATGTCCTAGATCTGGAAGGGTTTAATAATGCTTTTGGATGGCATGCATACTTGTAGTACAACAAGGTAAAAATTCACAAAATGTTCAAAAACCATATTGTCAGAAAAGCTTTATTTATAGTCTGGACTAAATACAAGGACTTGTTAGAAAACAAGACCCTGAGGTGGCTATCACCAATGGAGGCTAAGGCCCGAAAAAGACCCAACATGGAGGTTGGTTGGCCAAAATATTGGGAGATAATAGAAAAAACCGGAGATAATTGGAGATTGCAGAGCTTTGATAAATTAAAAAACAAGGTGCAAGACTGGTTGCACTATGCTCAAATTCAAGAGGTATTTAAAATGGACAAAAAAACAGGTTTCCAGGTGGAGAAATCAAAGTTAGAAACAGAATTATTGGAACCAAAGTCTAAAATTCTTTCAAGAATGTATAACTTGCTGCTTAAATGGAACACTCAGGATGAGATAGTCAAATCAGCCATGATAAAATGGGCACAAGACATTGGGTACAACATTATGTTTGAAGACTGGGAAAGGTTATGGACCACCGGTATGAAATTCACGGCATGTAATGCCTTGAAAGAAAACATTATGAAAATGATATACAGGTGGTACATGACCCCAGTCAAGCTTGCTAAGATATACCATTTGTCTGATAATAAATGTTGGAAATGTAAGGAGGCTGAAGGGACATTCTTTCACCTCTGGTGGACTTGCCCGAAAGTGAAGGCCTTCTGGGAAATGATTTACAATGAGTTAAAAAAGGTATTTAATTATACCTTCCCTAAGAAACCAGAGGCCTTCCTCCTGGGCATTGTCGGCCAGAAAGTGTTAAAGAAGGACAGAACTTTTTTTATGTACGCAACTACAGCAGCAAGAATCCTTATCGCCAAATACTGGAAGACACAAGATCTACCCACGCTGGAAGAATGGCAGATGCAATTGATGGATTACATGGAACTGGCTGAGATGACTGGCAGAATCCGAGACTTGGGTGAAGAAAAAATGGAGGAGGACTGGAAAAAATTTAAAGACTATCTACAAAAACAACATAAGCTATATGAATGTTAAGAGCTTGCATGGCCGGGAAAGTTTAGCTTCAGCAATTAAAACTTGAGGACCCTGGAAATTAAGTTATAATTAGTAAAGAACCAAAGTTTAAAGTAACCTTTATGTTTATTTTAGGATAAAGGTAATTTGACAACAAGTATTTTAAACTTAAAGTAAAACTATCTGAAAGTACAGAAAACGCATGAAACAAGGTAACAATTTGCTGATATCTTTATTGTAAAGAATGCAGGGAGAGGGAGACGCGGGGAAGTCCAGATGGTTATGAAAAATGTTCTGAAAAAATGAATTTTTCTGTTTTATTGTTTCTTTTTTTTCTTCTTCTTTCTTTTTTCTTTTGTGGATTCTATTATGTACTTGACTTTACATATATATCTGGAAAAAAGCAATAAAATATTATTTTTAAAAAAAATAGAAATATGGTCAAATTTGAAGTTATCATTGTTAGGCCGAATTGCTGCGATAAAAATGAACGTATTGCCAAGAATGCTGTTTTTGTTTCAAACTTTGCAAATCCTGGATAAAATGGACTGTTTCAAGAAGTGGCAGAGAGATATCTCTAGATTTGTCTGGCAGGGCAATAAACCTCGAATAAAATTTAAGATATTAACAGATGCCAAAGAAAGAGGTGGATTTGCCCTGCCAGACCTTAAACTTTATTATGAATCAGCTGCATTTTGCTGGCTGAGAGAATGGATGCTCCTTGAAAACACGGATGTGCTGGATTTGGAAGGTTTCAACAATGTATTTGGTTGGTATGCATATCTGTGGTATGATAAGGTTAAAGCACACAAAGCGTTTAAAAACCATACTGTCAGAAAAGCATTGTTTAATGTTTGGATAAGATATAAGGACTTGTTAGAAAATAAAACCCCAAGATGGTTGTCACCAATGGAAGCAAAGACACAGAAAAAACTCAATATAGAGGCCAAATGGCCGAAGTATTGGGAAATTCTGGAACAAGAGGGAGTCAGATTAAAATTGCAGAGTTTTGAAAAACTAAAAAATAGAGTACGAGATTGGCTCCATTATTATCAAATAATGGAGGCATACAATTTGGATTAAAAATTAGGCTTCCAGGTGGAAAAATCAAAACTGGAAACAGAATTGTTAGACCCTAAAGTTAAGAATTTGTCAAGAATGTATAACTTGCTGTTGAATTGGAATACTCAAGATGAAATGGTGAAATCTGCTATGATTAAATGGGCACAAGATGTTGGACATAATATCATGATGGCTGACTGGGAACAGTTATGGACCACTGGCATGAAGTTTACGGCATGTAATGCCTTAAAAGAGAATTTAATGAAAATGATTTACAGGTGGTACATAACACCGGTCAAGCTTGCAAAAATTTATCATTTGCCCGATAATAAATGTTGGAAATGTAATGAAACTGAAGGTACATTCTTTCACCTTTGGTGGACATGCCCAAAGATTAAGGCATTCTGGGAGATGATCTATAATGAAATGAAAAAGGTATATAAATATACCTTCCTGAAGAAACCAGAGGCCTTCCTCCTGGGCATGGTCGGCCAATTGGTGCCAAAGGAGGATGGAACTTTCTTTATGTATGCTACAACAGCAGCAAGAATACTCATTGCAAATCACTGGAAGACACAAGATCTACCTACCAGGGAAGAATGGCAGATGAAGCTGATGGACTACATGGAACTGGCGGAAATGACTGGCAGAATCCAAGACCAGGGAGAAGAGTTGGTGGAAGAAGATTGGAAAAAATTTAAAGTATATTTACAAAAACATTGCAAAATTAATGAATGTTAGAAGGATGTTGGAATGAAGCTATATGGTTTTAGCAGAAATGTAATAAAGAACTAAGTAAAAGCTGATTGATAATGGGCCAAAATGAAAAAATTTAAGGTTAGACCATTAAGATAAATTATAGAACAAAAATTGAGAAAGATGGAAAGAATTTGCTGAACTAGAATACAAAAAGGGAGGTGTGAGGAGGTCGATGAAACAAGTAAATGAAAGGTAAAGATATGGAATATCGGGTGTGTTTTAATGTTTTTTCTTTTTTGTTGTATTGTTGTATTGTTTTTATTTTATGTTTTTTCTTTCTTTTTATATGTTTTGTAATGTATGTTTTGTTAATTTTTTATTGTTTTTTCTTTTTCTGCTATCTGTAATTCTTAAACTCTTAATAAATATCTTTAAAAAAACAACAAACAAAATATTTTTGAGAGAAAATGTGGGTTGGGTGGGTGAAGAGACCAGAAAGGGGTGAGACTCTTCATGCTTTTAAAGCAGTTTAGGAGTGAGAGGATCACTTGATATGCGCACAGTCACTGCCGCCTGAGGAGAAAATGAGAAATCCATGAAGAGCAGGGCCGGCTCTACTATTAGGCAGAGTGAGATAGCAGCAGATGCTGAGGAGCGGAGGAACTGTGCGCCACATGATCTGCCCCTAAGTGAGACTGCTGGGCAGCGGAGGATGCTGCCCATTGCCGGTGTCGAAGTAAGATTCATGTGACAGTCTGGTTGGCTTTGATATCTGAAATGTGGAGGATGCCTTGGGCTGGCCCTGTTGGAAGACCATGGCAGCTATCCAGATTCCAGGCCCTCTCCTGAAGAGAAGCAGCTTCTGGTGCTACTATGACAGAAAGATGAGGGAGGGCAAGGGTGGCAATGGGGTCAGAGTTGTCATCTGTCCTTCCCATCTTTGTTTGACTGTTCTGAACAAGAACACACAAACAAATATTATTATTATTAATTATTATTCTTATTATAGCAGCTGTGAGATGCAGATTCCATTGTAATTTGCAATAATGTAGGTTTCAGTGCCTTATCTAGTAATGAGGAACGACAAGTGATTTGTGTTCTGGAACCAATCAATTTCCAATGGCTGGTGCAGTGCAAATAATATACCATAAGCAAGACAGGAGCACCACATGTTAGGAATGCAACAGCAGGCCAAGAAAACTGGCTTCTAATTTCTACCTTCATCTGCCTTGTTACCGGTATATAGCGAACACAAATCTAAACTGTTTTAGCTGCTCTTTTCTTTTTCATCAGAAGAGAAGTTTAAAGAGTGCAGGACTGAAGAAATATTCTCACAAAGGAAGTTGCAGGTCTGCAAAACACGCTCCCTCAGTCCCCCTCTTCCCACGAAGCTTGACACTGGCAGGAGGAGGTTTAGTTGAGACTGTAGTTCCTTTTGTTAACAGGAAAATATGGCTCATGCTGTCAATACATATACTGGGGCGTGTTTCCCTGGGGTGGGTGTTACCTGGTTTCCCAAGTTCAGCGTTTGCCAGAATAGTATTCTTAGGGTTCCTATACAGAACCCTCAGTGGTCAGGCCAAAACATTGTTCCGTTTCTCTACCACCTCCAATAAACCAATAGGGACCAGTGTTTGCAGTTCTCTGAAATATAAGATACTGCACACAAACCTACTCTGGGGCCTTGTTGATGTGGTCTTTTTTGCCTTTAGTGTACTGAGCTGCAGAGTAACACAGCTGAAGAGGATCCTCTCTATGCCATAGACAAGACCACGTGCTTGAAATCAGCATGGTTTCCAAACTGGATTCAGGAGTGCCTTTAACAAGGCTGGCCCAAGACATTTTCCTGCCCGATATGGGACGGCAAATGGTTGCCCCTTTTCCCCCAAGCAAGGTGCATAGTACCCAAAGCTGACCAAGTTACTTTGATGCTTGAATTAGAAAAATCCCACAAGCATCTCGCCTAGGAAGTAAGAATAAAGCAATACGTTAAATCACTACTAATGTGCAGGCCTTTCATGACACCCCAAACGGGCTGCCTCACTAATGGCAGGGCTGTTGCTGGCCTTTCACCATTGATATCTGGGGTCAGACATATTGCCAAATTGTATTTCGTAAGCACAGAGAAAACTGAATGCAAGAAAGGAGCACAGGTGTCCTTTGGCCTGCTATTTATCACTCACATTTCGTGACTGGAGGGCACAATGGCCCTCAGACAAGCTGCCTCACAGGATCACTGTGAGGCAGCTCAAACAATGCTTAGTTCTGAGCTCACTGGAAAGTTGGCATTAGAAATGTGATCATCTTCCCTCAGAACACAGAAGCTTAATTTCTCACAGGATTTTCCTTTTTCCAAGGCAAAACACAAAAGGTTAAAATAACATCTGGTTTATTGGATTCAGACCAATCCACCCAGGTTTTATAAAACAGCTGCTAGCATCTTTTTTGACTTGAATTCAAATATGTGGGGGGTGGGGGTGGGGAGGAATATGAGTCCTAATAGTTGCTAACCACTATCCACCCTCCACTTAGGAATTTGATTTGGGAATGCAGATAATGAATGACTCTCAATGGTAAGTACGTTTGAAAACTTGAGCTGTTGAGCAGTCATAGAGCTGGGAAATTAGCCAAGCAATGGATAATAGGGTTTATAGTTTGACTATAATCTTATCCAGGTTCTCAAAAGAACACCTGGGGGAATAAAAGTGGGGGCAGAGAGAGGAGGGGGGCTGTGGGTGCCAGCTCTACCTGCATGTCCCCACTGATTCCACCCCCAACCCTTGAGCACTGGGTCAAATATATGCGTAATTATCAGCATACAAGTAGACAATGTGTGGTTGGAATGCTTTTTCCTACTAAATAGATTTGACACACCCTTTACTAATTCCTTTTCAACTACTGTTATGCAATTTTTAGTTATTCAAACATACCAAATCCTTAGCTATGTGTCTATTGGCTTGAGAGGGATTTGTGTGTTCATAACTCTTACCTCCAGTAATTTGAGAGTGCTATTTGCGTCTCTCAGTCCACTAGAGACCATTGCCTTTATTTGAAACAGGAAGTGAACAGTCATTCTGAACATGGTATGTGGAGTTGCACTTCTCCCCTACTCCTTTCTCAAGGTCCGATTACTTTGGAAACTTTTTTTTGTAAATAATCATACCCATGGTGTGTGTGTGTGTGTGTGTGTGTGTGTGTGAGAGAGAGAGAGAGAGAGAGAGAGAGAGAGAGAGAGAACACAATCATCTAAGTTTCTCTAACTTATCCCACTGTCTCTCTTACACTTTGAGGAAAGGCCTCACAGAATTTATGGTTCACTCAGTTCATGCATTTGACAACCCCAACATCCTCACTTTTATATAGATGCTGGTATGTGCACACCTATGTAAAATCTAGCATTTTCCCCCCAGCTGAGACAACATCTGTTTGGGGGAGGCTGAAGTACTAGATATAAAATTACTAAAAGCTGCAGGAAAACCTTGCTTTGTGCATGGAAAGCGGCTTCATCATATCCCCTCTACTCCTGGGTGTCTATACATTCTTCCTTCCCCAAATCCATTTTTGGAGTTCTGGGACTTGAAGACAGTCTGGGGACAAACTCCACTAGCTGTGAAAAAATTTCCTCTCTACCCCAAGTGATATTACACGTGTGCTATTTCTTTCTGCATTTACGTACTTCCCCCCATCTGCATTTCTTCCTGAGCAATTACTGGTTCAAGTCTTTCATTTTAGGTAGATGCATGGCACTGGAGAACAAGTATGCAACCTACTGATTCCCCAACACCCCCAAAATTCTTAAACCTACATAAAGGATAACATCTCTTTCCTATTGGCTTTTAGATTTCTTGGTATTAGAGGGCCTGGCACAGGCAGAAAGAATACCCAGCTTCAGAACCTCGCCAGCTTAGTAACATCTAGCCTAGTCTGTTAAGGCAATTTGTTAGCACAACTGAAAGACTAGATGAGTTATTCATTAACAGGACCCCAGCTTGTTTCTACTGCTATCTGAACATGTTATCTGTTATATCTGCAATGATTATAATTGGAGGATGGGAAAAGAAAACACTACCATAAAATACAGAACTAGTATACACCATCTGAAAATTTATTTTCAGGAATTCTGTTCTTAAGCTACGGAATAAAATGCATGTCATATGCAGGAAAGAGGCTACAGTGAACATTTGAACACTAGACAACTAGACATAGATAGGACTATAGTTTGCTTTATGCAGTCGCTGACACAAGTTTGCTCATTCCACTGAAGTAGGATCTTTCCCTTTCACTCATTACTTCAAAGTGAAGGGGTCGCCTGCAGAAGTTGCATTCAGCAGAGGAGTGTGGCTTCAGCTCCAGGCCAACTTCCTTCCAAGTAGCTAACAGATTCTCTGCAAGGGAAGAAGGAAACAGGCTTATTGGTAATTGCAAAGACAAAGCAAACACTCTGGCTAATCTGTAGCATAAAGACACAGAACAACTAATACAAGGTTCATCCTTATTAGCTTTCTTTAACACAGTAGCCTTGAATTTTAAAACACTAATGACCCCGTTATGTTCAAAGGTTTCATGGCCCTTTGCCTGTTACAGGTTTACTAGGAGAGACAATCTCAATTCTTGCATTACCTGCTAGACAATATTCCCTTTTGGAGGAAGCCTCCAAAACCCTACACAAATCTGACGTGGAGTCTCTAAAACGGCTCGATGGAGCCTTGTACGGTTCCTTCCAGCAACTCCTGCAGCCAGGCTGGTGCCAAACGTATTGCTCAACTTTCCTTTGGATCACATCAGTGAGGCCAAGAGGGGGTTTTGTCATCTGGGAAGTCCAGGACCTCCATACACACTGCCCAGGCTTGCACCATGAAGAGTTCACTTCAGTTTGACTTCACCCCCAGAGGTGAACTCCATTGTCTCTTGAGACAGATGGATGCCAACAACTATTTAGTAAGCTTGTGTGTGTTAGGACAGAGATAGCAGATTTACTGGCATAGTGCTATGGAGTCTACATGTACTCATGGCTTTCTTTAAAGAAGCAAGAAAGCTGCACATAGCGCAGATGCAGTTTGCCTGTTGGAGACTCATGCAATTTAATAGGCAAGGACTCAGCTAGGGTGAGGATCTGATGATGTACCATGTTTAGCCTTATCATTTGACATAATTATTAAAGAAATATCAAGCTGTACAAACAAGTGGAACTAAGCCAGCACAGTGCTTCCTTGATACAGAAACTTTTGGAGAACAATCTAACTTGATCACAAAAAAACCTTACTGGTCTCAAATTCAGTTTTATATATTGTACTGTGTAATTTTATTTACATTTTAGGAAGTGGTACTTGCAGTCACCCACCCTGCTTCTCGTGCTTATGACAGTTCAACCTTAGGGACAAAGCACATTTTTTCTATAGGGGCAACCCTATTTGAGCATGAATTACTTAGGGGATTCCAGTTACATGCGGGGGTACAGCAGGGCCACATAAAAGACTCCCCATGCATGATCAGGGTTCAAAGTCACATGGGGGAGTCTGAGTGTAGAGTGGGCTCCTAGTTTCAGCCTTCAACCTTAATGAGAATAAGGGGTGTTGTGGATATGGCAGCCCTACCCTCTGCCACACACGATTGGAATTGTGCAAGTAATAAGTGCCCAAATAGTTCTTTAGCACTATAGTCAGAAAAGTGTTAGGAAATGTTGCTGTGCTTTTATGTCTTTGTTCACTCACCAATAAAATAGTTCATCATTTGTGGTGTATGATGTGGGGTAGGGGCAATACGTAGCAGCTCTTCCCCACGTGGCACAGTGGGGTAGTTTATCGCTTGGACGTAGATGCTATGCTGGCTCATCATTTTGTCACAGATCTCAGTATTTTTAGCAGCATCTGAAACCTGAGGCAGAAAGATTATTTCTAGACATGTTTCCAAGACTGTAAAAATACATTATTTGCACCACCAAGGACCAACTAGGTGTTCCCATGACCAGACTCCAAAAGTTATAGTTACAAAGACCTGTACTTAGACACTGCCAGTTGCATGAACTATTAACCAGTAAGATACAAGCTAAAACTAGGAGGCAAGTGCTTTGGGGTGGGGTAGAAGCGGAAAAGGCAGGGAGAACGAAGCACATGTGTGTGGTCCAAGAAGGCCGGTGATATACTCCTGTGCCACTTCTCTTGCCAGGGAGACCTCAGGGTATTCCCATCCTGGGTTCCTTCCACAGACTATGTGGACTTCATACCAATCTTTTCCCTAATCAATGTCAGATTGCTGTATTCTGTGGGTCCTGGGCAGGAAAGCAAAGAAATGCAGGTTGCCATCAATCTCCTACTCTCTCAATCTGTGTTTTATGCATAAATTTAAACTGAAACGGTGTGTGGGGAAAATTGCTGAAGTCATAACCATTAAGATGCCTCTTGGGGAATTGGGGAAGATGCCATGTTATACAGAGTTCAACAAGATAAAGAATGTAAATGCATACAGACTTAATTATGAAATTTCTGTGGGACATAAAATAACAATGGGGTTTTTATGTACTGGATTAAGTCCTTAAATAGTTACCCTGATAGGAATGATGTGACTGGGACAGTGCACTACAGGGAAGCCAGTATCCATCAGCATCTGTCTCATGAGTTTAACATTGCGTTGATGTTGGCGGCGAAGGACTTGCCCCTCTGCACTTTTGAGGATTCTCACAGACTCAAGAGCGCCAGCTAAGAGCATGGGGGGCAGGGACGTTGTAAAAATAAAGCCAGCAGCGTAGGAACGGACAGTGTCTATCAGAGAACTTGTACTGGCCACGTAACCCCCTACACAGCCAAAGGCTTTCCCTGCAGGAAAAACAAGCAAAAGGTTATTTTATCCTTGGCATACAGTTCTTTTGATACCTAACCACTAATTTTGGTAAGAAGCAGATGTTTAACAAGCAATGCAGTATTTTGATCCCTCTTCTACAGAAGAGAGCTGTTTTAAGTCTTCATGCAACAGAGTAAGGTGGTATGTTCAATACAGAACTACCACCCCAGTTTTAAATAAGCTGCTTAAAGGTGTGTGCGCTCAAACACACATATACAGGGAAAGTGCATAAAGAAAACCCGTGACCACATCTGAAAAGGCAGACATGAAGCCATCTTTGGGGAATCAGTACATTTTGACATCACATGGTGACGCTTAAAAACAACTCTCAAACAGGTTTCAGTGGCAGGAGCAGTTTTCTAACTGGCCCACCAAGAGGGCTTCTAGGACCAAAAAATTAGGGAAGATTAGCACAATATTCAGTCCTCTCTACTAGTTTTGCTACTTTGTGTTAACAGCATTTTCACAGTGTCTTATTATCTACAGAGAAAGCATACCTTGTGTAAACCAATACCTCCAAAGGGAGGTACTCATATATTTCACTTGCATAATAAGAGCAAGCAGTCTGGGGTGGGTACAACTTTGCAGTTGTTATGTAATACCAACTGCCAATTCATAGTTCCTTAAAATTTATGGAGGTAAAGTGCTTCCACTGGTACATTGTTTTCATTGCAGCTTTTGAAATTGCAATAAGCAATAGCCTTAACTGGTAAAACGTGTTGCTACGACATAGATTTACTACTTCTGTTCCTACCAAATCTCCTTACACAACTCCCATGTCAGGTTTCAGGATTAAGAACGTTCTACTTTACAGAGTTAAGTTCAAGGTAAGGATAGGAGGACTCTGTAAAACAACTAACATTTTCACATACACTGATTTAATGCAGGAATGGAAGATCTACCACAAATACAAATTATCTTTGCAAATGGAATTACAAGGGTATGATCATTCTGTTTTATGACTCATTCTTAGTCACTCTTATTCAAAATTAGAATGAACAGCACCAGTGTGCACATACCCAGCGTTCCAGAGATGATATCCATTTTGTTCATGACCCCATCTCTGTCTCCAATGCCTCCACCGTGAGTTCCATACAGCCCAACGGCATGTACTTCATCTACAAAGGTGATTGCCCCATGTTCATGAGCCACATCACAAAGCTCTTCCAACGGGCAGACTGCACCTAAAACAAGGTAATAGTAATATATCAAGTTCTTGCGTTTCAGAACCCATGTCTTCCCAGTTTTCAGGACCTGGAGCATGATATAGCAAGCATACCATCCATTGAGTGAACAGTTTCAAATGCAACAATTTTGGGAGTAGATGGGTCTGATTTTTTCAACAGTTCTCGGAGATGGCCAACATCGTTATGGCGAAAAATGTGCTTTGGCACTCTGCTGTTTCGAATCCCCTGAATCATAGAAGCGTGGTTTCCTGCATCCGAGTAAATTTCACAACCTGAGGAGGGAAAGAGAGAGAGGCCAGTCAAATACCACATTGCAGCTTGATCATCTGTAACTGGATAGGATTAGGACAACTCACTAATCCAGCTAGAGAGAGATCAGATTATCCCAACCTGAATGTAAAGAAACCTAGAGCAATAAGATTCTTGTGGGAACCTGTCAAACAAGCTACTGTATCTGGGGGAAAGGAGGCAGTGGGTTCAAACCTTGAACCCAGATATTACCCAGCTGGTCCTGCCTTTTGCAAGTCACCTCAATTTTCAAATTCTGTTCTTGGAATTTTCCTGGCAGCTATTGCTCAAATCCAGGAGAACCCCATTCTATGATTCTGGAAGGGAAGCAACATCACTGAACAAGGTAGTCTTTTAAGCAGGAAATCCAGTGAGTGAGCAGGGCAGGAATGATCGAGTGTTGCCTTGGTACTGCTGTGGCCACACATTATGTAGTGTCATTAGATACCCAGAACATAGGAAAAACATGTAAAGAAACAAGAAACCAAAGTGGTACCTTCAAATTCAGCTACCGTACAGCCGCATCTTATACCCATTTAACTTGAGCAAGTTTCAACAAGCTGGCTGAAACTGTGCAAGTCAAATCCAAGCCTGGTGGAGAGGTTAAAAGTTATGTTTTTGCTGGGTCTGCTTGGGGTTACCCAGTGCGTAAAGAGCTTTTAAGCTTGCCTGCGGGGGGAAATGCATGCTCAGCGCACCAGCTTTGGGATTTTTGCACACGATCTTGTGGGGCCATCCAAGTTCCTGCAAGATCTCCCATGAGCATCCCTAGCCTCCCAGAGGCAGTGTGCCAAGCGGGATGTGCCGAGCAAGCTCTTTTTGCACTGGGTCCACTTGGGGCTACCTGGCATAAAAAGAACTTCTACGTTTTCTGCTTTTACTTGGGAGGCATAGCCTGCCCAGCGCACAGGCTATGGGAGTATGAGGGATTCTCTCTCCTCCTCACCTGCTAGCCGCCAGGGCAGCTCCAAGGGTTTGGGTATAAGGAATTTTCATGTATACACAGAATCCTTGGACAAAACCCTACACACTATGCGCTCGTACTGTACTTGCATTTTGTCTTCACACATCTAGTTTGGGTTTTTTCAGTTCAAAGCTTTTGATACAATTTCCATGAGGTGGCAAAAACCATTAACATGCACGTAACCTGGCTGGATTGATAAAACTGCTAGCCACGTTCAATTCCAAGCTAGTTTAAATGTTTGTATTGAATTAATCTGGGGCAATCTTGGCGCAATTTGGTGTTTTACAGTATTTGAAATGAATGTACCACAGAATATATATATTTTTTAGCAATTCCTTCAAGGTACAGTAGAACAGCATATTCATGTTAGATTTACCTGGCAACATTTTGGCTAGTGTGAAGAGTGTTGAATCATTTGCTACAAAGCAAGAAGAGAACAACAGAGCAGCATCTTTTCCATGGAGATCAGCCAATTCTTTCTCAAGATCAACATGGAATTTACTGGTTCCTGATATATTCCTGGTGCCTCCTGCCCCCGCACCATGCTGTTTCAGTGTTTCCCTGTGAGGAAGGTTCCAACAGGGTCATTAAACACAACTTGAAGCAATCTCACATTCGCAAATAAGTTGCATTCCCATTCGTGTAGGGGAGTTTTAAATAGTTGGCCTGAGTGATAAAGCCAAGCACAAACTAGGATAATTTTGGGGGGAATCTCATAGGTTAACAGCTTGAGATTTTTTAAAAAAACATTCTTCATTATAAGCAAACTACTTGTGGTAATTAGAGGAGAAGCATTCTGTATTAAGAAATGCAGTGGAAATCCATTTAATCTTTTAAAACCAGTTTGGTGTCATGTGGAAATATGATGCAGGTGAGTGGATCATTACAAAGAAGAGACAGTGACAAAAGGTCCCCTAATAACCAAAGAGGACCTATAACTTAATAATTTGCTTGTAACCAACAATGGTGTTGGGTAGGCTTCTAAAAGACACAGTGTAATTAGTCAACATTTTACTGTCAATTAAAAACCACTTACATAACAGCTCCACAAACTCTAGGATGACGACTCATCCCAAGATAATCATTGCTGCACCAGACAGACACCTCTTTCTTGCTGCTATGGGATTCTGAATAGTCATCTGCCATGGGAAAAACCTGGGCTCTTCGGTTCACGGTTTTGAACACACGGTATGTATGATCTTTTCTTTTCTCATCAATTTTTTTCTCAAAGAACTGATCATACTGGAAAGTAGAAACAGCTAGGAGAGGAAGGCATTAGCACATGTAAGCAACTAGAACAACCCACGAAGTTTATACAAGCTTTTGATTTCCATCAAGTTAAGCAAGACTGTGCCTCACATTTCGGTAAGTTCTCCTGAAGCAGATGAGACACCCTTTCTGGTCTCTGTTTCAACATCATATCTTGGAATTTCTTCAGCAAGCCATCATTTGGTTTCCCCCCATCCATCTTAGTGTTTACCGCAACAGTACTTTCTGGTGTTTTGGCAAATTCTACATAGCAAGGTGGCATAGGAAAATTAGTGATTGGACAGCTCAAATTAAATTTCATGTATAAATAATGCAGTTGTTTAAAAAAAATGTTACCGTAACTGAATGAAGTAGTATATTTAATGATTACAAGTACTTTTTTTCTTCAGAATAAGTCCTGGCAGTGCTGGGGATTCACATAGGGGATAACTGTTTCTCAGCCCTCTACCATTCATTTCATGATAGGTATCTTCCCAGTTTTATGTGTGTTAGTTATTTTCAAACTCAGGACTATCCCACATTTCCCCCAAAAAATCCAACCAATAAAACACAGCCGCATGAATCTACTCTAGCTAACTAGACAACAAAAGTTTATAGTTATACAGTACATGAACTGCTTAGCACTACACTGGTGTCCACTTGCTTTCTTCCTTGTATTGCGGCCTATTCAAAGTCCAAGTCACTGAGAATCAATTAGTGTTTCCCTAAAAGTAGCCATGCTTTCAGAGCAGAGGCAAGTGAAAGTCTGTTATTTTACAGTGCATTTATAGCAGCATGTGAATTAACTGTCCCAAAGTGTTTCCCTCTATTTCATAACTGTACTTACAGGAAACACCACCATTAGAAAGAGAGATCTTTGGCTCAGACAGGTTTCAGAACTATGATCATTATTATTACACCAACAACTAACTGTAAATAAAGCAGATAGAAAAACCCAAGCCAATGGATGTGCAACATGTGGATTCTGCAAGAGCTACACAATTTAAAGAGCTTGAGAAACTTTGACTAAACTTTGTTCAGTTTTGTCTCCTCTCTTTAAAATCTACCTAGCATGATTAGAACCAAATTTTATTAAACCTCCAAATATTCAGAAGAGGTGATACCTTTTCTTACTGCTTGCATTTCTTCCACATCCTCCTGGAGTTCCAGGCTAGCTTTGCGGAAAACATTGCTGTTCCCTTCATTCATCTGAGCTGCCAAGAATGGGCATTTAGTCACAGTGGCTTGGCTAGCACTCTGGCTAGCGGCAGGTGGGTGGCTCAATGGAAGTTGGGATCTGCTTGTGTTTCGTTGGGCCACATCTAGTGAATTTTTGGCCTCTTGAATAAAAGAATAAAGTGTTTAGTATGCAACAAAGGTATCCGAGGTACTCATTTTGATAGGGGTGCTAATTGTATGTGTCTTAAAATATATTTTATGTGTAATACATTAAATATTATCAGTTAAGAACAAAAGGCTTCCCTGGAACACTTCTAGATATGTAAGGACTGAAAACATTTTCATTCAGAAGCGCTGTGTAACTAACCAAACTAAAAAATACTCAGAGAGCGGAAACACTACACTCTCCTCCCTGCCCAGCAACGTATCAAACTATACTCAGAAAACATTTCAAACGTTTTAAGTCTGCTAACCATTTTGTGTGTTAATCAGTCCATAATAGTGGGTTTCTTTGTGGTTTTCCCAATAACTGTCTGAATAAGGTGGAGGGGAACACTGAAAAAACGGACCAGTGTTGTGCAAAGAAGAAATGGATGAATCGTTACATCAGTCCCATTATTAGTTTTAACATACAGTATATTTGAACACACAACAGTTTTCTTTCATTAATGAGAAGTCTGCTTTTGCAGAATCATTTTAAAAATCAGGGCTATGCCTCACAATAAGAGTGTGTAACATATAGTTTTAACTGACAAGTGTTCAATAGAACCAGCAGCACACTCTTATGTACATTTACTCAAAAGGAAATCCAACTGAATCCATGGGATTTACTTCTAAGTTACAGTATATAGGATAAAAGCCTTAGACTGCAGTACTACGCACACTTTGAAGAGTTGTAAACCTCATTTAATTAAGTGGGATTTTCTTCTAATGAAAAACATAGATTTGTACAGTTAGTATTTCCTAAGTTCTTGCTTCCTGAAGTTTCTCCTGCCAGGCTCTTGCCTTTAGTTAGTACTTCCTGATGCAGTGATGAAAACATATTTCAACAGCGTGTAGAAAGCCTGTGATTAAAGATACTTTTAGCAACAAAAGCAAAGTTCAGAGAAAGGCAAAACTGTGGTGCCAGGTCATTTGCCATTTAAGATGGCCCTAAATCAGGAATGAGGAACCTGAGGCTCAGAGGCAAATGCAGCCTCACAAGCCTATCTGGCCCCTGAATCTCTTTGCAAACCACACCCCGTGACCAGCCACACTAGCCATTCTCCTCACCGGTCCCACTTCATACACTACTGCATGGCTGGAATGTGAACTTTGATAATGCCTTTTGCTTGCCTAGACTGTGTGTGTGTGTGTGTGTGTGTGTGTGTGTGTGTGTATAGAAGCTAGGGTACTGTTCAAAGGTAACATTTGCATTTGTTGCTTTGCCCAGTTCTGTCTCTGGCCCCCCTACTGCTGGCATGTGGGCCCTGGAAGGTTGCCCTGCAAAAGCTTCATCAGTGTCATCCGCCATATGCAATAATTTTTATACTGTTCTTCACCCTTGTTCTTAGATTGTACAGAGAGCGAGTTACAATATACTTTGGCCTCTGTAACTGGGAAAAGGATGTTCAAAGTTCAGTCAGCCTACCACTTTCTCAAAAGTGAACTTTGCTAACATCATTCTGCCTTGAAATAATAAACCATTTCCAAACATACTGCCAATAAAAAGTTAATTTTAAAATGTAATGTATCACTTCTATTATAATCACTATGGGCAAGATCCCATATCAAGGAGAGTTGGCACTGTTGTGCAAGCTATTTGCTACTCAAGCAGAAGTAGTATAATAGTACAAAACAGGATATAACAGGTTAATTCTGTTTGACATTTCTATTTTCCCTAAGCTGCCCACTCACTGGATTTGGCCATTGCACTACATTAAGAATGTCCCCCCACCTTCTCCAATTCTATGGCTGTTGCACTCACAGGCTGCCATTACTAGATCTCACCCTAAGTTTCAGAGTACTGTAGAATAAATTAAATTGCTGAACAAACAAGCAGGCAATTCTAGGAGGTTTAACTATCAGTATTTTGCAAAAACTCTTGTGGATGAATAAGATCAGGCCAATGGTATTGAAACTCCATTGGATTTCAGAAGTATGCTCACTGCTGTATTTCAATTTAGTAAGGACAACATTTCAAGAAAGTTTCAAGTTATGCAGTATTAAATAGCAAAATCGCAAAGTTGAGCCTTACTCTCACTAGTAGAAGTGGTTTCTTCAGTTTGCTGACAGTGAGCAGATGAAGTACTCAGGGCACGTGAAGCAGGCTTAGTCGCAACTTCCATCATTTTAGGGCAGTTTTGGGCATAGAAAAGAAGGGATTTGCCAGCCTTTTGCAGGAAAGCCTGGGATACCCTTGACAGGAATGGGCAGCGGCGAACAACAGCTTCCATTTTTCAAGAGTTTTCAAAAGTCTTGCTGAAAATAACAAAACAATGTAGTTTAACATCATACAAAGATGCAAGAGAGACAGCCTGTATACAAGACTTCTTCAAGAACTACTGGGGTCACTTCACATATGACAAACATATAGATGACCAGCATACATAGGTTAGTGACTTTTGGATGTGCTTGCAGCTTTTAGATGCACACAAGATTGTAACATATTATGATCTACACACACCGTTGCAGGTTCAGTCCTACATAGGACACCCCTCCAGTTCAAGATGTTTACAATGCATGAAGCAACCTTTAAGCAAAAGCAAACAACAGAAAACAAAAACATAGCGCCACCAAAGATTAAATAGCTGCACATGCATTGAGCTACAGGCCAAAATACCTGAACCACTGGCATAGTAATTCAGCAGTGGATAATTTCACATATGACCCCTTGACTGACAAAAGGAAGAAAGAAAAACTGGGAGGATAGGCAGTCCAAAGAATCTTGACTCACCAGTTCCAGAAGGGTAGCCTACAGATCTGTTGCAACGTTGCATGCAAAGAGTCTTGCAGCATGTTAAAACTTACAAAGACTTATTGCGGCATAGCACATTGTGGACTACAGCCAGCCTTGAGTGCTTGCCCAAAATGACAGATAACGCTAGATGCCAGTATTTGGACAGGCAATATTTCATGGGTTCAGTGAAGCGAGCTTTAGCCCACCTAAGAATATGCCACAATGAACTCGCCAACCTGCAAGACCTCGCCCCACCCCGCCAACACTTCTGTTTGCAAGGCGTTTAAAAACCAGTAAAATTTATTGGTGTGAGTGAGGGACGTTTGTGGAGAGGACGCGGAACTTGTCGGAAACCCCCATCCAAGTCTCCTAAGACAACTGACACGGGCAGATCTAGGGAGGCTCCATCCCCGAGGGCTGAACGAGATCGCCCCAACCCGGCCACTTCTTCCTCCTCGTCTCGGATTCTTTTGCGGGGGACCAAAGTGAAGACTCCGCTGTGGCGGATCGAAAGCCTGCCAGTGAAGGAGGGCCGTGTCTCCCCTGGCGCACGGTGGAAACGAAGCGATGGGCACAGAGGGATCGGGGCGAGGAGGAAGAAGAGGAGGAGGACCACCACCCCCCGCTTTCCCTCTCCCCTCCTGGGGACGAAGATCTCCCTCCCGGCCCCTTTCGCCCAGGGGCAGCTTTGTAGGGGGAGGAGAAGCCCCTCCGCATCTCGCCCAGACTCGGCGGCCAAGGGCGCCCCGAGCGGCCACCCGCTTCCCGTGTCCCGGACAGCTCCGTCCATCCGAGGCCGGACAAGGTCAGGAGCGAAGAAGTGCCGGCTGGGCCGCCGCCGCCTCGGACACGAGCAAGCGAGGGCTAAGCGCCGCTTTCGAAGGAAACCGGGCCTCCCTCCCGCGCCCCCCGCCGCCATCCTATCCGCCGCCCTCCCCCCCCCCCACCGGTCCCTTACCCGTCAATTAGCGTCCCTCCAACCCTCGCCTTCCAGCTCTTTCCGCTCAGTGTCAACCCAGCTCGGGCCGCCGCCGCCTATATAGTCGAAAGCAAAGGGGCACCACCGCGCACGCGCACCCGAAGACGCCTCTCCCGCGGCAATCCCCCCTCCCGCCGCCGCCACAAGAGCCCTGCCGCCGCGCATGCGCCGGGATTGGCAACTCGCCCTCCTCGCGAGGGGGCGTAGTCTGTCCCTCAGCCGCTTAAATCCTCGTCGCGCTCGTCTGTTCCTTTCCCGGGTTTATTTGCGGGGAGAGAGAGAGTCGAGATGGTTCTATGTCTCCCGGCTGCGGTTGCGGAGAAGTGCCTTGTTTTAATTGCATAGAATCACAGAACTCGAAAGGACCATCTCTCCCACCCACCTTCAGTTTCTACTTTATGACCCAGTTATATGTGGAAAGTGTTTTTCCTTAAGAGAGATAAAAGCAACCCCTAAGGACACACACAAACATGCTGTCCAACTCCACCTGTGATTGCTGCCCTAGTATTTATCCATACTTACCTTTTACCCCACTCTTTCTCTTTACAGGCACTTTAACCTCTTTCCCTGCAAAAAACCTGCTCTTTAGCACTCAAATCAGATCAAATGTCAGTTGGGTTTTCCACAGATTGCTGTTTCCTCCAATTCAGCTTTAAAGAACAGGTTTTCACAAGGAAAGCTTGGGGGGGGGGGAGATAATCAGACACAGAGTTTTAAAGCAGGGGCAGTGCCTGGAAAGAGCAGAGGAAAGTGTAGAGAAGCCCTTTCTGTGCCTATTAGGAACAGGCAAGGGACTCCTGTTTGGCCTGGTGGCTGCTTGAGTCAAGCTTGGCCCAGCATGTAGAGCGATGTTTTTGGGTTTTTTCAAAACAAATTATTGATTTTTACAATATTAACGACAAACAAAAACACAAAACAACAAACATAACAAACATAAATCATAACCTTATTAAAAATAACAGTTATTAACTTTGTAAAGCGACTTCCTCATTTCCCCTTAGTTGAATTTCATTGCAAATCCTTATAACGGTTTTCTAAAACCCAGTTTTTATACACTTTAAATTGAACATTAACATCTTTAAATCTTCTCCTTATAGTATTAAACACATTATTTTATCAGTTAACATAAATACAATCCTAAGCCCATTAAATATCTGGAAGCTATTTCCGATTAGTTTAGCTTAACACATTTAACTAAATAATCATTAGCATGTAGAGCGATGTTGGGAAGCTCCCACCTTCTGTAGTCTGAAAGTCCTGCTCTCTAATATCAGGGCCAAAGTTGTGGGAATTGTGTGCTACGGGCACATCCACACTTGCATTTGACCTGTATTTTGATCATACTGTGTACCGATTAATTCCCCCAGGAATCAATCCAATCTTGCCCACTGAATTGGATATTATCAGATTTTGCTTAACTGAGCTTCAGTTCAGTGGAGAAGGAAAGGCACTCTGCATCAATTTATAGGGAACATTCTCTTAATTATGGCTTTGCCCATTCCAGAGTTGGTCTGGTGCTGCAAATGGAGCAGTCCTTGAAGGCTGCTGAAATCTTCATTGTTATACTGCAAAAGCTTGTTTACTGAGAGGGATGAGCTGTGATCTTGCTCCAGTGCTTAAGTATATGTATTGGCTCCTTTACTGTCTGATAACAATTCAGAGTGCTTGTACTGGTGAATAAATCCCTTAATGGCTTGGGCTCTGTATATCTCAGAGGCCTGCCTTTTCTAATTTCTTCAGGCATGGCCTTTAAATGTCAGCCAAGTGCGTCTGTGCACCAGGTTCAACCATCAAGGGCACATCTTAGAGAGGAGCTGTGTGTGTCAGTTGGGGAACTCTTCTCTGGACAAACATGAAAGGACAAAGCCTAAATACCTTTTCTGCTTGTGCTGGATTTAACAAACAAAGCTGAAGGGGGAGATCCATTTAATTTATTTAATTGGAAAACATGTTGTGTTTCCCTCAAAATGTTGTTACCTCATGCCCTTGGGGAAGTGGGGAGTGAAACAGAAATGAAAAGTGAGCAAACTCTGATTGAAGATACTTGTGCTGCTTCTTGCTGCAAAGTATTGCAAAAGCAGAAGCCCAAGAAGAGGTTTAAAACAGCAACAGCAACAAATAAACTGGTTGTCTCTGGATCAGTGGAACAGGCAATCTTAAGGGTCAAAAGCACAGCATCTTCAAGCCAGGAGAGAAACTAATTTCATTACAGTATTCTATATATGGGAACATCTGCACTCAGTGCTTTATATTATTTGAGTGGTCAGGTCCCTGCTCCAAGCTCTCTTCTGTTCAAACGAGTAGACAGTATGAGTATGGCTAAGATGAAGCCTGCTTCCCTCTAGTAAGAGAAAGTAGGCAGGAAAGTAACTGGAAAGGATGTGGGACTTATTTCCTGGTCTTTGCGTGTGAAATTTCCCTGTGATCTCAGCACTGTGAGTCAGCAGATCCAAGTTACAAAACTTAACCAAAACACATCTGAGCAATGCAAATGGGACCCAGGAAGCATGGGAGAGTCCTGGTTTCCATATTCCTTGACTGTAATTCCACACAAGCCTTTTTCAACCTCAGTGATGTAAACAAGCACATTACACATGCTTGTATTGTTTTTGTTTTTATGCTTCAGCTTTTCGTGTTTAATTCTCTGGCTTGTTATACTGTGGTAAGCCACCCAGAGGTTTTGGCAACAAGGCAGGGTAGAAACAGAAGAAACGAATAAATAACACAACAATTTCCAAAAGCCGCAATATGGTAACACTTCATTAGAATGAAGCAAAAAATCACAAAGTAATAAGCAAACCTTTTGAGTTCTTCAACATGTTTGTTATTAAAACAAAACTGGGGGCGGGGTTGGAGGGAAAAGTCGCAGGTTGCAGTTTGTAACAGGCAAAATAACATCTAGTAGAACAAGCGGCATTCCTAACTCGATTTGATGTTGTTGTTGTTGTTGATGATGATGATGATGATAATAATAATAATAATAATAATAATAATAATAATAATAATAATGATGATGATGATGATGATTTTAATACTTATATCCCGCCCAGCTGGCTGGGTTGCCCCAATCACTCTGGGTGGCTTCTAGCATCATAAAAACACAGCAAAACATCAAACATTAAAAGCTTCTCGATACAGGGCTGCCTTCAGATGTCTTCGGAAAGTCATATAGTTGTTTATCTCTTTGACATCTGGCAGGAGGGCATTCAACTGGGCGGGCACCACCACCGAAAAGGCCCTTTACCTGGTTCCCTGTAACTTCACTTCTCGCCGTGAAGGAACTGCCAGAAGGCCCTCAGAACTGGACCTCAATGTTCAGGCTGAACGTTGGGGATGGAGATGTCCCTACAGGTATGCAGGTAGTTACTTTACGTAAACCTGACTGAATTCAATATGACTTTTGAATAGACATGGTTAGGATTGCACTGTTAATAGATTTGTAGTTATCTAGAGACAAAACTGGGTAACTACTTGGTGTGGTGTTCTGTTTTTTAAAAATGTGGAAGTGGCCATTATTGCTTACTTATCCAAAGTAGCCTTGGGTGCATCCTGGAATGTGTCATGCTCTTTGTACGCCTAATCCAATTATTTCTGCACAGCTCTTCTTGAATTCCATTTTAAGACTGTTACACAAACTGCAGATTTTGGAGCGAGAATATCGTGTCCAGCTTTTTCTCCCCTACTCCTTGTTTTGTTTAAAATCCAGGCTGATGTGGAGTTCCGGAGAACTCAAAAGCTTGCTCATAACCTTTTGGTGGGTTCTAATAAAGGTGTTGCTATACTGCAATATTTGGCCTCCCCACCCCCCACCCCGTGGACCAACATGGCAATCTATATATCCTAAGGGCAATCATGAAGCATAAGTGGTGGACATATCCATTAATCAAAAAAATTGTGGGGGAAAGTGGTTAAAACTGTTTCGATGATAACAAGCTGACCTATTATCCTTAGAGTCATTGTCCTGGGATAGCTCAGCTGATGAAGCAGAAGGCTCTTAATCTCAGGATCATGGGTTTGAGCCCCACACTGGGCAAAATATTCCTGCATTGCAGGGGGTTGGACTAGATGACCCTCAGGGTCCCATCCAACCCTACGTTTCTATGACAATTTTATTAGGGAATTTGGGGAAACAAATCAAGCATAAGGTGTTAATATGGAATTTAATGGTTGCTGCTCACATGCTAGTGGCACAAAAATGGAGAAACAGGCCACCACCAATAACAAAAGAATAGCTAGCAAAAAATTGAAATGTAGTTGTGATGCATATCTTACAGAGTTAAATCGACTTAGAGGACATAAGCAAAACTGATAACATTTTAAAGATGAATGGCTCTTTAACTGAATTCCTGAAGTAAAGATACAGTACACTACAGTAAATATTGTTGAGTACAGTACAATAGTTTTATTATGTGCATCTCTACATCCTCAACCAAACAGTATAAGATGCCAAACAGCTCACTTTGTAGACCACTTAGAAAATCTGATATAGTATGTCATCAGCAAGAAAGAAACATTAATAACATACCAGGCAACAGTAGGCAGGGTAAAAAGAAAAGACCCAATGCTTTATTTCATTGGATATAATGCTATTAATGCGTTCAAGCTTCAGATACACAGAACTCTTATTCATAAAGAAACAGACCCTAGGCCAAGCCTTCTATTTTCTACTTAATGAACTTCAGTGATCAAAAGCTGGTGGATTCTAACCAAATTGGTCTAATAATAGGTTTCATTGTACTTGTTTCATGTATAAAAATACTAGTTTTGGTACTCAGAAATAAAGGGTCATGAGTGTAAGCAGACTGCTGAAGGGATGAACAATGAAAAAACAAGCTAACCTTGTTTAAGAGACTTGTGAGAGTAACTAAACCATGTCCTAGATTCTCAGCCATGGACTTAACAGTTCTGCTTTTATCTACGTTGGCTCTAGCTCCAGCCCTGATGTAATTTGAGTACAACAGAATTATGAAATAGGAGACCTTAGTGCACACACTAGGTTAGCCTATATTTTGTTGGGAGGATCTTTGTTGCATCTTCTGTTCTTATCATTAAAGTGGTTTCTCCTAAAATTGCCTGTCTCCTCCCACCCCTCCACTGAAATGGAAGCTGACTTTGCACAGAAATATAGGGCACGGTCTAACAGCAGTTGAGCAGTTCAGCTACAATTCTAAACACATTTTTCGGGGGAATGAATCCCTCTGAATAAGCAGCTCAGTTTTATACATGTTTACTTATAAGTACCCTGTGTTGAGTATTTGCTGGACTTAAAAACTGCTTAACTTTGACTGGATAGTGCCTTTTAAAAATCTCTCTCTTATATCACCACCCAGCAAAATGCCTTTGCAAGTAGTGCCAATAATCTTGGAGAAAGGTGATGCCTATGAGGTTTAAGGGTGTCGTCTTTATTGCCTCTAAAAGTTAAATGGCATACTGCTGCTGTCATTGAGGCTATTTTATGGAGTTCATTAATCTGACTTATGGGAATAAACATTAGTGTTGTAAAATATAATGCGTATACGTATGTCACCACCCTGAGCAACCACCTGGGACCAATCAGTTCAGTTGGGCCAATGGCATTGCAGACAGAGATGCTGAGTGCAGACCCTCATCCAGCATTGCGATCAGACCTGAGGTGGAACTTATCAGTCAGAGACATTGGAGCCAATGGACCCCACTGAAGTCTCTTAAATCAGTAGTCCATGAGCCTGCACCCCCTTAAGAACCATCCGTCTCTACATAAACGTTATTCCAGTTCCAATTAAACTTTTTATTGCACTAGCCATGGCATCATTCAGAAGGAGAACAAAAACAAAACAAAACAAAAAAACCATAAAAGTCACTGGACACAGACATACAATAAAACCACGTTCACAGCTACTAAAATCATTTGTTGCATTAAATAGAATAGAATAGTAGGAGATTCTCAGGTAAGATGTGCCAAATTAAATATCTGAATCCCCTTTGCAGTTGACCGCTGCTTTGTGTAGTTCCTTCTCCTGATCTTAGCTGCCAGCACATAGAGTGCTACTTTATAAGTAACAAAGTCGTCGGTGTCGCTCAGCAGCCATTTCACCCTTTCCACCCTATTCAAATGTGTTCCATTCGTAAACAGGGGTTTTATAAATCGCTCTCTTGGGTCTATATATAACGGGCACTGCAATAAATAATGGCACAGGTCCTCAACGCAGGGTTGTCCACACAGACAAAGTCTCTCTTTGTAATGTACTTTGCCGTACCATGCATCCAACACTGCCAAGGGCATCAATTGGAATCGTAGTTCTGTAAAAGCGATTCTTAATATGGCAAGTGGGAGCTTTGTCAGGTATCTGGCTCGGGCATGCTCCCTTTTGATAAGTGGGAACCATGGTGAGCTCTTGGTAGAAGCAATCATGGTTAGATCCCTTTCTGCACCGGACCTAAAGAGATAGTCTCTTAAGTGCTTCATAGACATTATTATTTTACTCTTCTATGGTTCCTCTGCTGTGATACCGTAATACTAAAAGGTTCTTTGTGGCACCCCAAGCATGTGGCCTATGTGTATATGAGTGTATCGTATCTGACCACTCCCATGGGGTCCACTGCTGTGATTCTGTGATGCCAAAAGCTTTTTGTGAGCCTCCACAAAATCCTAAAGTGTAACCGTAATACTTACAATGAAAAACCCAGCCATGCCCATTTCTACACTTTGGCCACACCCACTTTGTCATGGGCCCCTCCACGAGTCAGTGTGGCCTTGCCTCCCAAACCAGTAGCCACCCCTTCCCCAGAGGAATAGAAGGCTTCAGTTCAGTTCAACCCTACATTGGAGCAAGTTGTTTGTTTTCCGTGGGCTTGTGAATGTCATGACCAGCTAGCTTAACTGTTTCCTTTTTTCTGGATACCAAACAGTTGACTTTAGGAATAATTATTAAAGATATAGTGACAACTTAAACTCTAAAGATATCTCTGACAATACAGTGATAATATTAATAATATTAATAATAATTTTATTATTTATACCCCACCCATCTGGCTGGGTTTCCCCAGCCACTCTGGGCAGCTTCCAACAAAAGATTTAAAAATACAGTGAGGAAACTGTAATGCAGGGGTCAGCAACCTTTTTCAACCGTGGGCCGGTCCACCATTCCTCAGACCATGTGGTGGGCCAGACTTTTTTTTTTTGGGGGGGGGGAATGAATGAATTCCTATGCCCCACAATTAACCCAGAGATGCATTTTAAATAAAAGCACACATTCTACTTGTGTAAAAACCATAGCTGTCAACCTTCCCTTTTTTTGCGGGAAATTCCCTTATTCCAGTGCCGCTGCTATCCCGGATTGTTAGATATCCCGTAGGCTGTCCCCGGGACAGGTGAGGCTGCTGATCCTTTATTTTCGAGGCTGCTGATCCCTTATTTTCAAATCTGAAAGTTGACAGCTATGGTAAAAACACCAGGCAGGCCCAAAAATAACCCAGAGATGCATTTTAAATAAAAGGACACATTCTACTCATGTAAAAACACACTGATTCCCGGACCGTCCGTGGGCTGGATTGAGAAGGCGATTGGGCCGCATCCGGCCCACAGGCCTTAGGTTGCCTACCCCTGCTGTAATATGTTCAGCTGCCATGTAACTTAGCCAGGCATGGAACTATGGAAGAATAGCAGATGATGTTATTATTGATTTTTAAAATATTTTAAAAATATTGCTTAGCAGCCAAATGATGCCCAGAAAAATGAGGGAAAGCACGCTGAATTGCTAGTTATTGATCAATTTGTATATATCACATTTTGTATTTGTGTTCAAAGACATTTACAGAAAATAAATACAGTAGTTCAATACAGTGTTCATAAAGCATCACAACATCACTAGTAATAAGTAGCAACTGATTTAAAATATGTTCAAAGACATATGGCGAAGCTAACTGAGAGAATTAAAGATAAAGACAATAATGACTTCAGAAAGGATTGGGAACCTTTTAAGATATATATACAGAAACAATACATTGAAATGAACTCACTTGCAGGATTTGTGTAATACACTTACAATGCACAAATACAAATAGTAAAAACAAATAAGGACTAAGAGACTAAGTACAGATTAAGAAATAAATTTATCATAGAAGGGATACAAAACTATATGCAGAACAAAAATAATACACTCTAAACCAGAAAGTGAAGTTGTGGGAAGTTGTGGGGGGGTATATTGAATATGCAAAATATAATTTGAGTTTCTTGAATATGTTAAAATTTGTTTTAAAACCCTTTAATATATATATATATATATATATATATATATATATATATATATATATATATATATATATAAAAAATATGTCCAAAGAAAACTGAAAGCATAAAACTTACCAATAAGACAATTAAGAATATGCCAAGTGGACCCAAAGCCAATGGCACTGCCTAGCAGTGCTCAGCTTTTATAACTTGATTCTAAAGGCCAAAATTCCCATCACAGTTTTTCTGGCAGCTCTTTCATTATGAAGGCCCCTGGGAAAGGATGGTAGAGCATGGCAGGTGAAAGCACTAAACACACACACACTGTCTCTCCCCTGGTTATTAACTGGGATTTCTATGAACAAAATTGTGATGAGCCATAGAAAAGCGGTAGCTGTGCTCGCTGGGATTTATGGCAGTTGTAGTCCAAAACATCTTGCAAATATCAAGTTTGTCTTTATAAACAAAAACAGTGACAGCCCCTAAAACCCAAATCCAGTGGTAACAGATTCTTATTGGTTGTTCCTTGTGTTCAGGATGGCATGAACAGGCCTTACTGTGCCCTTTCCTTTCCTCAAGTGCAACCCAACATAGATATAGACTATATAGCCTGACTTGAATATGTGTAAGGGCTATAGCCAAATGGTATAAGTGCTGTAGCTCAGGAGTATAGCACATGCTCTGCATGCAAATGGTCCGCGTTTCAAGTCACCAGGTAGGAGATTGGAATCTCCTATCTGAAAGCCCGGAGAACCACTGTCACTGAGTAGACAGTACTGAGCAAGATGGAACAATGGCTTGGCTCAGTAACAAGCAGATTCCTATGTTCCAAATAGAAGTTTATATAGCAGTATTCTTCATATAGCAGTATTCTCATTTTCTCATTCGACATTGGACTGACCTAGTGGACATAGATGATTCAACAACTTAATTTGGTTGCTTTTCACAAATCCATTTGAAGGCATATAATCAATGTTCATACATAATTGGGGCAAACAGCCCTCTAAAAAAATAAATAAATAACAGGATTATATTTTTACCCAATCCTCCCTAATGGTACAGTTCAGGTAACAGCTTAAAAACAAATAATAGGATACAACCCACAAACTACCAACAAGATGCAACCCAGTATTAAAGCTACACTTCCTCACATCTGTAATGTTACTTTTAACCCACAGACCGAATGACGTAACTGGAAAATCTGCCACATATACGTGAGCATCACACAGTGCCAGGTTCTTGCCTGGGAAATGTGAACACCGGAAGCCTATTGGGTCAGACCAAAGGTTCATCAAAACCCAGTATTCTGTTTCCAACAGTGGCAGCTAGATGTCCATAAGCAGGGCATGAAGGCCACAGCCCTCCCATGTTGTTTATGCTGAGCATCTGGGCTTCAGAGGTACACAAGCTCTGAACAAGGGTGCTTATACCCTTTATTTTTATTTTTTTTTAATGTGAACTAATTTATATCTAAAATTTTGTATCTTGCCTTTGGGGCAGAATCCCCCAAGACACCTTACAAAATTTAAAACAATACAATATAGATGTACTCAAACATCATGAGATAAAAACCAGAGGGTCCACCCTTGTACCACCAGGTATGTTCATATACATAAGTGGAATAATAATAATAATAATAATAATAATAATAATAATAATAATAATAATAATAATAATAATAATAATTTATTATTTATACCCCGCCCATCTGGCTGGGCCTCCCCAGCCACTCTGGGCGGCTTCCATAAAAACCAGAAATACAGTAAAATGTCACACGTTAAAAACTTCCCTGAACAGGGCTGCCTTAAGATTTCTCCTGAATGTCAGGTAGTTGTTTATCGCTTTGACATCTGCTGGAAGGGCGTTCCACAGGGCGGGCGCCACTACCGAGAAGGCCCTCTGCCTGGTTCCCTGTAGCTTTGCTTCTCGCAGTGAGGGAACCGCCAGAAGGCCCTCGGCGCTGGACCTCAGCGTCCGGGCAGACTGATGGGGGTGGAGACGCTCCTTCAGGTATACTGGACCGAGGCCGTTTAGGGCTTTAAAGGTCAGCACCAACACTTTGAATTGTGCTCGGAAACGTACTGGGAGCCAATGCAGGTCTTTCAAGACCGGTGTTATATGGTCTCGGCGGCCGCTCCCAGTCACCAGTCTAGCTGCCGCATTCTGGATTAGTTGTAGTTTCCGCGTCACCTTCAAAGGTAGCCCCACGTAGAGCGCATTGCAGTAGTCCAAGCGGGAGATAACCAGAGCATGCACCACTCTGGCGAGACAGTCCGCAGGCAGATAGGGTCTCAGCCTACGTACCAGATGGAGTTGGTAAACAGCTGCCCTGGACACAGATTTGACCTGTGCCTCCATGGACAGCTGTGAGTCCAAAATGACTCCCAGGCTGCGCACCTGGTCCTTCAGGGGCACAGTTACCCCATTCAGGACCAGGGAATCCTCCACACCTGCCCGCCTCCTGTCCCCCAAAAACAGTACTTCTGTCTTGTCAGGATTCAACCTCAATCTGTTAGCCGCCATCCATCCTCCAACCGCCTCCAGACACTCACACAGGACCTTCACCGCCTTCACTGGTTCTGATTTAAAAGAGAGGTAGAGCTGGGTGTCATCCGCATACTGATGAACACCCAGCCCAAACCTCCTGATGATCTCTCCCAGCGGCTTCATATAGATGTTAAAAAGCATGGGGGAGAGGACAGAACCCTGAGGCACCCCACAAGTGAGGGCCCAAGGGTCTGAACACTCATCCCCCACCACCACTTTCTGAACACGGCCCAGGAGGAAGGAGCGGAACCACTGTATAACAGTGCCCCCAGCTCCCAGCCCCTCAAGACGGTCCAGAAGGATGCTATGGTCGATGGTATCAAACGCCGCTGAGAGATCCAGCAGAACTAGGAAACAGCTCTCACCTTTGTCCCTAGCCCGCCGGAGATCATCAACCAGTGCGACCAAGGCAGTTTCAGTCCCATGATGAGGCCTGAATCCCGACTGGAAGGGATCCAAATGGTCCGCTTCTTCCAGGCGTGCCTGGAGTTGTTCAGCAACCACTCGCTCAATCACCTTGCCCAGGAATGGAAGATTTGAGACTGGGCGATAGTTGGCCATCGTGGCCGCATCTAAAGATGGTTTTTTAAGAAGCGGTTTAATAACCGCCTCTTTCAGCGGGTCTGGGAAGGCTCCCTCACGGAGGGAAGCATTCACCACCCCACGAAGCCCATCGCCCAGTCCTTCCCGGCTAGCTTTTATAAGCCAGGATGGGCAAGGATCCAGGAGACAGGTGGTTGGTTTCACTCGTCCAAGCAGCCTGTCCACATCCTCGGAGGTAACAGGTTGAAATTGATCCCACTCAACTTGACTAGACAGAACTCTAGCACTCTCCCGCCCCGGCCCTGCTCCCACGGTGGAGTCTACTTCTTCCCGAATCTGGGCGATTTTATCTGCAAAAAACTTTGCAAAATCATTGCAGGAGAACATGTGGCCCGTACTGGGCCCCGATGTTGCAGGTGGTTCCGCTAAATTGTGAACCACCTGAAAAAGTCTCCTGCTGCTGTTTTCTGCAGATGCAATAGAGGCGGTGAAGAAATTCTTCTTCGCCGTCGCTATCGCCACTTGGTAGGCTCGACGTTGAGCTCTAACCTGTGTCCGGTCAGATTCGGAATGAGTTATCCGCCACCGGCGCTCTAGCCATCTCAACGATTGTTTCATTGCCCTCAGATCCGTGGAAAACCACGGGGCTGTCCGGGCTCCATGCAATCGGAGAGGGCGCTTCGGAGCCAAACAGTCAATAGCCCTGGTTAACTCCACATTCGAGCGGGCCACCAGGGAATCGGCTGAAAGGCCATCAACATGGGATAAAGCATCCCCTACCACTCTCTGGAAACCATTTGGATCCATTAAGTGGCGGGGGCGGACCATCCGAATTGGTCCCACCTCCCTGCAGAGGGGATGGGTCGCAGAGAAGTCCAGTTGCACCAGGAAGTGATCTGACCATGGCACTTCTTTCATTTCGCTTTTACTTAGTGTCAGATCACCAACATCCATAGAGGTAAACACCAGGTCCAAGGCATGTCCACGGCTATGGGTTGGGCCAGACTTATTCAGGGACAGCCCCATGGAGGCCATGCTTTCCACGAAGTCCCGAGCGGCCCCTTGTAAGGTCGTGTCGGCATGGATGTTAAAATCCCCTAGGACGACCAGGCTGGGTGTCTCCAGGAGAACATCCGCCACGACCTGAAGCAGCTCGGGCAGGGAATCCTTGGTGCAGCGGGGAGGTCGGTACACCAAAAGGAATCCTGTACTGCCCCTATTGCCCAACTTCCAGAACATGCACTCAGAAAACTGGGTCTTCCCAATAGGACGCCTGGTGCAAACTAATGACTTCCTAAAAATCACTGCAACCCCCCCTCCCCGCCCACGTGACCTGGGTTGCTGTGCGTAAGAGAAACCTGGTGGACAAGCAGCGGCAAGGACAGGCCCATCTGCTTCATCCAACCAAGTCTCTGTTACACATGCCAGGTCAAATCCTCCATCCATGATCAAGTCATGGATGGCAGTGGTCTTACGAATCATTGACCTGGCATTGCACAGCAGCACCTTCAGGTCACGTGGGTATCCCTTGCTGATTCTAGTATCCATCCAGACAGGACCAGACCCGGAGGCAGGGATAGTCCTCAGACAACGACTAAACCTGCCTCCTCTGTAATGACATGGTCTGGTCTTAGCGTAACTCCTCCTCCTACCCGTGATCACTGAGATCGGTTGTCCCAGTGCATCCCCCCCTGTGGAACATGCCCCAGCCATTTTGTGGGCTGGGGCCCACTCCCCGGCAGCCCTGAACCCTCCCCCTAAAAACAAAATAACACCTTAAACAAACAAACAAAACCAATAAAACAATACAAACAAAAAAAAATGTAAAAATTACAAAAACATCAAAATAAAAAAAAAAATAATTCCCCAAGCCCAACCAAACATCCATCCCACCCCCACCCCCCACATACAAAAAATCCAAAGAAAATTTTTAAAAACATTTTAAAAACACTCTGTGCCTCTCCGGCAGTAACAACTGTCCTAGTGAGGCCTGTCAGGCCCCGCCCCGGGCCAGGTGGTAAGTGGCAGGGAGGAGCAGGGCCCTCAGGCACTCACTCAGGGGACTCCTCCTGGGCAGCAGGCAGCAAGCAGCACGCAGTCCTTGTGAGGCTTCAGGCCCCGCCCCAGGCCAGATGGTAAGTGGCAAAAGCAGGGCCCACAAGCACTCACTCAGGGAGTCTTCCTGGGCAGCAGGCAGCAAGCAGCACACAGTCCTTGTGAGGCCCCAGGCCCCGCCCCAAGCCAGATGGTAAGTGGCAAAGGCAGGGCCCTCAAGCACTCACTCAGGGGAGTCCTCCTGGGCAGCAGGCCGCAAGCAGCACGCAGTCCTTGTGAGGCCCCAGGCCCCGCCCCAAGCCAGATGGTAAGTGGCAAAAGCAGGGCCCACAAGCACTCACTCAGGGAGTCTTCCTGGGCAGCAGGCCGCAAGCAGCACGCAGTCCTTATGAGGCCCCAGGCCCCGCCCCAAGCCAGATGGTAAGTGGCAAAAGCAGGGCCCACAAGCACTCACTCAGGGAGTCTTCCTGGGCAGCAGGCAGCAAGCCGCACGCAGTCCTTATGAGGCCCCAGGCCCCGCCCCAGGCCAGATGGTAAGTGGCAGAAAGGAGCAGGGCCCTCAGGCACTCACTCAGGGAGTCTTCCTGGGCAGCCAGGAAGGCATTTTCTCTCTAGATAGCTGAGGGATGGGGTGGAGCATGCTCTGCCCACCCCACCCTCACTTGCCAGTATCACACTTCTATTGATGAAAGGTGTATATATAGTCAAAGAAAATCACTTAAGAGGGAAGTCCAGGACCCCTGGACGGTTAAGTCCAGTCAAAGGCGACTCTGGGGTTGTGGCGGTCATCTCGCTTTCAGGCTGAGGGAGCCAGCGTTTGTCCACAAACAGCTTTCCGGGTCATGTGGCCAGCATGACTAAACTTCTTCCGCTGCAACAGGACACTGTGACGGAAGCCAGAGTGCATGGAAACACCATTTACCTTCCCGCCGCAGTGGTATCTATTTATCTACTTGCGCTGGTGTGCTTTCAAACTGCTAGGTTAGCAGGAGTTGGGACAGAGCAACGGGAGCTCACCCTGTCACGGGGATTCGAACTGCCAACCTTCCGATCAGCAAGCCCAAGAGGCTCAATGGTTTAGACCACAGCGCCACCTGCTCCCTGCTGGAAATGCCTGTAGAGGTGAGGGGAAGGCAGAAACCACTGCAGGCCTGGAGAGTGAGGAATAAGCTGGACTGTACTTAAATAAAAGTGTTCATGTTTGAAGTCTACTTGAAGTCTGTTTCTAAGAAAGGCAGCCTTGCTGAGCAACAATCGATAAAAACAATAGACCAATTATGTTGCTTGTCTGGAGAGAAATCACAAGTACAGTATGAGAGAACGGTATTTGTGTCAGTCTCCCTTGTCACTTGAGGCCAACTCGATATATCCAGAGAAACTTTTTTTTTCTTTAGAGAGCAAAAAGAGCAGGTAATAAAGAGGCATAACACCACCAACAGCAGCACTTTCCAGAGGTAACAATAACAAGCAAACAGCCAACCTCAAATGCCTCCTGGAAAAAATAAAAGCTCAGACAGGCTTCTCAGTTATGTGTATCCATGATACTATGTTTAGAGATTTATAACAAACATTATGACATCAGAACTCTAAGGTGACCCTGATTTACTTGGACTGCTTTACTATCCCATCCTATCCAATGCTACAATACCTATATATTCATATATCTTGGTAGTGGCTCCCACCCTGTGGAATGCCCTCCCATCAGATGTTAGGGAAATGAGTAATTATATAACATTTAGGAAACATCTGAAGGCAGCCATGTATAGGGAAGCTTTTTAAGGTTTATGGTTGTATTATGTTTTTATATATGCTGGAAGTCACCCAAACCTCTTTTATATGGGGATAAGTAAAAGCGTTAGCATTTTCAGTACAGGTGTTCCCCAGCTCATGCGCAATCCACTCGTGTGCGACAGCGTATATGCGTGGCGCCGGGGAATAATTAACAAATTCAGTTCAAACCCGGAAATAGTGAGAGAGAGCTGGAGAGTCCTTCTGGCTTGCGAGGAGACTCTCCCCGGAGCCCGAAGAGGACATCAGTGAGGGCAGAGGAAGCCCTGAAGAGACTGTAGGTACAGTGTGATGTGTGGGGTAGCGCAGCCGCCACTTTCCTTCATGTCTTCCAGTCTCTTGCCAGCCCCAGAGCATCAAGTCTAGTCGTGGATATTTTTGGACACAGTATTTTTGGTACAGTTTGAAGAGAGAGCAGCAAAGAGGGCATTTAAAGGGTGTTTAGAGGGTGCTCCCCACTTCATGCAATTTCATTTATGTACACGGGGGCCCCAAATGTAACCCTTGCATAAGTGTGTGTGTCGGAAACGCCTGTAATATTAGAAGCTTTTGGGGTCTGGCTGGATGAGCTGTAGTCCCATTAAAAACTTCCTTGCTGAAGTTCTCAGTGCTTTGATCCCATAAGGAGCAGCAGAGGTGTGAGATGGCAATGCTGATAAGCATCACCTGTTTTTTCCAGTCACATGCCTCCCTGAAGCAGGCTGGTAGGCTGTTGTGCTTAAAATACACACCCAGACATTTCTCAGAGGATTTTAGACACTTCTTGTGGCTGTTGTAGCCGGAGCTAAGTTGAGTTAGGCTGCAGGCTAAGCGTTTCATCTCAAAGGTACATGTGCTAATGTTCATTAGTGTGTGCAACTGCAAGGGGGTGTGTGGCTTAATATTTCTACAGCACTTTATTGCAAAACAGACTCTGCCTTAAGCTGAGAAATGGCAGGGCAAAGATGGAGAGAAGAATGGTGTGTGTACATGTTAGGATCTGTTGTACAGCCTGGCTGCATGTATACACAATATATAGAAAGTAACAAATAACGCATACCGTATTTTTTGCTCTATAAGATGCACCAGATCATAAGACACACCTAGTTTTTGGAGGAGGAAAACAAGAAAAAAAAAAATCTGAATCCCAGAAGCCAGAAAAGCAAGAGGGATTGCTGTGCAGCGAAAGCAGCGATCCCTCTTGCTGTTCTGGCTTCTGGGATAGCTGCGCAGCCTGCATTCGCTTCAGAAGACGCACACACATTTCCCCTTACTTTTTAGGAGGGGAAAAGTGAGTCTTATACAGCAAAAAATACGGTATAAGGTGGTCAACATGCCAAGAAAAATAAGTGTGGGCCCTTGCAGTACACAGCTGTGTATTCAGTATTTATGCTGAGGGTGCCTCAGTTTGGTCTTCTGGTGAACAAAAGGCAATGTGCCCAAATGCACACTACTGTTTGACCCATTCAGGGCTGGAATTGAGCGTTAGCATAGGTGGGAATGCGCAGAGAACCTGCACCTCAGTAGGGAGCCCACAGCCAAGAGCTCCTTGGACCAGCCACACTGAGGAAGTAGACTCACTGGTGGGGGGCATGGAGGGGGTGTTGCCCAAGGATCCTCCAAAACCTGGAGCTGACACTGATTATAACAATACCATAAAAATAGCCTACTGGATCAGGCCAATGGCCATCTAATTCAGCATCCTGTTCTCACACAGCGGCCAACCAGATGCCTGTGGGTAACCCACATGCAGGACCCAAACATTAGAGCACTCTCTCCCCACTGTGGTCTCCAGAAATTGGCTGCATTATATGCAGAGCCTAGGTAAGGTGTTTGGTTTGGAATAGCACTTCAATTGGTCAGCATTATTCTGGCTGAATTTGCAGTAATGGGTTGTTGTCATGCACACTTTCTTGTGCTGAAATTATTACAGGAATTTATGTATAGGTTGGGGGGGGGCGTTGCCCCTCCAGCAAATATCATGCACATGCAGCCCACTACCAAAATCAGCACAAACATTTTTGTGACTTTTGTGATTTGTCCCCACAAAACACTTCATCACAGTTTCTTCCTATCTATTCAAAGGGCCTCTGCTGCACAATACCAAATGTAACAATTCACTGATAAATGTATCTCTGCACTGGCTCACTGGGAAAACTTCAGAAATTCATATAGACATGTGAGCTGAGCTACTCAGCAGCCCCTCTGCCTTAGTGATTATCCCTGGCATCCTGATACCTGATTGCCAGACAGGTAGGCATTCCAGAAATAAGAAACCCAGATGAAGACAAAAGGGTGTGATTGGTTCATGGGGTCACGAAGAGTGGGACACAACTAAATGACAACAACAACTTGGCAGGGAAACAGGGAAATGTAAATATCTCTTTTGTTACACTTGATAGGTGCTTGGTGGAGGGCAAGGGGAGGCATGGGGCAGGGTCCAGCATGCTCAGATTACTGCCTCTAGACCTCCCCTTTCATGATGTAACCATGATGTATTACTGATGTAGTTTGGGGGGGGGTGTAACATGGGGATTAAAGGTAAAGGGACCCCTGACCATTAGGTCCAGTCGTGACCGACTCTGGGGTTGCAGCGCTCATCTCACTTTATTGGCCAAGGGAGCTGGCGTACAGCTTCTGGGTCATGTGGCCAGCATGACTAAGCCGCTTCTGGCAAACCAGAGATGCCATTAACCTTCCTGCCGGAGCGGTACCTATTTATCTACTTGCACTTCGTGCTTTTGAACTGCTAGGTTGGCAGGAGCAGGGACCGAGCAACAGGAGCTCACTCCGTCGCGGGGATTTGAACCGCGACCTTCTGATCGGCAAGTCCTAGGCTCTGTGGTTTAACCCACAGCGCCACCCGTGTCCCAAACACATGGGGATTAGCAACTAATAAAAGTTTGGGTTCTCTTTTGTATGGAGCTTCCATCTTTTTTCACCTGGTGGCAGGTGGGAGTTCTGTTGCAATAGTCTTCAATAAAGACCAAGCCTTCAAGCCTAATGGCTGCTGTTTTGCTCTGGTATTCCTGGCTGCTGTCCTTGTTTTTTTGTCCAAGGGAGCCCTCAGATTTCTCTGTAAACAAAATAGATTTGCAACTTTAAAGGCAGCTTTGATGATGGTACCAGGGAATTATTGATTTGAGGTTCATCAGTGAGGGAAGTGAAAGGCTCTTCCACTGAAGTAAATTATGTCCTAATTACCTGTATGTAGCCATAGATTATTTGCTCATTTTTTTTTCATTGTAACAATTTTTGTGTTGAAATACAAATATCCATTTAAAAGTCAAATACTGGTATTAAAACCAAACATCAAAATCTCAGAATTGATTCCTACATTTCACTCTGACTCAAAAAGGACAACTACATCTGAGTACTGTATACGTATTACTTTTGAATACAGCTCATTGAATTTGATATAGATTTTCAAATGTTAACTTCTTTAAGGACACAATTTCAGATGTGATTTGGGATGGTTTTTGTTTTCAGCTGCTTTCCTTTAAAAACATTGAAATAAACATTTCCTTGCAGTGTTTTGTTTAATTAATTAACAATATGCTACTTTTTGACTTGAGTCCCCAGAACAGCTTGCAGTGTTCAGCAGACAGAACCATTCCATTAAAAATCTCACACTTTAAATATTAAAAGAAGGGGGAAAAATGCTTTCATGAGTAAAAGGTATTTGGAGCAGGGGTCGAGAAAAAAGAAAATGGATTGAAAACCAGTGTAAAAATACCAAACTAAATCACAAAAACAGGAGGGGGGGAAATCACAAAAACAGAAAAACCCCAAAATAAGCCAGAATAAAGCTCCCACACATGGTGAAGTCCAGGGGAGTTGAACCAGAAGCAGGCATGTGTTGACGTCTTCACATGCTTTTTCCCATTTGTTCAGTTGTTCTATTACATGCTTGCCTTTTATTATATGTTATTCACACATTTAATTAGCTGACCAGGTGCCTCCTGAGGAAATTTAATTTGAATTGTTTTTCATCACCACAACTGGCCACTTGCCTGTCACTAGAAGAACAGCACATTAAGCAGATCAAACTGTACAAGGCGATCACGTTGCAAAGCAGATTAGCATCTAGACTCTTGGCACTGTCTCCTGAAGAAGCCGCACTGAAATGAATGGAGTTGCTCAAGACTCTGTCCTCCAGCTACTCCCCTTCATTCTAGATAAGATTTGCGTCAACAGATATTCTGGATGAATCAGTTTCATAATCTGAGCCTGTACACCAACACCTCTTGAACCTCCAAAAATGCCATTTCCCTCTTGCTCTTGCTTGTTCTTACCTCTGGAGAAGGAAATGGGCTTATGGCATTGGTTAGCTGCTTGGTACATTTCAGACTACAGTGGTACCTTGGGTTACATACGCTTCAGGTTACATACGCTTCAGGTTACATACTCCGCTAACCCAGAAAGTGCTTCAGGTTAAGAACTTTGCTTCAGGGTGAGAACAGAAATCGTGCTCCCGCGGCACAGCAGCAGCAGGAGGCCCCATTAGCTAAAGTGGTGTTTCAGGTTAAGTATGGACCTCCGGAATGAATTAAGTACTTATCCCGAGGTACTACTGTACATTGGTGTATTCTGCTTTGCTTCAGTGCCCCTGTCCATGACACATTTTGCACAGTAACTGGTTTTTTCAGTGCCTTGAAAATTCTTCCTGTTAACTATCTGGTGACACATAGATCAGATGATGTATCTCCCCTGTCTCAGTCTATGGCCTTATTTTGGCTGTGGCCTAATTAATTATATGCTTCATATGTGGATCTTATCTAAGCTTTGCATGTGGATTGTATCTAAGCTTCTGCTGAAGTAAGTTAACTTGTTACGTTGGCTTAGTGTTGTTGCTACACACACACACACACACACACACACACACACACACACAAATATGATTACCAAGCTTCTTGCTGTATCATGTTACATTCATTTCTTTTGTGAGCGGCCTACTTTAGAAACTGTTTCTTGCATATACTTAATACCTGTTTATAAAAGCATTCATTCTGACTTGTTTGAGGGGAAGTTACACAATGCTGCATCAAGTAAATGTTATCCTACATCTGGCACATTTAGGCACCAGGCGAAAATGTTCCTCTTCAACCAGGCCTTTGGCTGACTAACATCCTTTTTAATGTTTTTGACGGAGGGGGTGTTACTGTTTTGTTTATATTATATATTTTGTGTTTTTATCTTGTATTTTTATGCTGTGAACCACCACGAGATAGAGGGCGGTATACAAATTTAATAAATAGATAAAGGTAGATAAATAAATATTGCAAACACTCTGATTTTGGGAGGGGTTTGTGGTACAAGAGCAACAGTTGTACAACTGAAGCCACAAAAGCTGCATTTGCTGGTATTGTATCCCACCAGAAAATTGCCTGGAAGTGCTCTGTGATAAATACTGACCTTAACTTGGGAGGACTGGGTTCAAATATGTTATGGATCCTGACTGTAGAAAAGATGGGATGCATATTCTGGCCTCTGCCATCAGGCAAGGGACCCAGGACCACTGGGAAGTTGCTCATACACCCATCTTGCAGGAAGAACAAAATGACAAGGGGCTGTTGGTCCAGCGACATTGAGAATGGGGCTAGCATGTATGCCTCTGTCCCTCTGCACACTTTTGCCCATGTGTGTCCCATCTGAATGTCTACAAGGCTTAAATCCATGCCACAAGTGATGAAATATTATCCATACAACCAGTGCTTTTTTCCAAAAATATGTTTAGGGGTTCTCTCATTTTGAGTCAAGAAAATCACCATTTTATAGTTCGAATCTGGAAAAATAAATACAGTAAATGGACAAAAATACAAAGATTCACAAAATGTTTAGGGATATGTGTACCCTTGCGTTCCCCCAGAAAAAACCACTGCATACAACCTCCAGCATGGTGTGCCTTAGCGCATTCTTTATTTGTGAACCCAGGCTTTTGGTTTGCCTCCCCAGCAGAAGCAGGATTGGGGGGGGGGGGAGTGAAGTAGCAGTGACGTTTTGCTCTGTGTATCCACACACTTGCTTCTTCATGATTAGCTGTGGTATGGCTAAGTGGTATGGCTAAGCTGGACTTTATTGTATTTATCATGGGTAATTACAAAAGAAATCTCAAAGAGTGGTACAAGTTAAAAACAGGCAAAATAGACAATAGCACAAATTCTAGTTCCACAGAAAAAGTCTGCAAATGGGAAACATGACATTGGCAACCATTTGCAAATCAGTTTTCTATAAATACCCCAAGACTTCACCTTTCCGTGATCTGGTTACAGTAATTTTATCAAATTCCTGTCTCTGGCAATCATCAAGCAGGATTGGCCTGCTTCTGCTGAGCCAGTGACAGCTCCTCCGCTTTGCTCTTTTTGCAGTGAACTGAAACATTTTTATTTGTTTCTAAGGTTGGGCAGAACCGAAGGGTTTTGCTCCGCTGGGTTTTAGAAAAGAACACAATGTTTTTATTCCACTCTGCCAAAACACTGGAAAGGATAATGCAAGTCTGGAATAGATCTTCTAATTCACTCAAGAACACACACCAATAATCTGAGGCTGATGTTTGTGTGCACACATTTGTGAGAGAGACAGAGCACACATGCAGGAGTTCCAACGAAAAAAAATATTGCAGGGGGAGGTAGGTCAGCTACAGTGTAACAACAACAACAACAACAACAACAACAACAACAACAACAACAATTTATTTATACCCCACTCATCTGGATGGGTTTCCCCAGCCACTCTGGGCGGCTTCCAACAGGATATTAAAATACAATAATCTATTAAACATTAAAAGCTTCCCTAAACTACAGTACCCAGAATTCTTTCAGAGAACTCAAAAGGTATATGAGATACAGTGGTGCCTTGGGTTACATATGCTTCAGGTTACAGACTCCGCTAACCCAGAAATAGTGCTTCAGGTTTAGAACTTTGCTTCAGGATGAGAACAGAAATATTGTGGTGGCGGCAGCAGCAGCAGGAGGCCCAATTAGCTAAAGTGGTGCTTCAGGTTAAGAACAGTTTCAGGTTAAGTACGGACCTCCAGAAGGAATTAAGTACTTAACCCGAGGTACCACTGTACTTGTTTTGTTTTAGCTTCCCCCTCAATAAATTGCTTCTTTGTTCCCTGGGTCTTGGTTTCAGGAAAGTTAAAATGACAAGCCACCATATGTTCCAAGGCCTTGTCCAGGGCCAAAAATATTACCCCCGTTGCAGTAGAAATCTCCCTGGATGCCTCGATATGTGGATGATTTAGCAGGGAAAGAACTGAGAGGAGGAGGTTGCCAGGAGTAACAAGGGTGTATGATGTCACCACAGGAAGAAAGGTGTCCGTTTGAAACAGGAGTGGTTTCTGCAAGTGCTGCTGGGAAGGGGAAGGAGGATGTAGGCAGAACTGCATGCTGGCTGGCCGGATCAGGCTGTTACAGAGAGATATGAGGATGGTGCTGCTAGGAAGGACAAGCCCCTCTTGGGATGTAAATGCTGTGAACTCTTTCTCTCTCCATAAAACTCAGGTGTAAATATGTTTGAATAAAACAGATTTCTTAAAGTAACACAAACCCTGGTTAAGTGCCAAGACCCCTGGAATCTTGCAACGGTCAGCAGAGATTGGTGTGGCCTGGAACAATGCAAAATGAGAACACAAAATTCATACTCAAAACAAAACAAAACAGGAACAAACCAATAACCCCTTCCCACAAAAACATTTCAAAGGCCATATCAATCAGCCAAAAGCCTGGTTATAGAGAAACGTTTTCATCTGGCACCTAAAGGCGCCAGAAAAGGCCCATTCTCGTGTTGGGCCTCAGGTGGTGACCGTAGGGTCCAGGTCAATTCATATGGAGAGAGGCAGTCCTTGAGGTATTGCAGTCTTAAGCCATTTAAGGTTTTATAGGTCGAAATCAGCACTTTGAATTGGGCCTGGAAACTAATTGACAGCCAGTGCAGTTGGGCCAGGATCAGTGTAATATTAATGTAATATGCTCAAACCCTCTTGCCACAGTCAGCAACCTAGCTGCCAAATTCTGCACCAGCTGAAGTTTCCAAACCGTCTTCACAGGCAGCCCCACATATAACGTGTTGTAGTAATCTAACCTAGAAGTCACCAGAGCATTGACGACAGAAATTAGGCTATACTTGTACAGATAGGAGCTGAAGTGGGCCACCAACTGAAGCGGATGGAAGCCACTCTGCACCACTGAGGCCACCTGAGCCTCAAGCGACAGCAAAGGATCCAGACGTAGGACAGCATAACGTGTCTTCGTAAAAGACTCTTGATTTTTCCTTTCCTTCTTTCCTCTCTTACCGCATGATAAGGCGATGAAATGCTATGGTGGTGGAACTTGCCATTGTAATTAGACCCAAGTGATGGAGCACCATTGCAGAGAGCTGCCAGCCAGCCAAAGGAAAGGTTAACCCAGTGGTGTAGCGTGGGTTGTCAGCACCCGGGGCAAGGCAAGTAATTTGTGCCCCCTAACCCGTGGATTTGTGCCTCCTAACCCTAACCCCCAGATGTTGCACCCGGTGCCACCGGCCCCCCCTGCACCCCCCACGCTACGCCACTGGGTTAACCAGAGCCCTGTGATTCCTGACAGAACCTGCAGCCACGTGAACACCATTTTGTAATTCTTCAGAGGGCTGAAATTGCAGCCGAAGGTTCTTGAATTTGTGTTTGTTCTCTTTTCTGTCAGAAACTCACAATGCTGAGTGCTTTCTCCTCATGGGGCCATCGCTCCCATTCGTATCCAGGAGAGCTGTTTACAGACTGCACAGGGTGGGACTGCAGAAACAAGATTGTTTTGATTGTTCTCAGAACAGTGCAGTAGGAAAAGTCTTCAGTGTTTTTTTTCTCCTGTGCCACAGGGGAGGGAAGAAAAAACACCAACTGTGCTTCAGTGACATTGTATGTAGGTCATATTAAGGCTGAAGACAAGCACAATTAGAAAGTATGTTTTCTGAAACTGCTTCACAAACTTAACTGATCTTTGGAAAGAGTATGGTCACCTCCCTTTCCTTCCCCACTTTTAAAGATTTTTTAAAAATAAGCAGCAGCAGGATAATAAGCAAACAAAGTGATAAGCACTGAAAGGGCCTTTTGGCATGGCCACGGAATGCATGTCCTCCCAACAAGTTAAAGTGCAGCTTAGCCCTTGCATCATACTCCGTCTCCCTCCAACATTTTGCCAGTGAAAAATGCAGGCGGATTATTTATGGGGCAGATATTTAGCTAAGGGTCAGAGAGCCTTGTTGTAAAGGAGCAGTTATGCTGCTATTTCCTTCCCTCTCCCTTTGGAAAAAACAACAATGCTAAATCTGCTTTTGCAGTAGTGAGCTTTGCAGGGGATTGAGCAGCTTTCGAAGAATGTTAAAAACCCTTTCCAATTACCTAAATATTAGAACAGATGGCTAATTAAATGACACCGTTGCTGCTGCTGAAGAGAGGGAGGTGGGTGAAAAAGAACAAATCTTAAAAGAGCTAGTGTGGTAGAGAGTGGGGAGAGGCAGACTAGAGTTCAGATCCCTGCTCAGCTGTGAAGCTCATTGAGTGACTTTGGGCCAGACTTTTTCTCTTAGCCTCTACTACAGGGTCATTATGAGGATATACAGGGAAAGGAGGAGAATCATGTAAGCTGTTTCCTTAATGGCTGCAGATGAATTGGATGGGAAAAGGTCAGATTGCTAACATTTCAAAAAACATAGCTGTCAGCTTTTCCCTTTTCTTGTGAGGAATCGTATTCGGAATAAGGGAATTTCCCTTTAAAAAAAGGGAAACGTTGACAGCTATGTTCAAAAACCTAAAAGATTCATTGATTTTAAAAATCTGCCAGTTTAAGACCAGAGTTAAAACTACTTCATGTTGGCTGAAATGCCATAAAGCCAGGAAATTGGAAGCTAAGGCTAATTACATAACAGATGTGTCCCATGATCAGTAATGATTTGCACTGTCATAAACTGTGTTTGCTTACAACTTAAGTGCCATGCAGTCAAATCCATATGTGGAGGGTGGAGTGCCTGGGACCACACTGTACTGATTCTATATTGCCTTATGAAGCATCTGAGCCATACTGTGTTGCTAAGGTCCTCTATTGGCACTCCCAGTCAGGCAACTTTGACTCTGAGCTTGTATTTAAAGAAAGAAGTAAGTCTCTATCCCACCGAGAAAGAAAGTTAAGAAGCAAAATGCGCAGGTACCCTTCTAAGCCATTTCTGCGGAAAAAAGCCAGCCTGTCAGGATTTTTAGATAATGAGTTTTGATTGATAAGTGCATTGTTTGGACACCAGTAAGTAGGAATCCCTGGAGTCCTAAAGAGTTGTATTTTTCCTCTTCCATTTATAGCACTTTTCCAGCTTTTGTCCAGTAGTCCTTGGCATCTCCAGCATTTGCCCTTCCTTCCGCCCCTAGCAACCAGAATGCATCTTTCCTGGGTGTGTTTATTAGGTGCTTCCTAGAAGTTACCGGTATATTTTGCAAATGCTGTTATGTGATAAGTGAAGGTGGATGCTGAAGAATCCCTTTCCCAAATGACAGGTGCAAAATGTGAAAACTATGCACAGATGTTTTGGCAGGATCTAGAGCCAGACACTCAATAAAAATTCACTGTGTAGTTAGTTACCTTATAGTACAATGTCAACTCAGAAGTGAGTCTCTTTGTGTTTAATGGGGCTTATTCCCAGGTAAATGGGAACAGGATGGCATGGGGGGGGAGGTTATTGTGCCATTAACAGCTCTATCTCCATAGTCAGGACCAGCAGGGCATAGCAGATTTCCTACGGCAAGCATTAATTTGTCTAGGGTGTTGAGAGAAGCAGCAATGGCCACATTTTTCCTAATGCCGGCTAGGGATGATGGGTGTTGATGAGAGACCAAAATCAGGCTGGGGAGAGGAGGTCTCATCTGATGAAGTAGAGACGAGAGTGGAACCACTGTGAATGTTTGTGGGTATGTGAATCCCACCTGAATAGTCTGGAAGCACTCATACTCCAACTAAACCAGAAGGCCCTGTGGGGATGGAACAAAGAGCAAAAGATAAACTCACATGATCCAGCTATGAGAGAATGCATATCCAGGCGGCAGCTGTTTATGCTTCTGGCAGCAGGGCAGATGTCCTGGGGGGAAACATAAATGTTAGTGTGACTGGAAGGATTTTCAGAGGGGTAGACATGCTAGTCTGGCTATGTGTACACACTTCCATTCACTCTACATTCTATGTGTTCCCACTGGTGCATTGGAAAGTGGTGTACACACAATATTAGCTACAATCCTTATATATCCTTGTGTTTCTTATGAAATACAGTACCGAATCCCCCTCCCCAATCAGCATTGATCCGAATAGAGAAAGACCTGGCTGCGTTTTGAGTTGGTAATATGCACATAGCCATGGTTGCAGCAAAAAACAGCTAAGAATTTTGAGGCACCATAAGTTGTCCTCAAAGTACTCAAAACTCTTTGTTGTTTTTGAAAGAAAGAAGTGGCGTAGAATAATAATTCAGCTGTGAATTATTCCATGCTGTTTCAGAGTCATGAAATGCCCCTTCTCAGGTTGCTGTTGAGGCACTCCTTTAGGTATTTCTGCTTGCCACTGCCTCATTCTCTCCAGGAACCAGGAAGAGCTAGAACTCTGGAAATTTCAGACTTTCTCCCTTTCAGACTCTTTTTCCTCAAATGAGAAGCTATCCAGGAAGCCTATGCTGGGTGGACTGCAGGGATCAGATGGACTGCAGCAGCACCACAGATGAGCTTTGTAGTCACCCTTCCTCCTCACGTGTTGTGTTAACTTGGCCTGTGGTAAATTCTTTCCACTGTTCATAAGTCCACAGGGCAGATGTGAAGCCTTTCCCTGGCATGTATTGTCTCCATCACTAGAAAAATAATTTCCTTTCCCCTCACTGAGTGTGAGCTCATGTAGTTATTTGTGTTAGCACACGGAAGTGAGAATGTATGTCAGAGTTGTGTGGTGCTTGGCACTGTTCAGTACACTACCCAGTATGAGTAACCCATGCCTTGAAAATGTTTGAAGGCAATTTTTCCATTTATTTGACTGTTGATTTACATATTATTTAAATACTGTACTGGATACCTCATGCTTTCAATAGCAGGAAGAACGGGGAGTTCCACAGACAGCTTATAGTCTGAATTCAAACAGGAAACTGTAAAACAGTAAATTAATATACAATACCACAATATAAAGCAATAAAAAAATCCATAAAGTGCAGTAAATGAACAATGACGCAACAGCATCACATTAAAAACACCAACAAAAGCATAAGCACACAGGGCATCATGTAACCGAAATGTGTGCAGGATCTGGGATCAGAGAGGGATCAGATGATGACAAACCAAATGTGCTCTATGCGCTGTGAAACAAAATCATACATAGTATTAGCAGGGAATCTTGCAGTGCAGGCATGGCCTCTGGCAACAATAAGATGGAGAGTGAAGCATATGACTACCGGTCACGTGCTGTGTTGCGACATGGTAGTTTCACTTGAGTAAAAGCTGTAGGTGATTATTATTGTCCCCTGAGCATATTGCATCTGGCTCCCCACACAGCTGACCCAAGTTACTGTTTGGTGGACCTCAAGGTTTTAGGGGGGGGGGGAACCCATCAATGTGAAATTTGCCCACACCTGCTCCCAGCCATCTCATCAAGACCAGATTTGAACTTTGGTTACGGAAACCCACTGCCCTTGCCTCCAACTGTCTCTCCATACCAAACAGCAAAAAATTTGGCACTTGGCTTAAGGCACTCTGGTTTTCTTTGAAAGACACGTCTCAGTTGGAGAGTTGAGTTGCACAGTCAGCAATAGTGTGTGTGTGTGTGTGTGTGTGTGTGTGTGTGTGAGAGAGAGAGAGAGAGAGAGAGAGAGAGAGAATCTTGCAGGGAATAAAGAAGTGTGCTTATTATTAATGTCTACTGGCAGACGGTCTCATCAGAGTGTAATGTGCAAAGATACTGAACAGACTTTGTGACCACAAACTGATGGCCTTTTATGCTGGCCCCAAATCCTGGTATGATCAAATCAAAACCATAAACAGCCTGGCTTGCTACAGATCACTGCCTAGGATCATATACAGTGGTACTTCGGGTTAAGTACGTAATTCGTTCCAGAGGTCCATTCTTAACCTGAAACTGTTCTTAACCTGAAGCACCACTTTAGCTAATGGGGCCTCCAGCTGCCGCGCTGCTGGAGCACGATTTCTGTTCTTATCCTGAAGCAAGGTTCTTAACCTGAAGCACTATTTCTGGGTTAGCGGAGTCTGTAACCTGAAGCGTATGTAACCTGAAGCGTATGCAACCCGAGGTACCACTGTATTTACACACTGTACTGTGATTAAATGGTTGGCTTGTGCTATTTCATAACAGAGGCATTAGGCCTCTGAATACCAGTTGCTGGGAATTGTAGGTGGGCAGAGTTGTGTTCCGTTCACATCCAGCTTTCAGGTTTCAGGTTTCCCACAGGCATCTGTTTGGCCCCTGTAAAGACAGGATGCCGAACTGGATGGTCCATCTGCCTCATTCAGCAGGCTCTTTTGTTCAATGCTGCATGTGCACATAAGACACGTTCTAACTTATCAGGCAGATTCACAAAAAAGGTGTATTTAACAGAAAATGCAACAGAGCATAATCTAGAGGTTCTATGTAGTTCACATATTACCTATTACATATTACCTATTACCTATTACCTGCACATCCTAGCCTACAGTTTTTACCCCTGGCACTTTAGGAGTATCAGCTGCAGCCAATTCATCCCCCAAAATGCAGCTGCATGCCCTGTGAGTGCTGCACAATTGCTTCCCCTGCAAAAAAGAAAGAAAGAAAGAAAGAAAGAAAGAAAGAAAGAAAGAAAGAAAGAAAGAATTTGAGAGGTTCACTCATCCCCTCTAAGATCCGCTACTGAACTAGTTAATTTAGACAGAACAGTTTAAGCAAACAAAGGTTTTTGCAATGTGGTGTTTGTAGCACTGGAAAGATGGAAAATACACGTTTGCTGCAGAAAGCCAAGTTAACATCTAATGCTTTATGAATCAGCAGGTGATGTGCCTATCAAGGTGGCCCTTTCTGACCTACATTTAATTTTCATAAAGTGGATTGAAAAAGTACTATTCCTAGTGCTCATCCAGAAGAAAGTTTACATTACCCTAAGGATCTTCATCCAAAGGATGGCTGTTCCCATTCCTCTAGGTTGTCAGATGGCTCCTGAGATCTGTTGCTAACTTCCTCTACTTCATGTTTTGCCATGTTAAATCTCCGTTGGGGTTCTTTCACCAAAGAGTACTTGCCTCAAACTTGAATCTTGGCATCCGGGAATTAAACGCTACCCCCAACAGTATCTTCTCCCATGCTCAATCCACAAACGGACACCGTTGCTGTTTTGGGGTTGGATTCAGGTTGCGCAATTAAAGTTGATTTGGTGCAACAAACCAGTTTTCTGCAAAATGTGACTTTCTGCAATAAGGAAAGTGATGAGAAAATGTGGGATAACAGTTGCTTGGCACAGTGGCATATTACCTCCCCACAGAATCAATGCTCAGTAAACAGAAAGCCGGGAAGCAACCTATACATGTAACTGAAGCATATATCACAAAACGCCAGCAAGATTCCAGTGACCTCTTTTCAAGGAAATGAAATGAAGAATTGGAACACATTTAACAATATGTTTATGACTCTGATGCCTGTCCTCAGGCTGCTTTGCAGGGTTGTTGTGAAGGTGAAATGCAATAATCCCATATATTCTATAGGGCTATTGGAGGAAGGACATGATAAAAATGTTAAACAGACATTATGCATTTAGAATAGGCTGACTGAGCCAGAGATATGGAGGTTGCAGCAACTTGTATTTTTCTGTCATAATCATTATCCAGCTCTCTTCATCTTGGGTGATTCAGGGCCTTTTTCCACAGAAGAGGAAAGGAACAGCATAATAATGCTGCAATACAACACCACAATAACTCATAATAGGCCAATGTGGTCGTTCTGCAATTATTTACGCTTTAAGTGGTTTATGTTCCCTTTGGCATGGCTGCTGCACAGCACATCCTGGTTGTGCTCTGAAAAGACTCCCCCATCATCCCTCAGCTCACTGTTCTTGACAGGTGCGTTTTGTTGTGCTTCTTTCAGAATACACTCCCTGTGCTGTCAACAACTCATGGTTTTGACATCCCTTTGGTTACACTCCAAGATTTTACCTCAAGTGCCCATCATCCTGAAGCACGTTTGCTTCTAAGTGCTAAATTTTCCTCAGGTGGCAGCATCATGTGGGATGAAATGAAATCTTCTGGGTGTGCATTTCATTCTTTCTGGAGGTGTTTATTTCTAATATGCCATTTAGAAGCCAATTCATTGGGATCAGCTGGATTGTACGACACATTTTTCCTTCTGGGTCAAACCTCTCTTCAAGACCAAAGGGTGAGATGGGTTGAAGTTTCAGTCAGCACTTTTAAAAGACATATTTTAATTATCTGCTTGCTTGGTACTAATCTCCATGCTAAACCACCATCATTATTAACTACACAAAGATAACCGAAACCCTACACCAATAAAATTATTAGTTATGCTATCTGAATATGATGTACACAGTGTATACATTGGTTGTAGTTGTATAATGTTATGATGATGATTTATAACATTTGTAAAAGTACATCATGTAATGCTAAACAATAATCTGTTTCTGTGTATCTGAAGAAGTGTGCATGCACACGAAAGCTTCTACCAAGAACTAACTTAGTTGGTCTTTAAGGTGCTACAGGAAGGAATTTTTTTATTTTGACTGTTTCTGGTAGGTGTGGCCAAAGTGTTAACGCTGTCCAATACTGTGACGCTCTGGGAACTTTGGGAGGATGGAATCTGGACATTACCCTGTATGTATGTATGTATGTATTTATTTATAGTTATTGCATTTCTATCTCACCTTTTCCTCCAAGAAGCTCAAGGTCTTCCCCTCCTCATTTAATCCCCATAACAACCCTGTGAGGTAGATTAGGCTGAGAGGCAGTGATAGGCCCCAAGTCACCCAGTGAGCTTCACGACCAAGTGAGGATTTGAACCCTGCTATTCCAGTCACACTGACTCTCTTGTTGCCTTGTTGTTTACTATTTCTGGAAAGAAAACGACTTTGCTCTGACTCAAAAACTATGTTTGCTCCATTAATTTTCTGTGAACGTGTGCCATAATAGGTAGATAAAGAGCAAGGCCGCATCCCAGCCAAGTGAACATAGACCTCCATTTGTGACTTGAGGGATATTTTTATTTAGCAGCGTCGCTTTCCATCATTTGCAGTTGCTGCCTCTGAAGCTGCTCAAGGTTCTGTGGGCTGGTTGCGTCACGTAGCATTTAAATGTTTAAAATCGGCTTTGATGTTCCTGTGGAAATTAGCAGCACACTGTCTCCCACCTCTCAAGGCTCTGGGGTTTCAGCTGAGTCTCCTCCAGTGCTGTATTTTAAAATACAGTGCTGTGCAAGGGGATCAAGGCAGGGTGATAAGCCGTCATGAATGTTCTTGTTCTGACATTGCTTGTTTCTGTTCTGTCACCCAGGCTGAGAAATGGTCTGGTGCCGAATTGAAGGCTAGGAGCCAAAAGCACATCTGTGTCCACAGACTGATAGGGAAGCATGCGATAGAACACCACAATGACATCAAAGTTTTGTACAAAGGAAGCAAACCTCTTGTGGGAAGACTTGGGAAATTCTGTCATTGAGAAATAAACCCAACTTGCAGAATGTGACTCAGTTCTCTCTCTCTTTTTAGACCATGCTTCAAAAGTAGGTAATTTGTTATGTTCTTTATCAGTGATTAGGATCTTTCTTTTAAAACACAAACTGGACCCTGACTTTAGAGAAAGTGCTATGCCACTTCTGGGCTAAAGTCTGCTTTCATATGTGTCATATCTGACTCTTACGACAGAGTGATGAGTACAGACACAGCTGTTCTTGAGCCAAGATGGGTATGTTCCCTCTGAAAGAACAAGCTGGGATTTACTGGGTTCTTGTGGATCCACTTTTGCTGCTAGAAGCTCAGGTAGCCTCAGTGGCTAGGAGTGTCCTTTACTAGCTACGGCTGGTGCATCAACTACAGCTGTTCTTGGACAGGGATAGTTTGGCCACAGAGATCCCTACACTGGTAACCTTAAGACTTGATTATTTTAGCATAGCCTTGGGTCTGGTCTAGAAGTTCCAGCTAGTGCAAAATGCAGCAGCTAGACTGTTGACAGGGCAGATGACTGTCAACATATAACTTCACTGCTCAAAAGCATGTGCTAGCTGCCCATACGCTGCTGAGCAAGCTTCAAGGCTCATGTATCAATTTACAAGGCCTTTATAATAATAATTATTATTTTATTATTTTTACCCCACCCATCTGGCTGGGTTTCCCCAGCCACTCTCGGCGGCTCCCAACAGAATATTAAAAACACCAAACATTAAAAACTTCCCTAAACAGGGCTGCCTTCAGATGTCTACTAAAAGTCAGATAGTTGTTTATTTCCTTGACATCTGATGGGAGGGCATTCCAGAGGGCGGACGACACCACCGAGAAGGCCCTCTGCCTGGTTCCCTGTAACCTCACTTCTTGCATCAGGTAGGCAGCCGTGTTGGTCTGACACAGACAAAATAAAAAATAATAAATAAATAAATTGTCCAGTAGCACCTTAAAAGGTAAAGGGACCTCGACCATTAGGTCCAGTCATGACCGACTCTGGGGCTGCGGCGCTCATCTCACTTTATTGGCTGAAGGAGCCGGTGTACAGCTTCTGGGTCATGTGGCCAGCATGACTAAGCCCCTTCTGGCGAACCAGAGCAGTGCACGGAAACGCCGTTTACCTTCCCGCCGGAGTGGTACCTATTTATCTACTTGCACTTTGACGTGCTTTCGAACTGCTAGGTTGGCAGGAGCAGGGACCAAGCAACAGGAGCTCACCCCATTGTGGGGATTCAAACCACCGACTTTCTGATCGGCAAGTCCTAGGCTCTGTGCCAGACTAAGTTTGTTCTGGGTATAAGCTTTTGTGTGCATGCACACTTCTTCACATACACTGAAACAGAAGTCACCAGACCCTTATATATAGGGTCCCTCCCACTATATATAAGGGTCTGGCATCCCAGAACATGGTGCCCCAGTTTTCGCCTTTGAAGGACCCTTCCAGCTGAGATCAGACAAGCACCCCTCCCCGTTGAATATCTGGTTTCATAGTTCTAACCGGTTTTTAACTTTTCTGTGTAATGTTTTCTGTACACTGCTTAGCGACAGTTGCAGTTAAGTGGTACATAAATTGCTTAAATAAATATAAACAAATATTTCTTTCAAAGCTGCTGTATGAAAAAGAGGGAAAGCACAATCAAACACAAACACACACACACCTGTAACTGCTAACAGACAGGCATGTGAGGTAGCGCTGGCCAACAAATCAAATAAAAACCTTCTAAATGCCAGAGCACAATGGATGTTGTGGGCTTAGTGCACATGTGCCTCTGAGATTTATATAATACCAAACTCCTGCGGCAAAGACTTCGGCAGCCGCAGCAAGGAGACGAAACAGCTTGACTTCTTTGTGTGGCAGGCTATAATGAGGCTCATGTGGCGAGTGAAAGCTGATGCACTCTACAGTGGACTCTTAATAATTGCTGTGGGTAAGTATTAAAGGCACATGGCAGTTCTTATGCAGCTGACTGTCCTCGCAAAATCTCACCTTTGCCAGGCCTCCTCTATACCAAGAAAGCAAGCGCAGGTAGTTACTACTGATTGCTCAGCATCATCTTGATAGGGGCTCGTATCCTCCCTTGAGACAACCAGAGAGAGAGAGAAGATATCCCTGAGTCTTACACCTCAGGTGCTACCAGAATCAAACATGTAATTATATTTCATTATAATTTAGAATACTATGTTGATAAAGTCAATTACTTAAAAAAGAATAAATATGATAGTCTACATGAGGGGTGTAGGTAGGGATATACTGGTAGATTTATGGGTGGTTTAAAGCATATCAAGGAGGATTTGTGACTCCCAATGGCATAACAAAATGACTTTCCCCCCTCCAAATTATACTGCTGAAATGAAAGCTCAACAGTGGGTGGGCTTTTAGTATGGAAGGATTGAGTGCTCGGTTAGTTCTGGTACTCAGAATAATTCTTTGACTCTGGGTTCTAGTAAAAAGCAAAGTAGGTCCCCCAAGCCAGAAGTCTGCCTTCCCATGGTTCTGCATAACATCACTGACTGCAACTGCTGTGGTTTGTATTATGCACTGTACCCTCCCAAGCGTTAGAAAGCATCCTCATTCTTGTACAGGTTCAGAGGCTCCAGATTATGAAGCAAGGATATGGACTATTAAAACATTATTCTACAAAGTTCAAGCCCCTCCCTAGTAAGAGACAGACATTCCGAATATTTACAGTGCAATCTTATGCACATCTAAGCACATTTCAATTATTTCAATGGGGTTCTCTCCCGGGTGAGTGCAGATAAGATTGTAGCCCTAATTTTCGGAAGCAACTCCAAGGAGGCAAGAGTCTTTCAAAACAATGACTCCTAAAGCTGAGCTAAACAATAACAACAACAAAAGCCTGGCACAGATAAAAGTCTGCCCAGGCTGGTTTTTTTTTTAAAAAAGGCCACGTGGCAAGCAAACACATGGATATTTTTAAGCTGCTCAAGCAAGGGCTGCTCTTGCATCACAGTAATTCCTTCTACCATTTCTGAGGCACTGAAGTAGACAAGTCATAAAGATACATGCCAGTTGGTGGTGGTGGTGAAATCACTGTCTCCAAAACACGATTTTGTTTGAAGTAAAGAGGAGGGCAAATGTTGTCCCTATTTTCAAAAAGGGGAAAAGAGAGGACCCAAATAATTACCGCCCAGTCAGTCTGACATCAATACCAGGGAAGATTCTGGAGCAGATCATTAAGCAAACAGTCTGTGCGCACCTAGAAAGGAATGCTGTGATCACCAATAGTCAGCATGGATTTCTGAAAAATAAGTCATGTCAGACTAACCTGATCTCGTTTTTTGACAGAATTACAAGCCTGGTAGATGAAGGGAACGCAGTGGATGTAGCCTACCTTGATTTCAGCAAGGCATTTGACAAGGTGCCCCATGATATTCTTGTAAAGAAACTGGTAAAATGCGGTCTTGACTATGCTACGACTCAGTGGATTTGTAACTGGCTGACTGACCGAACCCAAAGAGTGCTCATCAATGGTTCCTCTTCATCCTGGAGAAGAGTGACTAGTGGGGTGCCACAGGGTTCTGTCTTGGGCCCGGTCTTATTCAACATCTTTATCAACGACTTGGATGATGGACTCAAGGGTATTCTAATCAAATTTGCAGATGACACCAAACTGGGAGGGGTGGCTAACACCCCAGAGGACAGGATCACATTTCAAAACGACCTTGACAGATTAGAGAACTGGGCCAAAACAAACAAGATGAATTTTAACAGGGAGAAATGTAAAGTATTGCACTTGGGCAAAAAAAATGAGAGGCACAAATACAAGATGGGTGACACCTGGCTTGAGAGCAGTACATGTGAAAAGGATCTAGGAGTCTTGGTTGACCACAAACTTGACATGAGCCAACAGTGTGACGCGGCAGCTAAAAAAGCCAATGCAATTCTGGGCTGCATCAATAGGAGTATAGCATCTAGATCAAGGGAAGTAATAGTGCCACTGTATTCTGCTCTGGTCAGACCTCACCTGGAGTACTGTGTCCAGTTCTGGGCACCACAATTCAAGAAGGACACTGACAAACTGGAACGTGTCCAGAGGAGGGCAACCAAAATGGTCAAAGGCCTGGAAACGATGCCTTATGAGGAACGGCTAAGGGAGCTGGGCATGTTTAGCCTGGAGAAGAGGAGGTTAAGGGGTGATATGATAGCCATGTTCAAATATATAAAAGGATGTCACATAGAGGAGGGAGAAAGGTTGTTTTCTGCTGCTCCAGAGAAGCGGACACGGAGCAATGGATCCAAACTACAAGAAAGAAGATTCCACCTAAACATTAGGAAGAACTTCCTGACAGTAAGAGCTGTTCGGCAGTGGAATTTGCTGCCAAGGAGTGTGGTGGAGTCTCCTACTTTGGAGGTCTTTAAGCAGAGGCTTGACAACCATATGTCAGGAGTGCTCTGATGGTGTTTCCTGCTTGGCAGGGGGTTGGACTCGATGGCCCTTGTGGTCTCTTCCAACTCTATGATTCTATGATTCTATGATTCTATGGTACTTACAGAACTCCCCCCCCCCCGCCCAATGTTGCACAACAGCCAAAAGCTGCTCTGTAATCTTGGCACATCTGTTTTGCACCTACTTCCAAGACTTGCTGCTCTGTTCCACGCTCAAAAGCATTCTTTCATGCATGAGACATGTTAGGCAAGTTTCTCTCTTGTATTAACTGTTGATTAGTCAAATAATAGTCCTTCTTGATTAGTGATACCAACAGTATCATTCATATTTGCATTCAATCTTGAAGTTTCATGGTAGAGATTAGGGCTGGGCGATATATCGATGTACTGTCCAAAACTGGTTTGAAGTCCGTATTGTGATATTAGTTTCATAATTTTTGACCTGGCAATATATCGCAAATCGTGATGTGTGTTAGGTCTGGGCAATATATTGTCCAAAGCAGGTTTGAAGCCATGAACTTATCATGGCCAGTGTGGTTCACCAGCACCAAGTCATGGAACCATCCAGAGTAATACCAAGTTATGGTGATCCTCTGGTATGGATGCAGGTTGTGGTTCACATGGCTGAGCCCACAATCTGCACAAGCGTGCTAATTTTATTTTCCACAAATATGGAGCACATGATCAGCACATCTTCATTTAATTGACTTTTAGAATGTTTGCAATGGCTTGGTAAAAATGACAATCTATATGGTGAATCACTCAGGAAACACCCATATGGATTCATTGCATACCATGCTAACCTGCACCCTAGTGACCAAAAGGGTTGTTACTTTAAGGCACCATTGACTCCTAGTCTATTGGAATAGCCTTATCAAAGGAGGTTCTGCTCCCTGCATGGTTGGTACACTTGGCACCTTTCTAGTTAGGTTAGGCACTCCCAGTCAGATCTGTAAGATCACTACTCAACAAATGCAGAAGAGTTTAAGTACCGGTACTTTGCCTTCAATTAGGCTTCACATTTTGCCTCCTCAATGCTGATTTCCTTTAGATGATCTTGTAAGTCCCGAGACACTTGGCTGACTTTGGTGCAAACATTTGAGAGCAGTTCTGTTCCCTGCTGTATCTAATATGTCACATGGCTTTCGCTTTGTGCCTTTTCCTCTCTGAAGGATATGACTGATTTGATGATCTCGTGGGTCCATCTATCAATATCCCTGTTGTTATCTACACAATTGACAGGCTCTTCATCTTTTCTATTATGCTCCATACACATCTAAACTACATTTTTATGAAAGGTCTTGTCTTATTGAATAAATCCCTTATTGTATGTGTGTGTTTTAAAAACAAAGCCCTTGCTATCTGTATTTATCTGAGCTTTTCCATTGGAGTTTTTGCTCTCAGTGTGAATAGTAACTTGTGCAGGGAGGGGGGAAATGGCGGCATGAGTTTTGCCAGAATCATGAGGGGGGGGGGAGGTTAAACAATTAATTCTATGTCTACTTTGGCCTTCTAATCCTCATAGAATAATCCTTGTGCATTTCACTAGTGGCTCACACTTGATTGTGATTCTTGAGCCAAACTAGACATGATGCTAAATGTGTCACATGGAATTATGTTACTTAAAACACACACAACAAAAAGCAATCTAGCAAGCACAAGGAAGAATGGGGAAGTCCTTCAAATTAGGGCTATGTAGGGCAAGATCAGGAAGATGGATTAGCCCCAGGTCTCTAGTAATGCATCCATCCCTGCTCTGTAATTTACAGGGCCGGCCCTACCATTACAAAGAGTGTGGCAGCTGCCTCAGGTGGCAGATGTTGATGGGGTGGGCAGCTGCAATGCATATACAGTATGTTTAGTTTCTGACATCTCAAAGTAGGACTGGGAAAAGGTCCTCTCTAAAATCCTGGAAAGCTGCTGCTAGTCAGCAGACAATACTGATATACTGAGGCAAAGCAGTGGTCAAAAGCAGTGTTGCAGACACTCACAAATAACAGTGCTTACTAAAGAATAGCTTTAAGCTAACTGGGCAACTTTCAGCAGTTATATGTGGAGATCTGGCTGAGTTGGTCACCAAAGAAATGTGGTGGGAGATGAAGATATAAAACAAATGTTTTGAGGAGCTGAGATGTTTGCAATGTGTCTTAATTCACAATGGTGGAGCCAACAGAATAATAATAATAATAATAATAATAATAATAATAATAATAATAATTTATTATTTATACCCCGCCCACCTGGCTTGGCTTCCCCAGCCACTCTGGGCGGCTTCCAACAAAATATTAAAATACAGCAATGCACCAAACATTAAAAGCTTCCCTAAACAGGGCTGCCTTCAGATGTCTTCTAAAAGTCTGGTAGTTGTTGTTCTCTTTGACATTGGTGGGAGGGTATTCCACAGGGCGGGTGCCACTACCGAGAAGGCCCTCCGCCTGGTTCCCAGAAGACAACAGAACACCATTCATGTGTTTCCCTCTTCCTTCTGTGTTCTCAGTGGGAATGCACAGACAAGGAAATCCCCTTTCTACCTCTTCTCGTAGGCTGCTTGGACTCTTGTAAATGATTAAGCGGAATGCCACACACCCCCCCCCCCCTTTCAATGGCAGAGTCCATAAACATAAACTGTATTGAGAGAGCAGCCATAAATGGCTCAGTGAACAGGACAAGTGCAGAGAAGCAGATTCCCAAATCACAGGCAATGGAGAAAGGAAATAAAGAGGAAACGTGCAACAGGAGGACTGAAGCTGGGTACAACCGGATTTTCTTTGTTCTGCCCTGTACAGTGCAAGAGCCTTCTGTAAAGACACATTTATAAATAAGCCTGTGTGTCCTGCATCCAGATTCAAGTCCTTTACAGACATCCTGCCAATTAGCTGCCAACAAAACAGCAATGGCAAACTTTCCAGGTCATCTGCTTGACTCCCACACAGAGAGGCACGTGCTCTTTAATGTTTCAATGAAAGTAGAAGGTTGGGCAACTGTCTTAGAGATATTGTGTAAGGTCTGAATTACCCATGAGAACTTTAAATATTATTATTTGTTTGTTTGTTCGTCTATCAGTTTTTAGTCATACTTTTCTATAAAATGTATGGCAACTTTTAAGACACTTACGGTACAATCCTATGCATATCCACTCGGAAGTTAAGTCCCCCACACCCTGAATGACACAAAACATTAATATCATCTAATGCGATAAACATAGCTATGTATAATCTTAAAAATTATGATATGAGCAGATAAATAAGCAAGCAGTAAAAAGTCATACATTTAGACGGTGGGCTGTAAGGATACATAGGCTCGCTGCAATTAAATGAAATTCAAGGGTTCTGTAGAAGAAGGGTTTGGATTTGATATCCCGCTTTATCACTACCCGAAGGAGTCTCAAAGCGGCTAACATTCTCCTTTCCCTTCCTCCCCCACAACAAACACTCTGTGAGGTGAGTGGGGCTGAGAGACTTCAAAGAAGTGTGACTAGCCCAAGGTCACCCAGCAGCTGCATGTGGAGGAGGTGGGACGCGAACCCCGTTCACCAGATTACGAGACTACCGCTCTTAACCACTACACCACACTGGCTCTCTGTACTTTGAACCATTGCATTCATTTAATTGCACAATCTCTTCCCATTGTAGAAAAGTGACATACATATTTCCCACAGTTAATAAATGACACAACTTAAGATGCCCAAATGCTTGTTGAAACAAAATCGCCATGCATGGCAATACTGAATAAACAAGGAATAAAATAAGCAAGCGCATGCTGACCATGCTTGATAAAAAGTAAGCCCCAATGAGTTCCTAAGGAAATGAGCATCAACTTCCTATGCGCAGTGTATACAAAAGGCCCTTGGTTCACTTCTCAGCACCTGCAGTTTGGACTGGGAAAGAAGTATGAGAGCTGCTTTTCTGGAGATTCACCCCACAAGACTCCTGCAATGTCCTAAGGCTTGGAACCAACTGTGCAGGGCCAATTGTGCAAGCCTTTACCACACAGTCACCAGGGATCAAGTAATGATTGTTGGAGGGAAAGGAACAGTGTGAGTTATTCTGCCCATATTGTGCTAGGACTACAGCAGCCCTGTGGGGTGGGAATGGAGGCTCTGAACAAAGGCTCTCACCCATTGCTGTACCTGCAAAGCAAGCCTTGAAGTTGTCTGTGAAGATTCAGACATGCAGGACATCATTTGAAATTGCAGGGGTCAAGTGATAACGTATAGCGTATACTGAGCTGTCCAGAAGAGTGACAGTATAGCTTGCCTTGGAGAAGAACCCAGATGTGAATCTTGAAGTCTCCCCACAACCACACCCTTTTTTATTGTTGCTGCTACTGCTGCTGGCCCAACAAGGCGAGTGAGGTGGTTCCTTCCGACTGGGGCAGGCACCAGTGCTTTAAACACCAAGATCTACAGGAAGCACCTAGAATTCCAAATCATTACACGTGGCATTCAGCAAGTTTTTATCTAGACTAGGCAATCTCTCATTGAACTTGTATGAACCAGCTGGCTCTGTGTCATGAAGCCAACCTTTCAGATTGAAAAATCTGCAGAATGAGAAGAGCGGGGCAGAAAAGGGGCTGGTGATAAAAGATAAGAGTTCTGGATTCCGTTCAATGCTACAGTACATCAGTGTTACTCATCCTTTGCCAACAGGGTTCTTGGCAAGGCATAAAGCAGAAATAAACATTGTCTCTCTCTCTCTCTCTCTCTCTCTGTGTGTGTGTGTGTGTGTGTTCTGTTTCTCTTCTTATTTATTTCATTTACATCTCACCCTTCCTCCAGGGAGCTCTAAATAGCTACGGGTTTGTCAGGCTCAGTCTCACCAAAACCACCTTTTGAGTTATGATAGGCCAAAGTTAGGCCTGGTTCTCATAAATGTGGTAAAGCTTGGCCAGCTTGGCCAGCTCTTTCCATTCCAGGAATAACAAAATAAATAAGCATTCAAATGGGGTAGGAAACATGAGTACACAGAATGAAGTCCGCTTGCGCAAGGAGAAGATTCCCACCTCTCTTCTACCCACCTCCCTGAAACTGTTTTGGGTTCCACCCCCATCCAGAGCACTTTTAGGGGGACCAGGGGGAGGAGAATTGGGGAGGGGGTCCCACTGTGTGAGCAAACCTTGTTCTGTGCACACAACTTAGCTGAATCTCGTCCAGAGGTTTCTACACACCACCTCCATATGAAACATTCTCCAGGTATAGGTAATACCGTATTTTTCACCCCATAGGACACACTTTCCCCCCTCCAAAAATGAAGGGGAAATGTGTGTGCGTCCTATGGGGCGAATGCAGGCTTTCGCTGAAGCCTGGAGAGTGAGAGGGGTCAGTGCGCACCGACCCCTCTCGCTCTCCAGACTTCGCGCAGCTCTCCGCAAGGCGCGGGAGCCCGCACCGGGCTCCCACGGCTTGCGGAGAGTTGCCTGCATGCTGAAGGCTGGGCGCGCTGAGCTCAGCGTGCCCAGACTTCGCACAGCTCTCCGCAAGGCGTGGGAGCTCTGCGGTGGGCTCCCACGGCTTGCAGAGAGTTGCCTGTTCTGGGGGCTGGGGTTGGGGGAAGCTCGGGCTTCCCCCACCCCAGCCCCGCGCCTGGGGAAAAAATAATTTCCCGCCCTTTATTTCCCCCCCAAAAAACTAGGTGTGCCTTATGGGACGGTGCGTCCTATAGGGCGAAAAATACGGTACATACACAGGGTTATATTTTGAAGACAAAGTTGTGAAATTGCTACTTTGACTTGTGATGGGTTTGCTCTACCGACAGATGGGCTGCAAAGGGGGTGCCTGTTACCTACACAACTATAATTCTCCCTGTCCTATGGGTGTTCAGAATGACTCAGCAATTAGACCTTGAAGGTAATCAGAGGGAGCAGGGAGGAGGTGAACTTCCGTGAACTCCAGTGGCGTTCACCTGATACTAATCTTGGCATCCGGCCTATTTGTGTCAATGTGTCCCTGAGTGCAGCACAGGTTGTGAACTTTGTTGACCTTCGCATGCGAACGCAAGCCCAAAGGAGTGTGTGTGGTGGTTCAGCAACAGAATGAGCACACATCAAGGCCAGAACTTTGTGCAAAACGAATGTCATGATTTCTCCCCTCTTCTTTAAAGGAATGTTTATTAAAAGGCTAAGTATCTCCTGCGTCAGAAGTTTCAGAACACTTGTTTTCGGGTTTTTGCTCAGTCATCCCTGCCTCTTTCAAAGACCTTGACTCCTCCTGAGCTTTTCAAGTGATGGATGGGCAGAATGTCCTCCAAGCCCAGTTGCTCAGCTGGTCTTCTGCTCTTCCTTTGGTACGTTGTCACCTGTGCCAGCGTTGGTTCCTCTTGCCATGAAGAGGCAAGTCCCTCTTTCCATTTCCTGTAGATCTTGCGTGTATCTTCTGTGAGAAGGGGTTTCATCTAAAGGTTTTGAAAGCCGGCTTGCGTGGAAGGGAAACATCCTCACACCATTAGAATACAGACACATTCATCAGTAATGATCCACTCTTACAAGAGAGGATTCTGGATTAAGAGATGCATATTTTTAAAGAGCTACAATTGTGGAACAGAGTCAGACTCATTTTCAGACAATTTAAGATCTAAAACATCCACCTTCCAGTCCCCCCCCTCTCTCTCTCACACACACACACTCCTTTGCATTTGCCACACAACCACACAAAAGCTGCCTCAGCCATACCTACTTTCCCTCTCGCTGTTTTCCGAATTAGAGATACCATCTCTTCTTACATAAAAGGTCATCAGACTGATTTGCTCTCTGAATTTCTATGACAGGAAAGAGTCCATTATAGTGAAAACAGTTCTCTCTGCTTCTCTCCCCCCACCCCCGCATCTGTTGTGTCCAGAGATGGAGGAAGGGGAGAGGACACTGATAGGCATTTTATTTTCTTCTACAGTACTTAGTGGCTGAGTCAGTATTTCATTAAATTAACCCAGATAACTGGAATTTGAGACAGACATAGGAATATAGGACACAGTCTTATACTGAGCCAAAGCACTGATCCACCTTTGCTGACTGGCAATGGGTCTCCAGGATTTCAAACAAGGATCTCTCCCAGCCCTGTTTGGACATGCCAGGGAATAAAACCTGGGTCCGTCTGCATGAAGAGCAGATGCTTTTAGCCCAGGATCGCCTACCCAGTAGTGAAACATTTTTTTGAGAGAGAGAGACCAGGAAATGCAAATAATAAAGAGCAAAGGTCCATCCCAGCACTGCTACTTGAGATCTTAAAACACACACAGAGAGAAACTGGCAATGTCAGAGATTCAGCCTAGGATTTTAGAGATGTAAAACATGCACACTTATCATTCATCTCTCTGTGGTGAAATACCAGCCTTACCTGCACTACAGGAATTTTCTCTACCCTTCTTACAGGACTAGCAAAGAACTCAAAGGCGATACAAAGTCAATACTCAGAAAAACTGTTTGTTACAATTCAGCAGCAAATAGCAGGTTTTCCCAGGGGAAAGCGAGGAAAGCAGAAGTGTGGCTGAGCCCTCAAATATTTCAGATTCGACATTGCATTCAATAGACCATTTTACTTTGCACTTTTCTAACACCTAGATTTTAGTCGCCATCTGGTGGCTCCGATATGGAACAATTTCCACCATTGGAGGAACTTGTTAACGTGCATTTTCCAAAATCAGGGTTGATCAGTTAATGCAGTTCACGCATATTCACTTCATCAAATCTGGCCCTCTTTGAAAAAAGTTTGGGTGCCCCTGAGTTAATGTAATTTATAGAGAAGAAAGTTTTCTTCACAGTTAAGACTAGCTCATAGGAATGTAGTAAGCTTCATTATATCAAATCAAACCATTGGTATATCTAGCTCAGCATTGTCCACACTGACTGGCAGGGGCGTTGCTGTGGATTGAACCCGGGACCCCAAGGAAAAGGCAACTCAATGCAACTGAGCTCCTATATTGTTCAGTGATGCATACTCCTGAATAAGTGCTTTCTGCACTTTTCCCAAGTCACAATTACTTGGGAGTAAATCTCACTACACTCAGCGAGACTTACTTCTTGAGCTGACATGCAAAGGTCTGTTCTTTTAGGCACCCTTACTTGGGAAAAAATACAGATGAAATCAGTGGTGATTACAGTGGTGCCTTGCAAGACGAAAATAATTCGTTCCGCGAGTCTTTTCGTCTTGCGATGTTTTTCGTCTTGTGAAGCATGGTCCGTCGCAACTGAGCCTCTTCAAGCGGCTTTAAGAAAAAAGCGCAAGACGTTTTCGTCTTGCGAAGCAAGCCCATAGGGAAATTCGTCTAGCGAAGCAACGCAAAACCCTTTCGTCTAGCGAGTTTTTCGTCTTGCGAGGCATTCGTCTTGCGGGGCACCACTGTACTTTTGCATCAAAATGCACTGGAAGTAGGACTGATTTACTTTTCCATTAAAAAAATCACATTCATATGTTGCTGGACCACGGCTCCTATCAGCCCAGCAGTGCTGGACAATGTTTGTGGTAAACTGCTCGGTGAATTATAACAACAACAATAACAATAATTTATTTATACCCCACCCATCTGGCTGGGTTTCCCCAGCCACTCTGAGCGGCTGCCAGCAGAATATTAGTAATAATAATAAAGCGATAAAACATCAAACATCAAAAACTTCCCTAATCAGGGCTGCCTTCAGATGTCTTCTAAAAGTCAGGTACAGTAGTTGTTTATTTCCTTGACATCTGATGGGTGGTGTTCCACAAGGCGGGTGCCACTACTGAGAAGGCCCTCTGCCTGGTTCCCTGTAACTTGGCTTCTCGCAGTGAGGGATCTGCCAGAAGGCCCTCGGCGCTAGACCTCAGTGTCTGGACTGAACAATGGGGGTGGAGACGCTCCTTCAGGTATACTGGACCGATTAAATAAATAGTAGGGCCCTCAGTATCTAGCCATTTCCAGCTTGACTCCCCCCTCCACGCAGTCTTAGGCTGTAATCTTGTACCCACTTTCCTCAGAGCAAGATTTTCTTCCTTTATTGCATTTATATCCTACAAGGAGGAGCACATAGTACTTCTCCACATTTTATCTTCACAACAACCTTGTGAGGTAGCTGAGCAGAGTCGGATTTAGGTTTGATGAGGCCCTAAGCTACTGAAGGTAATGGGGCCCTTTATACGTCCAGCAGTCCCATGTCAACAACACATTGTTGCTGTCATTTGTGTTGAATATATGCTATATGGCAATTTAGAATCTAATAGGTATCTAAAGCCATTTGCCACTGTTGCTGTATGTAGTTTTTATTTTATTTGTTTTTTATCTTACATTTTGGAAATGCAATTTTTTTGGGCCCCCTTTAATTTTTTGGGGGGCCCCCAAGAGAGTGGGGCCCTAAACTATAACTTTTTAAAGGTAAAGGGACCCCTGACCATTAGGTCCAGTCCCAGATGACTCTGGGGTTGCGGTGCTCATCTCGCTTTATTGGCCAAGGGAGCTGGCATACAGCTTCCAGATCACGTGGCCAGCATGACTAAGCCTCTTCTGGCGAACCAGAGCAGCGCACGGAAACACCATTTACCTTCCTACCGGAGTGGTACCCATTTATCTATTTGTACTTTGACGTGCTTTTGAACTGCTAGGTTGGCAGGAGCTGGGCCTGAGCAACTGGAGATCACCCTGTCGTGGGGATTCAAACCGCCGACCTTCTGATCGGCAAGTCCTAGGCTCTGTGGTTCAACCCACAAGGCCACCCGTGTTTAGCTTATACATAAATCCGGCTCTGTAGGTGAGGCGGAGAGGGAGTGCCTGGCCCAAGGTCACCTAGCGAGCTTCATGGCTGAGTTGGGATTATGAACCCTGATCTCCCAGGTGATAGTAAGACACTCTTAACTTTTGCACCACTCAAGGAGGCTTATCCATCCATCCATCCATCCATCCATCCATCCATCCATCCATCCATCCATCTATTCGAGACCCCTGCAAGCCACATTCTGGCGCCGAGAGCGTCTCTCGTGCAGCATGAGCTCCCCGCCCCCTTCGATTTGAAAACCAGGCGCCGCTTCCTCCACTCAAAGGACGCCGCTTTCCAGTCGGCGGACACTTTCCCGCTCGCTGCCCCGCCTTCCCCTTTAAGCGCACGACGCCGTTACTAAGGCGGCCCGAGGAGCGGGCAAACTGAATCGCTCCGGCGGCGAACAGCAGCGGCGGCCTGTCGGTTCCGCTCCAGCTCCGGCTCCCGCAGCGCCATGGCGTTCGCCTGCTTGGTAAGGGGCCGAGGAGGGTCGGGCAGCCTGGCAAGCGGGGCTTCGAGGCGGCGGGAAGAGGGAGGCCCCTCGGAGCAGGGCGGGCGATGGAGACCGCGGCTGCTCGGTCGGCACAAGTTTGCAGAGCCGCAGCGCCCTGTTAGCAGACAAAAAGGGATCGGTGGGCGGGGGGGGGGGGGGCGGCGACCACTATTGCAGTGGTTCCCAAACTTTTTTTGGCCAGGCCTCATCTAAGCATCTGTAAAATCCTAAAGCGCCCGCCCCCGACATATAATTCTTATTACAGTGTTCCAAAAGTGAACTCCTATTCACGTGGAGGAAGCCTAAAACGCCATTAACTGTTCATAACTCATTCTCGAATTGCCCCCCTTAAAAATCCAATTGCTCCCCTGTGGGGAACCATGGCTCTACTGGGGCTGGCTAAAAAGTCACAAAGAGAGGAGCCAGCAAGCTTTTTCAAAACAAAAACAAAACACGTTTACTGTAGTAACATTTCCTTCTCATAAATATATAGTGGGGCGGGCGGAGAAAATAGGGTTTGAGAGCGAAGTACGTGGTTTGGGCGCAATGTTAAAAGCTCCTGCCTGTAACACGCTTAAAAAAGGCACTTTGGGCTTGAAGTCGGCTGGATTGTGCTTGGTGCAGGAAGAGCTGTTTGCCCTTCTGTGTGTAGGAAGTCCTGCCGCCCGTCTCCTCCCGCCCCGTTAAATAACAGCTACAAGAGAGTAAGTCAGGGACCATTTCGGCTTTGCAGAATCCCTCTGCTGGGAAAAGCGTCACATGAATGACATCATTGTAATGAATAAAGACACCGGCGGGGGTGGGGAAGGCTATGGGTCCTGATGTGTTGTCACAGTTTGTCAGATTTGGGATAATTCTGATCACTTCCTAAGGCTAACCCTGCCCATTTTTGCTTCTTTGCAATTTTAGGTTGTATTGTTTTTCACATTGGTCTCCTGAGTGGGTTTTGTCAGGGTTGTTTTGCCTGACTTGCAGGAACTACCTGAAAAACAACGTGTAGAGATAGGCATTCTGGAGCATTGCAGTTTTTATATCATTTTAGTGGTGCTGTAAAAAAACCTAAAAACGTTTTTAGATCAAATACCACAAACCCCTTATTGTTACTTAGAAGCAGTGCTTTTTCAGGGGGTACTCAGGAGTATGCAGTACTGGCACCTCTTTTTTGTTGTTGAAAAGTGTAGCACTGTAACTTCATGGTTGTTTTTTCTAAGGGGAAAAACCACTGCTTAGAAGTAATGTTGCTTTTAGGTATTCATTCTTATTTGTTTGCACAAAGTTTGCAGGAAGGTTATTTAACAAGCATTCGTTCTGATTTGTGTTTGTTAGACAGCGCTGCATCAAGCACATGACTTCCACACTTTCCAGTGACTTTCCTGTCAATTTCCTTACAGCAAAAAAAGTCTGATTTGTGGGGAGAAAATGGATTTGTTGCATGAGAGCTCCAAATGATCCTCAGTTTGCCTGTTGCTGGATTTGAGCCCCACTCCAAATAGCGACGATCTGGAAGCTCCCTAAGCCTCCATTGATTCTAGGAGAGCTTCCAAGGAAATGTACTTAGGATTGTGATGTAATAGCTGCTACTCACAATACATTTTAAAGAGACAGGTGTGTACACCTGTGGCTGAAAATATGCATGTTGCATGTACACTGTATATCAGTGTTCACGTTATATAAACTGTAATTCTTAGAACTGTTCTATAAAAGGTTATCACAAGATTTAGTGATGGCCACAACTTGATGCCTTTAAAAGAGGATTAGACAAATTTATGGAGGATAAGGCTATCTCAGTGGCTACTTGCCATGATGTCTGTTTCAGAGGCAGTACAGTATGCCTTTGAATACCAGCTGCTGGGGATCATGATCAAAGAGGTGCAGTTGCACTCATGTCCTGTTTGTGGGCTTCCCATAGTCATCTGGTTGGCCAGTGTGAGAACAGGATACTGGACTAGAGGTTTGGTCTGATCCAGACATTTGGTCTGATTCAGCAGGATCAAACTGTTGTCATGGGCACCTTAAGGACTAACAAACTCAATAGATGGTGTTGGCTTTTGTAGGCTAAAGGCTATTTCATCTTCCTTTTTTATATTAAAATCCATTTTGGATAGCTTTCTTCCCAAAATTATCCGAGGTTTATGTGTATGGTGTTTAGTAAAATTAAATTTTACACAAGAACATCCAGTATATGTAACAGGATGAGCTGGAGTATTCAAGTTAAACCAATTTGCAATTTGAAACTGCTAAACGAATGCAAGAAACCTGGCTTCTGCAGTTTTAGCAGGAATTGATAACACACAGACAAATATATCTTCACAGTCACAAGCGATAGAATTTTTTTAAAAAATGAGTACGGACTTTATTAGGAAGCTGAATTCTGAACTCTGCTTCTTTGGAATAATAGTTTATATACAGCCCTGCACTGATCCTTCCAAAGAAGTATTTGTGTGTTGAATGTTGAGAGTATCTAATCAGAGTATTAAAGTATAATCCTTGGGCAGAGCTCTGTAGCTTAAAATGGCCTTGTGCATCCTAAACTGGATTCTGAAGAAAAGAATCTCAGGAAGAGAGGTATACTGCAAAGCTCAGTGTACAGAATATACATGTGTGAGTTTGGTGCTTGGCATTTGTCTCTGCCGGTATTGCACTTCCCACAGAGAATGCAAAATGGTACAGTATTTAAATGCTTACATTTAAGAACATGGCTCCAGCATTTTTGTGAAATAAAAAAAAAATCCGTATGAATTCCTTCCTTATCCTCTACTCTCCTTGCCTTTGTGTGTTTTGTAGTTGTTAACTTTTTTACTGATAAGAAATGCATTGGAAAACAAAAAGAAACAACAACTAGCAGTGCTTGATTTATAACATAGAACACAATTACTTTATAGTACGATCATTGGACATCCAGAAAGTATGATGTTTTGCACAGCGATTCTGGATCACAACTAGGATTTTGTCCTCAGTATCACTTGGCACTCCTGCTCTCATTTTGAAAAGATATCTATCCATATTATGCAAATAAAAGAAATAAATTGATTGAAAATGTTTTGTAACATTTGAATAAATGTTTTTAAATTTTTAAAAAAGAAATATTTTGGTAATATACTATACTATGCTACACTGAAATGTTAAATTGTTTTTTGATTATCATTGAATCTTTCTGCCATACTTGCCATCCTCTCCTGCCACACCAATGTGGTGTGCCACACCCTTGGAGAACCACTGACCTAAAGGATTATCTTACTTGGCTTCTACCAAGTGAACCAGTGGAGAACAGATGGATCTCGCCAACCCTTGTCTGCCTTCCAGTTCCAGCCCACTTGGTTTCTACACGGCTGTGGAGGACAGGACTTGCCTTCCCCTATGGCCATCGCGGAAATGCAGTGGGCTGGCCGATGAGGAACTGAGTGGTCTGTCCCTTCTCTGCTCACATGCACCCTGAGCTGCTTGGAGCTCCTTGTTGCCTCTTCCAAGCAGGCGAGTCACGGTAAAAGGTTGTGCTATCAATCTGAAACTAGACTGAGCAAATTAGAAAATGGAACTGTAAAACCAGTAAGAAATCACAATAAAAACGATGCCTTCTATGGCATATGTGCAGCATCCAGAAATATATAAAGTGTGCTTCTTGCTTTGGAAATACTGTCTGTAGCCGTCAAAAATTTAATCCAGTATTGACTTCTTTCCTCCTGCAGGAAGATCCAACATTGGAGAGGCATTTCAAAGGGCACCGTGATGCTGTAACGAGTGTGGATTTCAGTCTAAATAATAAACAGCTAGGTAAGTTGTCAGCTAAGCAGAATTTTCTTTAGTATAGTTTTCTTTCGTAGAACAAAATAGCATTCAGTCTGCTTTTAGCAGTTCTCCCAAACTGTTTGGACTTAACAGCATACTAAAGTACCTTCCTTGGTTTTAGCTATCAGATATTAAGAAAAGTAGCAACAAACCTGAGATTTTACAGTAGAGCAACTGAGTCGTAAGATGAAAGGCTGGTTCAACCATGCAGATCTGTTAAGTTTTATTTGGTTTTTGATTATTATTTTTTTAAAAAATCACATATATTTATATATTATAATCTTATTTTTTAGTTGAAATTCCCCTTGAACTTTTTTTGTTGGATAGTATATAAATATTTGAAAACAAATAGCTTGGTGGAGGCAGCTAAAATGATGTGATAATAAAGGACATTTGTACTCAATTCTCTAAGTGGTTGCTTGTAATTCTTTGGTTTCCTTCCTTGCCTGTTTTTAAGGTGAGACTGCATATACTTCAAGAGGTATTTCTCTCAATTACGGGGATGAACTGGAATGCTTGTGTGCTTGCTTTCAGTTCTGTGATTAGTGAATACAGTAATACCTTCCCGAATGTCCGCCCCGTTGAGCGTCCATTTCGGTGAACATCTGCGGCAAACCGGAAGTACCGGAACGGGTTACTTCTGGGTTTGCCACTCGCACATGCACAGAAGTGCAAACTGCTCCGTGTGTGTGCGCAGAGTGGCGCTTTGTCGAGCGTTCCTTTCGCTGAGCTTCCGGGGCTCCGGAACAGATCCCAGACTCAAAACAAGGTACCACTGTACTTTCATTCAAGGAAAGGAAGAGAGAAATTGAAACTAGTGACTGAAATTCCTGCCAAGTATGTATGTATATGATCTCTCCTTTGAGTATAATTTTGAAAGGTAGTATATTCTTTTTGTCAGTAAGTGGCTCTATGGATTCATGCCTGATGATCTGGAGTATGAAACCTCAAATGAGAGCCTACCGCTTTGTGGGTCACAAAGATGCAGTCCTGAGTGTGCATTTTTCACCATCCGGCCATCTGATTGCTTCAGGTTCTAGAGACAAAACAGTTCGCTTGTGGGTTCCAAGTGTGTAAGTATATGCTATCTGAGCACTTTGTATGTGTGTTATTTCTCTTATTAGGAACATAGGAAGCTGCTTGTACAGAACCAGACGATTTGCTGATCTTACTCAGCATTGCACTGACTGTCCGTGGGCATATTTGTGTTTGCAATTCTGGAGAGCCACTGCCAGTCATTGTAGACAATATTGAGCCAAATGGATGGGCGGTCTGACTTGCTACAAGGCAGTTCCTATGTTTCACACACATTTCGGGTTTTTTTACAATCAAGTGGTGTATAGATTTTATGAAATATATTTAGAATCAATGCCTTTTTTCTTTTTTAAACCCTGGCTTTGACCTTTCCTAGCTTGATGTTCTGTACTTTCATGTAAGCAGCAGAATCATATACAAGAATACACAAATATGCTTGTAGCTCGTCACTTATTTGTGCAAAAAAGTTCAGGGCGGAATGATGTATGTGTATAATTAAAGGTGAATTACTCTTGAAAAGTTTCTCAAACTCATAGTATGCCCCTCATGTTTAGACGTCTTTCTCCTTTTTGCAGCAAGACCTATGATGTGACGTTCTTACATAATTTTTCTTTAAATTGCATCATTGGAACGAGTCTGTTTGACGTTTACTACTTTAAACATTTTTTTTTTTAGTTCTGCGTAAAAGATACAAACGCAGACTGTCTGCGTTAGGAGCCATTCCAGTAACTAGATTTAAGTAAAACAGTTTTCTTCCTGTGTTTGGTATGCTCCAGAGGCTTAAACCAACAGCTTTCTCCTAATGTAAATATATATATTAGAAGCCAGTAGGCAAATGTGCATAAGCTTCATACTGTGTGGAATGTAGTATGTTAATCTTTTGTGCTTTCCCCCCTAAACTTAGCAAGGGAGAATCGACGACCTTCAAGGCTCATACAGGAACCGTCAGAAGTGTTCACTTTTCTAATGATGGCCAATCATTGGTTACAGCCTCTGATGACAAAACAGTTAAAGTTTGGGCTGTCCACAGACAAAAATTCTTATTTTCACTAAGTCAGCACATAAACTGGGTTCGCTGTGCGAAGTAAGTAAAACTCTCTCTCCCCCTTTTTTGTTGACCCTGTTGTGATGTATACCGTATTTTTCACCCAATAGGATGCACCGCCCCATAGGACGCACCTAGTTTTTTTTTGGGGGGGGGGAATAAAGAAAAAAAATCATTTCCCCCCCAGGCGCGGGGCTGGTGCGGGGGAAGCCCGAGCTTCCCCCGACCCCAGCCCCCAGAGCAGGCTGCTGCCTGCAAGCCTTGCGAGCCTGGCAGGACCTCCCGCCGGGCGGGGGAGGCTTGCGGACACCTTCCCGAAGCACGGGGTGTCCTCCGGAGGGCACCCCGTGCTTCGGGATGCAGGCTGCCGCCCCAAACCTCGCGTGCCCGGCGGGACCTCCCTGAAGCCTGGAGAGCGAGAGGGGTCGGTGCGCACCGATGCCTCTCGCTCTCCAGGCTTCAGCGAAAGCCTGCATTCGCCCCATAGGACGCACACACATTTCCCCTTCATTTTTGGAGGGGAAAAAGTGCGTCCTATAGGGCGAAAAATATGGTATATCATAAAACCAGTTTGTATAGCAAAAGAACACAACTGTAGGGAGATCTGAAATTCTGCTTAACTCACTTATAAACCCACTCATCTTTTAACCTGGCTATCAATATACTTTAGGTGTTAGCCACCTTTCAGAGCTTTAGTTGTGTTTCCAACTAATTCCTGTCTTGTTGGAAGGGAACTGTCATTGTTAGAAGAAGCAGTCAGTTGGATATAACCAAGCAGCATTATCTAAGTCATTCTACTGAGTGCACTTTCCGAAATCCATAGATTTCAATAAGTGCTTTGGTTTCTTTCTTTTTTTGTAATAAATTTTTACTATTTTTTCACAGTTTTATACATACTGTATTATCTCTCACATATGTCCAATTACAAGGTTGCATGAACCTTCCAGTTTCCTCCCCTCCCTCCCATGGGTTCTTAAATTAAAAAAATAAATAAATTCTTGCATATTGTAATTTTTCCAATTATTGTGTATCCCTAGTTTATCATAATCAGTTTCATGTTACAAATTTCATTACAACGCTACCAATGATTTTAACTGCTTACTGTGGTTTTTTAGATAAACTACGGATTTACTCCAATCTCTAACAAATACTTGGTCTTCTTGGTTTCTGATCTTCTCCATCAGTTTCTCCACGTGTTTTCAATAAGTCTACTGACTATGACCACTGTTCTTTAAAATGGTTTCTAATAATTAAGCCTTCCAAAGAGGCTTAAATTTTAGATAACAAAAAGAGGGGAAATGGGGAAATAATTGTAAGGAAAAATAAGACTTACCTGTACAGTATTTCGTTAATTACTGGTCCAATAGGATTGTTTAATAGAAAAGCTTACATTTTAATGCTGTGGTTTTTGTTTGTTACTGTAATATCTCAAAAGGATTGTCCGTGTATGGAAAAGTCCATTGTTCTGACTATATGTATAGTTGATGGAATCTTGTTGAGATAGATTGTCAAAGAGGAAACTCCTAAGAGTTAATCAATAGCAGTGTTTATTATTTATTGAATTTCTTACCTGCCCATCATTTTTCAGTCCCAGGGCAATTTACTAACTATAAGTAAACATTACAATTGGTTAAAACAAATTACAATCAGAAGAGTCCTTGAAAAAGGCCTATGGGTGGTATTTACCTACGTTTTAACTCAGAGTAGACCCATTGCAATTAATGAACATGACAAAGGTAAGTCTATTTTGAGTAAAACTTAGTTAAATAACACCCTCTTTGCTTAGCACAGGTGTCTCTTAGCCATTGACTTTTGAAATAATGATCTTGTTGTCACTGAGGACAATCCAGATCTAGCTTATATTGCTCCTAATCTTGCTTTAATGAATGTATTTATTTTAGGTTTTCTCCTGACGGAAGATTGATAGTATCATCCAGTGATGACAAAACTGTCAAACTTTGGGATAAAACAAGCAGAGAATGTATACATTCTTTCTGTGAACATGGTGGGCAAGTATTGGTGCAATTCCTTGGGGCTTCAGGGGACTGGCCTTCAGCTTGTGGAACCTCGATTAGAGCTTTGCTATATTGACGTACAAGAACGTATCTCCTTATGTGCTGTATGTTTCATTCTGTGAACATTCTCTGTAATTTGGTCACATTCTCTAAAATTTTAATACAACGTTTTACACCACACTAAGCTTAGAAGCCAGATAGAAGCCAGATAATAACAATTGCATTTGTGCATAGGTTGGTGTGTTTTTTTGTAGACTCGCAAGCATTTATTATATGAGTTTTAAGCCTGAGTCACACTAGTGCTAAAGTTGTCACAGTTTCTTTAAAAACAATGTTGGTTTTACATGGTGACCGTGCCCATTTGAATGTACCCACAATATATTGTGAGGGAGTCTTGTTGAAGACTAGTGCCATAAATATTATTTGTAGTCTATGCTTAAAACGTTTCTGTGTTCTGGACGTTGTTTTCGCTTGGCTCAGCCATGCCCTTTAGGACAGCTCCTATTTATCTCAAACATTTCTATCACACCTTTCCTTGAGCCCCAGGTGGCTAAGAACATAATATAATATGGAAGACGTAGAAATAAAACAATGAAAGTCACTCCCACCTGGGATTTGGGATAAGGCTCACTTTTGTCCCCGATGGGGGACTTGAGGACTTACCACAGAGGGTGTTGGATTTGAGTGGGTCATGCATGAACTTGTCTTAGTGTTCTAGCTTTCCTAGAGTACTGGGGAATAGCAGATACAGTTGTACCTTGGTAGTCGGACGTTTTGGCTCCCGGGCGCTGCAAACCCGGAAGTGAGTGTTCTGGTTTGCAAATGTTCTTTGGCACCCAAACATCTGACAGGGCTTCTGTGGCTTCCGATTGGCTGCAGGAGGTTCCTGCAGCCAATTAGAAGCTGCGCTTTGGTTTACAGACGTTTTGGAAGTCGAATGGACTTCCGGAACAGATTCCGTTCAACTTCTGAGGTACGGCTGTACTTCTCTTTTTTAGGCTCTTCTGTGGCAATGCAAGGTTTTTTGTGATTCCTTCTCAGCCCTGAAGTTATTTGGGTGACCATGGGCCTTTCATTGTCTTTCAGGCAGCCTACTTCATCTCACAGGGTTGTTGGTTAAGGTAAAGCAGGATAAGTGGGGAGAAGTGTAACCTTGAGTCCCCCGGTGGAAGACTGGGGCAAAATATAATAAATAATGATTGTCAGCCAAGGGCTCAGCAGTCACTTGCACCTGGACCTTAATTGGAGAAAGGAATATGTAATCTTCGGGGTGATGTTGCTCTTTTTTTTAATGTCTGTTTTAAAAATCTGACAACAAAACAAACCCAAAAACAAAGTTCTACCTAACGTAACGTGAAGATGCAAATTTCAATAAGCTATCAAATTCATTTATTGACAGCATTAATAGTCAAAATAGTTGCACCATTAATGGTCTCAGCAGTTCCTATGTCTGACAGCTCAGATGTTTCTGGAGACTATAGGAGACTGAATGTTGTTCCATTTTTTAAGTCCTCAGTATTTTAGCAGGAATCGGTAATTTCATAATCCACTGATTTCAACACGTTAGGCTAATTTTATTTATTAATGTTATATAACATCATTAAAGGGTCTAAATTAAGAGAATATTGTGTTACCTGTGAGATTGTATGTTACAGCTTTCAGTAGTTTTGTGCAGAGAGGACAAGACCTCTCTGGAGTGAGCAGTGTGCTGTAGGGCTCCTTATAATCACATTCAAAGAGATAAGCGTCCTAATGGAAGTTTCTCTAATCCCCAAACCATGGGAAAGATAGTGCAGTTCACCATTCTGTGGCTTTCTTTGCTGCACAGAGAGCCAGTGTTGCAGTGAAATAGTCAATACAATGGGCTGAGCAAAGCCTCATGGTGACTTTACCATGTGGGACAGCAAAAACTGGCTGATAAAAACATTTAATATCCACCTTACACACTTTAGGGGAAACTTACTATGAAGTTGCACAATGTTTTATAAGAACAACTTGTGAGGAGCTAGTATTTTTCGCTACTTGCTTAGATGAAAATGTTTTTTTCTTCCTCCAAAATAGAAGAGAGATTTGATCTTGTCTTCCCATCTTTTCGCAGCTTTGTGCCTCATGTGGACTTCCACCCTAGTGGTACATGTATTGCTGCAGCTGGCACAGACAACACAGTGAAAGTATGGGATGTTAGGATGAATAGGCTTCTGCAGCATTACCAAGGTAAGCAATGCGCTGTCAGAAGTCTTCATTGCTAAACTTGTAGCTTGATTCTTGAAGTGGATAATTTAAACAAAAAAGGTAGTTTTGCCATCATAGCTTCCAACATCAGAAAGAGCTGCATGCAGAATTTTGAATTAGAACCATTGGCTTAGGACAGGCATGGGGAAGCTTGACCCTCCAGCTGTTGCTGTACTACAGTTCCCATCATCCTTAGCCATTGACCATGTTTGCTCAGGCTGATGTGAGTTGTAGTTCAGCGACATCTGGAGGACCAAAGCTTCCCCACACTTGGTTTAAAAGAAGATAATTTTTCTAAAACGTACAGTACCAAAGTTAAAGAAATTAAATAAAATGTGGTCACACCGTTATACAGAGAGAGTGCTAGTTTTTAGTTAAACTTCAGGAATGACATTTTTGTTTCAATAAGGTATTTTGTGTATAAAGCTTATTATTCATAATAAAATGTTACTGCAGCTGTAGGGAATTCGTCTGCATAAACAAATTGGATTGAAGACTCCAGTTTCTCTCTTCTTTTTCAAATATACAGAAGCTGGTTTAGGTTGCTGTTAATCCAAAGATATTTCACATGCCATGGTCTTCTGAATTACACTTTGCTTATGGTACCTGGGCCATACATACTGTTTAATTTAATAGATGATGCTGATGAACTTTGGATTTCCAGGTCTGATGTCTGTCTCCACAACTCTCCCTTACTACTCAGTTGCCCTCTCATGGCTTCCCACGCCCTATCTGACATCAGTGCAGCTAACCAGAGGGGCTAAAGACGGGTGTAGTGGTCAGAAATCTTTGTAGAGTTGCTTATTGCTACAACTGGGACTGATGTGTTTATTCTGTTAAAAATTAAAATTTGGAGGAAAAGAAGTGTGTATGTGTTTTAACTTGCAGTTATGGCAGACCTTGAACTTCTGAGGCAGTGCCAGTTTTCATAGGACTACATTTTTCTGAAGGTCCTTGAAAACTTACATTGATATAAGATGAAAATCATAAGCAGGGGGGAAAATGCCTTTCAGCCATTTTTTGTATTGATGTATGGACCTTATCCACCTTTCTTTTTCAGTTTGTATTTTTTAATGTCAAACTGTATTGGTAACTTTTGCTGTCTCTCTTTCTTTCTTTCTTTCTTTCTTTCTTTCTTTCTTTCTTTCTTTCTTTCTTTCTTTCTTAGTTCACAGTGCTTCAGTGAACTGCCTGTCTTTTCACTCCTCTGGAAACTACCTCATTACTGCTTCCAACGATTCAACTCTAAAAATACTGGATTTACTAGAGGGGAGACTGCTGTATACACTTCATGGCCACCAGGTGAGGAGAACTTCTTTAGACATGAGTCGTTTATTACTGTAGACCTTTCAAAGCTCCACATTCATGTTTGTGTACACTACACCTTCTCCTGTGATATTATAATGGACTCAAGTAGATTTGCCTCCCCTCTCCTCTCAAAGGCAGGAGTGCAGTTGTCTCAAAAGTCTTTTTGGGTTTCCTCTCTTATGTTTCTGCCTTTGCTTTGAGTCGTTCACTGGGAATTCTATTTCTTTGTCTGCTCTTTTCTCCTTCTCTTTGGCTTCCAAAGAGTCTGAAACTCCATTTCATGGAGTACATTTCAACCGATGCTTGCTTGGCAGTACAGAAAAGCCATTGCTCTCGCTGCCATGCCTTTCTTCATTTGCCTTGCTGCCTCACCTGGATCCAATGTAAAACAGAAATAGAGCAGGGAGTGCAAAATCTCTGGGTGACATTGCTCATCAGTTTCATGTAGGTGCTAACAAGCGTGGGAGATGAGATGGAGTTCTGTGGGACCTAATAGCATAGATGTGCTGAATCTTATAGGACTAATAAGTAGGCTTTAAATGGCTTTTGATAGAAATGACAGTAAGTCAAGTGACTAGTCTACAGGGAATATTCGTTACTTGGATGAACAGCTTGTTAAATTCTTGTAATTTGCGTGTTAGTGCCTGGTTCAGATTTGGTTCTTGTTCTGGCACTGGACTGATGCTCTGGGACAATTACTCATGAGAGAAGCCTCAGATTCCTTAGAAGCGCTTTGACGCAACTATTGGTTTACCAGGAATTCATTACTAGCTGATTAGTACTAGTTTACATAGAGAAGGCTGCCAAGTTTACATTGCTGTCTTCAATTATAATGGTGCTTACTCTTCATACCAGAAGGATCATTGGGGAAATGGTGTTTTAACTCGCTGCTGATATTTGCAGCTGCAAAATTTGGTTTGCTGTGATTGCGTCTTAAGGCTTTCAGTTTATGGAATACATTCTTCTTGAAGTACAAACAGGGCTTGGAATGAATACATAGGCCCACTGCTGACATTTTACTTGTACAGAAACAGAACGTTTCAGAACTATGCAATTCTTGGGTGGTCATTAAAACTTGTGCAGAAGTACAGCATCTCTTTCTCTCTCTCTTTGTGTGTCAATTGGAGGGTTGTGGGATTTTTGTTTGTTTTTTGATAAAGCTGTGCTTGCTGTCTAATTTGTCCTACATGATAGAATAATTCATCCTTCCACAAGCTGGTGCCCTGCAAATGTTGCTGGACTCCAACTTCCATTAGCCCCACCCAGCATGGCTGATGGCCAAAGACGATTGGCATTGTAGTCCAACAACATCTGGGGGGCACCAGCTTGGGGAAGGCTGGAACAATTGTTGGGCTAGCAGGTTAGACCCATTCTTAGGACATGTAATTGGATAGATAAACCAGGCTTGATAGAGACAAAGCTATAATCATCTTTAGAGAAACAACTTTTTTTTAGTGGGGAGCCATAGAATGTAACGTATAGACCACAAATGAGAATCTGTTTCAAAGAATTAACAAGACTGAATAGGTGTGGGTACAACACAGGAGTACTGTATAATACAAGTAGAAGCAAATCTAAGCATATTTATTGAGTAGTTTTATCTGGAACAAGTCCCAGTGGATGTGTCTATATTAAATTTGGACTAATATTAAAATGCTTCTATAATGCTACTGTTTTTTATGGTTTCTCACATTAAGGTCCCATCTGCACTATATATTGAAAGCAGTCTTAAACCACTTTAAATGGTCGTGGTTTCCACCAAAGAATCCTGGGAATTAAGGATGATGAAAGTTGTTAGGATATCCCTATTATTCTCATAGAGCTACAGTTCCCAAAATGGAAATTGTAGCTCTGTGAGTGGAATAACAAATAACAACTTTCAGCATCCTTAACAAACTACACTTTGCAAGTTTATTTAGGGGAAGCCATGGTTGATTAAAGTGGTATCATAGCGCTTTAGATGTATAGCGCAGATAGGGTTTTAAGATTAGTTCTGCAATAGAATCCATATACCCACTGTGGTTGCTTTGTTTTAATTTAATCACATCAAGGAAGATAGTTGTGGGAATTTGCATTGCTCATTATTATAAAAAGGTCCCTAAGCATAATGTTGAAGATAATGTACAATTGCAAGTACAGTATCTACCTTGTGTGAAAAATTTACATAGATTATAATCCGTTGAGGTAGGAATCATCTGATAGTAAAGCTCAGCAATGCACATTTCATGTCTCCTTCAAAATGTGATCTGGCAGATACTGGACATAAATGTTTGGAATTATATTTCCCACACACTTATTTCTAGATTAATCATACCAGTGACAAAACTGTCCCAAACAAATGGTTAGTCTCTTGTTTACATTCAGTGGCCATGATTTGTCATCTGGGGATGCACAGATGGCCCTGTGCATGTGTGTTGTAAGTCCCATTGAGTTCAGAAATAAGTCCCATTGAGTTCAGTGGAGCTTAATCCCAGGTAAGTGGCTAGAAGAGTGCAGAACAAATCTGTGGGTAGATTCAGTTTTTACTCAGGGGAATTTCTGGCAATACCTTGGGAGAATCACTAACCTTGGAATATCAGGATTGAATGACTACGCTGGTTGAGCATAACATTATTGTAACCAAGTTGTATTCTAGCTACTTCTCAAAAGTTTGCATGGCACGACTTTGTTCACATAATTTAATCAGCCAGCATTTTTTTTTTGAGGTTAAATCTAGTATTTTAGTAGTTTGGAACCTACCGTACAGTTTTGGAGATCTTTTTTTAAAAAGGGAGTAGGCACTTCTAAATTTTGTATCTTCCCTTGCTCTGCTTGGCTGTGGGTGGTTCTGTGCAAATATAATTGAAGGTTCAAGATACTATCACTGGGTAAGGTTATTTAGCGTGTCATAGCTGTACATTCTCAGCTCCACTCCCTTGCCTCCGAGGACATCAGTGGGAGTTGTTGCCTGCCAGCAAGGGAAAACATGCTGCCATCATGGGTTGTGTGTGATCTAGCTGCTCAGCCTCACCCCCTTGCAGCCTCAGAGGACCTCAGTGGGATGCAGGTGGGAGGGGGAATGCCACCTGAATAATCTTGGCATCATGGGGACACCATGTTATTTCTGTTCCTGACTCCAGGGAACATTTTGTAAGCTGCTGCAAGAACCTCTTTGCTTTATACCCTCTCGGGGCTGCAAAGCATGATATAAGTATGCTTTCAGTCAACATTAATGCTTAGTTGTTGTTGAATTACATGGGGATTGCAACAAATATATTGCAATAGATAGAGAAAAGCAGGTCCACTCCCACTTCCCGTTTCAATATATAGTTTCTGGCTGTTCAATCCATACTATATGAGTTGTTCTCTTACAGGGACCAGCTGCCTGTGTTACTTTCTCGAGAACTGGAGATTTCTTTGCTTCTGGAGGCTTCGATGAACAGGTATCTGCTTCATGTTTATTTTCTATAAAACTCCCCCCCTTTTTTCTAATTCATACACATCTCTCAAGATGGATTACAACAAATTACAATTGCAATTTCACAATAAATATCTATTTTATTTTATTTTAAAATATATATATATACAGACAAAATGCAGTGGGCCAAGGGCAGGCATCACAGATAAAAAATCTTATCCTACTTTTTTTAATTCATACACATCACTCAAGATGGATTACAACAAATTACAATTGCAATTTCACAATAAAAACCTATTTTATTTTATTTTAAAATATATATACAGACAAAATGCAGTGGGCCAAGGGCAGGCATCACAGATAAGAGTCTCCTCTGATTCTTTAGAAAATTTATGTTCAGCAAACTGTTTTCAACCTGAGTTTGGAGATTGAGTATAAAAGGCCACCAGCATGTTAATATTGCCCAGCCCTTTCATTCCTTTTCATCAGAGTCCAAGATTGTGGGCAGTGTTTAGTCATGACTGGTAGTTGAAGATGGGATAAACCAGCTGAAATGGAGCTCAGGAAAATGAGTTGCAATAAGTTACATAAATATAACCCTGTCATGTCTCAACGGTGGGATTTTAGGGCCAGTTGGAAGACCAAATATTTTGGTGGTGTTTCTAGGCCTAAATGGGGAAAGAGAGAGAGCAAGAGCTTTAGATATGGCCATTCCGTTCTTCTGTTTACTTTCTTCTCTGTGTCTGCAAACTTGCCTTAAAATATTGAAATCTTGTGTTTAATTTGAAAGCAGTTGAATGCAATTTAGAAAAAAAATTGCTACCTTTTTATAAAAATGCCCAAGGCAGAGTACAAAAGAGTATTGCAACTAGAAACAAACAAGAAGAGAAGATATCAAAAGCAGCCTTTTAGAAGCCTAGAAGAGTGGAAATATGGCAAATTTGTGTCAGAATTAAGGAAGTTCTTTGATGAGCTTGTTCTAGAAGTTGCAGCGCTGCTAGAGAGGAAGCCCTGGCCTCCTGGTACTGATATGTCTGGCATCGCTGGGGTGATGGAACTTGGAGCTGACACTTCCAGCTGATCTTAAAAGAACAAGGAGATATGTATGAGGGAATGCATTCCCTAAGGTGTGCTGGGCCTAAGGAGTCATCATCAAAATGTTTATTCGGCTTTACGCCCATCATAAAGCACAACACACAAAACAAATCAAATAAAACAGCGGTCTCGTACAAGCCGCAAGTAATATAACACAATTCACAGCTCACAAGGACAAATATTGGCAATTCAAAAGAAAAATTTAAGATTAAGATTAAAAATTTAGACACTCCGCTAAAATCAATATCTGATGTCATTATCGAAAATTCTTATAGCTATCAATAATCAGCTAACATTCCATTCCGTCTCTTGTACGAGAGGACGGCTGTTAGGAATTTAGCAACCTGTAGGGTAATATAAGGATCCACATCTTGAAGAACCCAGGCAAGCTGAGGTCTACTGGTTTGTCAGCCATAGGCTGGATTATGGAGTTTAGTATACTAGCACGAACTGAACTGTACATAGGGCAGATAAACATAACATGATGTAGAGATTCAGATGTTTTCATTTCACAAGCACACATTGAAGGGACTTGGCCCTTAGTGAATCTATGTCTCAGCACGTTTGTTGGAAAAACATTGAACCTAGCTCTAATGAAGGCATATCGGTGAGATGCGGCCATAAGCAATGTTAAGTAGGACGGAGCACGGTAGATAGGGGTTATGCCGAGATTTAACGGCGAGCAGGCTCCACCACCAGCTAAGAAATTTTGGTATAGCTCCGCATCATCCAGCCTTTGATTTATACACCTTTTTGCCACGTTTAGATCCAGTTTGAGCAATTCAGTGGGCGAGATCTCATATGACAGCAATTTGGCATGGATTTTTCCTGACCACAAATTTGTGAAGTCATCCCGCCACATGCATAAAACTAACTCCACTGAGGGGATCTTCATTTCTAAGCCAATGGCTGCATTACTTACGCATGTTGGTAGTTTTAAAAGTCGGCGTAAGAATTGGCTTTGAAGCGACTCTAAAGGTGAGAGGTTTGCAAAGGCAGCCCATAAAGGTGCAGCATAGGCCATTGTGGCCATCACTTTGATGCTATACACTTTCAAGGCCGCAGGGATGAATAAGGCCCCCTCAGAGTAGAAAAAACGGAGGAGGGAGTGTGATAGGGCTTTTGTCTTGTTTTGAAGATATTCAACGTGCACTTTCCACCCTAAATTATATTGAAAATAAATTCCTAAATATTTAAATTTACGTACTTGTTCGATTTCCATGCCCTCCAATTTCCATGAATATAATTTTCGACTCCTTGAAAATATCAGTACTTTGGACTTGGTGTGGTTGATAGACAGATGATTAGAATGGCAATATGACGCAAAAAGGAGTCCAGTACCTACCATTAGTTAGCTGTCTTTGCACCTGAGCAGTATTCCCCCATAGTCTGCCCTTGCCAAGAGGTACTAACAGGAATCACAGACATTGCCCAAAGGATCTAATCTATGCTTCTTACCTATTTATTATATAGAGGCAACTTACTAATGACCTAAATTTTTCATTTTTGTACTGAGTGGCGCTCTCTCTCTCTCTCTGTCTCTCTGTGTTGTTAAAACAAATAAAAATAGGAAAGCATTAATAAGTGGCTCTTCCAATGAAGGCTTGTTAGATACAGCCCCAAACAATCTGCATGCTTTTGAAAACTTTTTTAAAAAGTAGCCAGTTTAGTTACTAATCTCAAAGTTGCTTTTGATCATCTGAAGGCAGCCCTGTTTAGGGAAGTTTTTAATATGTGACATTTTAATGTCTTTTTAATCTTGGTTGGAAGCCACCCAGAGTGGCTAGGGAGACCCAGCCAGATGGGCGGGGTACAAATAAATTATTATTATTATTATTATTATTATTATTATTATTATTATTAGTTTTATTTTGCATCAGTGCTCTCTGGCAATACGGAATACTAGCTTCAAAAACTTAATAGCATCATGTGCTCTCTGGGCCAATCTTTCAAAAGCTTTTTAAAAAAATAAATAGCTTGTAATAAAACTACTCTGTTGGGGAGGCAATATTAATTAAACATAGTTTGGAAAAGCTTCATGGTATTTTTTATTCTGGGAAAGATGTAATCTTAATCCTGTGAATTGTACATAAGCTATTACCCAAATCGTTGTATGTTTGAAAGCTGTTTCAAAATGGCTTTACAGGTAATGGTGTGGAAAACAAACTTTGATGCCGCTGATTATGGCGACCTGCTGAAAACACGGAAATGCAATATGAATGTGAATGGCACTGACTATGGTGATGCACTGAGAACACAGAGGTCCAGTATGAATGTAAATGGATCTTCCAACAGTGTGGTAAGTTGATGTCCTTGATGGTCATTCTAGATTTTTCAGTTCTCTGGTTATTCCACACTTTGGTAGAACCGATAGCTCTCAAGAAATTCCATTACCATAGTTCTAGTTTTCTGGGATAGATTATTTGTAATCCCGGTTGAGCTTCTGGCATTCAAGTCCAGTAGCCCCATTATAACCCATCTGGTTACCGTGTAAGGCACTCCACTTCTTGCATTTTGTCAGTGGTCTCTTGGGCTGTTTCTGTTGCGGACTATAACATTTTGTTCTTTTTCATCCAGCTATTCTTTATGTAAGCAAATTCTTCTCAAACTGCTCATATGCCAGATGTGCTTTCTGTTCTGACCTTGTGGCTCTCAAATTAGGAATTCATTCTAATTTGGGCATTGGTTCATCTCCCTCCCCCCACAGCAGATTTTTAATGCATTTTGAGGGGATGGGGGGGGGGAGTAGGATAAACAGTTTCCTTGGAACTTCTCTTAGGAGAAGTGATTAAATTAAATAGCTTACACCGTGCACAATGTAATTCTTTGAGTATTTATGTCATAAAAAGCAACTCCAGTGCTATTTTTCTAGAAAAAAAGGGTGCCAGAGCTCACCATAATAAGCCTTGTTCTCTTATAATGGCAATGGCATCCACCTGAGAGGTGCAGGAAATGAGTTCTGGCAAGTTCCGGCTGACAAAAAAGCCCTGAGCAAATTTCTATACATAGTGCAGTCTTTATGAATGTCTGTTCAGAAGTTAACCCCACTAAGTAGAGCAGCACTTACTCCTAGCTAAGGTGCGCTATAGGAGCATAGCCCAAACCTAATTTTTTTTTGAGAGGACCAGTTATTGTTTTTATTATGTCATGCATTTTGAATTTTGTGTTGTAAACCACCCTGTGATCTTTGGATGAAGAGCGGTACTGTATATATATTTTATAAATAACAATACTATCCCGAGGCTTGTGGAAGAATGTCTTGAAGACTCAACCCAGAGTTTTGTAAGAGTTCCTCTTTGTCTTTCTTGACTACTATTCCCTGTGCCTCTTAGAAGCCTACACCTATCCCTTGCTGCTATATCTTTTCTGTTTATCCTGTCTCTGTGGCCCCTGTAGGATGAAAAAGGTTCCTCTTAAAAACAAAGCAAAAAAATTAACCAGGTTAGTAATCATGAGAGATCTGAATACCTCTGAGCACGTGATTTGGTTTTTTCCTGGATTTAGTCACTTTTGCAGTCCTCTTCTGGCCTGTATCACTCTAAACAGGTGTGTACCCTTCCCTCTTTGGCCTGTGCCTTCACAGGTACATTTGTATGCATGAAGGATTCCATACAACCTGGAACCCTGAATTGTGTGTACAGGGATACCAGGCACATCCCAGCTCCCATGTAGAGCAGCACAGGAGCTGCGATGCTTCAAGAGGTCTAGTGCATGCCGTGCTCCTTACATAACCTCAGAATTGAATGGCTCTGATCTGTTACCCGTTTTTGTCTTTAAAGTATCAGAAAAAGAAACCAGGGCAAAAGGTTATGGCAGTGTTCAGTCAGTCGAACTATTTAAGTGTTCTTCATATTAAAGACACCTTCAAAAACTTATTTATTTATTTATTTATTAAACGAATGTTTTGGATTTGGGGGAAATAAAAATGAAAGTGGATAGACTTCCTGCCTCCCTCCCTCAACTTTTCCCACACTGTGAATAAAAGGAGGAGGAAGGAGGAATCAATGATAATTGGTTCCCTATCTTCAGTGGGGAACCTTCACTGGACTGCAGTCTCTTCTATTCTTTGGCGGGGGGGGGGGGGGGAGCAGCAGCTCTGGGTCCAACCCACTGCTTGGTATGTATTCATTGATTGAGCAACGGAGAAAGTTGCAACAAAATGTTGCTGAGCAACCATGAAATTGCTTATATTTCTAAATGCAACTTGGAATTGTTGCCGTGCGCATTCTTTTATTTTTATGGTTGACCCAAGTTCCAAAAGACAGAATGCAACTTTTCTTTCCCCACACTAAACAGTTTTAAAATGGCACAAAATAAAATAAAACTATCAGGTAGCACAAATAACTCTAGAGTAGAGAATAGTGAGATGGTGTGTATTGAAAGCTGAGGGTTCCCCCCCTTTAAAGTGTTTCTTTTTTTATCCCAGCTCCTCCAATATTAGGCAATTTTAATTAGTTTAGATTAGAATAATATGGCATAATCCTAAAAGAAGGACTTAATATGTGCAGAGCACTTGTGAGCATTCGTCATCACCATGTATTTATCATCCTTCTCGTCTTTATTTATATCCCGCCTTTCTCCCTGACAGGGACTCATAAGAACAGCTAAAAACATTTTTTAATCCTTAAAAAATTATGCACTAATAGAATTAAAAATTATAAGATCTATTAAATATGTACACATAATTACAGTAAAAACATTGCAGCACCTGCCCTTTTCATTAATAGCAGTCAGTTCCCAAAAGTCTGTTGGAATAAGGAAGTCCTCACTTCCTCATTAAGTAATTTGCTAGTTCTACTAAGCAGCACTTCCAAAATCAAAACCAGATTGTGCATCGTCTTTCATCGTTGCCGAAAGAAATAGCTTGTTTTGATTGTACAGTGCCTTACTCATTTTGATGCTTATTATTTCTTTCTAATGTTTGTGGGCATACTTGACACGTTTTGTTTTGAGCTGACCCAGACTGCTGATGGGTTTGGCTTTCAGGCTTCAAGAAAGCTTTTGGAAGAATGTAGATTTATTGTCTGGTTGGATTATCTTCCAGTTACCTTGGCTTTATCACCTTTTGCTTCTTATGATGCATTTTATAACTGCCAGTTTTCTACAAAAACTCATGCCCCAGAGGATCTGCTCAGTATTTTCTTTTTCTTAGGAGAGTTATTCCACTGGGTGTCACTCTTTACTCTTTTTCTGTGCAGCTAGGGATGAAATAATCCTTTACCCATATCTAAAATAACTCCTCTGATAGGTGAAAATATTTTTATTATGACCTGAATTTTGTCATGAGATGTAAGCACTTCTTTAGTTTAAAAATGAAAATCGAATGTTTCTCCTTCTATTCCTAACTAGACTATCTGATGCATTAGATTAGTCATATACTTTCAGTTATATACAATCTCCATAACTTTGGTTACTCTGAGTGAGAGTGGGCTTTCTAGTTTGTACCATGGCTACACAATTTCTAGGGAGGATAGGAATACAATTTGCTTTCTATTCTTTCTCTTTCTCTTTCTCTTTCTCTTTCTCTTTCTCTTTCTCTTTCTTTCTCTTGTTCGGAATTCCCCTAAATGTAAAACTGCAGAGAACTCAGTAAGGAAGAGTCGTATGTGTTTGATCTTTGTCATTTTACATGGGTTTGTATTTGAGAAATGCTAGCTGGAGAAAAGAAACTTGAGCTGTGAAGCAGAAAGTCCCTGGTTCATATCTCGCCTCTACCATGAACTTGCTACAGTATGTAGTGCTAGGAGGGATTTCAGCCTCAATCTCCCCCAATTTGTGATATGGAAATTAAAACCTGGATTTTGTAGAGGAGTTGTTGTTAGGATCATAAGATAACATATACAGTATTAAAACATTCAAAAACAATATATAAATGCCAAGTAATTATTGTTGAATTTTCTGTTTCTATGAAGGATGGCTGCTCTTTATAACCCAATAAATATGGACTGACACCATTGAAACAACTTGTGAATAAATTTCAGCTTCTGCAGGCCCAAATAAGTTGCTGGACAAACAACTTTTTTTTTGCAAACACTTGGCAGGAGCAAGCCAGCAGTAAATCACACTGAGCAAGTTGGAGTTAACTCTTTGTTAACAAAAACAGGATCTGCACAGGACAGTGACTCGTCTGCGGCAGGTTGCCTCCATGAAGCAGTTGCTGAGACTGAAGCTTCATGTCTTCCCACAGCTGCCCAAGTCCCCTCTTTGTCAGGGTTTTCTCCAAGACTTTGCCTCCCACTAAACTAACCTCCTCCCTCTTCATTCCTCTCCTGGTTCTGGGAGACCAGTGGGAAGGGGAGCTTGTCACAGCAGGAGGGGCCTTCTTCGCTTGGAGGTTCCCCAGCTGGTTCCTCCCACCATTCCTCTGTGTCCAACCAGTCTGTGACAACCCCCTTAGTTAGCAAGACTAGTCTGCTGCCTGGGAGTGTGATAGGGATTTTCAAAAGAGGATTGCTTTTATTCTCCTTCCCAACCCACAGTAGTTGCAGCTCTCACCTAGTAGAAGCTATAAATTAGTCAATTATGTTGTTGCCAATAATAGTCCCACAAACGGCTTGTCTCTCCTACCGTTCAGTGTTCTGTTCTTTTGAATATTTACAGTACCTGTTAAGTAGGTACTTAGTATCAAATACCTTTGTTCTGTTGTGCTCTTCAAATTGTGCACAGGAACAATGAACTAATATAAGATTATTCTCTGCACTTGTGTAATTATACAGTACCCCTTCTAAATAGTCCCTGTTTAGAATTTTGCATATTGGCTGCGAACAAGCTCTGAAAAGTGTCTTGTGCTTAATTTTCCTTTCTGTGGTTTGATAACCATTGAGTGAGTGCCATTGTCTTCATGCACATGTATGTGTGTTTGCTTGGCTGAAAGGGTCTGAAGGCGCCAGCTTCCTTCATTGAAAAATAAAGTTAAAAGCGCTAAGTTGTGAATGACATTAAGTGTGTGCTAGGAATTAAGGGCTTTGGCACTGATCTTATGATTCTTTCTAGATAGTACCAAATATTGGTTTGCTAGCATTATTTATCTTTGATCATCGGTACTGTGATTTTAGGGTGGGGCCTGATCTTCTTAAAAGGCTTGGGAAAGCCCCTTTTGAACCTTGTGTAAACTATAGGTGTAATAATGAAGAACTTGAGTCAGTTTTACATGCCCTTCTTTAAATTTAGTTTTTTACCACAGGGCTAGAGAAACTCATGATATGCTCCACTCTGCATTCATTCTCAGGCTGAACTTCAGAATATTTTATTGGAAGGTTCTATTTTTATTCTATTTTTTAATCAAAGCAAGTTGAAAAATTCTTAAATGGAGCCATTTCACTTGGACAATCTATGACTGCTTTTATTTTATGTCATACCTTTTAAAGGTTTGTGTCCAGTAAGCCACAGATTACAAGGGACACGGGTGGCGCTGTGGTCTAAAACACGGAGTCTCTTGGGTTTGCCAATCAGAAGGTTGGTAGTTCGAATCCCCATGATGGGGTGAGCTCCTGTTGCTTGGTCCCAGCTCCTGCCAACCTAGCAGTTCGAAAGCACGCCAAAAATGGAAGTAGATAGTTACCGCTCCGGTGGGAAGGTAAACAGCGTTTCCGTGCGCTGCTCTGGTTTTGCCAGATGCGGCTTAGTCATGCTGGCCACATGACCCGGAAAAACTGTCTGCGGAAGCAGACAAACGCTGACTCCCTTGGCCTGTAAAGCGAGATGAGGGCCGCAACCCCAGAGTCATCTGTGACTGGACTTAACTGTCAGGGGTCCTTTACCTTTAAGCTACAGATTATGTGAAGCCTCAAGGGAACTAAAGGAAGTGATGGTGGGGCTGTTGCCCATTGTGGAGAAGCCAGGCCCCTTGCATTTGAGACCGTAATCCTGGATGACCTTTCCTTCTACTCACAGTGCAGCTGCTTGCTAAGAAATGCTTATTAAACTCCCTGCTGTTCTATCACCCTTTTTTCCACAGTTCGAGTAAGGCAACTGAAATTATTCTTCAGGATCAAATTATGGGGAAAGCCACTTACGTAGATCTTGAGGAGCAGTGGCTAATGTCACAACTTGTGGGAATAAGTGATGAAAGCACTTAGTCTTCATTTTTTTGACTGCATTATTTGAAACAATCTTGCAGAGCAGAACCCCAAGATTAGGGGCTGTCGAATTGGACATCAGGGCACTGCTTTGCACTGTGACATTGAGGTCAGGTCAGTGTGCAGCTCAAGTCAGCAGGTAGCTAACTTTTGAAAATCTGTCAGAGACAGATGGGAATATTTAGGGTGCATTGAGTTTCACATCTCAGGTAACGCAGAATAACACAACCCTCTTGGATTCCTTGCTTGTAGAAACCAATGGATACTGGCAGTAGAGAGATTCAGAAATCTGGAATTTACAGACAAGAAAAGGTAAGTGAAACCAAACATCTCTGTAGGGGATTTTTAATGTTACTGTGATGAGTAGAGGCAAGCCTTCACAAGTATTTTGACAGAGCTTTGTCACAGCCTCACTTATTGACTTTGACAGGAACACACTTTGTGAGCTGTGGAAAACGATAATCAAATGTCCGCTCGGAGTTGGTTTGCATGTAATGCTAACACATGGTTTTAGCGCTACCTGCATAAGCTAGAATGAGATCCAGCAAAGCCTGAAAATTGCACACGGCCCCCTCTCTATCCTGCTACACAGCCAGAAGGAAGACTTATGTAGACTTTTTTCCAGCTTCCACAAATACTATCATTGTCTATGACCTAGAGATGGTGGTTTAAAGCAAATTCTGCTCAAACAACCACATTATAACCCATGGCTTGAAGTTAGCTTGTATTGAAACTTCCATTAGTTGGTTTTGAACCATCATCTTTGCTTCATATGCAACAAGAAGCCAGGATTTGTGGAAACTGAAAGTAAACACTGTCAAAGTCTTCCCCTAGCATTAGAGAGAAGAGGGCATTGTGCAAGACTGAGGCAGCACATGAGTCTTTATAGCCCATGCATGTAGCTAAACTTTAATGAGTTACGGACCTATGCGTGCTTGTAGTGAACATTGGAATACTTGAAGGGTAGGCCTCTGCCTGCAAGTGTGATTAATAAAATCCTAGAGGCCACAGATGCCCAAGTCTCCTTTGCTGCAGGAATAAATCTATTATGGAGGAAACAGTGCAAATGCTCTTCTTCCCTTTTGTGGAAAATAGCCCTATACTAGGATTTGAACCTGCAACTTTCCCAAATTCCACATTCGTTGTAGGTAGACTCTCCTGGCCTGTGCACCTGACAAGAAACACTGAGGAATTATTGAAAGAGAATGTTGTATGTGGATTGAGCTAGAAAGGATGGCCAACTATTCAGTAGGCTAGGAAAAGACTGTGCTGTTATTTAATGAACACACACTTTACATTATATTTTGAGTTATATTCATCTAAAAGTGCAAAATATCAACTGAAGTGCCTTGGGGTGTGAGAAATGTTTCTCCCCTGACATCAAATTGAGGAGTCAAGAGCTTCTAAATTTCTTGATGAGTATAAAAATATCAGTTGTCTGCTCTTCCTTTTGATTCTCTGATTATATTTCACTTTTATACAGTCATACCTCGTCTTGCGTTAGGTTCATGTTGCATCTTTCTGGCTTGCGAACGCAGCAAACCCGGAAGTGTATACTTTCGGGTTTTGCTGCGCGCACAGAAGTGGCACTTTAGTTATGGACTTTCGGGGTGCGAACGGCACCCCGGGATGGATCAAGTCCGTAACTAGGGGTACCACTATACTTACTTTAATTAAAAGAGAAATGCTGCACTGGGAAGGGGGTGGGTGGGGATGGCTTACGGGCAGAATGTCTGTGTTGCTGATCACTACTAAGTAGTCTTCATGGCCACCATGCACAAATTGGAGGGTTTCAGCAGTACAGCTGCAGTACAGTGACTTGAGCAGCTTCCCTTCTCTGAATTTCTGATGCACATGATCCTTACCTGTGTATTTCATTTGAGCTGATGTCTCTCTCCACTAGTCTCCACCTACCCACTCCACCAATTTTAATTGAATATGGTAAGCAATGTTTTTTTCATCCTCTAGCAATCAGAGATGGATTTTGCAGAAGTTCCAGATAAACATATTCAAGGAACTGACACGGCAGAATCTGCCAGAAGACAACCTGAACAAATTGACGAGGCTGGTCTTGCCAGCACCCTCCAGCATATTGTGGGACAGCTGGATGTTCTCACTCAGGTATGCAGTACTTTCAGGAGTCTCTATGAAACCTTGAATAGGGTCATAAAACTTCTGCATTTCATCCCATTATTTGTTGATAGAGCAGGTATTAAAAGGAATTACTACTTGAGACTTTTCCTTGAAATGGATGCCTTGAAATGGAATATCCCAAAATATATTCTCAACCGATTCTTCTCTGATGTGTCTTAAGTCCTTTTCTACTTGTCTAGTCCGCAAATAAAGAGAGGAAATGTTGTATCTTATAATTCAGCATGTGTGTGCTTCCTATCAGCCCAAGTTTTATTTGATTTAGCACTGGGGACAAGTGGTGAGGCATGGCCCATGAGACCCTAGGAACAGTGCTCATGGCAAACCAAACATTTGTACTGAATTTCACAAATGACAGCTTGTGTGTTAAGGGCATTATCTTAGTAAAGGAAAAAAACATCATGTGTGGCTGGCCCCATTTGGAAGGTTGTGAGGCATAGATTCGTAGTATCACCAGCTTCCTCTAAATTATAAAATGGGATATTGTGCTCAGAATAGTTTCTCTCTTTCGCAGACAAAGACTCTCCCCCTCTAGTTGTCATTGGTATGCAGCTGGCTTTATTCTAATTCTGTTGCTTTATTTGAATTCTGCATCTGGGGAGGTCTGTTCAATACTCAAAACATAGAACGCACAGTTCTTAAAAAATGAACTCAGTTCATGTTTATTGTGTGTTTAATTGTGGTGTTTTTGTGTTGTGAGCTGTGCACCAGGATGGCAGGATAGAATTTGTTTTTAAATTAAGATTCACTGGCCTATTCTCAAACCACTGTGGTGGACGACTCCAATTGCGGCCAGTGGCGATAGTGTGGAATAGTCCGCTTCCTATGGAGACAAAAGTGTCAAGTGGCGTTTCTGTGTACATGAGAACAGCAGGACTGTTTTTATTCTGTTAAGTAGCTTCCATCTGCCAGACACGAATTATTTAGGAATGATGAGGCTGGAGTGGTATTACGTCCCGCACAGCAAGATGTTCATATGCAGCCTTGCTTCTTTTTGCACTTTAGCTGAAGTGTTCATTTTGTCAGCAGCCTCTGCCTTGTTCTAGCTTGCTGAATGGGCGCTCCCTGACAAGTCAAGCATATATCTCAAACCCCACAGCGATTGAGCGAGACTTAAGTCCACCCCGGTCCTGGTCTCTGCAATTGCTAAAGACAGTAGCATTATCGTGAGATCTTTCTTGCTTGGAGTTATCAACCAGGAGGCTAGTCCAGATAAAGTTTCCTGGAAGAATGCGGAACTGGAAATTCAGTGGCCCAGAGATTACAGTTGAGTGTTTCCAAGTGGTTATAGTCCTTGGCCAGCTTGCTAGTGCTGCTGCTACCAGGGAAGCCTGCCAGAGGAGCCCTCTGTTGAGCATTCCTGGCAGTAGCAGCTTTCCAGGAAAGCAACATGATGTTGGGGGAACATTGTGGGAAACTAAAATGGCAGGTCCCAGTTGCTCAGACTGTATTTGTTACAGCAGTTTGAAACAGCTATTGTCCCACCTTGCCTTTACAAAAAAGAACAAGGTTGCTGATGCCAGAGAATTGACTTTAGACAAACAGAAGTTGATAGGTAGGGGTGTTTGTGTGTGGCATCTCAGAGTGACAGTATTCCCTTCTGGCAGGTTAATGTAGCAGAATGGTTCCCTTCTAATTGAACGTCTTGTTTCTTGGGTCATGCTCTAACCACTGGCAGCCACTAGTGCATTGAAATTGTTAGTTATGATCTGGAAGTCTCCAGTTCAGACCTTAGCTCAGCCTCTCCCCTCTCCATTCTGTAATACAGGGATGTTAATATTGGCCTACCGTACAGGGTGTTTCTGATGATTACTGAGAGTGTATATGATACAATGCTTGAAGGAAGTGTTGTATAAATACTAAATGTACTGGGTAAATGATCTTTCACACTTCTTTTACAGTTCCTTCATCAGTGCTTACAACAGCATTAAATGTGAATATATAGGCCTCAACTTGTATTCTGTTTTGAACCTTTAAAAACCATATTAACTGCACAAATTCACACCTGGTACTTATCGGAGATTTCTTACTATGGCATTCCTTTGGACAGTGCCATAAAAGGACCAGCAGAGGGCGCTAATACCCAACACACTATACTGAAAGATATATGTTTAGCTTTATATACATGTGCCTTCTACATTTGAACTTCAGGGTCAGGTTCTAATATGATTGCTTTAAATATGTGCCTTTCTCACCCATAAGAGGCTTCAGATGGATTAAGGAGGCTGTTATTGCTGGGTGCCTAATATTACATATCTGCAAACATCATTCAGCTCATCTTGCAAAATATTCTTCCCCCAGGCTTTGCAACACACAATGAAGTAGCAGTTTGCTATCTATTGAAGGGTGACAGCAGCCAGTTTTAGGTTGTATATGACTGGTGATTCTTTGGCTTCTAATACTTTCACTGTATAGAGATACCTGTAAAAACCAGTTGTCAGTGTGCTGTGACCAAGAAACGGACCCAGGGAATGGCTAGGTAGATCTGGGTTGATTCTCACTTGCTGCCATTCTTCTGCTTTAAGTCTATGTGGGGCACACTTAAGAGGAGGCAAGCTCTCCTGTCAATCCAAGCACTAGGATTGCTGGCAAGCAAGACCCAAGGCTAGCTAGCCCTATTACCACCCCAAGGTTGTCTCTCAGTGTTTAATAATTTCTTTTAATTTTTTTAAATTACTCTTGCTTTTCTGTCATATAACTGAATTGCTAGCATTCATTCCTATGGGACAGATTAGAGCACCACATGGAATGATGCAGGGGGAGGAAGAACCTGCCAGTCACTCCTGATGTGGCTGGAGTGGCCTCCACTGATGGTGAGCCCGTGAAAAGGGAGCCCACCTTCCTTCCCAGGTCACTCAGTAATCACAGGGTTCTCTCCTCACCCCACCCTGGCCAAAGAAACTACCTCCCCATGCCAGACAAAAATCCAAGATTTGACAGCTCAGTTGGTAGAGCATGAGGCTCTGAATCTCAGGGTCGTGGGTTCAAGCCCCACGTTAGGCAAAAGGTTCCTGCATTGCAGGGGGTTGGACTAGATGTCCCTAATGGTCCCTTCCAACTCTAGGAGGTCTAGGATTCCATGAAAGGGCGTGACCTTTCATCCTAGGAAACACAGTTCCTGATTGGGGAATGGGGGTATATCTGTTGTTGGCTTTGTCGTCTTGAGGGCTGGAGGCTATATTTGCTTGGGGAACGAGGACACCAGCTGTGTTTTCACCTCTCGCTGTGCCTGATGCAGCAATGTAAATTAATGGGAGGGTACAGGTTGGGTGTGTGGTGGGGGAATTCTCCCCGCCTTCCCTATGGCTCAGACCCAGTGGTCCTTTAGTTAGTGTACAGTAAAAGCCAGACATTCTTTCACACAGTGACTTTTTTCAGCAGGACAATATTATGGCAAATCCTTTTAATTAAGGTTATTTTTCTCGGTCGGGAATTAATTGTGGCATGAAATAGTGGAGAGAAGCAGGGAAATGATCTGCAGGGAAATAATTCCCTCCCCCTGATCACCCCCCAAAAAAGTCTGCGTCTAAAATCGAAAATAACAAGCTGCTTTGCTCCCATGTTGTGCCAGCATCCTACATCTCAAAAGTAGGCATTTTAAGTTCCGTTGTAACTTTGTGTGATTGTTATTATTCTCTTTGGAAGGCTGTTTGGTAAGGCAGCAAAACAGTCCGCAATGCATAAATAGAAGATGTGCTACACACCCTGATCCTGGGCATATTTGCTCAGAGGGAAGTCCCACCGAGTTCAGCTTTGTCCCAGGTGGTAGGTTTGCATGCTAAGGTTTTCCAACACCTTTCAGCTGTTGCCTTTCTCCTTTCGCAGACTGTTTCCATTCTAGAACAAAGATTAACATTAACTGAAGACAAGCTGAAGGAGTGCCTTGAGAATCAACAGAAGATTGCTCAAAGTAAATCCAACTGAGTTTGCTGGGGAACTGACGGCAGCCAGCATTGTGAGTGTGTGTGTGTGCGCGCACACACACGCGAGCACATTCTCAGCATATATTGTGTGACTGATTTGTAAAGTGAAAACATTTCCTATTTTATTAGAATGAATTGTACAGCTTAATAGTGTCTGTAAATATATACTTTTTTTCATATTAAACTTTCTTACTAACGACGGTCATTTGTGATGCTTGGCTTTACTACCCTGATTCGCATTTCCAGGTGTTGAGGAGTTGTTCACTTTTAAAGTAACACTGGCTTTGCTTCTCAGAGCAGCTCTGTTAAGAATTAAGGCAGCCTCATTTTGGAAATGACAAGCTTCTGGAACCTTTGTCGTAGACTTCTTGAAATAGTGTGTGTGTGTGTGCGCGTGCATTGAGAACAGTGTGGGAGTTTCCCTTCAGACACAGATTTCCCAAAGCACTAGAGGAAGAGGAGGAAGAGGACTCCGCTCCAAATGTTCTGCAAGCATTTCAAGCAGAAATATGACTCACTTCTGGGAGATACTGCTAAAAAGCTTCCTCTTAAAATTTGAATGTTACCTGCACAAAGCAGTCCTGCTATGTAGGATCTTTATACATCTCTTACAGTTCATTGAAGCAGAAAATAACACATGAAGCACTCAGAGTCAGATCCAGAATGGTTTCCATTTTTTTTGAACATTAGCTAAGTAATGTCAGATGCCTTGTCTATTTTTCTACATGTGTATTTGTGTAGTCCGTGCCAGCTTTGCATGCATGTTCATGATCATAGATTTCTTTTGCCATGAGTATACTTATATTCCTGGTGGATAATTCCCCCCCCCCATCACCTTTGCATACATTGGAACTGTGGCGTGGGAGACCTTGCAGTGCAGCTTTTTCACATAGTGCAAGGATGACACAAAAAGCCCTGATTCGTGTGAAAGGAGTCCCAAGACATGGCTCCCTGCCAGATTATTGTCGCCCCTCCTAGAAGTTGGGGCAAAGCTGGCATAGGAAGGAGCCTGATGGTGAATTTCATTCATGTGATCCTAGGTGTCTGATGGTTACCTAAGCAGAATAGGAAGGGACCAGTCAGCGGTTTCACTGTTACTATAAAGGTAATCTATGTAGGGTTATATGCTCCTCATCTTAGCTTTGGGACCTTTAAGTGTTGCCGGTTTCAAAGACTGACCTGCACTGATTTTGCTCATTTTATCCCAACCCCCACCTGATCTTGTGGATAGAAAATCTCCCACTCCCACTCTTTATATATTCTAGAACCATATCTCTTCTCCGCACCCCTTTCCATGGAAGCATGTATCGGTCTGTGTTTTGCTGAAACCTTCAAAGTTGGACCTTACCATTTCCACGTGGGAGGATTTTTTTAAAAATCCAATTCCATTAAAAAAAAAACAACCCACACCCCCTTTCATTAGACTGTATTCCCACCATCTCAGAAAGTCTGTTAAGAAACTACAGGTTATTTTGCTTCCTGGCTTGAAATAAAAAAGGGGAGGGAGAAGATTTGTTCCCTGCTTGGTTTTTGAAAGCCATTGTTGTGTTGTTTTGGAAACACTTTACCCAGGGGTTTCTTGCCCATTACGGGAAGCGGGTCAAGGAGGAAGCAGGGGTGGTTTGGAACTGCATGAGTTCCAGATGTGAGAATAACTTGGCATCTTCCCATGGCAAATGCTTTTTGTCTTCTGTACGTTTATAACGATGATGGGGAAAGGGCTCGAGTGAGTTAGGCTTTCTCCTTCGCCATTTGCATAATGTGCAAAAAGCCGCCTTAGTTGCAGGAGTGGTTTTTGCAACTTTCCCTCTGGAGTTCCCTGTATGGAAACACCTTTTTGCAATGCAGTCCTGTGTGCATGGGATCCTTGTTTAGTAGGGGAAAGAGAGAGCAAGTATGTACTGCAGCAGAACTTTTAAACAGAATGTTCTTATCCAGGGGAGCTATAAATACACCCTCACTCCTTGTATTTAGCTCTTCTTCCTGACAATGAAACATCTGTTGTGATCATCTCGCAGAAAACGGCTGGTGCAGGAAGCAGTGGAATAGATGGTTGAGGGGGTGTATGTTGCAAGTTCCAGGGTTAAACGTTCCAAGAGTTGAGAGCGAATCGTTTAAGGGAATTGCTCTGGGTGGCTGGTCTGGGAGGAGCTGACAAAGGGTTAAGAATCTGCGAGGCAATCACTAAGCCAAGTTCCTAAAAAAAGCAGTTTAATATGTTGCTATTAGGTTTGCCAAACATATGACCTCACTAAAATTTTAGTAACAGCTCTTTTTATTCAGATTGGTCCCCGGGGAAGCTACATATGCCAGAGGGCTGAAGCAAAGGGAATTTTTGGCTGTTACGGGCATGGAACATGTTAAAACATACTCTGACACTGTGAAAAATAGCAGTCTCTAAGCAATGCCCCTTTTTCTTCCTGTCTGGGAGTTTAAATTAAAGCAACATCACTGTTAATTCATAATTATGTTGGAAGAAAGGTGCAGCACTATGAGAGTGACTGTAGGGCTATATATAGGTCAGCTGTCCAGCACAAATTGGCTTCTTTCACAGTGACTATGTTTGTTAAGACCAATCCTAACCCCACTTAAGTGGGAGGAAGCCCACTGAATCCGAAAGGACTTTTGAGTGGCCAGGGATAGGTCTGCAGCCTGAGTCTGTAAAACGTACCCATAGTTTTTAATATTGATAGTTGTACATATTATTTTTGCTTTTAATTAAATGGCACGAACGTTTTTTATCATGTTTTATTCACTGACATGATTTCATTCACAACTGATTACAAGATAGCGGAGCTTTCCCAGGCTATTCTGAAAATCCAGCATATAGGAAGCTTTCTCCTATTTTTCAAAAGTATCAAATAATGTTTGTGGGTTAGGCACACATGTTCTGTGACTCCTACCTTGTCAACGGATCATTCAGTTTTGTTTATAGCGGACAGCATTGGGGAAGCAGGCGAGCATGAATTCAATTCTTCTGTAACTTATACTGAGCACACACTACCCCCCCTTTTTGACAATTTTGTTGAAGGTTTCTAACATATTAAGCACTAGAATCCAAACACATTTATGAAAAGATAATAAAAAAGAATATATTGAAAAAGAATACAGAAAAATAAAATATAGAATACTCATAATCCTTGCAAAACACAATTATAGAGAAAAAAGAAGAGGGGAAAAATAACTAAAAAGACCCTTTATCACATTTATAGCATATATATCATATCATTTATCCGCACATAGAAAGGGTACAACTTGTAGATCTAGGTCAGGCTTCCTCAACCTTGGCCCTCCAGATGTTTTGAGACTACAATTCCCATCATCCCTGACCACTGGTCCTGCTAGCTAGGGATCATGGGAGTTGTAGGCCGAGGTTGAGGAAGCCTGATCTTGGTAGCTGCTCTATAACAGTTATTCATGGATGTGACCAGAGGGGCCACCACAAGTATCTCCTGGGAGTGGGGCTTGGGATACGATGTACCTGCTGTTGAACTGATTGGGAACTGACCATAGTGCTATCAAATTCAAATGCAAGTGTGCGATGGCCAAGAAAATCTGTCACATTCAGTTTTTATTTCAGAACAGGGAACTGGAGGAGATTGGCAAAAAGGCAATTGGAAGGGAAAGTCAAGAGAGTCAAATCTCTCCAGAATTCTTGGGGGTTCCTCAAAACCACAATAGTAGAAGTGTAGCTAGAATGTATATTGTATTTTGGGAAAGTTGCTTCCAGGGGCAAGATGACGTCAGCATGGTTTCCTGAGTGGAGTCAAGAAAAACTGAATGATAAGGCTCCCTTTAGAAAATGGAATTATTGTCCAAATGAGGATAAAAAAGAGCACAAACTTTAGTAAAAGAAGAATACAAAACAGTGTGCAAAAAATAAATAAAAAATAATACTATCAGGACCAAATTCCTAAAACAAAGCCCAACAGCGAACAATTCTTTAAATACATTAGTTACAGGCCCTCAGCTTAGGAAGGTTATATAGACCTTTGAACAACAAGGGAGTCAAAGGTGGGCTAATGGAGGGAAAGGAAATAGCAGAGAAGGTGAATGAATTATTTGCACCGATCCTCACAGAAAAATATAAAGCACTCCTTGTGCCCGAACTGTCTCAAGAAGGGAATCTGAGGAACTGAGGCAAAAAGCGATGACAGGCAACCAAGTTCCAGGCCTTACTGCTAAATGAAAAACTGACAAATTGCCAGATGCAGATGGCATCCACCTGACCATTCTTTTAAGAACTTGAATGTGAAATTGCTCATCTAAAATAGCTACATATTGGAGGACTGGAGAATGGCCAATGTAACAGTTCTTAAAAGGGGATCTTGAAATTATAGACTGGTTATTAAGTCTATTCTGGTTGGGGGTAAGCAGTGACAATACTAAATTGTTTAGGGGCATTTTCATTTATTTATTTTTAAAGGGAATTGTGAAAAGCTTGAAAAATCTAAACTGGGTGAATGGGCATCAAAATGGCAAATGCAATTTAATGTAAGTGTAAAGTGTTTCACATTAGGGTAAATCCCAATTTCACAAATATGCTAAAAGGGTCTGAACAGGCAATGAATGACCACAAATGAGATCTTGGGCTCATGGTGGATTGCTAGATGAAGATGTCAGCCCAGTGTGCAGCAGCTGTGCAAAGGGTGAATTCCATGTTGCTGTTTTTTATTAGTTATTAAATTTGTATACCACCCTTCATGCGGAGATCACAGCAGTCGACAACATAAAAACGCAAAAGGAGAACACAAAATGCATACTAAAACAAGAGCAAGAACAAGCCAACTCTACAAACATAGGACATCATTAAGCCTGTCACGCCTTTGATGGGGACAGAGTGAGTGCTCCAGCAGCTGCCATTGATAAATCCTTGGCTGCCTACACATTCTTTGGGAACGCTGTCACATATAAATGTACTTACTACATGAGTTGGCCCATTCACACTTAGCAGCATGCCAGTAATCGGCTCCTGCAGGCGTACTACTAGCCTGCTTAACGGTACATGGGAATGGGAGAAGCCTCAGTGGTGGGCCCAGCGTGGGGTAAAGATTCGGAGTGTTGCTGCTGACCCTGATGTCTACCATGTCTGTTTTCTTCCTAAATCTTGGTTTTGATCTGTGGTTTCTAATCCTGGGTGAGGATATTCCCTCCTTTCTGCCTCCCTGGACTCTCTCACCCTGACATTTTCATCTGAGAAAATGAATTGGCCTCAATGCATCTTCTAGGGCCCACATACGCGACTGCTGTTGCAATACCCTATTTTGTTTCCAAAGCTAATAATTATCTTCCAACGCCTGCATCCATCTCGGGGGTGGAGAGGTATTGCTTTAAATCATTCTTAATTGTACCATGCTGCCTGCATCCACCTCACTTTCCTCTTCCTCCTTTTCAATTCAGCCAGGAACCATCAGCATCGTCCCCACCCCCACAATGGGTCACAGGAGCAGACCTGCCTGCAAAAAAAGGGTTAATGTAATACTTTTGCCGTGCGGGTTGTTTGGACGGAGTTCAGCATTGCTTCACTTCCCTTTTACACTCCCTCTGTGAGTATTTTCTTAACAGCTGTCTGGGATCTGTTCCATTCAGACTTCCCCTAGTGTGGGCCTAAGAAAACATGCAGTCTGCAACTCTCAGTAAAGTTTCCATTGTCGCACCCTTTACTGGAAAGACAGAGAAGCGTACTGCACAGGGCTTAAGTTTGAACATACAGTGCAACGTTTAATATCCTTTTTTAAAGGATTAATGGAAGAGGATAATCCCATCACGGTCTAATGCGATGATGACAAACCTGTGACCCTCCAGAACAGGGTGGTCCAGAGCATGGCCTGAGGGCTGCATGTGGCCCTCAACACCTTTTTTGCTGCCCTCAGCAACATTTGACACTCCCCACCCCCAACCGCAGCCCTCACCCTGCCTTTCCAAAGCAAGGCGCTGGGCTTTGGGAAGCAGGCATGAGGGCTTTGGCGGGTCCTAGGCTAGTCCTTCCTCCTTCCTAAAGCCTAGTTAGCTCTTTCCTAGCTTTGGGAAGGAGGTGGGAGGGCTCTAGGACCCTGCCAGAGCTTTGCGCCTCCTTCCCCAAGCCCCGTGCTTTGCTTAGCCACTTTGGGAAGACAGCATGAGGGTGTTCAATTTTGGCCTCACTCCCCACCACCCTGCATGGCAAGGCAGTGAGCAGCCCGTGGGTTCTTTGTCAAAGTACTCTTGGTTTGCAAAGTTGGGCCGCCCTGCTGCAGATGTTATTGGACTAGCTAGCATGGCCAATAAAAGGTAAAGAAAGGTAAAGGACCCCTGGACTGTTAAGTCCAGTCAAAGGCGACTCTGGGGTTGTGGTGCTCATCTCGCTTTCAGGCTGAGGGAGCCAGCATTTGTCCACAGACAGATTTCTGGATCATGTGGCCAGCATGACTAAACTGCTTCTGGTACAACGGAACACTGTGACGGAAACCAGAGTGCATGGAAACGCTGTTTACCTTCCCGCCGCAGCGGTAGCTATTTATCTACTTGCACTAGCGTGCTTTCGAACTGCTAGGTAGGCAGGAGCTGGGACAGAGCAACGGGAGCTCACCTCATTGTGCGGATTCAAACTGCCAACCTTCTGATCGGCAAGCCCAAGAGACTCAGTAGTTTAGACCACAGCGCCACCCGCATCCCCAATGGCCAATAGTCTGCAGTGATGGGAGTTATTGTCCAGTGACATCTGAAGGGCCACAGGTTCTCCAGTCCTGTTCTAACACTATATATCTAAGAACCTCTACAATCCTTGAACATCCTCAGCACTCTGGTGGGTGTAACTGAAACTCCTTCTGAAATGCACTTAGAATAAGGCAGTAGATGAGGCTTTGAGTATGAAGTAGAATTGCTACCATTGCTACCATTATTCCACCAGAAAGTGTTTGCCTTTTTAATAGTAAACAACTGCAGGGCATGCAGAAAGTCAGTGGGCTTCCCCAATATTGCATTTGCAGGCCAGGAAGCTGAACCAGTTGAGTACTGTATTTTTTGCTCTATAAGGCTCACTCTTTCCCTCCTAAAAAGTAAGGGGAAATGTGTGTGCGTCTTATGGAGCGAATGCAGGCTGCGCAGCTATCCCAGAAGCCAGAACAGCAAGAGGGATCGCTGCTTTCGCTGTGCAGCGATCCCTCTTGCTGTTCTGGCTTCTGGGATTCAGAATTTTTTTTTCTTGTTTTCCTCCTCCAAAAACTAGGTGCGTCTTATGGTCTAGTGTGTCTTATAGAGCAAAAATACGGTATTTGCTGTTGTGTCGGTGCCCCAAGGGTACAGAATTCCTCCTAATGCCATGTCTTTACCTCCTTTTGTGGTTTTGAGTAGGCCACTGTTTTTTCCTGATCTCCAAAATGACAAGAGTTGTCTCTTGGTGAGGTTGGAAAAAGTAGCTATAAATCCATTTGCAGAATTAATGAGCTTTAGAAATCATTTTTTTCAAAATCGCCTGCATTCAGATGTGGGGTTTAATGTGTTAGCGTTAGTGGTTATAATGCTAGTGTTTCATAGAATCATAGAGTTGGAAGAGACCACAAGGGCCATCGAGTCCAACCCCCTGCCAAGCAGGAAACACCATCAGAGCACTCCTGACATATGGTTGTCAAGCCTCTGCTTAAAGACCTCCAAAGTAGGAGACTCCACCACACTCCTTGGCAGCAAATCCCACTGTCGAACAGCTCTTACTGTCAGGAAGCTCTTCCTAATGTTTAGGTGGAATCTTCTTTCTTGTAGTTCGGATCCATTGCTCCGGGTCCGCTTCTCTGGAGCAGCAGAAAACAACCTTTCTCCCTCCTCTATATGACATCCTTTTATATATTTGAACATGGCTCTCATATCACCCCTTAACCTCCTCTTCTCCAGGCTAAACATGCCCAGCTCCCTTAGCTGTTCCTCATAAGGCATCGTTTCCAGGCCTTTGACCATTTTGGTTGCCCTCCTCTGGACATGTTCCAGTTTGTCAGTGTCCTTCTTGAACTGTGGTGCCCAGAACTGGACACAGTACTCCAGGTGAGGTCTGACCAGAGCAGAATACAGTGGCACTATTACTTCCCTTGAGCTAGATGCTATACTCCTATTGATGTAGCCCAGAATTGCATTGGCTTTTTTAGCTGCCGCGTCACACTGTTGGCTCATGTCAAGTTTGTGGTCAACCAAGACTCCTAGATCCTTTTCACATGTACTGCTCTCAAGCCAGGTGTCACCCATCTTATATTTGTGCCTCTCATTTTTTTTGCCCAAGTGCAATACTTTACATTTCTCCCTGTTAAAGTTCATCTCGTTTGTTTTGGCCCAGTTCTCTAATCTGTCAAGGTCGTTTTGAAGTGTGATCCTGTCCTCTGGGGTGTTAGCCACCCCTCCCAATTTGGTGTCATCTGCAAATTTGATCAGGATGCCCTTGAGTCCATCATCCAAGTCGTTGGTAAAGATGTTGAATAAGACCGGGCCCAAGACAGAACTCTGTGGCACCCCACTAGTCACTCTTCTCCAGGATGAAGAGGAACCATTGATGAGCACCCTTTGGGTTCGGTCAGTCAGCCAGTTACAAATCCACTGAGTGGTAGCATAGTCAAGACCGCATTTTACCAGCTTCTTTACAAGAATATCATGGGGCACCTTGTCAAATGCCTTGCTGAAATCAAGGTAGGCTACATCCACTGCGTTCCCTTCATCTACCAGGCTTGTAATTCTGTCAAAAAATGAGATCAGGTTAGTCTGACATGACTTATTTTTCAGAAATCCATGCTGACTATTGGTAATCACAGCATTCCTTTCTAGGTGCTCACAGACTGTTTGCTTAATGATCTGCTCCAGAATCTTCCCTGGTATTGATGTCAGACTGACTGGGCGATAATTATTTGGGTCCTCTCTTTCCCCCTTTTTGAAAATAGGGACAACATTTGCACTCCTCCAGTCTGCCGGGACTTCGCCTGTTCTCCAGGAATTCTCAAAGATGACTGCCAGTGGTTCTGAGATCACACCTGCCAGTTCTTTTAATACTCTTGGATGCAGTTCGTCTGACCCTGGAGACTTGAATACATCTAAACTAGCCAAGTATTCTTGTACTATCTCCTTAGTTATTCTGGGCTGTGTTTCCTCTGCTGAATCATTTGCTCCAAATTCTTCAGGTCGGGCATTGTTTTCTTTATTGGAGAAGACTGAGGCAAAGAAGGCATTGAGGAGTTCAGCCCTTTCTGTGTCCCCTGTTTGCATTTCACCATCTTCTCCTCTGAGTGACCCCACTGTTTCTTTGTTCTTCCTTTTGCTACGGACATACCCATAAAAGCCTTTTTTGTTGCTTTTAACCTCTCTAGCAAGCCTGAGTTCATTCTGTGCTTTAGCTTTTCTGACTTTGTGTCTACATGTGCTGGCTATTTGTTTGTTCCTCTTTGGTGGTTTCCCCCCTTTTCCATTTTTTGTACACATCCTTTTTTTAATCTTAACTCAGTTAAAAGTTCTTTAGGTAGCCACCCTGGCTTCTTTAGGCACCTTTAGTGTTTCTAGCCTGACTTCTAATATTCCTTTTATACTGTTGTGTTATGCAACGGTGGAATTTTAAAAATCAAAATACTGCCATCTTGGGCTAAATTTTAAATGGTGGGAAGGAACTGTGTGCCAGGATACCATCCCAAACGTCATCACATCAACAGTGGTGGTGTGATCCTGAGAACCATGGGAAAATTACAATGCAGAACTCCCATGATTTTCTTTGTTAAAGGATCTGCAAGCAGATTTCTTTCTGCAAACAACATGGAAACGAGTGCTAAACTTCTGCTTGGTTCAGCTGGATTTCCAGAAATGGCTTTCACGTCGTGTGAAATATCACATAAAATGTGAAAATTAACAAGTAAGAAAACTCATTGAAATTGAGAAAAAGAACAACCTGTCTTTGAAGCGGGTAATGTGAGCTCACCTTCTGTGCCATCTAATTGAAGAAATGTGTGCTTTTTCTGAAGGACCTTGTCTATTAGCAGACCAAATTGGGGATTCAGCTGTAGCTAATCTGTAGCACACCAGGCACCAGGTGCAGGCACCAGGCACCAGGAGGCTGTGGTATACCTGAACAGGTTCAGGAGGGTACCAGGGCATCTCTGTGGCAGAGAGTGTGACCTGCATTCTTAGTGGCCATTTCTGTGGCCTGCTGCTGCCTTCTTTCCAGAAAAGCAAACTAGTTTTGAGGCAAAATGGTATCAACACAGCTGCACAGGAAAGTGCTTGAGGGACAGTTTCATACTTTTGATGTGACATGCTCAACGCTTGCCAAAAAAAGTTGGCCGCTATGTTGCCTTCAGTCATTCACGAGAAGAAGCAAAGCCACTTCTCCTCCTAAAACCGATGTAAGCTGTTTCCAAAACAGTACATTTGCGCAAGGACATGCCCCGTTTTTGCCTTTTAGGTATAACCCTAAAGTACACATCCTTGAAAGTTAAGTTCTATTTATAGCATTAATGCAGAACAGACATTTTCTTGTGCCTCTCCTTATCTGTAGTAAATACTGATGGGTGAAGTAATATATTTCCCTGCATAAAAAAGAAACTTGAGTCTGCAGAGCTGAGCCAAGCACAACAGTGGCTGACAGATTGCTCAAATTCAGGTTCATGAGAGGAAAAGTTGAGAAGGCTCGATGGCCACTCGTAACTGATGTTTGATGGAGCCTCGCTGACCAATTACCCAGTAAGAACAAAAAGAGGCCTGCTGGATTAGGCCAAAGTTGGTGTAGTTCAGCGTCCCAATTCTCACAATGGTCAACAAGATGCCTCTGAGAAGCAGGATATGAGCATAATAATAACCCTCTCCCTCAGTTGCCTCGCAGCAACTAATATACAGAGACATGGTGCCTCTGAACCCAGAGGTTTCATACAGCTATTGCAAGTGTTGCCATTGATAGCTTGATCCTCTACGTGTTATGTGAACTTCAGGGCTGAATTGGAGAGACTTGTCCGGAAGGTCACCAAGCCAGCCAAAGGTCCCAGACAGATGGAAATGGATAAAGCTCGATAGACCAGCTCCAGACCATTCATTTATCTCCAGTTCAGGGAATGGCAGTAAGCAAAATTCAGAACATTAATTTCCCTCTGTGCTATTCTGTTTGTGGGTATTTAGGTCTGAAAATCACCAGCCTGCAATTTGCCAAGCATCTGTCAGTAAAATAGGGGGGAGGGGGCGTGATTTGTGCTATATAAACACCAGCATGCAGAAGCCATTATGTGCTTAGAGTACTAATCTATTACTGTCACTCTACGTGGTGCTTTTCAATGTAATTTAAGAGAAAAGGGGCCAGGTACCTGTCCTGAGGACCTTATGATCTAAACCGCCAGAAGTCTCTTTTCCCGTTATATGGGGTAAAACATCATGCCACATTTTTTTCTTTTCTGTTTAACAAATAATATGCTTTTTTAAAAAACTGCTACAGAATTTACCAATCAGTTTGTCTCCATGCAAGGAACTCTAATATCTATTACATTTGTTCTTTTCATGTACTTGTTAAAAGACTTGAAGTACATAAATCTGTCCACTTTGGTTTCTCGTTATTCCATTCTTACGTTCTGTTCATCACACTTCTCTACCAACTTGCAACTTTTTAAAAAACAAAAACAAAATCCTTATAAAAATTGGTTGACATTGTAAAGTGCTGCTCTAATATACCGTACACATTTCTGAATGTGCATTTGCCTTGAATAATGCATTTTAATATGCTATTTTCACCAATATATGCATTTTTATGCTGACATCCACTAAATACATGCATTTTTTTCAATAGATACATTTAGTGGAGAACTGTATTGCAAAATTTAAGTTAGGTCTTCTGTCCACCAGCTTATCATGTGTAGGCTGGCAATCAGATGTCAATGCCATTCAAAGCAACCATTTTAGCTCTAAGCAGATAGCTGTGCTGGCATTTCTGCTTTCCTGATAGAAAGATCTACCCTCTCATCCCCCTCCCCACTCTGTGCAATGTTCCATCCCCCACACCCCTGAGCAAATTTTTTTTGGTGGAGGGGCACAGGGGAAGAGAGAAGGGGGAAACCCTGTTGCACCAGCAAAAGCCATTGTCTGGCTTCTGCCCAAGGAACTGCTTGGTTTAATCTGGACCTTGATCTCTGGTTATGCCCATCTATTCATTCTGAGATGAGGATGGTAAAGAATAATGCATACAATTCATATGTGAAGAAGAAGAAGAAGAAGAAGAAGAAGAAGAAGAAGAAGAAGAAGAAGAAGAAGAAGAAGAAGAAGCCGTTTGCCATTGCCTTCAGTAGGATTTTGGGATTCAGCTGTCCTTTACTGCCTCTCTTGTTTCAGTCTGAAAAGGAAGGCTTCTACAAAGGATAGAAGTTTATAACCTAAACTGATGGAACACTGGCATGAAAACGCCACGCGTTGTTCTTTTTTAGATTTAAAGGAACGATCTGCTAATATGTCAAAAGTGCTAAAAAACAGACTAGGCTGAGAAAATTCTGCTTCCAACAGATATGTACTGTGCTTTCACTTTTCATCTTTTACTGCCGAAAAGCAGTTTGGGACCTGTAAGCAGAACAGTGTTTGCCTTAACGGTTTGGATAGCATCTGACACGATCTCTCAGTCAGCTGCTTTTATAAGATTATTTTGATATGGACCTATTTTGGGGACAGCCAGTGATTGCAGATAACCCAAGCGATTTGGATAGTAATAATAAAGTTTTGGACAATGGGTACTCTCTTTGTGCTACAGTTGCATGTCAAGGGGCCCTCTGAGACAGAGCAGGCGCAACACAAACACTGTGGTCCGCAGACATGACACAGACTTCACCCACTTCACAAACTTTACCCGCAAACTACAGGTTCAGCTGTAGCCTCCAGCGAGATCCCCCCGTAGAACATAGAAACTACCATGCTCTCTCTTTTATTTCTTTATTTGCCTTTATATCTTGCTTTCGACACTCAAGGCAATCTATTCACTACGGTTTTGGATCCCATGTATGTACTGAAAGGAAGAGCAGCAAGCATCAACTTCTGGGGGAAAGGTATGCTGTTGCTATCCTCAGGTCATTTATGGAAGTCTCTCAGGCAGCCTCTTGAAAACAGATGCATTCCTTTCCCCTGTGTTATTTCCACGGTCATAGGAGGATGCTAGATGGACCACTGGTCTACCTAGCTTTGCATTGCCTACACCATGGATGGGAGATCCTTTCATATGTTTCTGGATGACATCTCTCATCACCTCTGATCATCAGCCATGCTGTAATGGGAACTGGAGTCCGGCAAAACTAGAGTTTGCCCTCCCTGGTTTCCAGCCCTGATAGGCAGGATCTCTTTGGGGTTTAATGCAGAACTTTCCCATTTCTCCCAGGGACCCTCTGCATGCAAAGCAGCCGTTTCCTCAATTCCGATTCACCTGGAGCCACAGCTTAAAAGGAATATTATTAGGTGCCCCTTTGAAGTCTGTTTGTGGACTGTGCTTGTGTTGGGAGAAAGACTGCAGTTCCAAGCTGTCCTGCTAGACTCATTTTATTCATTTAGAGCATTTGGCCCCTGCATTGGCAGTACCCAGGGGTGTCAACTTAAGAGGGTGATTCAGGGGACAGGGGCAATATTGCACACATGATATCAGGATGTTGGGAGGACCTGGGGGCGGAGCCGAACACGGCAGTTGCATGGCTTTAATGGTTAGTGGCTCCTCCTCCTCTTGGTGCAGCTCTGACCCTCTTTCCCCTCTGCGGCAGCAGCAGCAGGAAGAAGAACATCCACACTTTTCAGACAATGGGGGCCCCCTCAAAATGGCTCATTCCCCTGGAGCTAGCACCCCTGACAGTAGGTAAAGTCCAGTCAAAGGCGACTATGGGGTTGCGGCGCTCATCTCACTTTCAGGTCGAGGGAGCCGGCGTTTGTCCACAGACAGCTTTCCAGGTCATGTGGCCAGCAGGACTAAACTGCTTCTGGTGCAACAGAACACCGTGACAGAAACCAGGGCACATGGAAATGGCGTTTACCTATTTACCTACTTGCACTGGCATGCTTTCAAACTGCTAGGTTGGCAGGAGCTGGGACAGAGCATAGGAGCTCACTCCATCATGGGGATTCGAACCACCAACCTTCTGATCGGCAAGCCCAAGAGACTCAGTAGTTTAGAGCACAGTGCCACCCACTGTACAAGGCTTGAAATCCCTTCCTGCTCAACATGGTAGGTGAGGACTGCAGTCATAGTTTGACTTCCCGTCCCCTCCAATGTCGGTAATTGTGCGATGAAATGTCGAAGAACAATAGGGACAAGTGAGGCATATTCTGTCTGGAACAAGAGGTGGGGATGTTTAACAGCGTGTGTGTCGTGTTAAACGATTCCAAGCAATTAGCAGGCCAACCTGAACTCCCACAGCAACTGTTCGCATTAGATTGTTAAGGACTACAGGAGACTTAGCAACCTCTCCCCTCCCCTCTTGTCTTTATTTGGAAACATGGGCTGCACAGCCCATTAAACCTGCTGCTACTTTATGTAAGTGAAACCTCCACAATTAGAAGTTGGGGCGGGGGAATGGACCTGGATCTAGAAACCTTCAGGGTTTGGATATTGATTTAATTCAGTTGATTTAAGAAGCCAGTTACGGAAATCGCTTTGCTTAAGAATCCATTTAATGGGAGGCTTTTTAAAAGACACCACTTCAAGCATCCTATGGGAGATATCATTTGACTGTACACTGATGTTGGGTTTTCTTTCAGTGTGTAATTTAACAGGCTTGATAGACCATAAACAGCAGCCTACTCCATAGGGGCAAAATTACTCAAGCAAGCAGAGTCATCGCTCTTCCTATAGGGAAACTTAAGAACTATCTTCATGCAGGGACTGGAGAGAAATCACTCCCTAAACCAAAACATAATTTGTCAGTTTACATATTCATTCATTAATTAATTAATTCATTCATTCATTTAGAGCATTTATATCCCTCTCTTCATACAACCTATTTAGGTTGTATACAACTTATTAAGACAGTCCCTGCTCACCTAGTTAAAAAGAATAAGAAAAAAAGACACACACAAAGGAAAAAGGACAGGAAGGGAAGAGGAAAAAGGCAAACTCAGGCACTAATTCTAAAACAGTAGTTCATATAATGATTGCATATGTTATAGTTCCATGATATTTAACATTTATCTCAGGGTGGTTTACAATAAGAATGAAATGCTGCAATAGAGTATGGTACGAAATACAGGTAACACACAACTTATGTGCATTTAACTTGTGCACATTCAGCTTTACACACTTGGTAATAATAATAATAATAATAATAATAATAATAATAATAATAATAAGAAGAAGAAGAAGAAGAAGAAGAAGAAGAAGAAGGCAGGTGTCTGGCAAAAAATACTTTGACAATCCCACCTGCCATTGAACCCAGCATGTATTGACTATATGTGATTTTGGCTTTGTGGACTAACCCTGGAATGTAACTCTTGCATAAGTTGAGAGCTGCCTGTAATACAAAGTACAAACTCTGTGACAAAAGGCAGCAGAATGAGTTGCATGTACAATGGAAGAGCCAATGTTTAAATCATGTGCAGACCATAAACAGAAACCTTAAGTCTTCAGGAAGTATCATTTCACAATCATTTAAGAAGCACAGAGAGTATATAGAAACTGAATTCATGCAGAGGAAGGGAGAAAGAATGGGAACGGCATGAGAAAGTGGTGACACACCTGACAAGGGTCTCGGATAAATAACGTTGGCCAGTGCTTGAGGTGACGAACTAAGTGCCAGTCTTCCCCAACAGAGGCAGTCACTGACTCTGTTGCTGCTCCCACAAAACAACTCATAAATTCGTTTCCAATTCCATCACTCCACGTAGCTCTACAGGGTCACAGGTGTAACACAACACATTAGCTTTCTCTGGCAAGTCTGTTCAGGAAAACGTCTGTCCTGACTGCAAGAGTAGAAACCTCATTCTCAGGGAAATTCCTTCCATACCACTAATTACGGCACCATGCAACTTAATTCAGGAAAGTTATGGAAATTCCAGCTTTGTCAGTAGCTGATGAAACTTAATTCCAAGGGCAATTTCTGGCCTGTTGGTAACAGCAGCTCTGTGCAGCCTGACTCCAACAGTTATGGGATATGCAGGCCTGTCAGTAATAGCTGCACCATTCAGCCTGCAAATACAAAATGTATTGCCAATCTGTCAAACACCAGCAATGATGACAAGTCATTCCCATAATCGGTCATCACTAGACAAGATGGCCCATCTCCTTCTACTGAAGGAAAAAGGCAATTATGGGAAGCTGCTCAAGAATATTAATGAAAAAGTATTGTTACTGGATTCCCCCTGGCCATCTCCTCAAAACAGGTGCCAACATGTTGAAATTCAATATATAACTGATATTTGTCTATTCCACAGCAGGAACATATTTGCAGCTAGAGTTTAGGGAAGCTTTTAATGTTTAATAGACTATTGTATTTTAATATTCTGTTGGAAGCTGCCCAGAGTGGCTGGGGCGGGGTATTAATAATAATAATAATAATAATAATAATAATAATAATAATAATAATTATTATTATTATTATTATTATTACACTTTGTGGATTATTCACTTTTCAAGGTGGTGCAATTTACTGCACAAAACTGATCTTTGCAAAACATTGCTTAGTATGTGTTGTTTCTGAAATGCAATTATGTCTATATGTACTTCTAGATATGTACTTTTATTTTGCTTATACAAACCTATGTCTCTGATTCCAGAGGTACAATCACCCCTCAGAAGGGGAGGTTCTCTTTGCGCTTGAGAAATTGAATGTGTCTGTACTTAATCAGATACAACACTTCTGTTTTCAGGGTTACCTCCTCGAAGGGAAAAGAAGACCCAAAGTTTTGAGTTCCCTGAAAGGCAGAATAGGGAACATCCCTATGAAATGGTTTCATGAGCTTCCACAAAAGCTTGTCAGTCACACAAATATCAAAGTGAATTCCTTTTGCTTCATGAGGAATTGAAAAGAAATGTCAGAAGGACAGTTTCAGAGCCAACCTCCCCCGCCCCAATCTCAGAAGAGAAACATTTGAAGGACTTCCTTTTGCTCTGTAGGTGTAGCAATGCAATGTCAGAACAAACTGTTGGAAGTGCTTAGCAGTCACAAAGTTAAGATTAATATTTGTGGCAGTTGCTTCACTTCTGGTTAAGGGTGCATGAGTATGTAAGAATTCTAATGCATCAGAAAATGATTTTTGAGTTGATTTCGCGCTAATAATAAAAAATGGAGTGATAAACTGGATAGGAATAGCCATTAGTGTTCTCCGTTATGGGAGGAAGGTCTGCAGCTCAGTGGTAGAACATCTGCTTTGCATATAGAAAGTTCCTGATTCAATTCCTGGCATCTGCAGTTGGAGCTTGGAATGTCCCTCAACCGAAACCAGGACAGCCATTGCCAGTCAGTTAAGGCAACATTTTACTGGATGAACCAAAGGCTGCTTCCTGTTGTAACGTTCCTCTGTTGGAGTAACCAATTCCAGTGACGCATTCCCAACACAGAACTGCAAATTAAATGCATGTAATATATATATATATATATATATATATATATATATATATATATAGGTTTTGGTGTCTTCGGGTGTCTTCCCGTGTAAGAGTTGGGGTGTCTAGGCGACGTTTCGACGAGGTCTCACTCGTCATCTTCAGGCTGGTGCTTTCGGCTTCTTGTTACTAGAACAGAGCAGGATCTCAGTGTTTGAGTTCCTATAAATACTGTTGAGGGGGTGTGGTGTATAGCCTCCAACGTTCTGGGCAGATAGGAAGTTCCTAGGTTAATGTGCCTTTTCTTCTTTTGTTCATTAATTACTTGAGGGATATCTTGAGTGATTACTTGAGTGATATTACTTGAGTACCACTCAAGTAATCACTCAAGATATCCCTCAAGTAATTAATGAACAAAAGAAGAAAAGGCACATTAACCTAGGAACTTCCTATCTGCCCAGAACGTTGGAGGCTATACACCACACCCCCTCAACAGTATTTATAGGAACTCAAACACTGAGATCCTGCTCTGTTCTAGTAACAAGAAGCCGAAAGCACCAGCCTGAAGATGACGAGTGAGACCTCGTCGAAACGTCGCCTAGACACCCCAACTCTTACACGGGAAGACACCCGAAGACACCAAAACCTACATCCCTGTACCCGTGAAAATCTACGAAAGCATATATATATATATATATATATATATATATATATGGCAAAGCAGTTGTCTGTACCAACCATGCCATCACCACTACACTGGCCAACCAGTCATCCTATGCGTGTTCAGACTGGAAAGAGAGTGGAGAACACACAGCTGGAAGAATTAAAAAATGGCATTTAAAACCACAGATATATCCCCCAGCAACCCTGGAAATACTATGAGCCCCCCCCCCCCATCAGGGATTGTGTTGGTGATAATGCCCAAATTATCCATATGGAGACAGCCAACCAGTGCAAGTTGAGTCAGGGTTGTGTTTGGCATTTCAGCAGCATGCAGGGAACACAGAGAAAGCAGGCACCAGCTAGAGGTGCCCAGCCAAGCAAGCTCCCTGACACTGCCTGTTAAAGCAGGCCTAGCAAATATGCTGGTCAATGGGAGGCAAATGCTTTGTGTGGGATCTGGGACTACGGTGAAGTTCTGCTTCTCATGGGGACACATGGCCGTGGTTTGGAGGAGTGTTGGATTTAGCTGTGCTCCTCCCCTGTGTTGTTGTTGTTGTTTAGTCATTTAGCCGTGTCTGACTCTTCGTGACCCCATGGACCAGAGCACGCCAGGCACTCCTGTCTTCCACTGCCTCCCGCAGTTTGGTCAAACTCATTTGGTCAAACTCCCCTGTGTAGAGGTGGCCAAACTACCCATTTTAGTTCCTCTCAGTTTGTCCTTTTTCCAACCTCAAGTTCAGCCCTCCACATTTCCACATCAGTGTGTGATTTTTTTTTATAAGTCCTCATGAAAATTTGCTCACATTTTAGAGCACATTTCTTGTAATACTTTGTGCACAATTTTGCGTAATATACATATTTTTAGAAGGTAATTTCCCCTAAAAGAAGGCATTTTTTTCATGCTGTCAGGGGTTCAGAAGCAGAGACGCAGAGAAGGGAGGAGACAGAGAGCGAGGGGGAGGAATACGAAGGAAAGATGAGTGGGGATGACGAACCGAGATCGCCGAGCTTATCCAGTGAGTCCGAGGATTCCCAGAAGGGAGCGCCAGCAGTCAGAGCAAGGGGGGAAAGCAGGGGGACACCCCAGGAAGAAGGGTCCAGAGAGGAATCAGAGAGCAGCAGTTGGAGATCGGGACCCACGTACCCAGACGGGAACAGCGGGGAGAAAGGGGACCAGATATCGGGTTCCGGAGGCTTTCAGAAGGAGGGAGGGCATGAGTCAGGAGTAGTCACGCCCACCTCGGGGAGCGACGAAACGATCAAGAGGAAGGTTGAGAGTTGGGCGCGCGCGCCAAGTTCAAATGTAGCGGAAGCTGGCGCAGTAAGCAGCCCAGAGAGTGAACCAGGTCCCAAAGCCCGCCGCAAGGAGGCGGAAGGGTCAGGGGGGGTCCGCGTCAGAAGAGAGTAGGAAAAAGGAGACCCCGGGGGGCAGAAGGACCCAGAGACGGAGGGAAAGGCGCAGGAGGTGGAGCAAGGCTAGGGTATTAAGCTGGTGTGCTAGAGGCGGAGACTCAGACGGGTCTTCGCCGGTCTGACCTAGAAGAAGTAGGGCTGCATATTGCAGTTTGGAAATGGAAGCTGTAATCCAATAAAGACTCTTTTAACCTGAACGCTGGCTAACGTGGTCCTATGTGAGCTGGGACTGAGTGGCAGCCCTGACAGTAAGACCCGTCTCTTTTAAGCTTCGGACACCTGATACCTCGCAGCGGAGGCAGAAGCAGCGAGAGGAGGAAATTGGTGTTTGGGAGCGAGCTCACAACGGTTGGCAGAGATGACGGAAGCAGAGAAAATTTCAGCGCTGCAACAGGCAGTGACCCAATTGAACGCGGAGGTACAGGCATCCAAGAAAAGGGAGGAGGATGCGGCAGCCGCCTACAGAGATCTCCACGCCAGGTTTGAAGCATTGGTTAAGCATGGGCAGCCAGGACCCAGACCGGAGGGGGTTGGGTTGGCACGGAGAGCAGGAGGGCTTGTGGCTCACTTCGATGGGAATTTACAACAGTACCCCAATTTTCGAGCAGACGTAATGTGCGCACTGCAACTGCTGGCGAAAGACTTTAGGGATGAGGAAGAGAAAGTGGGGTTTATACTATCCCATTTGCATGGGGATGCTAAAGCGTGGCTACGCAATTTGTGGAGGGATAAAGATCCGGCGCTTCAGAATGCAGATGCCTTTATCAGAGCGATGGATGCGTGCTTTTTATCTACCATTGACGTGGATCTTGCCCGACGGGAGATTCATGGACTGAAACAAGGGAGGGCGAGCGTACGCCAGTATCACGCCCGCTTTTTTGCGCTGGTCAGTGCCTTGGAATGGGACCGGGATTCGCCTCCAGTCAGAGACCTCTTCTGGGAGGGATTAAGCAGTGCTGTTAAAGACGAAATTGCGAGGGGGGAGAGGCCCCGGAGCACGCAGGAGGTGGTCCAAAGGGCGCTGACTGTGGGGGTGAGGCTGGAAGAACGTCCGTGGTGCAGAGACGAAGGACGTGGAGGGCGCGAAGCAGCGAGAAGTTTCTCTTTCGTTCCCAGGGACGCTACGCGTGCGCAATCTACACCTCCGCCAGGAGGGGGAGTGGAACCTATGGAGGTGGGAGGAGCCAGGGCTCAGTCAGCTACCAGAGCCCCTGCACCGGCGGCAGTCAAGACTAAACCTCCTAGAGGGACCAGGAAGTGTTATATATGCGACAGCTCTCAACACTTGGCGAAAGAGTGTCCTCAGAGGAGCTCCAAGCACACTGCAGCCTCCGCAACGGTGAAAGCGGCCACGCAACACAGCGAACACCAGCAGGGAAACGACGATGTCTGGCTGGAGACAGAGGCACTGGGGCCCAGCCAGACGCATCACTGAAGCAGTCCCCAGCGATCTTGCAACCCACAGACCCCCTCCCACCCAAACCAGTAGTGCAACTCACAGCATCTCTCCAGCTGCCCGATGGCGTCACTATCGAAGTCCCGCTTTCTGTGGATTCTGGAAGCAACGCAGACTTTATAGCACAGGATTTTGTGGAGCAGCACGCTATACAGCTATTACCGGCCACTCTGCCCCTGCAAGTCGTCACAGTGGATGGCAGAGAGTTGCTGGGGGGGCAGGTGGTGAAGCAAACGCCGCCAATGGTGATGCGCCTTGGCAACCACAGGGAAGTCATCAGTTTTAACGTCACACGACTGTCGGACACACCAATTGTGTTGGGCATGAGTTGGCTGGACAGGCACAGTCCGACACTGGCTTGGTACCAGCGACAGCTGATCTTCGGCTCCTCTTACTGCGCAGAACACTGCATCCTGCCCGGACAGGAGGGAGAGGAGGAGGAATCACAACTGCAGTTGGGAACGTTGCAAGCAGTCCCCCACAAATACGCAGACTTTCTGGAGGTCTTCTGCGAGAAGGAGGCCGACAAGTTACCACCGCACAGGCAATATGACTGCAAGATTGACCTCCTACCAGGGGCGACGCTACCGAAGGGGAGGCTGTATTCCATGTCTGAGGATGAACTACAGGAACTCAAACAGTTCATAGATCACAATTTGGAGCGCGGTTTCATCCGGGAGTCCAGGGCAGTAGGGGGCAGTCCTGTTTTCTTTGTGAAGAAGAAGGACACGCCCCAAAAGAGGCTGGTGGTGGATTTTCGCCTCTTGAACAAGATGACCAAGCCCTCTGATTTCCCCATGCCCAGGATTGACGACCTACTGGCGACGGTGCGCAAGGGACGCGTGTTTACCAAGTTGGACCTGCGAGGGGCGTACAATCTCATCCGCATGAGGGAGGGCGATGAGTGGAAGACAGCCATGTTCACGCCTCTGGGCACCTACGAGTACAGAGTGATGCCGTTTGGATTGCAAAACGGTTCTCACTGTTTTCAAGCTTTCATGCATCATGTGTTGGCGGGACTCCTCTACAAGAAGTGCGTCTGCTTTCTGGATGACATCCTGATATTCTCCGAGTCGCAGCAAGCGCATGACCAAGACGTTCGGGAGGTGCTGGAGAGGTTGCAGCAGCATAGACTGTACGCCAAACTGGAGAAGTGCCAGTTCGACACGACGGAGGTGGATTTCTTGGGTTACAAGTTGTCGGACAAGGGGCTAGCCATGGACAGCGCCAAGGTGCGAGCGGTGTTGGATTGGAAGAGCCCGCGCAACCGGAAGGAGGTCCAGCGGTTTGTCGGCTTCGCCAACTTCTATCGCAAGTTTATCAAAGGGTTCGCGATGCAGACGGCGGCTATTACGGACACGCTAAGCTCCAAGAAAAAGAAATTCATCTGGACGGAGCAGGCAGAGCAGTCCTTTCAGGCACTCAAGCGTCTCTTCGCGTCGGAAGAGCAACTGCTGCATATCGACCCCAGCAGACCGATGCGGGTAGAGACAGACGCGTCCGATAGAGCAGTGGGAGCTGTCCTGCTGCAGAGGGACCCACAGGGGGTCTGGAGACCGGGAGCGTTCTACTCCAGAAAGCTCAGCAAGTCGGAGCAGAACTACACCATCTGGGACAGGGAGTTGCTTGCCATTCATGCAGCATTCAAAGCATGGAGGCACTTCCTGATCGGCGCCAAGCACACGGTGCAGGTCTGCACGGACCACAAGAATCTGGAGCACTGGCGCACGGCGAAGTTCCTGAACCAGAGGCAGATACGTTGGGCGGAGTTCTTTGCTGACTTCGATTTCCGAATAGAGTACGTCCCAGGCGACACCAACATCATGGCGGATGCACTGTCCCGAAAACCGCAATACCTCGAAGAGGCGACGCCAGTGGCAGCCATGCACATCTTCGCGCCAACAGCGTGGGCGTGCGCTTCAGCCACAGTAGACCTGGAGGCGGTGCGGCGGGCGTTGCAGGACGACTCATTCGCGCAGGCGAAGATGGCCGAGGTGCACAAGGGCACGGCGAAGAGCGACGAGTTCCAGATACGGGACGGCTTGCTCTTACGTAAAGGGGCCATCTACGTGCCTGGAGATGAACTTCGCGCCAAGGTACTGCAGCAGTTGCACGACGCACCCACGGCCGGGCACTTTGGCACGGAAAAAACGGTGGAATTAGTCGCAAGGGACTTTTGGTGGCCCAGACTGAGAGGGGAAGTCGCGGACTACGTCGCGAGGTGCGACACCTGCCAGAGGGCCAAGCCGGTGCACAAACCACCGGCGGGACTGCTCGAACCGCTGCAAACGCCGTTTGAACCGTGGGAGAGGGTGGCCCTGGACTTTGTCACGGATCTACCCAGCTCGAGAGGCAAGACGGCTGTACTAGTGGTGGTGGACTTGTTCACCAAGATGGCACACTTCATACCGTGTGCGAAGGTGGCCACGGCAGAACAAACAGCCAAACTGTTCATAGATCACGTGTTCAAAGTGCACGGGCTGCCGCGGTCTATACTGTCCGACCGCGGTCGCCAGTTCATCTCGAATTTCTGGCAGAAGCTGATGGGCTTCCTGAACGTCAAAATCAACCTGACATCAGCGAGACACCCGCAGACCAACGGGCAAGCGGAGAGGGTCAATGCCATCATGCAGCAGTACCTGAGATGCTATGCCAATCAACAGCCTGCGACGTGGGTGGATTACCTGCCGCTCGCCGAGTTCGCCTACAACAACACGAAGCACGTGTCCACAGGGGTGACACCGTTCTTCGCCAACAATGGGAGGAATCCCAGAACCTTCCCGGGACTGGACAGAGTGGGGGAAGGGGAACCGCAGACGGCGGACGCTTTCGCGTCTGAGTTGCAGGAGGTCCACGATCAACTCCGACGGCAGCTGGAGCTAGCGAAGCACGCATACAAGGTGCAAGCGGACAAGCACAGGCGGGTTGGCGAAGAGATCCGAGTGGGAGACTGGGTCTGGTTGGCAGCCCACGCAGTGCCGACCAGATCGTTAGCCAAAAAGAAGTTGGGGCACAAGCAACTCGGTCCATACCAAGTCGAAGCGCAGATCAACCCAGTAGCTTTCAGGCTGGTGCTCCCGGAGGGTTCCAGGATGCATCCGGTGTTCCACAGGTCGGTGCTCACTCCCTACAGGACACCTCACAGGTTCCAGGAACAGCACCGAGTCCGTCTCAGGAGCGGTCGGAGGCGGGAAGATTGCCACAGCAGGACCCCATCAACGAAGTCACGGAGATTTTGGACTCCAGATGGGGGGAAGACGGAGTGGAATACCTCCTAGCCAGGGAGGGCACCCGGGCTAGTGCTAATAGCTGGGTGCCAGACTACGCTTTGGAGGAACCCCTGCTCAAGGACGAGTTTCATGCCCTTTTCCCACACAGACCCATGCCAGCAGGCTTCTTCGACGACTGGTTGTTCACGCCCACACTTTCCTCCAGCACGTTCCATGGCTTCGACTCGGACGGGGAGCCCGCACAGCGCACACATTCCCCAGAGGGGTCACCGGAGGGTTCGGCGTCCGACACCTCGTATTGGTGGGACGATCGGCCAGAGGAGCAGTGGCGCCGGAGGTGGCTGGAGATGCCAGGTCAAGCGACCGACGCAGAGACTGACATGGACGTGTGCGGGGAGGATCTCGGTTTCGAGCACGGCGGCACTGAAATGGAGGCGGAGCAGCTCACCGTTGACGAACGCGAGGAGGAAGACTCGGAGGTCTTCAGTTGGCGGCCAGCAACGAGGAGCGAACTGTATCCGGCATTCACTCCTGTGATGATGGAGCACCCTGCAACCACCCTTGAAAGTGGGGAGGGGGGAAGGGGGGGCTTCGAGGGGGGGATGGATGTCAGGGGTTCAGAAGCAGAGACGCAGAGAAGGGAGGAGACAGAGAGCGAGGGGGAGGAATACGAAGGAAAGATGAGTGGGGATGACGAACCGAGATCGCCGAGCTTATCCAGTGAGTCCGAGGATTCCCAGAAGGGAGCGCCAGCAGTCAGAGCAAGGGGGGAAAGCAGGGGGACACCCCAGGAAGAAGGGTCCAGAGAGGAATCAGAGAGCAGCAGTTGGAGATCGGGACCCACGTACCCAGACGGGAACAGCGGGGAGAAAGGGGACCAGATATCGGGTTCCGGAGGCTTTCAGAAGGAGGGAGGGCATGAGTCAGGAGTAGTCACGCCCACCTCGGGGAGCGACGAAACGATCAAGAGGAAGGTTGAGAGTTGGGCGCGCGCGCCAAGTTCAAATGTAGCGGAAGCTGGCGCAGTAAGCAGCCCAGAGAGTGAACCAGGTCCCAAAGCCCGCCGCAAGGAGGCGGAAGGGTCAGGGGGGGTCCGCGTCAGAAGAGAGTAGGAAAAAGGAGACCCCGGGGGGCAGAAGGACCCAGAGACGGAGGGAAAGGCGCAGGAGGTGGAGCAAGGCTAGGGTATTAAGCTGGTGTGCTAGAGGCGGAGACTCAGACGGGTCTTCGCCGGTCTGACCTAGAAGAAGTAGGGCTGCATATTGCAGTTTGGAAATGGAAGCTGTAATCCAATAAAGACTCTTTTAACCTGAACGCTGGCTAACGTGGTCCTATGTGAGCTGGGACTGAGTGGCAGCCCTGACACATGCGATTTTCACTAATATTTGAATTTTGATGGACACTTTACCTCCAGTATATGCACTTGTTTATATACATAACTGGGCATTGTAAGATTCAGAGAAACGCAGCTTTTGAAGGACTGCCTTGTCTTGTTGGGTTGTTTCAGAAAGGGCAAATTAGTTAGGTTCGCCTTTAAATGTGAACTGAATTGAATTCCTCCCCATCTTTATCCCCTTGCCACCTCCATGACTCAATCCCATTTTGGCTGCTTCACCCACATATCTTCACGGACAGAACGGCTGCCCTGACAGTGTTCTGCTGGCATATCTGTGGTAAGCCTACGGAGGCGGCATGTTTTGCATTCCACCTTTGTAGCAGGGCTTCCACTGGATCCTTTGGCCAGTGGTGGTAGATGAAGACAAAATTGACAGAAATCATGTGGCAAAACCTTCAAAAGCTTTGACCATAGCAGGGGAAGGAATGGGAGAGCACCTGGACTCTGCTTCAGGTACAGTGGCACTATTACTTCAAGGGAAGTAATAGTGCCACTGTATTCTGCTCTGGTCAGACCTCACCTGGAGTACTGTGTCCAGTTCCACCTTTGTAGCAGGGCTTCCACTGGATCCTTTGGCCATGCAGCTGCAAGATTGCAAATGGCACCCTGTAGGAAATGCTCCATAATCAAAGAGAGAGACGTTTCAGTTTCCATTTTCTTGAAGATTGCAGAAATATTAATAGTGGTCCTCCTCAAGTGGCTGCTTTAGTCAGTAAAGCAGCGGATTAAATAGCTTGAGAAAGCAATATGACTTAAATAACCAGCACTTCCCTTAAAGAACTGAAGCAAATTTGTGGAACACCAGTAGGATCTTCTCCCTAATAGGATGCTGGACTTTTAATAACACTGCTACATAATGGGCAGTAGCCTAGAATCAATGTGTATGTGAGGGTACACAGATATATGTGGATCCCTAGTTAATAAAGGAAATCCCACAGTACTGCTTATCTAGGCTATTCTAATTTTCAATTAAAATGAAAACAAAGTTGCAGACAAATATGGGGACATGGCTTATAAAGGCTAGGCAGGGCTCAGTGTGCACTTCCAGCACTCTGCTCCTAGGAAGAGGGGGAGATACCTCTTCAAGCCTGGGGAAGTAGCCATTGGGGATGCCAGAGGCTGGAGTGAAAAGATTGGCATACATTACAAAATACCATACTAATGAACAGTTCAGAACATAGAATCATAGAATTATGAAGTTGGAAGGGACCCCGAGGGTCATTCTGACATAGGTTTGCGTTTGTACCCTAAATAACCCTCAACATGGTCTAATCACATGAAGAATGCTTGGAAGATGTCCAGACTTGAAAGTTGTGGTTTAACCACATGGGGGAGACTTGCATGCAGGCATCTAGCACCAAACAGCCACAGATTCCCCCCCCCCCCTTTTCTAATTTGCTGTCTGCAGAGCTGAAAATTCAGAAGAGGAACCTGGGATATCTCTGAAGCTCCACCTCCTCCTGTCTCTACCACCCTAGAGAAAGAAGCAGTCAGTTTGAGCTTCAGCAGGGAAAGGTTTTGATACAACTGAAGCAGAGGGTAATAAAACTTTACAAAACCCTGGGAAAAGCTGCTTTGATCATTCTGCCTCTTGCACTCCATAATTAACTTTCCCTTTTAACTTCCATAATTCAATTAACCTTCATTCTAATTGTTAAACTCATTTAATTACCTCATAGTTGCAAGACCATTGTATGCCTTGGCTGGCTTATTCTGCCATGTCCTTCAGCTGTACAGAGAAGTCTCCAGTGGAATAGTTTATCCTCCTTTCCATCAAATTGCCTCAGAAGTCCTTGTATTTGAATGTTTGTCTCCTTATGAAGTGGTCAGAGACAGTGACAAGAGTAATATTGCATCAACCACCAATATGAAACTGAGTTTGTGAGGAGCTTGAGGAGCATTCTGCCAATGCCTAGTAGTCACACAACCCCGGCATGGAGCAGTTGGGGTGGTGGTGGTGGTGGTAGATGAAGACAAAATTGACAGAAATCATGTGGCAAAACCTTCAAAAGCTTTGACCATAGCAGGGGAAGGAATGGGAGACCACCTGGACTCTGCTTCAGGTACAGTGGCACTATTACTTCAAGGGAAGTAATAGTGCCACTGTATTCTGCTCTGGTCAGACCTCACCTGGAGTACTGTGTCCAGTTCTGGGCACCACAGTTCAAGAAGGACACTGACAAACTGGAACGTGTCCAGAGGAGGGCAACCAAAATGGTCAAAGGCCTGGAAATGATGCCTTATGAGGAACAGCTAAGGGAGCTGGGCATGTTTAGCCTGGAGAAGAGGAGGTTAAGGGGTGATATGATAGCCATGTTCAAATATATAAAAGGATGTCATATAGAGGAGGGAGAAAGGTTGTTTTCTGCTGCTCCAGAGAAGCGGACCCGGAGCAATGGATCCAAACTACAAGAAAGAAGATTCCACCTAAACATTAGGAAGAACTTCCTGACAGTAAGAGCTGTTCGACAGTGGGATTTGCTGCCAAGGAGTGTGGTGGAGTCTCCTACTTTGGAGGTCTTTAAGCAGAGGCTTGACAACCATATGTCAGGAGTGCTCTGATGGTGTTTCCTGCTTGGTAGGGGGTTGGACTCGATGGCTCTTGTGGTCTCTTCCAACTCTATGATTCTATGATTCTATGATTTCATTGCCACACAAGCACTGCTTCTATGGACAGGTCAAAAAGCTACAGGCTGTTGCAATATCCCTTGATTCCTTGTGCATCACCAATCCATGACCAGGTGGCTGACATTCAGTTAGGTCCCACTCAGAGTAGACCCACTGAAATTAATGAACCTACATTAGTCACGTCTGCTAACTTTAACAGGTCTACTCTGGTTGGGGCTAGCATTAGATACAACCCTGGCTTTAGCAACCCAAGAACAATGTATGGTCGAAATAAATAAAAAAAATAAAAAATTGTGCAGTAGCACCTTAGAGACCAACTAAGTTTGTTCTGGGTATAAGCTTTCATGTGCATGCATACTTCTACAGATATGAAAGCTTATACCCAGAACAAACTTAGTTGGTTTGCTACTGGACAATTTTTTATTTTTTTTAATTTATTTTGACTGCGCCAGACCAACACGGCTACCAACCTAAATCTACAATGTATGGTGTCAGAGTGTATTTTATTTATTATTCAGTTAGGTTCCGCACAGTGAGTTTCATGGCAGAATAGGGATTCGAACCCAGGTCTCCTAGCCTAGGATGCTCCTTCCTACAATTCCAAACAGACCAACACGGCTACCAACCTAAATCTACAATGTATGGTGTTAGAGTGTATTTTATTTATTATTCAGTTAGGTTCTGCACAGTGAGTTTCATGGCAGAATGGGGATTCGAACCCAGGTCTCCTAGCCTAGGATGCTCCTTCCTACAATTCCAAACAGTATGCTTGTACAACTTGGAAAGAAGGAAGCCCTTAAGGAAAATGCAGTGCCCTTCTTACATATCAGATGGAAAATCTTTTTCACCTCACCTCAAGGACCACTTAGTCTTGTGGGGAACATTTTGGGAGCCACATGCCAGTGATGTGTGAGGAGCAGTGGACATGGCTCTTCCCCTTCCACAGGAAGCTACATTCCAGCCATGGAAAGGTCAGAGGTCATGCCACACACCACTCCCTGTCCTCCACAATCACATTATTTCAGACAGGCCAACAGCTGAGGAGATTTTAGTTCAGGGGTGGCAAGGGGTGTGGTGTGGCAAGGGTCAGAGAGGCCGAAGGGCCCAATAGAAGAGTTCTGGAGGGCCACCTCTAGCTGTTGGGCCTGCCGTTCCTGATGCCTGTTGTATAACACTGCCAGGATTACTGAGATAATAATATGTGAAGCGGAAAATAGCAAGCATTATTCATCCTCATCAATAAGAGCCATCTGGCTGTTTATCACCACTTGGCGACTGCACCCTCAAGCGCCTGAAAGAAGCCATTCCTGAGCAGCGCAGCTCTCACCTTACCCACAATGTTTCTTCAACAAAGACAGTTTGCACACTCAGCTGCAAGTCATCGAGTGATGTGACATCATGTGATATACCGGTATGTGTGTGTGAATCAGCCCTGAGTTTTTGCCTTACCAAATAAAACATCTCTATCGGGGCAGGAAGTCTGACGCTGCCTTTTAGCATTATTAACTCAGCTTCGATGGTATCCTGCCCCCCCCCCCCACTCGACCAGAATAAGCTGCAATGCAGCGGCTGCTAAGTAAGCAGCCTTTGGAGGTGGATGTTCTCTGTCTCCTTCCTGCGGCCTGCAGGTATCCTTGTTCTCTTTGACCTTTGGAAGCAGCCATTGAGAAGATCTTCCCGACAACACGTCAGGGAGGTTGCATTCTTCACAGCAATTACCCGTCCCTTTGCCTCTCGGGATTGCCCTTTTGCTGCAAGGTTCCAGGCAAGAGGCAAAGATTAAAGAGTGGGGGGAGATTAGTATACTAAGTCCCACTGGACATTGCACAACGATGTGTGCATGTGTGTCATTTATTTTGCCACTGGTTTCTTAAAGCTATAGCTCAGCCTTCTGGCTGGGGTTGAGGGACGCCACAGTTCAAAACGTCTGGAAGGTGCCAAGTGGGAAGAGACTGGAATATATCTTTGAACTCAAAGCCAGGTTCCTCCTGCTTGCACAACTCACCTGCAGCCCTCCAGATGTTGTTCTTGGACACCAACTCCTAACAGCCCCAGCCCCAGGGATGGTGGGAATCGCAGTCCGGCAACACCTAGTGGACCACAGGTATCCATCTCTGCTCTGTACCATCAACACCATGTGGCCCTCTAGGTGGTTTGGACTCCAGCTCCATCAGCTGCAGCCAGCCAATGGTCAGGGTTGATGGGGGATGTAGTCCAACAGCTGAAGGACACTTTTTGTTGTTGTTTAGTAGTTTAGTCGTGTCCGACTCTTCGTGCCCCCATGGACCAGAGCACTCCAGGCACTCCTGTCTTCCACTGCCTCCTGCAGTTTGGTCAAACTCATGCTGGTAGCTTCAAGAACACTGTCCAACCATCTTGTCCTCTGTCGTCCCCTTCTCCTTATGAAGAAGAAGAAGAAGAAGAGTTTGGATTTGATATCCCGCCTTTCACTCCCCTTCAGGAGTCTCAAAGCGGCTAACATTCTCCTTTCCCTTCCTCCCCCACAACAAACACTCTGTGAGGTGAGTGGGGCTGAGAGACTTCACAGAAGTGTGACTGGCCCAAGGTCACCCAGCAGCTGCATGTGGAGGAGCGGGGACGCGAACCCGGTTTCCCAGATTACGTGACTACCGCTCTTAACCACTACACCACACTGGCACCACACTTATAATAATAATAATAATAATAATAAATTTTATTTATATCCCGCCCTTCCCAGCCAAAGCCGGGCTCAGGGCGGCTAACAACAATCAAATAATCAGTCAAATAATCACACAATCTAAAAATATTTCATTATAAAAATTAATTAAATCAAATTGATGGCAACCAATTAAGCAGAATTATGTGCAGGTTGCCAGAGGAGGGAGTCAGGCTGCGCCCTGACCAAAGGCCTGGCGGAACAACTCTGTCTTGCAGGCCCTGCGGAAAGATGTCAGGTCCCGCAGGGCCCTAGTCTCTTTTGACAGAGCATTCCACCAGTTTGGAGCTGCAGCCGAGAAGGCCCTGGCTCTAGTTGAGGCCAGCCTAACCTCTCTGAGGCCTGGGACCTTGAGGATGTTATTATTTGCAGACCGTAGGTTTCTCTGTGGGGCATACCAGGAGAGGCGGTCCCGTAGGTACGAGGGTCCTAGGCCGTATAGGGCTTTAAAGGTTAAAACCAGCACCTTAAACCTGATCCTGTACTCCACCGGGAGCCAGTGCAGCTGGTATAATACCGGATGAATGTGCTCTCGCAGCGAAGACCCCATAAGGAGTCTCGCCGCGGCATTCTGCACCCGCTGGAGTTTCTGGGTCAGTCTCAAGGGCAGCCCCACGTAGAGCGAGTTACAATAATCCAGTCTGGAGGTGACCGTCGCATGGATCACAGTGGCTAGGTCAGGACGAGAGAGATAAGGGGCCAACTGCTTAGCTTGGCGGAGATGAAAAAATGCCGCCTTTGTTATAGCTGTAATCTGCGACTCCATAGAGAGGGAGGTATCGAAGATTACACCCAAACTCTTAACGGCCGGTGCTGGCACTAATTGCACCCCCGCAAGAGATGGGAGTTGCCCCCTCGATCCCATATCGTCCCGCCCCAGCCAGAGGACCTCTGTCTTCGAAGGATTTAACTTCAACCGGCTCCCACGTAACCATCCAGCCACAGCTTCCAGACATCTGGTCAGTGTGTCTGGGGCCGAGTCAGGATGGCCATCCATCAACAGATAGAGTTGGGTGTCATCAGCATACTGATGGCAACCCAGCCCAAAACTCCGGACAAGCTGGGCGAGGGGGCGCATAAAGATGTTAAAAAGCATCGGGGAGAGAATTGCACCCTGAGGCACTCCACACACCAAGGAGTGGCGTGATGACAATTCCCCCCCAAGCGCCACCCTCTGTCCCCGACCAGAGAGAAACGAGCGCAGCCATTGAAGGACTGTGCCCTGGATCCCCACGTCGGCAAGGCGGTGGTCCAGGAGTTCGTGATCGACCATGTCAAAGGCTGCTGACAGATCTAGAAGAAGTGCCCTCCATCTTTCCCAACATCAGGGTCTTTTCCAGGGAGTCTTCTCTTCTCATGAGGTGGCCAAAGTATTGGAGCCTCAGCTTCACAATCTGTCCTTCCAGTGAGCACTCAGGGCTGATTTCCTTAAGAATGGATAGGTTTTATCTTCTTGCAGTCCATGGGACTCTCAAGAGTCTCCTCCAGCACCGTAATTCAAAAGCATCAATTCTTCGGCGATCAGCCTTCTTTATGGTCCAGCTTTCACTTCCATACATCACTACTGGGAAAACCATAGCTTTAACTATACGGACCTTTGTTGGCAACTGGGTTCCCCTTATTTTCCAGTGGGATGGGTTATTAACTGACTCACCAACTGCATACATGGGAAGTGGGGTGGGTTGCTTTTCCTGTAAAACTCTCAAAAGCTGTTTAAAAAATGTTTATACTATTCCACAAAAGAACTTTATTTTTGGTGTGTATGCTCTGTATTTTATTACTTTAATTTTTTAAACAATTTTAAAATTGGGGGGGGGGGGTTAAAATGCAAAACTGTTACATGAAGGTATGGGAATCAGCTGTACTAGAACAATTGACATATAAACTGGAAACCTCTAGAGGTCCAACAAGTAAGGACAAATTTATTTCTGTTTGGTATGAGTTTGTTGTTTTTGTGAATAATGGCTGTGGATTAAAAAAAAAGTAACTAAAATAAAGTAGGACTGTGTGCAGAACTTTACAAACGAAGGTTATCTGGAAAAGCATCTCATCCCACTGGAAAATAAGGGATTTCCATGGCAATTGTGTCCTTAGTTTTATAGGCTTGTATATTTTCTATTTCTATTGTATAAAAAGTCTGGCATGTATTACTGATGTCTCTGGCACCTCTGTGTCTCATAATTGTTTTCTGTGATGATTATGTTTTAGGCCTTTTATTTTACTTTATATAAATCTGGACAAAGGTGACATGCCAAAGTATTTGTGTGTGTGTGTGTGGGGGGGACTTTCTGGATGCCAGCATAGCTTGTTGCGCCCAGCAGCGAACCTTTCCTAATCCACATCTCCACCCTCCAATGGGGCCAAATGCAAGACCGTGTACAACATTCTGGCTTCTGGTGCTGCTGCGTGAATAAGGTGGGAGGGGCAGAATTTCTGCGAAGGACAGCAACTTTCTATTAAATGCAAATGCCCTGGTAATTAACATTGCTGGGAAAGGAATGGTGGAAAGCACCTGACAGCTAAATGAGAGCTTGCTCAAATACATTTCCTTGTGCTTTGCCTTAGCATAGCAGGCTACTTTCGTATGCTGTCTGTATGAAGCTTTTCTCTTCTTTGCTTCAGGAGGAATTCCAGGTACCTGGATCTTGTTTCCTTATCTAAGGAACCATTAGAAATCCCTTAGCACGTGTCACATTCCAGGTGAGGCATGTTGTTTGTTCCTCTTGGGGCAATAGCTGAGGGTGGGTGGGATTTCCATTTTGACTGCAGCGGAGGAGTGAAAGAGTCAACACCCCCATCATCTATGTACTTAGTTTGGACTGTCCCTCTCCCTATGCCCGAAATCTTCTTTGTTACATTTACATCCTGCCTTTCTTCCAAGGAATTCAAGGCAGCGTACATGATCTGTCCCCTCTAACCTTTTATCCCAACAACAACCCTGTGAGGTAGAGAGAGTGTGGCTTGCCCAAAGGTCACCCAGTAAGCTGAGAGGGAATTAGAATCCATGGCCCTCTGGCCCTAGTCGAACATTGTGCAGTGGTACCTCGGATTAAATACTTAATTCGTTCTGGAGATCCGCTCTTAACCTGAAACTGTTCTTAACCTGAAGCACCACTTTAGCTAATGGGGCCTTCTGGCTAACGCGTCGCCGGAGCACGATTTCTGTTCTTATCCTGAAGCAAAGTTCTTACCCTGAGGTACTATTTCTGGGTTAGCGGAGTCTGTGACCTGAAGCGTATCTAACCTGAAGCGTATGTAACCCGAGGTAGCACTGTACTGGCTCATGAAACAAAGGAAGGCAGACTTAACTTTAGGAGAAAATAGGTCTTCTGTTTTCTTTATCAAAGTTTTTTTTTTAATATAAAAAAGAATGACAGGCCATGAAGGTTTTGGCTTAACCCAAGAGCAGCTAACGCTTTTTGGTCCAAGGGCCACATTACCTGTTGAACAACCCTTGGAGGGCCGTAAGGCCAGTGGTGGGTATGAATGATGCAAAGTGGGCGTGGTCAACTTACACCACACACACACCCCCCAACATCACAAAGGACACCCCCCCCAACATCACAAAGGAGGAACAGCACCTCCCCACCTGGGACCACAAAGCAGCCGTTCATTAGCACTCTTTAATTCTCCAGAGTCTGATTCTACCCCTCAGTGGTGCCCAACCCAGCACATTCATCCCTTCTTACCCGTGCCTCTCCCTCTGCTGAATAGTGAATACAATAAAACTCCTTGACACAGGAAGCGTTCAGCTTACCAAACTCCACAATGCGCCATGCGTTTTAATGGGTTTTGTCATCGCCACAGATGTCGGCAACAACACGTCTTCTTAGTTCTCACCAGCCACGTAGATTGGCCAAGCACACAACATTCTGCAGTTACACATGGGGCTGGGATGGACGTGCCAAGCAGTTCACTCCACGTCTGGGAGTAATTTTCTGAATGGCAAATGTAAATTGGGAGAGGGCAGCCCGTCGCAAGGCAGGCAGCTGGGCTCTTAGCACACCTGAAGAAGGAGCAGCAGGGCTCTTGAATCTTCCAACAGGCCTAAAGTTAGGCCTTCCCCATGGCTCACTGGGAGCAGATTGCCAGGCTGGGAGAAGGGGATGCAAAGAGAGTAAAGGATAGGGATATGCCCCTCCTCCATTTTGTGCTTTAAAACACAGGGGTAAGTGTGACTTCTGCATTGCTTCCGAACATCTAATTCTTAATTTTGGGTCGTGCTCCAAGAGACACGGAACGAGCGAGAGGAAGCTGATTATTTCCCTGAAGCTTTAGTGTACCTGCTCTACTGCTTTTGAAGCACGATGCCCTGTCCACTGTCAGGCAGAGTAATTGTGCTTATAGTTTCATTAAAGTGCAAGAGTCTACAAGCGCCACTATAAAAATGATTATAAGTCCTGAAGGGGAACACATTCTCCTTAAGGGGCTTATAATCATTGGCACGCTGGCGCTCCGTCTTGAGGAGGAGACGCTGATGAGAGGCTGCCTGCATCTTAGCAGTTACTTAATTAAAAACCACAGGGTAGATCCTGTCATTGGGTACAGCTCTGAGCAAGGGATGGTGCGTAAATGCCCCACCCGAGGAGTAGCCCTGGGAAGCATTTGCTCCAAAGACGCTGAGTCACGGGCATCACGGCACATTTAATGGGCTGGTCTGAGCGTATTTATCCCAAATCACCGTGGCAAAAGTGTTTAAGACAGCTGCTTCAGAATTGGGAATGGGACAAGGAGGAACTGGATTTATCCAACTCACAGCTCTTTGAGGGGCAAGGCTTCTAGGCTGTTAACAGGTTCACGAAAGGCGGAAATGGAACAGGTGTAGATTTCCCCATATGGAGAATATGGGTGTTAGTCATGGGTGGTGGCTCTGTCGACTCCAAGTTCAGAGGCAGGATTTCACTGGAGAATAGCAGCAGCAGACAGTCCTGCTAGTGGCCTTTCCAGAAGGCTCTGGTTGGACGCTATGGGAAATGGGAGGTGGGCTGGCCTAAGACATTTTGCTGGCTGAGGTAGAATAGCATATCATTTCCACCTTCAACCCCAAGGTGAATAGGACCTGCTTGTGGGCATTTGGCACCCTGAGAGCATGGTGATGGACTAGATAGGTCAGGCACAGGCAAACTCAGCCCTCCTGATGTTTTGGGACTACAACTCCCATCATCCCTGACCACTGGTCCTGTTAGCTAGGGATGATGGGAGTTGTAGTCCTAAAACATCTGTTTGCCTATGCCTGAGATAGATCTTTGATGGACCCAACAGAGCCTTTCTTACTTTCTAAGAGTAGCCAAGGCCAGCCAAGTGATTTTGGCACTTGAGGCACAAACCCCACAAAGCCTTGCTACCCCTCACCCCCAGGAGTATAAATAAGCAACAATAAATTAAGTAACTCACATTCTCCTGCCCTTTCATGACAGCCAACACCAGCTGTTTGAGGCAGCTGCTTCGCTCTGCCTAATGCATGGACTAGCCTTTCAAAATGTCCTCCTCAATTGTCCTTCTCCCCACATTTGCTGGGCCCAGTGTCATTTCATATGCAGTCAGCCCCTTTGCTGTAGGCTTCTGAGGCCAGAGCTGTTAGTTCCCATTCCTGGCAGTTTCCCAAACTTAAGGATGTTCAATATAATGTTTGTATTCCACAGGTGATCTGTTGCTCTTATTATAAGACTCAGAATAGCTGCAACTCAAGCAGCAACAATGAACTATTTAATTTGGCAGGCACTGGGGGAACAGAGTGGAAGCAGCGTCCTGATATTTTACGTTTGAACAACCAAGGAGCAACTCAAGTTAGCCACAGCCTGGGTCTTGCCACATGGTATGAAAGCAAAAGATGCTTATTCCCAATGAATATCACTAGCTGTCGCATGTAGATGTGCACTTAGCAAGGACTGGAAGCCCAGCCAAAAATTAAGATCCCAAATATCTTACTGAGGACTTCCTGCTCATAAAGTTTTGGGGCCTCATGAAGCCAGTGTGGTGGATCAAGTGTGGGGTACTGGTTAGAGTCTTGGACTAGCACCCGGAAGACCAGGGTTCAAATCCCCACTCAGCTATGAGGCTCACCCACTCACCCACTTGGGCCGGTCATTCTGTCTCTTAGACTAACCTACCACACTGGGTTGTTCTGAAGACAAAATGAGTAGGGGTGTGTGTGTTACTTTGACATTCTTGGAGGAATGATGCAATATAACAGCAATAAATAAATAAATACAGTGGTATCTCGGGTTACAGGCGCTTCAGGTTACAGACGCTTCAGGTTACAGACTCTGCTAACCCAGAAATAGTACCTCGGGTTAAGAACTTTGCTTCAGGATGAGAACAGAAATTGAGTGGTAGCGGCACGGCGGCAGCAGGAGGCCCCATTAGCTAAAGTGGTACCTCAGGTTAAGAACAGTTACAGGTTAAGAATGGACCTCCAGAACGAATTAAGTTCTTAACCCGAGGTACCACTGTAAATAAGGAGCATCTCTCCTCTTCCTTCTCCTCCTCCTTGCTGCTGTTGAAAGACAAGCTTTGGGGAAAAGGAAGCAGACGAAGTGGGAAGGCTCCACTTTATTTAGGACTCCTAGCAAACATCAAAGGGATGTTTGTAGAGATAGTAAAAAAATGTGTTATTTCTCTTCCTCTGTGTGTGTTTGTGGAGTTTTCCCAATTCTAAAGCTCAACAACATGGCATTGGTGTTCATTCGTGTGCACTTTTTAATGTGTCTGTACACTGGGGTCAGGACTCAGAGATTAACTGTAGCTCTAGAGGCGCTGAGGAGAGAACCAAAACCCCCATAAATGGCAACTCTAGTACATGCATTCACACATGAGCCACAGTTAAAGGATCAAAAATGTCAAATTCTTCCCCCAAACGCAAACTACACTAGGGGAAGCAATTTACCAGGGGCAGGTACCAGAAAATACAGATAGTCCCAGGTCAATAGTTGAAGCATTTGTCTTCTGCTGAAGAAGTTTGATGCCGCTTTTGCCTTAAAGGATGTAGGAAAGTATGGCTCATCGTTTGATGACAGAGAATGACGGAGAAATTATCTCCTTTGGCTACATAGCTGCCTGCCATCAACAAGAATGGGGAAAGGCACAAGCAACTCCCGCTGTATTGTTCTCCATCCGAGTAGATGTTGGGACTGCCATTTTACACACCAATGGTCAAGAAATGCTTGCTTAGGGGGACAGGCATCTCTAGGGAACGTGAATGAGTACCTTTCATACCCACATCTCCCAGCAGATGTCACCTTAATGCAGAGCGAGGAAAGTGAGGGAAAAATAACCAGTGTTACCTGCAAAAGATTGTATCTATGCCTTCTCATTAAAGACATGGTGAAATGGCACTTGCTCCTTCGGTCGCAAGGAATTCCTGCAAATAGCATGCAATTGTTCACATATTGAAATGGTTAGCCAAGGGCAAAAATGAATTGTATTGCCATTAATGTGTACCAGAAGAGCAGTCTGAGATCTGGCCCATGAGCTTTTGAAATCCCCATGTAGTAGGAAAACGGCAGCAGTTGATAACAAGAGGATGTGCTCATGAGTAGCTGCTGTATCTGACAGTTTGGTCAAAGCTGAATGCCACAGTAAACTCACAGGGATGGAAGCCAACTTTCAGAGTCATTCCTAAGCTTTAAAAAAACCAAAACCTCATATTTATTTCATCTGGACATTTTGGAAAGCAATTTTCTGCCCCTTTCGACTCATCTACACAAGTGGTTGCCCCCTCCCCCACTTTCAATCTGAGGGAACTTCAAATGTTGCTCCCATTCACTACAAGGTCAAACTGATTATGGAAATAAAATAGCAGAATTTATGGTCATCTGAGCACTCAAATACTGCTCTTGCATGCAGCTTTAAAGAGACCCCCCCCCAATATACACTCAGAGACCCCAATTATCCAATCTGAGTATACATGAAACAAACCCTGATAATCTCTTTTTGTGCAGGCAGGGGGGAAGATTAAGGTTGTATAATGAAATATTCTGAAGCCATCTGATAATAAATATAAGCTGCATCTGGGCCAGGAAATAAAAACCAGAATCTCAACCCATAATTCACTCTGATGTATTTTATTTCAATCCAATGCTCAGAGTCGGTTCATCCCTTACTTGGAAGAAAGGGGAAATGGTACACCTCTGGCTGCAAACCTATGTGTACTTACTTGGAAGTAAACACCATTAATGGATCTTATTCCTGAGTGAAAACCCATAGGAGCAGACTGTCACTCATGCTGCTGCTTCTCCATTCCTGTGTAATGCGCAAACTGGCTCCTAAGGTATTTTCATGTGTATCGTGAAAAAATGCATTTAAATAGCTCTCATGTGGCTGGCGTATTATTCATGCAGAGGCTGAAATAGAAGACACAGAAGATATACATCTTGGTCAACGCTGGCTTGACATTTGCAGTGGAACTGATTCAATCCTCATGTGTGATGATGACCTTAGTGTGTGTCCACAACAAAACGGTCGCCGCACGAGAATCACTGACAATGGATGCACAAGTACCTAGGGGGTCTGCTTTTTGCACTCCCATTGCAATGTCTGAAATGATTTGCGCATGGGTGATGCAGAGGCTTCAGGTGGACAGATCATACATTCTCTCTGTAGGAGTTCCCCACTGGAGATGATGATGCCTGCCATGATGAGTTGCTGCATAAAAACCATTAAATTATATTAAACAGAACCTGCCCCAAAACTTTCAAAGGGGGTGTATTAGCAATATGGACACTGAATGGCCATTTCAGTGCATTGGTTCTTTTTGAATAGCCACAGGAAATCATTGGATATAGTAGTCAGCTAAGTTTTACTCAGAGTAGACCCAGGGAAATTAATGAATGCTGCTAAATTAGGTCCATTGAATACCACCCTGGATGTTTTAAGGCCCACCTTAAAATCAGAATACAGTATTGGAAACCATTGGTTGTTTTTAGGGACCATCTTCAAACGGGGATACAGTCGTACATTGGATCCCAAACGCCTTGTGAGTTGGACGTTTTGGCTCCCGAATGCCACAAACATGGAAGTGAGTGTTCCAGTTTGCGAACATTCTTTGGAAGCCAAACATCTGACGCGGCTTCCACGACTTCTGACTGAGTGCAGGAAGCTCCTGCAGCCAATCAGAAGCCACACCTTGGTTGTCAAATATTTCCGGAAGTCGAACGGGCTTCCGGAACGGATTACGTTTGAGAACCAAGGTACCACTGTATCTCCAAATGATTAAAGCCATGGTAATGAGTTCAGCTAGGGGTGCTGGGGGGCTTAGTAACACAGGTAATATAGGAAGCTACATCATGGTAACTCAAGTCCATGGGTCCATCTAATTCAGTACTGTCTATGCTGACTGGCAGAAGCTCTCCAGGGTTCCAGGCAGGTGTCTTTCCCAGCCCTGCCTGGAGATGCTAAGGATTGAACCTCACACTTTCCATGCACAAAGCATGTGCTGTGCCATGGATAGGAGAAAGCAGAGCATGATGGTGCTTTGATTCTTCAGACAAGGGGCTCAGAAGCCTGGGCCCAGTTTAATGGTGCAGTGTGAGAAAGCCAGGAACACTAGGAGTGCAGTAACAGTTCAGACTTGGCGTGCATATTGGTAACCGATTCTGGAAAAATAATACAAAAAACTAAATCTGCTGGTCTTGGCTTGGTCTTACTCACTGATTTTTATCATTGCTCCCTTGTTTGCTCTGCCTTGCATAGGTTCCAGCAGGTTCGGTTGTCGGCGTCTAAATTTCTGGCACTGCAAAGGTTTCCGGATTTAGGCTTTTGGAAGGTGGAAACTATTCTGGACCAGCTGCTTAGTAACTGTTTTGCCTGCATCAGTGTGTTGCTGTCTTTTAGTCATCCATTCTGACTCACGTGGTAGCTGGAGTCAGCCTGTCCACCAAGGCCTGGTTTTCCCATCAGGGATGATAGTGCCCCTCCTTGCTGTTTGCAACATGCCTCGGGTAATCTTGTAAACCTCCAAACATTCAGTGGGGATGCGTCACTCCCTTCCATTGATAATAGGCACTGATGCTGATGCACACTTTGCGTGCAACCTCTAAAAGGCAGAATTGGTTACGGACACCATGAAACTCCAGTTGATGAAAACTCATCATGCTGTTCAAGTAACATACACATCAGAGATTCCTTTTTTTGTGTGATGCTTCAGAGGTCTGCCTCAGCGGTCACTGTAGCGGGGAGCAAAGATTATTTCAGAAGCACCCCCCCTTTTACAACTTTGATGCTGAATTCATAAAAGAATTGAAATGCAGTGATTCCCAAACTTGTATCTGGTAAATTCTACCAGTGAACTATTTTTGGTCTTGCACAGTGATGCCTGATAATCCCCCCAAAAGCAAAGGTACTCATGTTAATCCATTAGGGTGGGAAATCTCCAAAGTCCACAATTGGGTAATACCTTTATTAGAACCAAGCAAAATGAACTGTGGATGGATAATCTCAGCACCTCACCTGGGTATCATTGGTTGGCATCATGATAAACTATGGTTTATTCCTGTAAGACCAATTGCAGTCATTAACAGTCGTCAACAGGTTTACCACACCTATCAGCCAATCTCCCATTCCCACCACCCTTCTGAGTAATACCCCTCCCCACCCTCTCACTATATATGAGGGTCTGGTGACTTCTGTTTCAGTGTATCTGAAGAAGTGTGCATGGACACGAAAGGTCATACCAATAACAAACTTAGCTGGTCTCTAAGGTGCTACTGGAAGGAATGTTTTTATTTTGTTTTGACTACACATAATTAATGTCTTTTTTACATTGAGTTGTTGTTTCCTTTACATTGAAATTAGTGTAAGTTACATGTTACACGACTTATGTAATTAAATTAAATAGTGGACAGTGAGGTGAATAATGTACAATTTGGCAGAAACCAAACTGCAGCGGAAGGGAGACAGTGATGATTGTGATAAATACAGATAGGAATGGAAATTGCTGTGTTCTTACATCTCTAGCCTTAACGATGGTTTGCTGAAACAAGCCAGCTTTATCAACCACTGTTTGAAGTTTGCTTGCTTCAAAAAAGCCAAAAGATTAACCACAGCTGGAGATTAGATGATATGGCAAGCTGTCGTTAAACAGAAATAAAGGTCCTTCTCATGGCTGTGCTAGAGATGGATTGGGGAACATGTGAGCTCAGGGAGAAACTAGTTTCATTCACAACATGAGAAACTGTATTATGTGGTGATGTCCAAAGACAGACATTATTTGGACAGATGTCCAAAGACAGACATTTTCTGTATCTTTTTGCTCCATTTTAACCCTGCCTGCTTCTGACAGCTTCATGCCCTACCAACCCAGTGGAAAGCACTGTTTTGGTATGTTGAGAATTGCTTGTGAATGACAATGACCTTTTCAAGGTGGATCCCCTATACCTGCTATTCAGCCCTTGATTAAAAAACTTAAAACTAAAGCTTAAAACTGTACACACCCAATAGAGGAGTGTTAAATTAATTTAGCTCACAAGACAAGGATTAATGAATTAGCAGCACAGGGGTCTTTGGGAGTGTGGATCTGTGCGAATCATAAAGATGCACTTTCCCATTAACCTCGACACAAAATGTGTGGCCGAGTCCCTCTTCACTGCATGGAATGTTTACTGCACTGGGGCTGAGATCAGATACATATATGGAAATTGTGCAGAGAGCCTTTTGATCCAGGAATTGGATTGGAAAACTCCAGAGGCCCCTTCTAAGGTTATCATCTGCGATTAGGAGTTCAGATGTAAGCCATTTGTGTATGTGGAGGCAGCAGCGGAATGCCTTTTTTATGCATTAGCTCCATGCAGTACAGGTCTGTTCCAATCACATCTTTCTCTCTTTATTTTTCAGGCTTGATGAGAAAAGCTGCTTGCATTTCCTTGTATGACATCCTGAGAGCTGCCCGCACTGGTCTGTGTTTGCTGTGTGTGTCAGGTTAAACTGCAGGCTTTTGGGGGGCTGGCCCTGCTAGGGTCAGGGTCATGACAAGGCAGCAAACTGACCGCTGTTGAAAGCCCTAAACAACTCAGGCCCCAAATACCTGAAAGCACCCCTCTTTCTCTACCCACTTCCTCAGCAGAGGGGGCCCTCTATAGTCCCACCACCCTCAGAGGTTCAGGGGTGGTGGTGGTCCAAGAGAGAGCAGCCCCTAAACGGTGGAACTCCTCACAGAGGTTCATCTGGCATCTTCCTTATACAGCTTTTGGCAAATGCTGAAGATATACCTCTTTACCTCAGCTTTTGACACCTAAGATTACATTTTTTTAGGACCCACCCTATTTTTGTGATTTTAAGTTGTTCCAAACTGTTTGTAATATTGTGTTTTAATTGTTGTAACTTGCCTTGGGGCCCTAGGGTGAAAGGCAGGTAGTTAATTTAATAATAATACTTGGTGTGGTTTTGTTGCATTTTCACTGCTGTGGAGAGGAAATGGCTCTTCTGAAATTTTCTGCCTTGTGTGCAGAAACATCTTGGCTTGGAAGGGATGGGGCTGATTTGCTGCTCCACCTCAGGGAACGAAATGCCTCGGGCTGACCAGCCCTGTATCAAGAGCAAATGGAACTAACCAGGTACCATAAAGAGAACAGGAAGTGTTGGGACTAGAAATTGGGGCGAGGGTGGTCTTCCTCCTTACCGCAGCTTACTGAGAGCGGACTTGTGTGAGCACAGCAAGAACTGAATAAAGTTCTGATGCGTAAAGCCTGCACGTTCCTTCAGTTAATGAAACAGACCCTGAGGCCCAACTCAGGAGGTGTCCATGCGCATTCTTGCCAATGTGGCAGGTAAGAGGCCAGATCGCAGGAAGAAGCATGTATTCTTAGACTGAAAGCATGCTGCAAAGCATTTCAAGAGGCAGTGGCAGAATAAACAGGTATGTGGGGTAAATCTCTTGATTGGAGTCTTGAAGGTACCTTTGTACCTGCTCACTTCCACTACTAAATATAAGGAAGGACCCCTCCCCACCCTTTTCTCACACAGCATTATGTGTATAAAGGGCTTAAGTGAAATAAATATACTCAGTTGTAATGTTCTGACATTTTGGCCACCTCATTTCTGCTAGTGATGGCTTGTGTTTCAAAACATGCCTGTATCCTCCATCTGCGTATCGTGGTCCGTCAAGGGCCTGCCAATCCTTCTGTTTTTGCTGCCTGCAGTCTTTGGCAAACACTCGTAGCCGAGTAAGATTGTCTTCCATGAACGGTGTGTTCGTAAGTGACTGTGGAGGCCAATTCTGGATCCACACGTCCTTCCACAGTGGGGACATAGGTTTCCGTCCTTTTCTCTTAGCTTGTTTTCCCCTTTCATCCTGAGTTTGTGCTTCTTCAAAGTCCATGACACCTTTGGTAAAGGCTGTTCTCCAGTTGGAGCGCTTGCAGGCCAGTGTTTGCCAATTGTCTGTGCTTATACTACATTTCTAAAAAGATTCTCCTTGAGAGCATCTTTAAACTTCTTTTGCTGTCCGCCAGTATTTCACTTTCCATTCTTAAGTTGGAAATGGAGTAGTTGCTTTGGAAGACGATAATCAGGCATCCGAACAACATGACCAGTCCAGTGAAGTTGATGTTGAAGAATCATTGCTTTGACACTGGTGATCTACTGCTGTCTGCAGGAGACACACACACACACACACACACACACACACACACACACACACCCCTCCAAAGGCACTGATCTACTGCCATACCAGGCAGGTGGGAAGTTTTTGGTGTGGTGGATCACAAGTTATGCAGGCTTCTTCTAAAGGGCGGTCCCTTTGGCCTAGTCTCCGGTACATACTGGACAGATGTGGCTATCTAATAGAGGAATCATGGCACTCTGCACATACTCAAAGGCACAGAATTTGGCAGGACACAGAAACCGGGTGTGATGGGAGAGGAAAGGTCCATAACTTCCAGGAACGGAGGTGCCTAAGGGACTAAAATGTCAAGCGGCAGCCCTTGTAAGAGGACCTCTTGACTTGTTCGTCTGCAGCAGCATATTCTGTGGAGAAGGCAGCCAATGTTGTTTCTCCTTAACGAGCTACTCTGGAGTGCCAAGCATATTATGTAAGAAAACTGACTGTGAGCAATTTCCCTAATCAGGTAAAGAAATTGCATAATGAGCTCAATCATAATCATTTTCTTTAAGGCTCGTGTGATGAAAAAAGATGCCATTCCAACAGGGCCTTATGTAACAGCCAACCGTATCAAGCAAGGATTATTGCCCAGAAAACTCTGATGATGTGCGTAGTGCAGGCTAATTATTCCAGGTTGGGGACGGTGGTTCCAGCCAGAAGTGCTCCCATTACTATTGGCTTATTAGATGTCATTATCATGATTTGCCAGTCTGCAAATGCTCCAGCCGGAGAAATATACTCATGTACAAAGAGTGGGTGGCTTTAAAGACTGCACTGAGGTCCCCCTATTTCATGGCAATGTAGAACTGGGCAAAACGGTTGAGTTAACTCTTTCTGTCTTCCACCCAGCAGAATTAGACATTAGATACTGAAGAGCAAGCAGCCTTTGCCAACTCTTTCACACATACAAGGAGCTGGATCTATGATGCCTGAGCTTCTCTCCCCCTCCTGTGGATTCACTTCAGGACAATGCGTTCTCTGTTAGCTTCCATCTTGCCATCTCTAAATAATGATGCACCTCACCAGATTTGGGGAGGGGGTTATAGCACAGTGGAAGACCACACAGTCTGTTTGCAGAAAGTCGCAAGTACAATCCCCAACATCTTGAGATAGGGCTGGAAAAGATTCCTGTGCGAAAATCAGCGAAAATCTCTGCCATTCAGCGCAGTAATTGGAATGGACAATCTATCAATTCCTGTTTCTCTCTCTCTTTTTTTTCAATTTTAAGTTCAGTTTGTGATTTTTTAAGAAAGTCTGCATGAAAATCGACACACGTTTTTGTACACCTTTCTCTTAGATATACATTTTTTGTGAGCACAAATTTGCCTAAATTCACATTTTTGCTATCGGAACTCTGTAAGCAGACATGGGCTAGTAGCGTTCATTCCACAGTTACTGAAATAATGCTAAGAAGGCAGTAATACGTTGTGAAGACCCTCAAAAGCAGTGCCTAAATAAACCTGATGTCTTGGGAATTGGGATTGGCCAGAAAAAAATCATTCCCATTCCAATACCTTTTGGCCTGTTTGTTTTTCTATGAAATGTTTATGCAGCTTCCCTATAAACCCTTGCACCAAGTGGCATTCTTTTTTGTCCAGCTTGGTATAGTTTTGCGGACACCCACGGCTGCTCGATGACACATATATACCATGATTCATCAAGCACTGATATTCCCATTTGAGGTACTGAGAGATTGCGAACTGAGCTTTTTTAAAATAAAAAAATTCCTTCCAGTAGCACCTTAAAGACCAACTAAGTTAGTTCTTGGTATGAGCTTTCGTGTGCATGCACACTTCTTCAGATACCTGAGCTTTTTTAAAAAAAGAAAGAAAAAGCTGCATTAGGAAACTGCTTTCTACAGACTACCAAGTCTGACCATTGGCCCAGCTATCTCAGTTTTGTCTACATAAGGAATAGGAGTCCCCAAAAACCTGCGAGAGCACTGAGCATTTGGGGCTCAGTGCTGTCTCACAATTTCAGGCCAAGATCTCCCCCTGAAAAAAATGGGATTTTCTGGGTCCACGTTTTTTGGTACTGTGCCATGCCTGGAAAAAGTGCTTTTTTCAGATCCACGATCTTGTGCGGGTCATGTGACTCCCGTGGGAATGTGAACCCAGAAGATGGCACCTCGACCCTGGTCCGTGTCACGTTGGAGGATATGCCATGCACCCAGACGCCCTGTGAGCAAAGGAAGAAAGGGGGGGGGAATAGTTGTAAAAGGGCAAAAGGAGACCTGGAGCTTAGAGCCATCTTTCCCATAGGGCTTAGTGGTGCATTGCGCCAGGGCACTGGCCTCTCAGGGGTACCCCAGCGAGTGGGGGAGCTGCACGGCTTTTGCCGGTGGCCTCCCCTTTCCCTGCACGCCCGCCAGCTCCGCTCCACCCCGCCCCACCAACCATATGGCTGGCGGGCGCACAGCTTCCCTCCCAAGCCTCTGTGGGGATTGCTCTCCCGCAATGGGATGGGGGAAGAGTTGCGCCCCCCGGTGGCTGGCGGTGCACAGCTCCGCCCCCCACTATTTGTGGAAATTCGGGGGCGCTAGGTGGATATTTGCACCCCAGCACCGCATCTGCTAAAGACAGCCCTGCTGGAGCTTGTTGCAAAAGATCTGGGGCTCACCCCCTAACAAGGCCCCAGCTTCTCTACTTCAGAAATGATTCTTCATAATTATGCTTCAAAAACACATTCTGACAGGATGCCTAATTGGATAACCTTATCCCACCTAGCATTGATGTCAGGCTGCTCTCCAAGCAGCTCGGGGCTCTTTATGAAGTAATAGAATTTGTGCAAAACAAGTTGTAACCCTGTTTTTAAGGAGTTATTTCAGATTAAGGTGCCAGCCCTGGCTTAAATCTTGGATAATCAGCATATAGCCCCAATTTCACAAGCTTGATGCAGTGGCACAGCAGAGTCTTCCACTACTCTTACGGGCCGGTGGTAAAGTGTATTTCTAAAAGATTTGATCTCTTGCAGTGAAGCTGAGTATTACATGCTCAATCCTGCAGAGCAAGGTGTGGGAGGTAACAGGCACAGGTAAACACTGAGTGGGAGAGCAATGAACCCTACAGGCAAAGTCAGATGTGTACAGTGCATGGAAGGGCATGTCACCCAGGCATTCCTGCATGCTAATCCCAAGATGGCAACCCAACCTAGAATGTAATTTTAGCACTGCAGTGTCAGAGCCCAACAGAGAAATGTGTATACTGCAAAAGTCTTTAAAAAGCCACAAGGCAATTTGAAACATGTTTGGCAGGTCTCATTAGATCAAGCGGGCTTCTGAGATTAAAACGAGGGGCTGTTTGATTTGCAACTAACTTTTTGCTTCAGCAGTACTTGTTATGGGATCAAGATGACACATACATTGGACACTCGGGTTGCAAACGTGATCCGTGCGAGATGCACGTTCACAACCAGCAGCGTTCACAACTCGCAGTGGCACGTCTGCGCAAGCGCGGGTTGCAATTCAGCGCTTCTGCCCATGCGCAAAGCCCGACCGCTGAAACCCGGAAGTAACCTGTACTGGTACTTCCGGGTTTCGGCGGGTCCGTAACCCAAAAAAACACAACCTGAAGCGTCTGTAACCCGAGGTATGACTGTACAACAAAACTGAATGAAATCTTTATTGCTAAAAGCTATAAGCTGTCACAACTGGTCACAATGTGTAAAATACAAATAATTAATTTAAAACTGAACAGCAACAACAGCAAAGCAAACATACAAAAATGCAAGAATCACACCTACATAAGTACTCCACTTTTCACACTCCCCGTCTTGGTGCCAAATTTGGGACTATATGACTTGTAAATTATTGCTTTAAAGATTGCTCTCACCTGGAAAGATATGACTTGGTCAGTTTTGTTTCATTTCTGCTGCATATTTGTATATGGATTCCATATTAAAGATTAGATTCAACTTGGGTATACTGTTAGATCACCCTTAATAAGCACGGTATGGAACCTTGGGGTTATGTTTTCATTTTGCACGGTGTTTCTTAAGTTAGACCTAGCATGTAGACTCACCCCTGGCACAAAAAGTATCTTGCATCTTTATCATGATTAACAGAGCTGGAACTTCATTCATCTTTTCTCCAGTCATCTGGCTTAAGATAAGACGGATGCCTATCCAACATTCCTTGAAAATATCTGGGGAAAGAGGTTGCACAACAGGTGGCTGGGCTGTTCTGGTCCTGGAGCAAGAGTTCTGAAATGTTGACACTGTACCATGGTATGTACTTTGTACGTCATTATTCTTGTGTCAAGGCATGATTTGTCATTGTGCATGGATTGGCCAGAGCACAGCCTGATATATTGCAACAAAAGCATGTAGGGTCAAAATGTTTAGTCTGGACATCATGTGCTAAAGTTGTCTGCTTATACACAACACAGAGGGAAAGCAGCTGGTTGCAAGAGAGGAGGACAGGTTTGGGGAGAACATTGTAAATCTCAGAGCAATTCTGTTAGGAAGGAGGCTGCATGCAGAGGTGGAAGAATATCCTTCCATGGAAATGTCAGGTACAAATTTGTATAGACCCAGAGTATCATAGGGCAAGGAGATGGATCAGACAACCCCACCCTACTTTCTGATTCCAGCCAGTGGTATTTTTCTAGAAAAAAGAGAAAAACTCACACTGATCGTCTCCCTTGTTTTCTTATAATGGCAATGGCGTCCACTTGACAGATGCCAGAACTGAGTTCTGGTGAGTTCTGGTTGAAAAAACACCCAGATTCTAACCCAGAGAATGTTAGCTGGCTGAAATCAATGGGAATTAAATTGGTTGTCATTGATTTCTGCCATTGCTTTTAATGGAACATATACATAACACGCTTCCCTTCTTCCATATTTGGCCTTTAATGGCCCCCCAGGCAGCTTATGATAAATGCAAATTTAAAAACAATTTGCAATTAAAACAATTCAAGAAGAAAAACCAATAGCCCAACTGTAGAGCAGTGAAAGCAGGCCAATGAAAGCAAAGCATCAGAATATGCAAAACAGCAACAAAATGACATGCTCACACCAGTATCTGAAGGAACAGCGGGGGGGGGGGGGAGTATCACACCCTCTCTCCAAACAGAGAGGAAGAGGAGAGGACATTCCAATGGTCAGGGGCCATCACAGAGAAAGCTCTACTCCTTGTTAAAGGCAGTTTAGCATCCACAACTAATGACACGTGGAGCAGGCTTCGCTGGCAGAGTTGGTGTGGCATAGTGGCTAGAATAGCCCTATTCAGGTGTGCTGCTCACAAGATAAACTCTGCCATGGGGAGCCTCCTTTACTAGTGGAAGCATCCTGCACAATTCAGAACCCGGATTTTGCCGGGCTCCAAATCGTTCAGGCAGGAAGCCTGTGGGACTCCTTTTTGGTGCACTGTTCCAGGTGGTGGTTCAAACTCAAACTGGGGGTTCCAGAACAGGCTGCTAGTTCCAGGCAGGATCTTAGACAACTCCAAGTGACACTTAGGCTGGAGACTCACCGAGAAAACAACCCAAATGTTGTTTCAGCAAGAGGCAGAAGACAAAGGCTTACATATTTTTTTTAATGAAATTTTTATTGGTTTTACAGAATTTTTAAAAGACAAACAAACACCTAAAAAGACATACAAACACGTATAATTTCATAACATTTTTTCATAAACCTCTTTTCCGGGACTCCCCCATACCCCCCCTTTCTGCATCCCAATGTCCATAATTTTTTAGCAACTTCTAAATATTCCTTTCCAACCTCTGTCGTCTTAATCTTTTCTATAATCTGATCTTATATCACTGTATCCCTTTTTTTTCTGAGAACCTCAACATTCTAGCATTCATCAAGTTTATAATAGTCCTTAAGATAGCTTTTAAATTTTCTCCATTCTTCTTCCGCCGTCTCTTTTCCCTGATCACGGATTCTGCCTGTCATCTCAGCCAGTGTCATATAGTCCATCACCTTCATCTGCCATTCTTCCAGAGTAGGTAGATCTTGTGTCTTCCAATACTTTGCGATGAGTATTCTTGCTGCTGTTGTAGCATACATAAATAAAGTTCTATCCCTCTTTGACACCAATTGGCCGACAATGCCCAAGACAAAGGCTTACAGTAGATTGGGCTACCTCCACCTTTGCTGAGAGAAGAAGAAACTTCTTATAGTTGTCTGCTTTAGCAGCCATTGGTGTTGACAACACGGATGGTTGTGTGGCTCCACTGTGTTTTCTGGGTTGGAGCCCTCAGATTCTGATGGCAACAGCAGCACAACCTTCTCAGGCTGGAGAGCTGATGGCAAGATGGCCTCCTTGGGCACTGGGACTTCTGGGGGAGTGAGGTTGTCTGAGGTTAGTACCAAGGGTAATTCCTTCCCCCGCATCATTACCTCATGATGTCATCCCCAAACATGAGGAGACTGACCCTGGAGCCACTATAGGCAATAATTCATATAGACGATCAGTCATATCCTACCCCACCCCACAACTAATCGCAGTGCAGGTGAGCTCTTTATATTGCAAAATATCTTTCTCCTTCTATAGACTGCATGGCGTACTGCCACACTCTATACGTGCCAGAAGAGTAGCAGAACTAGAAATCAACATGGTGCCGTCTGGCAGAAAGACCCTTCAGCCTCCTTTAGCAACAGGAACAACTTCAAGTCATTAAGCAGGGCGTCCATGTGAAAGCCGGCACTTGTGCCCTGATGTTTAATTTTACAACCTTGGAATACATTTTGCAGCTTTACTCATGCATGTGCAGCTTAACTGGTCGTGCCAGTACAAGGAACCTTTTCTGAGGGGCCGTTGCCAGCCATGCTTAGCGGACAATAATCACATAACAACTGAGTCACTGGGTAGGCTCCACCCTGGCTATTTGTGCCATGCCGCGAGCCGAGTGTCACAAAATACTCAGCTCCGACTCAGTTCACTTCCTCCTGTGACATTTTTTGGAATGATGCACACACTTTTACTGCTTGCTAATTGCTCTTGCCTTTTCCCAGAATGGCTTTGGGTGTGAGCAAAACAATTAAATCCCCAAGGAGCAGGGGAAAGCACTTGAGGATCTGGGTTAGAGGTAAGGCACTGACTCACAGACACCAGGGTCAGTTGTCACAAATTGCAACGTTTGGCTTTGTGGTCTATGGCATGGCTCTCTTAGTTTTGTTTCTCAGGCAAGCGATACAAATAGGAGGGTGTGTGTAGGTTACAGTAAATGCCTGAACTTTGGGGAAAGCAGAGTACTTGCTTTGTGTGCAGACAGTTCCAGTTTCAATCTCTGACATCTCCAGTTAATAATAATAATAATAATAATAATTTATTATTTATACCCCGCCCATCTGGCTGGGCCTCCCCAGCCACCCAAGTTAAGAAAGAATCTCAGGTAGCCAGTGATATGAAAGGCCTTGGAGAGGTTCTGTCAGTCAGAGTAAGCTCTACTAAGCTAGACAGATAAACAGTCTGACTTGATATAATGCAGCTATGTTCTTAAGATGGTTGGTTTGAATATATATATTTAAATAAGTATTTTGGTAGAGAGTATTTCATCCACTTTTTATCACATTTTTAAAAATTTCACAAGATTTTTATACTTCTTGGTTGTAATAAAACCTCAGCACAGTTTACGAAAAGAATATTTTTTTCCTACTCTGGTTTGTACACATCCAAAACAAGAATCCAGATATTTGCAGCATTTACCATTAAATCTCAAGACCAACCAATTGCCTTTGGAAAACCACCAGAGCTCATCCTTTGGTGTATCTGTCTGAAACAATTTTCCTTATGTTACAGGAAGGCTAAACAGATGGCCTGCTTGATGCCTGGTGTGGCCACGGTGAACTTCCTTAGCCCTCATCTCACCACACTGGCCCATAAAACAGAGGGGGAAGCAGCCACATATATGGTAGCCCACACTCATCGGGTCATGGCGCCATCATGAGAATGTTGCCACCGAACTGGGGCCTGGCCCAAGTTTTCAGTGCCTTAGTTCTGGCAGAAGTAAGCCGGTTGCGGGTCCAGCTTGCTCCCTGATGAAAATTCTAGTCTGGTCATTGCTTGAAGGCAGTGCTATTTTTTGGGGGAAAAGAACCATGAACACTTCCCTCATTCTCTTAGAATGGCAATGGAACCCACCTGAGAGGTCCCAGGACTGATTTCCTATGAGTTCCCACTAAAAAAAAGCCCTGCTTGAAGGACATCATTTTCAAATTCTGAATATTCACAGAAGTATCTTTGGGGTTTTTTTTGTTTTGTTTTGTAATGTATTTTGTGTTTTGTATTTTGTTTCACTATTATCGGTTTTGGCATAGCTCCATGCATATAGCAGATGTGAATGGCACATGCTATTCTTCTTACATCTATTATATATTTTGGGGAGTTGTTTGCTTGTTTGCTGTGCATCTGGACACCTCTCAAGATCATGTAACCAAATTTTGTGTGGTGGTTATTGAGAACAAGGAGCAGATTTCCATCTACTTTTTGATACATTTGGGAGCTATTCTGAATCAAGATGTCGGGCTGACCTTTCAAAACTGTCCTGATTTTAAAATTGATTGAGTGTGTGTGTGTTTTAGAATTCCTAAGTAACGTTGTGGATGAGGCTGTTAGTATTATTGTATGTTTTCCGACTATTGAGAAACATGGTCACATCATGAGATGGGACTTTTCCAGCTATAAACCTATCTATCCATTTCCACATCAGAGCATTTGATAACATAAATATTTGCTTTTAATCTCTTTGCTGTTCACATCAAGCCAAAGGGCACGTTCCCAGGTGGAAATGTGAGGGTTCGCCTGGATTCAATTTCTGTGGATATTTAGCAGGGCCTCTCAAGAGACGTTCCATCTCCTTGCTATTCCTGCACCCTGGTTTCATGAGCATATTACTCTAAGCATATTTGAAGATGCTGCGAAAGACCCGGAAGATTTGCAACCTGACCATTAGGCTGTGGGTGCAGGCAGGCTGAGATACTGGGACAAAAGTGAATTTGCTGATGGAAGTGAGAATGGGAGCCAGGGGAGCTGTCAAAAGCATGAGGTGCTGTTCAGAACTGGCTCATTGCTCCTATCTTCTTGTTGAGAACATGATCTTTGTTGTGCAAGAAAGCAAGCGAGCTTGAACATGAGCATTAAGCACACACTAGAGTGTAGGGAGATGGACAGAGGGAAATGGTTGAGCACTCAGAGCTAGGTGGCTTCTGACTCATTTAAACACGCACATACCATACCACTGATAATCCCTGGGCTCTGATGTCCCTGCAGGGAGACCAGTTTTGAAATCGCAAGATGTTATATTGTAGCTCTTAAAAAGCTGCAAAAAGGTGACCAGGTGCTCAACTATCATTATGGAACGAATCGTCTTTATTTAGCTTCTCTGCCAACTGCTTCACCCCCAGGGAAATGAAACTTTGCAAAGCTGCTAACTATTTTCTTCTTGGCAAGGAAATAAAATGCAATGGGTTTCTTGGAGACATTACCTCTAAGGCTCAGGCATTACCCAGAGATTCAGTTTATGTGCTTGCTTGCAGGCTGGAGTGCACCACTTCTCGAAATGGAACCCAGCATTTGTCCTCGCTAGGGGTGGGCAAATTTCTCCATTTTGGTTTGTTTTTCTCATTTTCCCAGTTCAATTCTCCACATGCCATATCAGCGTGCATTTTTTTTTTAAAAAAATGATATTTATTGAAAAAAGAATTTTTTAAAAAATTACAAAGAAATAAAAAGACAAAATTACAAAGAAAAAAGACAAAAACAGAAAAAGAAAAAGAAAAAAACCCATCATTTTCAAATTCTCCAATTTCATTACCTTCTTTCCATGACCTCCTCCTCCTCCCATCTCTTGTATCTTGATTAATAATTGTCACAGCAAATCCTTTCCATAATTCATAGTATTCTGTCCTTGCATTACCTTACTCTATTTTCATCTTATCTTATAAAAAACCTTAAAACTTAAGACTTAAGTCTTATTTTACCAGCTTCTCATAACCATAACCTTTTTACCTGATTCTTTAAACATTTTTCCAACGTTCATAAAACATTTCTGATAATAAAAAGAAAAAAAAGAATAAAAACAATCCAATCTTCTTCCAGCGTCCCCTCTCCCCGGTCCCGGGATTGCCAGTCCTTTTTTTTAACCCATTAGTCTGGCACATTAACCTGGTGATCTTATATCCGAGGCCTTCAAATCTCTTCCGTGTCCCTCCTGCAGCTCTTCTTCATATTTTCCTTTCACTCGTAGGAACTCCAGCTTGGTAGTGTTTTTGACCCATTTCAACAAATCAGCCCCTTTCTCATAGTCCAGACTAGACTCCATGTGGTATTTTAGCATGCAATTTTTAAAAAAGCCCTCGTGAAAAGTCATCATTTTAGTGTGAATTTCTCCTAATATACACAATTTGGTGTGCAGTTTTGCTTAGCCTCCCCATTTTGGGGGCAAGCATTTCCCATGGATATAATGCCTTTTTGTATGTTATTTTCAGTAACATACACAATCTCATGCACACTTTCCCCAAATGCACATATTTCTGGACACCTTTCTTGGCTGGAGGCCTGCCCTGCAAAATTCAAATAACTGCAAATTTCAGAGGACGGTTGGTGTTTCGGTTCACGTCTTCTTTTGAGCAGTGTGGATTAGGTAGGTTCACCTTTAGATGTGAATTGAACCAAATTCCCCCACCCCTTGTCCTCACTAGTAAGATGCCCTATTCTGGGGTAGAGGGTGGAGTTGCCAAGAAGAAGTTCCAACTTGCTCATGTTCCATCTTTGGTGACGCTGGAGTCTAGATGTGTGTTGGATCTTCCCATCTTCCCATGTTGCAAGAGGCAGAGAAATGGCGCACACTTGTCCCTGCTGCCTTTATCTGGGATCTGTGTGACACCTGGAGAGACAGGCCAAAGGTTGCCACCGCTTGAGCCGGGTGTTGACTTGCACTCACCAGGGTGTTTCCATTCCTCTGGAAACCTCCCTGCATTTAAAACAGTGAGGTTGGCCATTCCTGAAAGACAGGGTTTGCCTAGCGAGTCTGAAGCGGTTGTGCTGGAGTGGGCAGGCTCATTTGCAAATCTGTCTTTGTAAGGAATAGCCTTCCAAGCCATTTCCTCCACCCTGTGGGCTTTCCCAAACCGTATCCGAGGCAATCTAGCATCACGTTTGCAACTCCTCTTTCCCTAGAAAATGAGGCGGAGCTGATTGTATGAGGAACCCCACAATCTCAGAGATCAAGCAAATGATTATTTCTGAGCTACAAGTGAAAACTAAGCAAACACGTCAGCAGCAAGAGTGTCCTCAGGGGGGAAGCTGGAAGCTCTGAAACTGCTGAGGACGGCGGCCAGTGGATGCACAGCAGCTTCCCACTGCTCTGAGGTCGGCTCTGAATTTCTTTAAACAGTCGCTTAATAAAACAGAATGTTAAATGTCACATGAATTAAGGCTTACAGAGCAACCCTGGCCCTGATCTATGCTGCTGATGGAGGCGGGCCTTTGGAGGGGGAGACCTCTTCATTGTAACCACCAAAAGTCAGATCAAGTGTACACTACTGATGTGCAAGGTCCTGGTGCAGGTTGGACCAGATCAGCTGGATCCAGTTCCTGGAGAGGGATCCAGTCAGGGCCAGCCTGGAAATGCCCCAGCACCAGCAATTTTCTGCCTCCTGGCTGGCAGGAGGCAACAGGACTGTGTATCCCACAGATAATCCATTGCTCCACTCCTCAGCCCCAGATAGGATTTCTATGTTAGTCTCTTTCTAACGCTACTTGGAAAGAGCACTTTCAAACTGGCTGGCAGTTCAGTTCTTGATAAGCAATTGAATGTGCTGATGTTAATCTCCAACGCCTTGCCCAGCTTGGATGCAGAGCACTTTATGGACTCGTGCATGTCCTCCCATATAGGTTTTCTGCCTCCCACCCTCACCCCCCGCTCGCCAGGTTATCTAATATGGACTTGCACCAAACTCCATCATACGCAGGAAGATAGATAGATAGATAGATAGATTCTTTATTGTCATTACACTAGTGCAACATTGCACAAGTGCAACGAAATTGGATGCCATCCCTTAAAAACAGTAAAAGCAAAACAACAACAACAACCAAACAAACCACCTTCCAACCACCCCCACCCCCACCCCCAAAAACTCCCAGATCTCACTATCGAGTTACAGCATTCAAAAAGGCCACAGCTCTTGGATAGAAACTGTTTTTCAGTCTATTTGTCCTTGACTTGATGTTTCTATACCTCCTGCCAGAAGGCAGTAGTGCAAACAGACTGTATCCCGGGTGAGATGGATCCTGCAGGATGTTGTTTGCTTTCCTAAGGCAACGGGAACCGTACAGTTCTTCCAAAGGTGGGAGAGGGTGACCAATAATCCTTTGGGCTGTGGTTATGACCTTCTGGAGCACCTTCCTCTCTCTAGCTGTACAACTGGAGAACCAAGCACAAATACAGTATGTGAGTATGCTCTCTATGGAGCCTCAGTAGAAGGACACCAGCAGTCTCTCACTCAGATTGTTCTTTTTTAAAAGTCTGAGGAAATAAATTCTCTGCTGGGAACGAACCACCAGCAGTGATGTGCTCTGAGTGATGGGGACCTGCACTGATCAGCTGCTGCCCCGGAACGGATGGCGACTGTGGGATGGTTGCCATGTGCCAGGGAAGCCACAGTGCTGCTTTTCTGGTTCATTTTGGAGTGTGAATAGAAGCAGAAGCCGCTGGCCATGTGGGGCGGGGCGGCCATGCTAGCTTCCCAGCAGGTGGGTCGCTTTTGCTCACTGGGAGGGAGAGGGAGAGGCGGTTGGGGAGCTCAGCACCGTGGGGCCAATCTGATGCTCCTGCTGGCGCCTTTGCACTGCACCGCCCTCCCCGCTGCCTCAAGCTTCAAATGATGGCAAGTTAGCAATCATGCCCCCTTCCTCCCTGCCACCAACACCCTCTCCTTGCTCTTTGGATTTGGTCCCTCTCTTTCATTCTGTCCTCCCTTGCTCTATTTAGATGTCTCGTTTTCATTCCAGATTTTAAGTCATGCTCTTTGTGGCAGTCAATCTCCATAACAATAAGGCAATTCTGAATCCTCTATTCTTCTCCCTGACATTTTACTCCTCTTATCAGTCCCAGTAGTGGCATTTGCACATAACCTGCTATAAATATTTCTGGTTTTTACTCCCATGATAATTTGCCTGGCTTCAGAATAATTCACTCACGTACAAATGGAATCAGTATTATTCTCCCCCCGCATCACTTCCAACCTTCTCCCCCTCCTCTAGTTCTTCCTGTTGCTGGTTTCCTACCTTATACCTCAGGCTTCCTTCAAGTGTTACTTCCAATAAAGATAGTCAGGAGTATTTGCTATGGGCCAAGCTTAGACATTTACTTAATAGTATGCAACTACGTATCTTGCTTTCCCTAAAACAATTACAGGTGCAGGTTAGCCTCATTCCTACTAGAAAAGGCAGTGTATAGGGGGGGGGGGGCTTTTCTCTTCACTCCCCACCAGGATCAGAAACCAGGCCCCCTCCCCATACAGCTAGGAGTGAGGAGAAGAGAATATCTGTTCTGAACATTGTGGTGAAATGAAGAGATAAGTTCCTGTCCCCATCCACAATCATTGCAGTGACAATCAGGCTCCTACACACATGCAGTTTGAGGAGAAACAAGATACGTAACCATATGCTATGTATTAAGCAAATAGCTGCTTTTTTGGCCCTCATAAAGCTTCCCCCCACTGTTTAAGAATGTGAGAAGTGTTGCAGGATGCTGTGTGTCAGATTGATTGGTTTGTGTGCCCCTCGCTCCTTCCTGCCGTCTTTTCTACTCCTGATGTTTCTTAAATTTTGCTTTCATATGTTTGTTTCTGAATCTGTTTCCTGCCCCTGTTCCCAATCCTTCTCTTTTCCTTCTCCCTTCAGATATTCATTCTTGAAACCACTTACTTTCCCTCTGGGACAGATGACACCTGTTGTTCACTTACTACAAACCACTCACAAGTAAATAGGGACCACTGACTCTGCAGGCCTCTTATCCTGAGGTGCACACTGCAGGGCACTGTTTGCATCCAGGGGATGGAGCCACAGGTTTCATACTGTCGAATATCGGCTAGAGAAAACAGGGATCCTGCAAGAAGATGAGTCCTGCTGGCTCAGCTCAAAGGCCCATCTAGTCTGGCATTCTGTGGGAAGTTCACAAGCGGGACCTGAGGGCAAGAGCATTCTCTCAGCAACTGGTGTTCAGAATTAAAAGTCTGCTACTTTCTAGGGGTATGCTGTCAGAGAGAAAGAGAGAGAGAACATCTGAAATATTAAATTATGAATACAGTGGTATCTCAGGTTACAGACGCTTCAGGTTACAGACTCTGCTAACCTGGAAGTAGTACCTTGGGTTAAGAACTTTGCTTTAGGATGATGCGGCAGCAGCAGCAGGAGGCCCCATTAGCTAAAGTGGTATCTCAGGTTAAGAACAGTTTCAGGTTAAGAACGGACCTCCAGAACGAATTAAGTTCTTAACCCGAGGTACCACTGTACACATTTCCCTATACAGTCGTACCTTGGTTCTCGAATGCCTTGGTAGTTGTATGTTTTGGCTCCCGAACACCGAAAACCCGGAAATAAGTGTTTCAGTTTTTGAACATTTTTTTGAAGCCAAACATCTGACGCAGCTTCTGCTTGAGTGCAGGAAGCTCCTACAGCCAAAAGGAAGCCATACCTTGGTTTTTGAACATTTTCAGAAGTCGAACGGACTTCTGAAATGGATTATGTTCGAGAACCAAGGTACGATTGTAATCCATTACGCCATGCACATGTTGAAGTTTTGTCTTTCTCTCAGACTTCTCCAATCTGATGTTCACTTTTCCTGCTCACAGTGTTTTCAGGGACCTTCTCTGGTCTCTTCTCCTTGACCTTTGGTGTGCCTGTACACATGCACATTTGAACCTGTACCTCGGGTTAAGAACTTAATTCATTCTGGAGAGCTATTACTTCGGGTGAACTTTGCTAGAGGTGATCATGCACTGCAGATGTTGTTGCAGTGGGCACAAATACTTTGCTTACTTTGGGGGAGATTATCCAAAGTGAATGAACGCCAATCCAAATGGAGAAGAAACATTCCTTTTTATCAACTGGCTGGCGGTTTGAGGCTTGAAATATAAAACCCCGAGACCATAAAGCTTGAACCAGTTTGTATTAAAGAGATAGAGACAGGCAGAGATATTGCCTTATATGGAGTGATTCCCATTGGGGAATCAGGCCAAATACAATGAAAGACTAAATACGCTGGCTGGAAAGCCTGAATGAAGATGACTGGGCTTTGGACAAATGTGAGAGTTCTTCAGAGACAGTGAGATTAGGGAAATAAGACATGTGAAGATAGGGAAGGTTCCCAAGGCTGCTAATCATGTCCTGTCCTGGGGAAGGGAGCATCAGAAATAGAATCAGCCTGCTTGGCGGTGACTTGCAGGTGCAGGGTCATGGCTGGACCCAGAGATTCTCTGGAGGTGATACAAAAGAGGGTGGGTGGTCCTTTTATTTTTAACATTTTAAAATTCATTTTCACTTTTAACATTTATCATCATACCTAAATCATAATCATTTTACAAATAGGATTCTCAGAAGCCCCGAACTTCCCATCACCCCTCTATTGTTTCCCCAGATATTCTTTTCAAACTGCATCGTATCTGAGTCTCCATATGTTCTTAAAACTCAATTTTTTTATCATAGTTCTCTCTTCATTGCAAGTGTTTTCAAAATCTTGCTAATGTTTTCAGTTGTTTACAGTGTTCTTTCAAGTAACTTAAAAAAATCCCACATTCTTTATTAAATTTATTGTCCTCTTGATCTCTGATTTTCCCGATCATTTTCGCCAATTCAGCATATCTGCCATTCTTCATTTATAGGTAAATTGTCCTTCCATCTTTGGGCAAGCAGCAGCCGCGCAGCTGTTGTAGCATACATAAATAGTCTCTTCTTATCCATAGATATTTCTAGACCTAAAATTCTTAGGAAGAAAGCTTCAGGGTTGTTGTTGTTTTACGAAAGTACTGTATTTTTCCATGTATAAGACTAGGTTTCCCCCCTAAAAAATAATGTCAAAAATTTGGGGGCATCTTATACACAGATACATCTCCCCCCATTTTCTTAAATTGGAGCCCCCCAAAATACATGGGGGTGTCTTATAGACAGAAAAATACAGTAGTTTTAAACATTTTTTCCAACTCATTATAAATCATTTCCCAATATACATGTCCACCACATGTGGTAAAATGTGCCTTCTTTCTCTTTACACCTCCAACATGTATCTGTAGCAGTTCTATACATTTTACGGTGGTCAGTCCTTTTAGTAGCAGCTACAGCTAGCTGCTTCTGCCTTCTGAAAGGATACTAGCAGGCTTCAGCCACAATGGGGTAGATATGCCTTTGTGGGTAGCATTTGAGCCAACATTCGAATCCACCCTGGGTTTCTCAGGCCACTCCCCCAAATAAGGGGGAAAGCACTATTTGGGTGGGGATGACACTGGCCGTGCTTCCCACAAAGATCCTGACTAATTTCAAGAAATAAATTCCAGATGCGGCTGAGGAGCAAGGGGACAGGGAGAGGAGGCGAAGCTAAAGGATCTAGCTAAGCAGAAGAAAGTGATTTGCATGCCAAGACCCTGTGACCCCAGAGCTCCCTAGGGAAAATGAATAACCACACAGGAGAACAGCATTTTGGGTTGGGGGCTTGAATATGGCCACAACGTTATTGGTTACAGTAGAGAATGGTTTGGTGTAGGCATTGAGTAAAGCCATTGCTGTTCCACTTCAGCCCGTCTGCTGGAAGTACATCTAAGGGTAAACCACAACCGTGGGGTGATGCCTTATGACTTACATCAAATAGGGGTACCCTCCGCAGGGTTCCCATTGGAGGAATAGTATGGTCCTAGCCCCTGCCTGAGTGTCAAACAGAAACCACTCCTCCTGGATCGGTTTACCAGGATACCCTTTTCCCAAGGAGGGGCAGGCAGAGGCTACAACCTCCCCTCTACCAAAGATCTAAGTTTACCCAACTCCTAACCGCCTTACAAAGTTGTGACGATTGCTACGAGCTAGGCGAAAACCAGATGGCTGGTGCCAGTTTGCCAAATGAACAAATTCCTGCCTGTCCCCAAATACGGCAACCAACTCTATCCATAGCAAGGTCAAAGCACAAGTAAAAACAAACAGATTGGGGGAGAGTGGATGGGAGAGCCGATTAAAAAGGCAGGGAAGTCTGCTGGGCAGGTCGCAATTTAACAACACCTGGGAGTGGGCCAAAGCATCCCAATTTGTTGGTTGGGCCCACTGCCGGGGACACGCCTGAGCAAGAGCTGCTGGCATTGGCCAATAGCTGCCAGCCCAGGCGATCTGGCCTGCTATTTGTCAGATTACTTGTGGGTCCACAACACCGCCCACCAATGAGGGTGAGCGGACTTGTTATTGCGGTCATCCATGAGGTTGGAACAGGCTTCAAGAAGAGCAGTGTGGAACAGCCTCCTGGTGTATTCCAAAACGAATGAAGTGAAGACATCTCCGAGGCAGAAGACTAGAGAGAATTCTTTGGTATGGAACACTGTGATAAGGAAAGAGTGAGCCTCCTGGGACATCCAAAAGGCTGAACAAAGTGAGGACTAAGAATTGCCTAGTTGTATGAAGGAGATTTTCTGATAACTGTTATCTCTAACTCAAAGGATGGTCTTATTAAGGAGAGGGCTCAACATCCGTTCAAATACGGAGTTGCTACAGAAATATCAACACATAGTGGCAGAATTGGTCATGAGAAGCCAGTGAGAAAGGCCGAGTTGTTTCCCAGGGCATGTAAATTTAGACTTAATCCAACTACTGATGTAAGGTGCTTGCGGGAAACAGCTTTATTGTTAGCGTCCAGAATTAATTATTGCTACATCCGCATATCTACTTGTATTAAGTATGACAAAGGTTTCAGAGACTAATTAAGTTCCCACACACAAGATCCCTTATGCATTTCAATGTTTACATGGAAATTCCCCTGTATAGCAGTTATTATGCAGAAGGCATTGGGCAGAAACCACTAGAATTTCCCCAGTGGAGTAATACTTAGCTGTACCACTGCTGCTTTCCTCAAGTACTTGAAATGGCACCATGCTAATTGGTCAAAACAAATCCAAATCAGACACATAGACTTGGGGCACGTGCAGAGTTCATTTGAACCGAGCTTCTCAGTAACACTACCTGCTGCTTCACCAATTCCTAGCCCATCTTGAGCTTTTGAGACTACTCCTTTTTGGCTTTTCCTCTTATCTCTTTGACCATTCTCTAACAATCTCCGTTGGTGACCTCATATATTCCACTGGGAACGTTCCCAAGCTTTTCATCTATATGCTGGGCTGGATTCAGCGTAGAGTTGTGCTAGAGAAAACCTGCATGACAGGCCCTGCTAGTGCAATGGGGCTTCCCCTGCTCTGCTCCCCTGTGCCCTCATTGGTGGTCGGGAGAAACCGCCCCCCATGCAGCAAGCAAGGAGAGAAGAGGGGAGATCTGAAATACTTGTACTGATGGCGCAATCTCCTTAGCGCTACTTTGAATGCCACCCACTGTCTCCAGGCAATTTTTCTTGTTCATGGCTTCCACCATCTCTTTTAGGCCACTTATTCGCTCACAAGTCAACATCTGACCACGTGATCTACCATGCAAGGCCACGCATCCATCTCCCTCCCCACTGCCTCTTCTGATCCCTCCCCGAGGCTGTCCTGCCAACATCTATGATGATCATAGCAAGGACATCTGCTCTCTCCACCCAAGCCCCTCTCTCCTGCTCTGTTCTGTTGATTCATTTGGACTAGTGGGACCCAGAGGCCTTGCAGGTCTTCAGCGCCCTGATTTACCATCCCCAACACTTGCAAACACCTCTGTCTGGAAGCAGCTGAAGTGATACTAAAATAGACACCGCTCTTCTTAGTCACTGCTCCTCTTAGAAACAAATATAGTTGAAGGGGGCGAATGCATTCCTTTCTTTCTTGCAGCCGCCTCTCTTCTCTGTCCTTGTCGGTTTTGTTCTTCTCAGAGAAGTACCTGTAGCCATTTCACGCAAGTTATTCTTCTGCTCTCTTTTAAAAAGAGCGTTGGAATGTGCGTTTCCAATCTCATGTGCCCAGTTTCTGTGGGCTGCAGGCAGTTCATTGGATCCAGCAGAAGAATACCGAGTTTGGGGGCATTGCTCACCTGTATGTACCAGCACTAGCATCCAGCAAAGCATGAGTACAATGTGGACATTGCCTGGTTGAGGTGCACTGTGGCAAGCCTATGGCAGTTTGTTGTAGGTAGACATTGGGGGCGGTGGATGGGAAGGAAGAGGTACACTGGGACGTAGGGTGCTGCTTTATACTGAGACCATTAGCCCATCTAGCTCAGTATTGTCTGCACTGACTGGAAGAGGCTTTCCAGGGTTTCAGACAGGGGACAATTCCAGTCTCAACCTGGAGGTGCCAGGGACTGAACACGGGACCTTCTACAGGAAAGCAAGATGCTCTGCCACTGATCTTTGCTTTGGGTATAGAAAGTCCCCAGCTTGTTCTTTGGCATCTCCTTTTGAAATGGTTATAAGGGAGCAGGGAAGAGGAGCGATCTCTGCTTGGAGAGTTATAGCCAGTTAGAGCAAGGTAAAAAGGTAAAGGGACCCCTGACCATTAGGTCCAGTGATGGCTGACTCTGGGGTTGCAGCGCTCATCTCACTTTATTGGCCGAGGGAGCCGGGGTACAGCTTCCGGGTCATGTGGCCAGCATGACTAAGCCGCTTCTGGAGAACCAGAGCAGCGTACGGAAACGCCGTTTACCTTCCTGCCGGAACAGTACCTATTTATCTACTTGCACTTTGACGTGCTTTCGAACTGCTAGGTTGGCAGGAGCAGGGACCGAGCAACGGGAGCTCACCGCGACGCGGGGATTCAAACCGCCAACCTTCTGATCGGCAAGTCCTAGGCTCTGTGGTTTAACCCACAGCGCCACCTGCGTCCCCTAGAGCAAGGTAGGCAATGCCTATCTAGATAAACCACAGTCTGCTTGGGTATCAAGCAGCTTCTTTATCCCAGAAGCAGGAGACAGGCGATCTGGCTTTGTTTGCTAGGGCAAATAAATAATGACCCGGACCCTTCAATGCTCTTTGCACATGCGATAAGGACATAGTCTTGAAGAACAGCTAGCAGGTTCTGCAGGAGCAGCTTTTCTGAGCTTCTGCAAGAGGAGACTGAGAGGCAATTCACACTTTACAGAGGCTGGCATGTTTGTCATATTAACACCATTCCTCCTGTGGGAAACGCATAAAGAATGAAGAGGAGACAAGCACCGCCAACCAGTTGAAATATGCAGTGGAGGGGGAGGAAGAGTTGCAACTCCTTAACATGTGCCTGCAGCAGATTTCCCTTTGTACTTTAGGTGAGCCTGGTGCCTGTCTGCTTACAGTGTGAGTTGGCTTCCTTGTTGCGTACAGATGGAGCTGGACCGTGCAGCTCTCTGGAGCTGCGTTAAAACAGTCCTTCTTGTTAGCAGCATGACTGGAATTAAGCGGACAGTCCAGACAGAAAAAGAAACTGGTAATATTTCTCTGATAACAACAGAACAAGAACAGTATAGAACCTGAAGAGAAACAAAACAGAGAGCTTTGTCTTTCTTAGGTCAGGCTTACACAGGAGGAGAAACTCATTCAGAGCCACTTTCCCCAATTCTTTCCATTGTCAAATCTCAGTCTCCTTCCTCACTGACAGCTAACTCCCAACTGATTTAAGCCTCCAGCCAATCAGAGACTGCTGCCAGCCAGTCCAATAACAGAATTAACCCTTTTGATTACTGATTGAATGATCTCTGCTGTTGTACTCTGGCCACGTTTGGGGAACCTTGCTACTTGAATAGCGGACTCATCGCTGCCATTCTGCTCTTATGAATGAGCTACACAAACTCCCAGCACAGAAAAAACTCCCCTAGACAAATGAGACTTGTAAGAAAATGTTGAAGTGTATGTAGTACTCCTGGTCAGGTTTTCAGGGTACTCCATCCCTTTCTTTCATGCTCCCCATGAATTTCACTCCCTCCCAAAGGACAGTCAGTGCTCTGTGGCTACTGAGCATGCTCAGTCCTCATTAGGCTGTTTCCAGTTCCTCACTCACCACTTAGATTTTTTCAAAAAAAGTCCCCCCCCCCCCCGGTACTTGGGTTCCAGGAATCTCATCTGTACTGTCCTTTAGTATGTCAGTGTTTCTGTTTCGGTTACATATGGATCAATACTCAGAGAACGAGTTTGCCTTCACTATATAGGATTAGGCTCGAGTTTTACATGGCCAGTGGAATTTTAACATGATATTTAATACACGAAACCCTCCCCCTGCCCAGAGTCTGGAATAGACTCCCAGGGACTCCACACAGGATGATTTATCTGAATGTATGGATCAACCAGGCACAGTTCTATAAACAAGTAATAAAACCAGATGCTGAGTGTAATTAGGTGCTTCTGTGGATAGCTAAGCATGAAAAGGTGGGAAATGACTGCCCATGAATTTTCATGTGTGTGTTTGGGCAATGGCATGACCGCACTCATGGTTTCGTGGAAGGTTTTCCTTTTTCCACTTCACCTGCTTTTTCAAAGTTACCTATCCGAAAGGTTCTTACGCAAAACTCTCAAAGCCTTCCCCAAGCTGTAACTGATTCCTTCCCTTTGTCTCAACATGCAGTAGAGTCATAGCATCGCGGAGATTTCTATAGCAACCGCACGTGCCCTGCTGCAGGAATGTCAGGTTGTGGCAGATCTGCTGTAAGCACCATCAGGGAAGTGTGATTTCTGTTGCAATGGCTCAGGCGCTCACGGACGGAGCTATTTGCACAGATTCCAGAGGGATGGTGTCTTTCATAGGATGCAAAGGGCAAAGCACTCGCCTACCTTGTATGTTTCTTCTTCTTATCTATGGGTTGGTTTGATTTAGCCTCCTTTGCCACAGAGCAAGAACTCTTGATGTATTCCAAGAATTCGACAGCAAAAGTACTTCAATCAGAAGTATTCACACATCCCTAAAGTATCTCTGCAATGAAAACCAGTCTGAATGGATTCTTAGGTGCCTGGATGTCATGGGCTGGCTGGATGCAGAAGAGTGGTGCAGCCAGGGAACCCCCAAGGAAACCCCCAGGGGAAGAAGACTCAGAGCCAGGGGAGTGGTGGTGGGATGATGACAAGTGGTTGGGATGACCCCCAGGAGAGGCTGATTGGATGGAAGCAACAGCAGAACAATTACTTGTACAGAACTGCAACAGCTAGACTCTTCTGGAGTGCTGAATTGTTTAAGTGTAGATTTCTTATCAGAACGTTCCCACTTTGGGCTTGTAGGGCAGCAGCAGGATGCTCTGGCGCAGAGTATTGGAATTACGGAGCTAGAGAAATGCCCAGCTAATCCAGGTTCACTGCACATGATTACTGTCTAATGCCCACTTGATCGCCGGAGGAAATTCTAAGCAGATGTGTTAAGCCAAGCTAAAGAATGAGAAGCACAGCAGGAAACTGCGGCTCCTCAACTCCAGTGTGAAGACACTGCTAGAATTATCCCGCAGAACGTGCAGTTAGGGAAGATTCCCCGTCCTCTTCTTTCTGCTCTGCAGTCTCTCTGTGTTTTTGTGTTTTCCATACAGCACCTGGGTAACACTCCCTGACTCATGCGGCTTCCTATTTTTTCATTTATGTAAAAAAACACACACATAAAACCCCCACGCAAAACCCAGAAGCAATCTGAGCGAGAAGACGGGCTTAGTTGTGAGTGCCTGTTTCACAGGTATCAGATGTTTCTCTGGGTTCCATTTCATTTTGGCTTGGATGACAGACTCCGGGATTCCCTCCCCTCCCCTCCCCTCCCCTCCCCTCCCCTCCCCTCCAAATTGCTCCCTGCTGCATTGTGCTTCAGGAATAGTAATACACAGAGAGCAAGAAAACAAAACTTGAGAGCTGGAGTTCCAGCTTTTGTCTGCTTTGCGGGATATACAGGAAAATATGCATTTTCTCTGTAATGTTGCAGTAGCTTTCGGGATTGGCTGCTGGTGCAACATCCTGTGTGGAATGGGTGGAAATTTGGTGCTGTTTCATTCCTGTTGTTATTAATTAATTAATTAATTAATTAAATCTGTTTTAGCTTTTCCTTGTATAAACATGCTTAGTAGCGTTATGTATTTCTATTGGTGTTTTTATTATTATTATTAAATTGTATTTCATTATTGTAAATCCTTCTAGGATGCCTCTGGCGGAGAAGCAATATAGCAATAGAACTATAAGAAACCGTGGCCTCATCCCATTTGTCCTGCTGCTTCCCCCTGAGAAAACCCACCATTTGCCGCTGAATCGAAAACAAATGTCAAATGGGTTTGCTGCAGATTGATGTTCTGATTCCGTGGTAAACAGAGGGTTCTCCCGGGGAAAGCAGTGGAGCAAACGAAAAGCCGCTCGGACTCCTGCCTAGAAAGCACAGGCGACAAGTAGAAGTATGAATGTGTATGGACTAGTTGGGCCCTTGGCCTGCTCCAACAGACTCTTCTTATGTTCTTTTTCGTGGCAAAATGGAAGCTATGAAGAAATGGTTCAGCAGTTGATTAGAGAAAATGGCTGCTGGCTGAACTAACCTGCCCCCTTTTCAACTGAAGGTTGCAGATGGTGCCATGAGCAGAGTAGGAGAGGATTCTGACCTACGGTAGAGGGTCTCTACCTTTGGAGAAGGCTCTCTTCAAATTTATTTTCTCTTCCTTCTCATGGTCTCTCTGCAACAAAGGATGCTAGCAATGATCAAATCAGGAAGGTGACATATTTTGTGGTGATTGCTAATTTGCTTCTAGGCATAATTCGGTGTGTTGGTCATTTGCCTTAAAGCCACAAATGGCTTAGGTCCAAGATGCCACAGGGCTTTCCTCACTGTTCCCTATTACCAGGAGAAGAGGTGCCAGGTTGTCCACAAGACCGAGGGGGTCCGGCGTGTGTCACACGTGTGTGATGTCACATGTGCACATCATCGTGTCCTCTGGAGGAGCTGGCTGATGAAGCTGCGCTATGTGCGTGACACTGCATGCGCTAGGCCCCCTCTACATTGAGGGGACCCGACTCCTTTCCAACAAATACTGAGGGGGCCAAAGACCTGTCAGCCCCCTAGAGCTGCCATGCCTGATCAGGAGAGGCCACCTGATGGCAACAAGAGACAGGGTCCTCTCTGTGGCTGCACTGATACTGTCAAACACTTTGCCTTTGTGAAGCACAACCAGTTAACCAAGACATTTTTATTCTTGCAGGCTTTTACCTGCATTTGCACCTGCTTTTGTGTTTTATCTGTGGTTTGTATTTTGTAACTTTATATGCATGTATCTTTTAACCTGGCTTTTTAATTTTAATAAAATTATTCTCTTTGGATCTGCTCAACCTTTCAGACAAGTTTCAACTGCAAGCATAGAAAGAACCCACACAACCAGTCCCATAGGTACAAGCCACACTGAAATTAACAGAAGTGGCAATAATAATAATAATAATAATAATAATAATAATAATAATAATAATAATAATAATATCCTGCCCATCTGGCTGGGTTAACTAGATGCACCAATGTAAGGAACCCAGGAATCTGCTTCGTACCAAGTCAATGGAGAGATCTTGATCAGTCTACATGATGTTGATGGACTACAACTCCCATCAGCCCCAGCCAGCATGGCATGATCAGAGTTGTGGTTTAGCAAGTCTGGAGGGCCAAAGGTTCCCCACACCCACTGGCGGAGGAAGAGGAGTGCGGGGGGAGCGCACCGCCCCCAGCAGTGCAATCCCAGTGGGGTGCCATTGGGGCTGCCCCCCTGCCTGCACTGAGCACCACACCCCCAGGATGCACGCCACGCCCCTGGACGCGTGCCAGCCCTGCCCTCACCTGCTCTCCGCCCCCCGGTACCGGAGCATGAAGCTCTGCCACTGCCCACACCTAGTCTGCACCTGGGTTTCAGATGGGCGTCTTGTCCAGCCCTACTGGAGAGGCCAGGGAATGAACCCAGGACCTTCTGCATAAGCAGGTGCACTGCTGTTCTTTGGCAGCTCTCCTTGATTTCTGGTTTCTTTCCTGATGTCTATCGGAGGGCTTTGAACTTGGGTCAGCTCTGGTCACTTTCCCAGTTCCAAATTCTGTCTTAGACTTCACCCAGCCACTCTGCTCTTTGCCCGCCCTGGCACCAGCAAATCCTTCTGTTCATATTCTTTTTGACCGAGTAAGTTACTAGCTGCAACTGTCTTAATAGTCATAAATCGTTCCTCCTTGCTTTGCTAGCTAGTAATGTGTGGCATTCTTGGCTTTCCACTGCAAAGAGAGAGGGGGAAGGAGGGAGAGACAGCCCTACTTACTGACTGCTGGGATAAAAAATTGGGTCGTATTCTCTGCTGAGGTCATGGAAAGTTGCACCTTTTAAAACTGGCAGCCAATCCACAGTGAGGAAATTGTTTTGTTTATTTCCGTATTTCCATGGCCGTTCTTTCCGCCCTTTTGAAAGTATAGTCATTGGGGGAAGCTGCCCCCCTCGCCTTTCTTGCATCACTTTTTGGCCCCTGTTCTGTCTTAGCACTGCTCTCTTGGCCACCCAACCACTAACTTTTCCTTGGTAATACTCCAATAGTTTCCTTTGACTTTGCTACATCGCAGACGGAAGGGCGACTACAGAGAACTGTTCTGCAATACTCTTCTCAATGCATTCTGCTTTGGCAGATATTTCGACCTTTCCAGGACTCTGCCAAACTGCCTTTCTCTCTCTCCTCTAAGGATGCCTCTTTCATCACCAGTGGGTTCCCCACAGTGCAGCTAAGGTTCTTGGGATATTTCCAAGTAGGCGGGTCAGCTTCCTCGCTCTCTTGCTCTCATTGGCAGCTGCATCAAGCAGTCAGGCTTGCTGTTGCATCTGTGGCACCTTTTGTGAAAGGGCTGGTACAGTAGCCAATCAGGAGAGCATCCTTGGTGCTGGCAAGCGAATCTGAAGCAGCAAACTACCGCTATTGTTTTCATGATCCACAGTCAATGTTACGGGAGGAGCGGAGGAATCAGAAGAGAATCAAATGACTTCACAAAGCCACCGAGTGAATCAAATTATTTTCCCCTCAAAAAGGAATTCTGGCAGGAAGCCTAACTGAAGCCTTGCTGACTGACTTTGATGAAACAGGACTTGTAGTCAGGGCTTATTTTCAGGAGCAAATTGCTGGAACTCAGGTCCGGACCCTCTCAGGCTGATTCTAGAACCTCTCATTTGGGTGCCATTGCCATTCTAAGAGAAAAAGGGAGGTGTTCATGGTGAATTCTGGCACCTCTTTTTCTAGAACAATAGCAGTGCTTGTAAGCAGGGGGGGCCAGGAATCCATTTATTTACTACCACAAATACTTACTTTTGATCAGAAAATGACTATGTTTCAGTTCGTGTATTGTTTCAGAAAGTGAAAAGCAAGTCAAGACACAAAGCAAGTCAAATTCCCCCCCATCCTTACCCTTGCTCTCATTTTGAAATGGTACAGTCCTGGGAGAGCTATATCACATGTTTTTTTTTTTAAAAAGAACACTGTTTACATCAGTCCTGCCCTGTCTCCGGCCATACCCGTTGCTAATGATGCCCAAGGCTTTCATCATGCAGAAATAACAAACAGTATTTAGGCTAACTTTTCCTTCTCTTGATTTTCCCCCTCAGTGTGTAGCAGCTGTGACCCAAGGAAGGTGTGGAAGCCATTGTTTTAAAACTTAAAATGCAATTACATGCCCTTGACTGAGCAGCGATGAGGTGGCCTAAAACCAGAAAGGGCTGTGCTTCATTAGCCACAAAAAAGCCAGCAGCTGTTGGCAATTGATCATCTCGGAGTAGTTATTGCTTAAGTATTTAATTGATTTCACTGACACTCACTGCAGCTATTATAAAACAACCTTGCTAGGCCGGGAGGGGGACTGGGCTAGAAAGCAATTTGGCTACATCAAAGCAAAAATAAATAAAAAAGGACACAAAGACTGTGTCTAATTTACTCGTTTTTTTATATTTGGGGGATGAAATAAGTAGGTGGTCTCAAATGTGTTTCTTTCCCCTCTCTCCACCAAACACCTTCCACATTATAAAGGTAAAGGGACCCCTGACCATTATTAGGTCCAGTTGTGGACGACTCTGGGTTTGCGGTGCTCATCTCACTTTATTGGCCAAGGGAGCCAGCGTACAGCTTCCGGGTCATGTGACCAGCATGACTAAGCTGCTTCTGGCGAACCAGAGCAGCACATGGAAATGCCGTTTACCTTCCCGCCAGAGCGGTACCTATTTATCTACTTGCACTTTGTGCTTTCGAACTGCTAGGTTGGCAGGAGCAGGGACCGAGCAATGGGAGCTCACCCCATCGCAGGGATTCGAACCGCCGACCTTCTGATTGGCAAGCCCTAGGCTCTGTGGTCACCTTCCACATTATAGCCCTAATTAAATAATTGGACATTAGCTTTACATATCTCCACACAAATCCTGTTTCATTCTAAGCCATAAACTGCTGCTGTTCTCCCAGGGTCCTGCTGAATACCTGCAAAATGATATTTTGGTGCTTAAGGCAATTAATTAAAGTCTTGCAATTAATTAACTGATCAAGGGACATGCTTTTTGGGTAAAAATGCAAGAGGTTGCATTTCTAGGTATAAATGTGACACATGCAACAATATCTCTTCAGCATGTTAGAAAAATGTTGTTTGTTGTGTAGTTCCATAGCTCAGATAATTTCTCTGGAGGGATTGTGACTGTCTCCCCATTGTGGGCAAAATATGCTGACCTTGAGGCTCTGAGCAGGGAAGGCATTTACAATGTCCCCCTTCCCACTCCCACATGCCTCTCATAGGAAATTCACCCATCCCCTGTCATTTCTTCCCCCATTCAACTTAAAATCATACAATTGTAGAGTTGGAAAGGCAACTGAGGGTCATCTATATTCCAATCCTTTACATTGCAGGAATCTCAGCATGTGGTTGCCCATCCAATTTGCAACCACACTAGACCCTGCTTAGCTTTGCAACTCTGCTAGCAGTTTTATTGCTGTGCCACTAGGTGTGTTACTTTACTCATCAAGCTGAATGACTGACAACTGATTTTCTTTCTCTTTGGCATCAGCTATGCAAGGTGCCGGTCAATTTTTCAGGTGTCTTGTTTGCCCCTTGGGCTGCCTGGTTGCAGTGATCATAAAGAAGTGAGAGGCATTTTGATTATTCTGGATGCTGGCTGACACCCAAACTTGTCTCAGTTTCTAAAGGAATGCAGAGAAGGAGCCTGGAGTAAATAGCCCCTTAAACATCACTCAAGTTTTGTGCAGTAATTGCACATGCTCAGAAGTCCTCTAGTGGGGATGAGTACAATTCAGCATGCACAATTTATAGATGGCTGCTCCCTAGGGATAGGCGAATCTATCAAATTTGGATTCTCTCAGTTTCTCATTTTCCCAACCTCAGTTCAGTTCCCCACATTTCCACATTAGTTTATGATTATTTTTTTAAAAAAGTTCTCATGAAAATTCATCCATTATTAGCGTGAATTTCTCCCGATAGACACATATTTGCAAAGCAATTCTCCCCAATATAATGCATTTTGCCTTGCTGTTTCCATTAATATATGCATGTTTTGCACACTTTATCCTATTATATGCATATATTATACACAAACCTGGCTAGAATTGCAGTTCAAAATGAAGAGAAATGTGAATTTCAAAGGATGACTGCATTTCGGTCCATGCTTTGTTGCAGGAAGTGAGAATTAATAGAAATTAAAGCTCTGTTTGTGGCATGAGTAAAGACAGATGCATAGAAAGATTATTTCAGCTGGAATGTGATATGTAAGGCACTAGGGCCTAAGACCAGATTGATGCTTGACACACTTATTCTCTTGTTTATGCCCTGAAAATGGCTGTTTCTTTCCAAAAGTTTCCCTAGGTCAGAACTAACTTGCAGATTACAGACTCTCTGTTTGGTATGTCATGACATCCTTGTGTACTTGGGAGCAAGGAAATTGTTCTCTTGCGGCAGATAACTCCTGGAAATTAATATTCCACTTGGCATTTTATAGGGCTGAGATTTAACACAAAGAGCAGGTTCCTTGGCTGAACTCTGGTTAATCCTGACACAAATTAATCTCTACTCTGAGCACAATATGTCTTCCAGTCCGTTCTTCTTTTCCCCTCTGCACCATTGTCAAGGCCTGCTGGCAGTGGGGGAAGCTGATGAAAACCTTTTACACATTACTTCCTTTTTTTAGATGGATGGCTTTGTTGTGTCAGTGCATCCTTTAGAGCCACTAAGAAAAGCAAAAGTCCATATTAGGGCAATACCTTTATTAGGCCAATCAAAATGTCATAAAACAGTGTGCAAGCTTCTGAGCTCCCCAGAAATTTGTGTCAGGATAGATGTCAAAACCAAAACCAAAACCAAGATGGAGGTTGAGAGGAAATGAGAGGCCACATTCACACCATACTTTCAAAGCACTATAAGCAGTCATGGCCAGTGACATAGCTTGGGGAGGCACAGGGGTGGTTGTCTCAGGAGTAAAATTGTTAGGGGTGCAAAATTTCAACACCTGGTGCTGCCTCAATACAGCTGTGCACTTCCATTGTTGGACTCTGTTAGAAGCGGCTTCTCCATGCAAACCAGGAAGTGACCTCCAGACAACGAAATGACTCTTCTTTTATTATCTCTGCAGCTGCGATCTCCTGGGTGACACAGCTGCCATTAGGCAGCTGCATGCACATGCATACTCCATCTGTTTCCCTCCCTCCTCCCCTCCGTGCTGGCAACCCACGCTATGCTACTGGTCATGGCTTCCCTCAAAGAATTCTGGGAGCTGTAGGTTGTTAAAAGTGCTGAAAGTAGTTAGGAGAGCCCTATTCCTCTCACAGAGCTACAGTTTCCAGAGTTCCCTGTGAAGAGAGGTTAATGGTTAAACTACTCTGGGAATTGTCGCTCTGTGAGGGAAACAGAAGGCTCTCCTAAGAATTCTCAGCACCCTTAACAAACTCCAAGAATACTTTGGGGGAAGCCACAACTGTTTAAAGTTGTTTCATAGCACTTTAAATGTATAGGGTGAATGTGGCCAGAAGGCTATTTGTATTAGTCAAGCCATCCATGTCTGCATTTGGCAAGTTTTAAGATGGTGTGGGCAGAAGAAACCCATAATATCTGAGCCCCTGTCTCTGCACATACAACAACCAGCTGTTCCACAGTTCGGCCACCATCCTTAGGCATTCCTTTGGTAGGTGGGGAACCATAACAAGAGAGAATCTGGATAGTCCTTATATGAGTTAATTATAGGCATTGCACCGCATGAAAAAGTCAGTCAAAGCGAAATTGGGTAGCTTTACCTAGTAGTTGGAGGTAATGGTCCCTCAGAAGATAATAACGCATCTTCAGGTAGGTAGGATCTTGCTGTTGTAGAGTTAAATCCAGTACTTTCCAAGTCATACTATTGGTCCATTAAAAACATCCTCACATCCATATGAGGGTAATACCTTTATTAGGCCAAACGAAACATCATTAAATAGTGTGCAAACCTTTGAGTTTCAAGGAAGTCTTCATCGGGCCCCATGCTAAGAAACCCAAGGTGGATGGGGGAAAGACAAAAGTATTGTCCTCATATGGACTTTGGAATTTTTAAATGGGGACAATTCACCAACTCCACTCTTAAAGGGGGGGGGCATCTTTTGCTCAGCTCAGTATGCTGCCTTTTTCTCAGTGGCTTCAACTTCCTGAAACAATCCCCAGTACATGTGGTGCTGACATCATTGCTGTGTGCCCAGACAACTGTGTGCCTTTGGCTGGACGGCTTCCCTTCCTTGCTCCCTTTGGTACTGCAATCAACGTTGCCTATTCATGTTTCACGAGGATGTGCTCTCTTGTTAACACTTTGTTACAGAGACAGGCGGTGCTGTCATTTTGCCTATCGTGGGCCGTGAAAGCGCAGCCTTGACATAGTTTTGCTTTGGCATGGATGCACAAATTTAGATCATGCGCATGGGTTAGAGCCGTTCTGAGTGGGAGGGTTGCAATGTCCCCTTTATCCCCATTCCATGGTGGGGTGTCTACTCTTTCCCCCAACAACCTCCGAGCTTCTTGAATCAGCTGTGATGGAAAGAGATGAAGACTTGCACTTTTTAGGTTCGTCTAAACAACCCATTCCAAAAGCTATGACTGCAACTGCTCAATTGCTTCCAGCTTTGTGGACAAACCGGGTTGCTGTTGGGAACAGGTCAGAGGCAGCAATGCTTTGGAACACCAATTGCCAGAAACCACAGGAGAGGAGAGTGCTCTTGTGCTTGGATCTTGCTTGCAGGTTTCCCACAAGGCAGTTGGAGGCAGTAATGCTTCTGACTACCAGTGGCTAGGAACTGCAGGTGGGGAGACAGCAGTTGCGCCCATGTCTGGCTTTCAGGTTTCTACAGGTTGGCCACTGTGAGAACAGGGTGCTGGACTAGATGGGCCATTGGCCTAATGCTACAGGCTCCTCTTACGGTCTTGGCCCAGTATACCTGAAGGAGTGTCTCCACCCCCATCGTTCAGCCCAGACACTGAGGTCCAGCTCCGAGGGCCTTCTGACGGTTCACTCCTTGCGAGAAGTCAGGTTACAGAGAACCAGGCAGAGGGCCTTCTTCGTAGTGTCACCTGCCCTGTGGAACGCCCTCCCTGTCAAGGAAATAACTACCTGACTTTTAGAAGACATCTGAAGGCAGCCCTGTTTAGGGAAGTTCTTAATGTTTGATGTTTTTAATGTTCTGTTGGAAGCCACCCAGAGTGGCTGGGGAGGCCTGGCCAGATGGGTATAAGTAATACATTATTATTATTATTATTATTATTATTATTATTATTATTATTGGCAAGGGGCATGAATTAAGGAGGTGTGTGGCTGTGGCTATCATGAGGGGGGCCTGCATTTCTGAATTTGCCCACTACACTACTCACCGCAAAGCAGGGGTGAGGAATCTTTTTAACCTCGATGGCCACAATCCTTCATGGGCAAGCTTTGGTGTGTGCAAGTGTGTGTGCGTTTTGCAGTGGGGTGGGTGGGGACAGTGGCGAAAGTGAGCAGAGCAACCACCCACATTCCAGCCACACAAAAGGCCAAAGGCTTTTACACTGCTGTCACCACACACCACAAGAAAGAGATGTTATTGCAGGTCAAGGCCACCTTCCAATGAGGCAAAAGCGCTTGAAGGTGTGGAACAGTAGCCAGAGGCCTGGTATTTGGCCTCTGGGCTTGGCGTTCCCCCCACCCGATGAATGCTGGGTGACATGGACAGAAAGTTTGACCTGACATTAAGCAGCTTCCTCTGTTCCTGAGGTCACACAGAAGCTTGACAGGCTTTTAAGAAAGGAGGGAACCTACCTGAGGGGCACCAAAGCCAGCCCCTGTCTGCTTCCCCCGCCCTTTCCACCCCTTTCAATCCATCACAGCTTAGCCTTTGTGTCAGATTTAACAGCATGACCTAATAGTTACCGCTGGGAAAGCCTCCTGTCATTGTGGAAGATACAAGATGACTCACAAGACAGAAGGGCTGATAGTTTCAAGGAGCTGAAAGTTAATGCCACCATATAAAGCATTATTGTCTTATCACAGAAATCCTTCTGTCCTGGGGAGCACAGCTGCAATGAAAATAAATGCGCCCTTTCTCCCCCGTTTATTTATTTTATAATCGTGGGCCTCAAGAAAGCTCTGTCACGTGTGGCACTTGCTCTCTGATGGCATTCACTGAGTCCCACAAGCGGAATTCTAACTTCCATTTTTGCTTCACATCTCCCCCAGCGCGGAGTTATGTGTAAGAGGAGGCATTCAGGGAGCAAAGTTAGGATTGGCACTCCCCCATCCCCCAAGCAGTCCTCGCTCACTGACGTTAATGCTTCTGATGCTGATATAATGAGGATAATGACCGAAACGAAATGGTTTAAAAGGTTATGAGCAGGGCTTTCTTTCCAGATTTGCATAGGGTTTACTCCTTAGCCTTGTCTTCTCCTGAAGATGTCCCTCAAGGCAGCGGGCACAGATTTTTTCCTTGGGATTTACTCTAGGGTTACCAGACGTCCCCGTTTCCCGGGGACAGTCCCCGGATTTGTGAATAAGTCCCCAGACAAATTCCATCCCCAGAATGTCCCCGGATTTCATCTAACGTCCCTGGGAAATGCAGCAGTGGCAGTCTTAGCAGCCCGGAGCAGTTAGCTCTGGCTGGTTTCAGGAGCTGCTTGGAAGTCCCCATATGATGGTGGGACAGGGGCTCTAAGATGCAGCTTCCAGGCTTCCTCCACCTTCCCTGAGCCCAGCAACTAAGCTGTGAAGGGAGGCTTCATGCTGCCTATTGGAGTAGCCTCCCAACTTCTCCTTTGTGCAAGCAGGAGGGGGCAGGGATCTCTCAGTTAGGTAGTGGGAAGCCCTCCTTTCCAGCTGAGGGATCCCTGCCCCCTCCTGCTTGCATGCAAGTAGGAATGGGATTGGGGCTGCTCCGATGGCCCCGCCGCTGCCGCTCTCGGCCGCCCTCCTCCACCTTCCATGCCTGACCCAGCGTGCACCGCTTCCCCACCACCACCACCACTGTAGAACCAACAACTCAGGGGCTGTCCAGACGCATGGAGAAAGGAGATAGAAGCCTCGGAGGAAGGGGAAACATGGCAGTTGAGGTCAAGGCTGCGGCCGCCTCTCTGCCACCGCCATCGCTGCAACATCAACGTCCCGAACGTGCAGTATTTATTTATTTAAAGTGTCCTCAGATCCATTGAAAAAAACCTGGTAACCTTACTCCCGAAGCCTTTCTCATGGGTGATTTAGGGACTTCCCCTGCATGTGAAGACAGGCTCCGGTGGACTGAGCTGATGAGACCAATTGCAGACCCTCCAAGCGTCCCTCTTTTTCAGGGACAGTCCTGAATTTACAGACACCATCCCAGTTTCTGATTTGATCCTGGAATATCCTTCTTTTCCTTAGGATGTTCCTATTTTCATCGGATAAATGTTGGAGGGTACTGAGTTTTCCGACCCTCAAGCCATCTGAAGGCACAGTGGTACCTCGGATTACAGACGCTTCAGGCTACAGACGCTTCAGGTTACAAACTCCGCTAACCCAGAAATACCTTGGGTTAAGAACTTCGCTTCAGGTTGAGAACAAAAATCGTGTGGCGGCAGCGGGAGGCCCCATTAGCTAAAGTGGTGCTTCAGGTTAAGAACAGTTTCAGGTTAAGAACCGACCTCCAGAACGAATTAAGTTCCCAACCCGAGGTACCACTGTATAGGGAAGTTGTTTTTATGTCTGATGTATACAAATAACCCTGTTTGATTGCGCCCTACATCTCCCATTGTGAAACCATCAGGTCTACTAGCAATCTGGTCAAAGAGGTGTTAGAAATACAACTGAAGAAAAATGAAGAATCTTGTGTTGCTAGACTACAACACCCATAACCCCTGAGCACTGGTCTCTGAGGCTGGGGCTGATGGGACTTGGAGTCTAGCAACAGTTGGAGGCTCAAGGGTTCCCTATCCCTTATGTGCACACTGAAGCAAAAACAAGACAGAGTTTTCTCCCCTCAAGTGCTCAGCATTCCTTTACCCCTTGGAAAGGATTCCACCCCCTACTTTGCTCTGATTTCCCTCTCTTACTGAGAGCTGTCAGGGAAGAAGTCTCTGTGACTCATGGATACAAAGGGGTGGGGATCAAACAAGAGAGACTTTGGCACCAGCCAGAGATAATTCATGGCCGTACAGGTTCACTGTGCTCTGAGATGCTAACTGAGCTTCAAGAGCAGCTGCTCTTGAAAAGCTATAAATATGTCCCTGTAATAATAGGATGAGAGGAGGAATTTCCCCACTTCTTACCTATCTTTTATCTGCACCTGGATCCGCTTCTGTGGTGCTCAAAGACTCCTTCTTTTGCTAGAGAAATCAAATGTACCACCTGCTTTTAATCTTGTGGAATTTTTAAACTAATTGTCCACAAAACACAAACACACTCTCGCAAGTGGAAACACGCCGCTCTCCTCAGCCTGCCATCTTGACAAGGCATTTAAACCCCTGATTGGGCTGCTAAGAAGGGGCAACTCAACTCATTATCAGACATGGGAATTACCCTTTTTAGACATTAAAACCCAATGCATGCAGAGGGTCTGGGATGAAGGTTTTCAAAACAAGAATAGTTCTGGGGAGAGCTAAAAATGACCAAGTTTTTGCAGCGAGCAAGCTCGGTTTTCTGTAGATGGCATATGAGTCATCCTTTCTACTGTCCTTGATTTACACTAATGAAAGGCAGACGACATGTACTTGGCTCATGAAAGAGTCTTTCTTAAATCAGATGTGAGGGACAGTATGGCCTTGAACGCTGTGCCAATGCAGGGGAAGAACAAGCAAGCACAAGGAGCACCAGCCACTCAATGCCAGTCTGCATGGAGCGACCTGCCCACCAAGTTTGCGAATGTGCAACAAAAGGCAGAATATACCCGTACATAAACCCTGGCTGAGAGCTAATGTGGGCAATGTCCCAGGTACAGGGCAGTGAACTGGAAAGTGCCCAGCTCGAGTCATAGATCTGTCATTTATTTTTATCGATTTATTAGACTTGCTAGTTGCTTGTTACCCAAAGGGGTTATTTGTTTATTTCTTACATTTTTATGCCACCTTTCCCTCCAAGGAGCTCAATGTGACACAGTAGTTGTTTTCAAGACCAGTTTCACTAGCTCCACATGCTGAAAAAGGCAGTCACTTTTTGCCCTCTTCGAATAACTTTGCTAGAGCTATTACGAAGTGTAATGATCAGTTGCTGTTTTGATGAGTGTCCCATACCCTCCAACATTTATCCGATGAAAATAGGGACATGCTATTGAAACAAGAAGGGACATGGGTGGCGCTGTGGGTTAAATCACAGAGCCCAGGGCTTGCCGATCAGAAGGTCAGCTGTTCGAATCCCCACGACGGGGTGAGCTCCCGTTGCTCGGTCCCTGCTCCTGCCAACCTAGCAGTTTGAAAGCATGAAGTGCAAGTAGATAAATAGGTACCGCTCTGGCGGGAAGGTAAACGGCATTTCTGTGCGCTGCTCTGGTTCGCCAGAAGCGGCTTAGTCATGCTGGCCAGATGACCTGGAAGCTGTATGCCGGCTTCCTCGGCCAATAAAGCGAGATGAGTGCAGCAACCCCAGAGTTGGTCACGACTGGACCTAATGGTCAGGGGTTTCTATACCTTTACCTATTCCAACAAGAGCAACAGTTTTATTATTTATACCCCGCCCATCTGAATGGGTGGCTCTGAGTGGCTTCTAATATAAAGAAAAACATAACAAAACATTAACCATGAAGATATCTTCTCAAGGTTGCATAGTTACTTATCTCATTGGTTCAGGGGTGGGTTGGGGGTGTCTTATAACTCCATACTCTTCAGCATTTCTCCCATGAAAATAGGGATGCCCTAAGGAAAAGCAGGATATTCTGGTTTCAAATTAGAACCCAAGACAGCTTCTGTAAATCTGGGACTATCCCTGGAAAATAAGGACACTTGGAGGGTCTGGTGTCCCCAAGACCCCAGGGAGTTTCAGGCCTTGCTGAATATTTTTCTCCCCAGAAGTTTCTTCCCATTTCCAGTAAAATCTGAAATGGTGCTCCTCCCTGTGTTCTCTGTGCATTGGGAGTAAGGCTAGAGAGATGACTTCACAGTGATTACAAGAGGAAGGAAATCCACTTCACTCCCGTCTCAAGCATAAAGCAGAGTCCACGACATTAGCGCCCTATGTGCAATTAATTGAGCATGATGTGAGTGCTCTCGGGTGAGTCGCCCACACTGGTTGAGCAAGAATAAATGTGCAGCGGTTAGTGTATTTGGGGAAGTAAGGTAATGAAACGCGTTGCTCAAAACCGTTTATTGTAAAACAACCTGGAGTGGTGGGGGAAGTGAGATCTTTTGCAAGGAGAGAGGCATTTATCATCAGCCCCCTTTGACAGAAGTGCAAATGCATGGAACTGAGTCAGCGAGAGACTAGTTGGCCAACTTAGTGGCAAACAAAACGACTTCTTTCTTGTGGTTATAAAGTCCTTTGCACTTTAGCAACTTCTATGCACGTCTAATTTAGAGCAAATGTAAAGCACTTCTGAAAAACAAATTGCAGTGATTTGTGTAGGACAAAATAATGATTCGTGTGTGCCTCAAATGTGCCCATTTCTGCTTATTAACTTGCAACCATCTTGACAGTAAATCCTACAGCGGCTTAAAAAATGTGGCTTCCAGACTGTGCTATCCTTGGTTTTTGAATATATATTTAAAAAGGCATCTGCTGTTGCTTTACATTTCCTTTTACCTTGAGTTTTCCTCCTCAGCACGTCAAGGAAGGTTATTGTGCATTATTTTTATAAATAATCTAAACAGATTTCTCTTCATAAATGAGTGTTGTTTGATTTATTGCCCGTGTTATTCAATCTTCACTTGGTGGATGTGTCCTTTGAGTAATCACTGCCAGAGCCAGGCTGCTGGATGATAGGCCTGGTTTTGTTGTGCACAAGTTGATTTAGGTCATAGCGACCGGCAAGGTGGGGCACGGTGTCCTTGTTGTTCAGCTGGCTTCTTAACACAGAGGTTGCTGCTGGTAACTCAGAGGGAGAGGAATGAGGCTGGCAGGGAGATAGGTGCAGGGCAGGCATAGCAGCGAAGCCATTCTGCCACTGCTGGCACTGTGCCCACATCAACCGCACAACAACCTTGCCGCTCTTGCTTACTGGCAGAGACCTCCACATTGGCACGCCAGGTGAGCAAAGCCACCCCTTCCTCCCTGCCAGCTGCTGCTGGATTTAAGTGGCCACGAACGAAAGAAAGCCGAATCCCCATTTAACGTTTGGATTGGTAATTAGTTAGAAGAATTATATTTCTCACAATGGACTTGAAATGATGTTTTCAGGACAAAACCTTTACTTTTGTTTTCCTCCTTTCTTGTTCCAACCAGGTGCCTATGAAGTCTTGTGGAATCCTGGGAACAAATTGCAGTACATGTAATGGGAAAAAGTAAGGACAACTTGACCTTTTGCTGCCTGAAGCAGGATGGGTCGCCGCCACCTACAGAATCTTCCCAGACTGGCAGCTGAATCTTATTTTTTTAAAACAACAACAACCTTTATTAACATTATTAACAAACCAAGAGTACAGTAGCAGGGTATTACAGCTTACCATATAAAAAGCAAATGAACAATAAATAATAAGAGAAAGAAATGATGGCACACCGATAGAAAACAAGGCATCCATATTTCACGAGCTGGTGTGGATGGTGAATGCTGAGCTTCTAAATCCAAAGCACAGGAAATATAATCCCACCGAATGTCATAAAAGTGTCCTGGATCCTCAAAACCCCTAGAAAACACACCGTTTATGTGGATTCCCACCCCCTGTCCCACCCGCAATAGCCAAATTCCATAGATTCTTAGACCACACAGCCAAATGCTGAGCTATTGAAATTATTGCTGTAGTTTACATCCATGTCAAAAGCATAGCTGTCAACTTTTCCCTTTTCTTGCGAGGAATCCTATTTGGAATAAGGGAATTTCCCTTTAAAAAAGGGAAACGTTGACAGCTATGGTCAAAAGTTCTTTAGAGCGACCTTTCATGTTGTCCACCCTCATATTCAGTAATGACAGTTGTGTGGAAGCCTAAAGAGGTGATTTAATTGTTTTAGATATTTCTTTATATATCTGGGACTAGATTGATGAAACCTGAGGGCATTTCCACCAAAGACAGGAAGAATGCCCCTTGGAGCTCACAAACCCACCAGCAATCTTGTGTTGATTGCCAGGCAGTACGACGCCATCTATGCAGAACTTTGAAGGAACATTCCCTTACATATGCCGAAACAGATTTATAAGGTTTAGCCAGCCATAGCGATTTCCATTCAGATTCCTCTATCTGAACATTTAAATCTTTCTCCCAATAACAATTAAGGCTCGCCAAGGGATCTGTGGTAAGTTCCAAAACCTCTTGCCACACCCCAGTCTGGTTTGGAGGCTGGGGGGGGGGGCGGACCCAGAAAAGATTGGCTACAGCCCTATGAGATCTTCCAATAAGATTGTTGTTGTTGTTTAGTCGTTTAGTCGTGTCCGACTCTTCGTGACCCCATGGACCAGAGCACGCCAGGCACTTCTGTCCTCCACTGCCTCCCGCAGTTTGATCAAACTCATGCTGGTAGCTTCAAGAACACCATCCAACCATCTCATTCTCTGTCGTCCCCTTCTCCTTGTGCCCTCCATCTTTCCCAACATCAGGGTCTTTTCCAGGGAGTCTTCTCTTCTCATGAGGTGGCCAAAGTATTGGAGCCTCAGCTTCACGATCTGTCCTTCCAGTGAGCGCTCAGGGCTGATTTCCTTCAGAATGGAGAGGTTTGATCTTCTTGCAGTCCATGGGACTCTCAAGAGTCTCCTCCAGCACCATAATTCAAAAGCATCAATTCTTCGGCGATCAACCTTCTTTATGGTCCAGCTCTCACTTCCATACATCACTACTGGGAAAACCATGGCTTTTACTATACGGACCTTTGTTGGCAAGGTGATGTCTCTGCTTTTTAAGATGTTGTCTAGGTTTGCCATCGCCTTTCTCCCAAGGAGCAGGCGTCTTTTAATTTCATGACTGCTGTCACCACCTGCACTGATCATGGAGCCCAAGAAAGTAAAATCTCTCACTGCCTCCATTTCTTCCCCTTCTATTTGCCAGGAGGTGATGGGCCCAGTGGCCATGATCTTCGTTTTTTTGATGTTGAGCTTCAGACCATATTTTGCGCTCTCCTCTTTCACCCTCATTAAAAGGTTCTTTAATTCCTCTTCACTTTCTGCCATCAAGGTTGTGTCATCTGCATATCTGAGGTTGTTGATATTTCTTCCGGCAATCTTAATATGTCTGTAAACAATATGGAACACAACTTATGGATTTCTCTTCTGTCCTCTCGTAAACTGAAATACGATTTCTTCACGGTGTCAAGTCTAGAGAGGAGGAAGGCAGAAGATAAATTGGGATCTACTGATAGACAATTCACACTGGATCAGCAAGTGTTTCTGATTGTCTAACAATAGCAATAAATAAAAGGTTCCCCACTCTCTGCTAAAACAAGGGAATCTTATGGGAAAACCAGGAATGGTTTCCCTCCCCCTACCTGGGCTGAACATGTCATTACGGTAATTCTTTCTCAGCTTATGCCCACCCTCCTGAGCCACTATTTTGGCTCTGATTGGCTAGTGAATAAAGTCAATCCTGATAGCCTTAAGACTGCCCCACCCTAGCATAGACTATGTAAGCCACCTGCTTAAAGAATCTGTGTGGTTTTGAAGTGAGAAAGTGGGTCAGCAAAGCAGTTGGCGAAAGTGTGAGCCTTGTGCTAATTAATACCGATTACCATCCCATTCAGCAAAAGTTGATCATCAGTCAAACAACATAAGGCACCTCAAGAAGGGATGAGTCACTCCCACTGTGGAGTCGAATGTTATGAAATCCAGGGTGACTGATGCATTTGATCGAGCTAAGCTCTTCAAACGGCCTGGAAACATAAAAAGGGGGCCTAAGCCCAGCTGTGGTGGAAGCAGAAGCAGCAACTGAATGGCTTCGATAGAGTTGTGTGCCTGCTTTGCTCCATTATTGACTTTGGCCTCTAGCTGTTAAAACAACTCCGCATTCATACCTCAGTAAAGGACTAGGCTGGTTTGTGAATGGAACATGCTGGAGACATGGCAGCAGGAGAAGAATGGGAGTGGCACTGAAGTAAAACAAAGCAGAAGGACTAAGTCATGAGCATGTGGTCTCCTCCTACACCTGAAACACATTTTCTTCAGCTGACATAGTGGACAAGCAGGTCTCAGGAATGAGCAGACTTTCAAGACAACGTCCCCCCTTTTCTTCTACAATGTGATTCAGCGTGCTATGTGCGCTACAGCGTTAGTTTAACCAACTACAGATGTCTGGTCAAATTCTGCCTAGAAATATAAACAGGCAGACAATAGGAAACCTAAAGCCAGCTGAAAAATATGACAGGCAGTTGCTGTTGGGACCGAACTAATCTCTAGCAGAAAGACCACTCAATAGGGCCCCTTGAGCCAAGGAATGGAAGGGGTGCATTGTGGGAAATGGCCTGTGGCCAGATCACATGAACCCTATTCACTTCTATGTGATTAATAAATGAACAATTACTCCTATGCAGACAGTCCTTGTGTAGATTATTCCTGCCCTTTTCATGGGAGAATAGATTGCATGAAAGGAGTTGTCATGCGGCGGGGGCTTGGCTGAAGGTTGTGCTCATGCTAATACTACAGTTTATGGATTACAGTTTCACAAACTAATAAAACAGCAGAGGCTGTAAGGATCTGAATGTCATCTAGTCATCCTTTTGTATTGTGGAAGGGTCCTCTGCACTAAGGAGCCAAGTGCTGGCCCTACTGTTAGGCAGAGTGGAGTAGGCTGGAAGTTTCTGGATATTGTTAAAGGGCAGAAAATTCCCAGCTAACTTTATTGTTTAACACAAAAAAAATCCATTAGGATTTTCTGCCAGAATGTCTTGGCCCAGCCTTGCAAATATCCCAAAGTCCATGTAGATTTAGTTCAGATTCAGACTCGCTGCAACTGAGACCAGATGTCTCTCTCTGGACTTCCAACTGCTTCCAGAGAGGGTACAGAAATATGAAGAAGTGGAAGAGGGTGATTTTGCTTTGTTGTGATTAGAACTGACAATGCGCCAAGATATAAAAGTGGATCAATTGTTTTAAGTGCACTAAATGGCATAGGAGGTTGTAAGCAACCCTGTAATATTCCTGGAAGATCCGTTACTTGGGTTGCTAAGGAAACAAGAAAGTAGACACATGATGAATATTTTTACTTCTCCCGCCCACACTAGAAGTCACCTCCATCTGACACACCTTTTCTTCTCTGTTTGGTGGGCTGAGACCTCCTCTGTTTGGACTGAAAAAGGCAGCGACTTCTAGTGACACAGCTGCAATCAAACTTTTCTTTAGATCCATGTGATGGTTGGAATTACTTTGCCCTTCAGCACACAATACAACAACATCACAACATTTAATGGTTCAGACACGCCTCTCCCAGTCTCCTTATTTCTTCTCAGTGGGATTCTTTTCTTAATAATTCCTCTTGCCTCAGTCCAGATCAAAGTAGAATATTCTAGTGCTGGAATGACTCATTTCCCCATATATATATATATATATATATATATATATATATATATATATATGAGTCACGATATATATATATATATATATATATATATATATATGCTTTCGTAGATTTTCACGGGTACAGGAATGTAGGTTTTGGTGTCTTCGGGTGTCTTCCCGTGTAAGAGTTGGGGTGTCTAGGCGACGTTTCGACGAGGTCTCACTCGTCATCTTCAGGCTGGTGCTTTCGGCTTCTTGTTACTAGAACAGAGCAGGATCTCAGTGTTTGAGTTCCTATAAATACTGTTGAGGGGGTGAGGTGTATAGCCTCCAACGTTCTGGGCAGAGAGGAAGTTCCCAGGTTAGTGTGCCTTTTCTTCTTTTGTTCATTAATTACTTGAGGGATATCTTGAGTGATTTCTTGAGTGATATTCTGAGTACCACTTAGGAGGGTCATTAGGTGTGGATTAGTTGCTAAAGCTTTCGTGTCTTGACCTCTTGAGCTTGTGAAGAGTTTTTCTGAGAAGATGGCTGTACTGCACTTAGTTGTGCTCTGGCTTGGCTTCGTGTATAGGGGCGAGCTGTGGTTTTGTGCCCTGTGCCAGCCAGATCTGTGTAGGGATTGCAGGGGGGTGCAGCATCCGGAGGTGCCACTATGGTTTGGCTACTGGATGGTGTCTGTAATTTATCTGTGGAGAGGGTCTGGGTTTGGGTCTGGTGTGGTTGATTGGAGATGGCGTTCTGTGTGCCTCTGGTTCTGGTGTCGGTTTTTGTGGGGAGGGCTAATTTCCAGATGTCTGGCAGGCGGGACGTGTCGTCACGCTTGTTCATGTTGTGAGGGTGTTTCTCTATCTCGATGGCTTCCATGATTATTCTCTTGTGGTGATGTTCCATGTTAAAGAGCAATTTGGAATCTGCAAAATTAATTTCGTGTCCTGTTTCTTTCATGTGTTGGTAAAGAGAGGAAGTTTTTTCTTCTTTTTTGACGGCATTCTTGTGTTCTGCGATACGTGCATTTATTCGTCTGTTTGTTTGTCCAATGTACGTGGCTGGGCAGACTTTGCAGGGTATTTCATAGACCCCTTGGTTTTCTAACTGGATTTTATCTTTGGGGTTTCTGAGGATATTGGCTATTTTTTGGTTGGTGCAAAAGGCTGTTTTGATATTGTGTTTATGGAGGATTTTGCTAATTTTATCTGTAGTGCCCTTGATATAAGGAAGGAGGGCCATGCCATTGTTTTCTTCTGTGTCTTGGTTTTTGGGGGGTGTTTCTTTTTGGATTAGCTTCGTAACCCTGTTTTGCTGGTATCCGTTGGCGATTAACACATTTGAGAGATTCTGTAACTCAGTTGTCAAGTGGTCTTTGTCAGCCAGGCGTTTGGTTCTGGAGATGAGAGTCTTGGCTACGGAGTTTATTTGTGCAGGGTGGTGGTGTGATTGTGCATGTAAGTAGCGGTTGGTGTGTGTTTTTTTCCGGTAGATAGTGTGTCCTAGGGAGCCATCAGGTTTTTTGTAGATTAGGACGTCAAGGAAGGGAAGTTGGTTGTTGGCTTCTATTTCCATAGTGAATTGTATTTTGGGGTGTAGGCTGTTGAGATGTGTGAGGAAGCTATCTAGTTTTTCCTTCCCGTGTGGCCAAATTACAAAGGTGTCGTCAACATATCTGAGCCAAAGTTTGGGTTTGTGTTCTGACTTGTCTAAAGCATTGGTTTCAAAGTGTTCCATGTACAGATTTGCGATGACCGGTGAGAGGGGTGATCCCATAGGTGCTCCTTCTATCTGTTTGTATCTTTGTCCATTGTGGATGAAGTACGTGTTGGTTAGGCAGTGGTTGGTCAGGTCCAGGATGTATTCGGGGGGATTGTATTTGTTTTGAATGGCTGTCAAGGCTTCATTAATGGGCACTTGTGTGAAGAGAGATACAACATCGAAGCTCACAAGTAGGTCATCGGGATGTAGGTTTTGCTTCTTTATTGTTTCTATGAACTGGAAGGAGTTTGTAACGTGTGAAGCGATAGATTCTGCATAGGGCTGAAGTTGCTTAGCGAGAAATTTAGCGAGATTTTGTAGAGGTGAGCCTATGGAGCTGACTATTGGTCTGAGTGGTGTTCCTTCTTTGTGTATCTTGGGGAGACCGTAGAGTTTGGGGCATCTGGATGATTTTTCTCTGGGGATGATTCTTAGCTGGATTTCTTCACTGATAGGAGAGGCTTTTATTTTGGATTTGGTGGTTTTTTCCAGATAGGTGGTGGGATCTGTTTTTATAGGTTGGTAGGTAGGGTCTTGGAGTAGATTTGATAGTTTTGCTTGGTAGTCCGATGATAGTTTTGCTTGGTAGTCCGATGTGTTCATCACAACAAACACATCGGACTACCAAGCAAAACTATCAAATCTACTCCAAGACCCTACCTACCAACCTATAAAAACAGATCCCACCACCTATCTGGAAAAAACCACCAAATCCAAAATAAAAGCCTCTCCTATCAGTGAAGAAATCCAGCTAAGAATCATCCCCAGAGAAAAATCATCCAGATGCCCCAAACTCTACGGTCTCCCCAAGATACACAAAGAAGGAACACCACTCAGACCAATAGTCAGCTCCATAGGCTCACCTCTACAAAATCTCGCTAAATTTCTCGCTAAGCAACTTCAGCCCTATGCAGAATCTATCGCTTCACACGTTACAAACTCCTTCCAGTTCATAGAAACAATAAAGAAGCAAAACCTACATCCCGATGACCTACTTGTGAGCTTCGATGTTGTATCTCTCTTCACACAAGTGCCCATTAATGAAGCCTTGACAGCCATTCAAAACAAATACAATCCCCCCGAATACATCCTGGACCTGACCAACCACTGCCTAACCAACACGTACTTCATCCACAATGGACAAAGATACAAACAGATAGAAGGAGCACCTATGGGATCACCCCTCTCACCGGTCATCGCAAATCTGTACATGGAACACTTTGAAACCAATGCTTTAGACAAGTCAGAACACAAACCCAAACTTTGGCTCAGATATGTTGACGACACCTTTGTAATTTGGCCACACGGGAAGGAAAAACTAGATAGCTTCCTCACACATCTCAACAGCCTACACCCCAAAATACAATTCACTATGGAAATAGAAGCCAACAACCAACTTCCCTTCCTTGACGTCCTAATCTACAAAAAACCTGATGGCTCCCTAGGACACACTATCTACCGGAAAAAAACACACACCAACCGCTACTTACATGCACAATCACACCACCACCCTGCACAAATAAACTCCGTAGCCAAGACTCTCATCTCCAGAACCAAACGCCTGGCTGACAAAGACCACTTGACAACTGAGTTACAGAATCTCTCAAATGTGTTAATCGCCAACGGATACCAGCAAAACAGGGTTACGAAGCTAATCCAAAAAGAAACACCCCCCAAAAACCAAGACACAGAAGAAAACAATGGCATGGCCCTCCTTCCTTATATCAAGGGCACTACAGATAAAATTAGCAAAATCCTCCATAAACACAATATCAAAACAGCCTTTTGCACCAACCAAAAAATAGCCAATATCCTCAGAAACCCCAAAGATAAAATCCAGTTAGAAAACCAAGGGGTCTATGAAATACCCTGCAAAGTCTGCCCAGCCACGTACATTGGACAAACAAACAGACGAATAAATGCACGTATCGCAGAACACAAGAATGCCGTCAAAAAAGAAGAAAAAACTTCCTCTCTTTACCAACACATGAAAGAAACAGGACACGAAATTAATTTTGCAGATTCCAAATTGCTCTTTAACATGGAACATCACCACAAGAGAATAATCATGGAAGCCATCGAGATAGAGAAACACCCTCACAACATGAACAAGCGTGACGACACGTCCCGCCTGCCAGACATCTGGAAATTAGCCCTCCCCACAAAAACCGACACCAGAACCAGAGGCACACAGAACGCCATCTCCAATCAACCACACCAGACCCAAACCCAGACCCTCTCCACAGATAAATTACAGACACCATCCAGTAGCCAAACCATAGTGGCACCTCCGGATGCTGCACCCCCCTGCAATCCCTACACAGATCTGGCTGGCACAGGGCACAAAACCACAGCTCGCCCCTATACACGAAGCCAAGCCAGAGCACAACTAAGTGCAGTACAGCCATCTTCTCAGAAAAACTCTTCACAAGCTCAAGAGGTCAAGACACGAAAGCTTTAGCAACTAATCCACACCTAATGACCCTCCTAAGTGGTACTCAGAATATCACTCAAGAAATCACTCAAGATATCCCTCAAGTAATTAATGAACAAAAGAAGAAAAGGCACACTAACCTGGGAACTTCCTCTCTGCCCAGAACGTTGGAGGCTATACACCACACCCCCTCAACAGTATTTATAGGAACTCAAACACTGAGATCCTGCTCTGTTCTAGTAACAAGAAGCCGAAAGCACCAGCCTGAAGATGACGAGTGAGACCTCGTCGAAACGTCGCCTAGACACCCCAACTCTTACACGGGAAGACACCCGAAGACACCAAAACCTGCATTCCTGTACCCGTGAAAATCTACGAAAGCATATATATATATATATATATATATATATAGGAGTCACGATGTCTCCTTTGATAGGTGTCATTCATGCACTAAACACTGGCAGAAGTTATGACACAAGAGCATAATTAAATTCCCCAAAGGCAAAGGAAGAACCCTATTTCCAAGTTGCTTTCTTTGTTTTGTTAAGCAACCTGTTCTGGCGCAGATTATATTAATTTGTAGAGTCTACTGCAGACACTGGGCTGGAAGCATAATTAACATATATTTCCAATGGCAACGAGCACTTAATCCTTGCAAACAACAAATGTCTGAAACTAGAAATCAGTTTTAGCTCATTCATAAATCTATAAACCACTCATCCAGATCCTTCTGAATAATCTGCTCTATTGCTTATGTTTTCCTTCGTTACAAACACCCTTCTAGTGCAGAAAATATACTAGCTCAGGATGCCTGAACCTCTGGTAGTTATGCAATGATTTTTCCTTCAAACTTTTAAAATGTTGGCCCAGTTTGCATGTCCTGGTGAACCATTGTTAATTAACACACCCTATCTGGGCGGTTTTGCTCTTCTCTGCTAGTGCATTGAGAATAGGAATCACAATCTTAGGTTTTGTGTTACTTTTGAACCAGGGACCATGGTTTGTTTGCTCCAACAACCAATTCCTGGCTTCAGATCAGAGTTTGTTTGGAAAGAAACAGATCACAATCCTAAATCTGGATGTACTGCTAAGCCAGGGATTGTGATTTGTTTCCCAGTGCTAGTGGGGACAGGCAAAGTGGGTGTGACCAGCTTGTCTATGGTTTATGGCTTGTTTATGGTTTATGATGTGCAGACGTGGCCATTGTGTCATATTACTGGAATTGTGGTCTTGTGAAGTTTTATGTTTTGTACGCCACCTCGAGAGGAAGGTCCTGTAAAATGATCATATGAATAAAATAAATAAATAAATAAATAAATAAATGATAAAAAATGTGATATTAATTAGAGAAGCAGAAATTTCTTATCCTTCTTCCACTATCAATGCACTTGCTACAGTCAACAAAGGGGAATAACCCCAGACCAATCAAAACTAAGAGATAGTATACAAAGTCAGGACAAAAACCCTACAGGTTTTACTAAAAGTATCCTTATATACAAAAATAGCAACACAACAATAAAATAGAGATGAATATAGAAGCCTAATGTGATGAAACAGTGCTTTCAAGTGCTAAATATTAAGATAAGCCAGCTTCTAACTAACATAAAAATATCTCTCATCTATATCTATATCTATATCTATATCTATATCTATATCTATATCTATATCTATATCTATATCTATATCTATATCTATATCTATACAGTATCTATATCTATATCTATATCTATATCTATATCTATATCTATATCTATATCTATATCTAATCTATATCTATACCTCTGTTTATGAACTTAATCTGTTTTGGAAGTCCATTCTTAAACTGAAACTGTTATTAAACCAAGGCACACTTTCCCTAATGAGGCCTCCCACCGTTGGTGCCCTTCCACCGTTCGGATTCAGTTCTTAGACCGAGGTAAAGTTAGCAAACCGGGACACTATTTCCGGTTTTGCGGAGTTCATAAACCGAATCGTTCATAAACAGGACTGTTCTTAAACCGAGGTACCACTGTATTTATATCTATCTAGCATCATGGTTCAGATAAACGAAACTTTCAGTTACCACCATAGCCTCCTACAGATGAAAAATATTTCATGTTTCGACCATGCCATTGGCAGGAATTTCTCTTTTTTGTTTGATTCCAGTCAAAACTTAATAAAATAGGGCCAGAAGTCCTACGATGCAACACAGTTTACCACTACCTATGCATAAACACGTTTAAAAACAAAACTAATAAGTTAAAAAATATAAAAACGTCTAAACACATTGAGATCAGGGAGAACAGGGAGAAATGGATATCATTCCCAATAAACATGGCATGCAACTATTCCAGCTGCTAGATGTGTTTCAACCTTGCAGCCTTCTTCAGCTAGTTAGGTTGACTAGCAGATTTCCTGCCCCATTCATTTAGGGGACCTTGCTAAGTGGTGAACAGGCAGACTAACCTGCTGTTGAACATGGCTGTTTTGAAAGGGCCCTGCTTCCCCTTCTTTGCCAAAAGCTGCCTTTGTGAAGAACCTCCCCCCACCCCACAGCTTTGGGTTGTTTTCCTTTCCCTGTTCTTCTGAAGATGAAAATCTGAAACAGATGCACAGAGAAGACGGATATTTTTTTCCCACCTCAGTATTACAGCCCAAAGCAAAGACAGTGTTTCTTAGCATACCTTGATTTAAATTTGGGGGGTTTGCCATGCCGTGGCCAGAGAAAATTGTTCTGGGAGTGGTGAAGCCATCTCTAATTGATGGGGGCATGCAAGGAGTATATGTTGCAAAATGAAGGCCTACAGTTTTAATTGGATGCACGAGTTAAATGTATACACACATCCCTATCCCTATATCTGTTCCTGAATGCATGCGCTCCGTAACTCCTTCACTGTGAGATGACTCCAAGGGAGGGACTGCGGCTAAGTGCGAGCAGGTGGGGGAGGAGAGGGTGGGAAAAGCTGAGGGAATAGGCATGGGGATGAAGGACATGTAAAGGCAGGAGGGGTTGGCCAGGAGTGGGAGAACAGGGATTGCTGGGTAGGCCGGGGTTGGTGAGTGGAGTGTGCAAGGATGGCAGGCAGCCCTGTGTCTTGTGTGTGCATGTGTGCATTGCTGGAGAACTTCACCACAAAATTCAGACAAGCACAAATTTCAAAGGATAGCTGCATTGTGATTTGCATATTGTTTGGGGAACTGCAAATTTCTCCCCCATCACTATAATGCACCCCATTATTGCCCCAACTCTCGACTCATCTACATTTCTGTTTGTTCCGCCACTTTCCTACAGAGAAACCTGCTCTTTACCATTGAATTGGTGTTTGCTCTGATCCAGAAGTAAAAAGAGGGTTTTCCCAGGGAAAGGGGTGGGGTAAATAGAAAACAGCTCAGACCCCCCTGCTTTCTCCTCATGGGACAAGCAGAATTTTGCTACCCCAACACCCTGTTTTTCTGTATAAAGCTTTTTTTAAGGGGGTATTTTTCCAAACCTGCTGCTACCTCCCTCATGTGCATGGATGGTGCCATTTTGACCACATACAGATTCAAACTTGGGAGAATGGATTTGCTGTTAGTATATATGGAGCGGCGAAGACTCTTCTGTTTTGTTAGGTTTTGATGTCTTACGGGACTGTCAATAAAGGAGCAAAAGGGCATAATGAAGGAGATGGATTAGCTGTGTATGTCATGAGCTGACTTAAAAGGCTTCTCACGTTCACCCGCCACTCCTTTGACACGGAAGCTCTGAGAGGCAACTTGCCTGGCCAAAGCCACCTGACAGTTTCATGGGGGTGGAAGAAGTTAATGAAGCAAGATTAGGCACTGCGCAGGCTGCAGAGCTAACTTTCTGCTGAGTGGCTTATAAAAGAAAACGTGAATTCTAAACTTTCCTGTGGAACCTTATTATCATAGCACAACATTAGCATTGATAAAAATAGCACAAATTAGTGCAGGAGCTGAAAGGCTGGCATAAAAAACTCTGAATACATCCCCACCCCACACACTTTTTTTTCTGGAGAGGCTTAGCCTTTTGCACACATTAGCAAGAATGTGTTCATTCCAAGTTCTGACATTCCCACTTGCCTTGCCATATCAGAACCCTGCTATCCTCAATAAGGGCTTGATCCTTAAGTGGGAATAAATCGGCCCACTTTATGTACAACAGAAAGATGAGCACTATGTATATAGTACAGCTCCTCACTATAGTATTGCCGTGTTTTTGGAGGAGTCCACTGTTGAACAGGCCAGCCAAGTCCCTTTGTGAGAGAATGGCCTTTGTTGCCGTAGTATAACAGGTTGCTCTGTGCTGGGGGCAAATGGGTGGACCCCCTCCCTCACCTGGCTGGTAGTGAGAAAGACAATAGCCAGAGTGGAGTGCATGGGAACCGAGGTTAGAAGAAGGCGGAAGCCAGAGATTGAGAGCCATGCTTGATTTCTGCTGGAATCCAAGCCTGTGGCAATGGGGGGAGCAAGGCCTTATTGGGGTGTTAAGCCGTGAGCCCTTCCATCGTAGGCTCAGGTTGCATATATATGTAACTAAACCATGTATCATAACGACACCACAGCCTCCAGTGCCTCTCCTTCTGAAGAAACTGAACCCTGGGTAAGAGCCTGGAACCACTGGGATCTTACACCGCTCAGAGATTGGGGTGGCATGCAACAGCGTAAATGGTATGGAATCAGGTGGCACATGGAATGTGGGGTCCTGTTCCCACAGTGGCAGTTGAGGGGTGGGGTCTTTCCAGCAGTTGAAGCAGGTCTGGCTTCAGCAGTGAGTGGCTTCACCATTCAGCCAACTTTGGTCCCTTTAGGCTGCTTTGTTATCCTTGCTGCACCCAACCCGACATTATTGGCCACCTAGACTGAAGCAAACTAAAAAAAGACAAGGTGGTATCCAGGAAAGTTTTACTCAGCGTAGACCTGTTGGAATGTCAAATCAAAATGCCTGTCTTCGGTCCCTTCTTTCCAATAGGTTGGACTACCAGCCCTAGTCTTGAGCAGGAGCGTGGAACCTGTGGAACGGAGGGGTGCTGTTGACCTCCAACTCCCACCAGCTCCCAGGCAGTATGGCGAAGGGTTGTGGGAATGGCAGGCCAATGAAACATGGAGGGCCATAGGCTCCCTGTCTCTGGGGCTGAGCACACAGCTAGCTAGAGGACTTCAATGCAGCAGAACGCTTCTGCAGTCGAATATGGTATAGGCACAAGCACCCAGTTCTACACCTTGTCTTGGGCATAGGGGAAGAGCTACAGTAATAGCCTCCTGGCAGGGCTGTTGCAGGTCTTTCCTGCAAAGGGTGGAGCAGCAGTGAGGTCCAGGTTGCAGAGGTGTACCAGCAGTGGCACCAGATTAGCTGCGCCGGTGCAACCTCAACGTCACTGCCGATTCCTGGTAAGTCGTAGTGACGTCCCTTGCTAGGAAACTATTGCTACAGCTTCCCCCTATCAGGCAAGCTGCTCCTGTATGCAGGTCAGAGATGTTGTTGTCAAGGAGAAAATGAGAAAATGCTATGCAAGTGCTCACCTGGTGAAACCTCAGACTCTTTGCCCCCATCTGTGCTCATGTGGCTGCCACAAAATCACCACTCCTAGAGTTCTGCAGACCTAAACCCCACCCTAAATCCATGGCTGAGGTTCATCACCATCATTTTCAAAATAAGTTTATTGTACTAGCTGAAGGCCAAGACAATTCAATCCAATCACAATCGGTTTAAAATATAGCTCAGACACATATAAAGTGAGATACTTGAGAACAGGAATGCCTCCACATCTGCACCGAGTTTCAATTTAGTACTTTGCATCCCCCTTACAGTTTATGGCAGGCATAGGCAAACTTGGCCCTCTAGGTGTTTTTGGACTACAACTCCCATCATCCCTAGCTAACAGGACCAGTGGTCAGGGTTAGGTCAGGGATGATGAGAACTGTAGTCTCAAAACATCTGGAGGGCCAAGTTTGCCTATGCCTGGTTTATGGCTTCTTCCTGATCTTTTTTGCCAGCAGAACAAAAAAAGGGCCACCTTATGAGTCACCAATGCATTGTTGTCACTCAACAACCACTGAAGCATCTCCGTTGGGAGGAAGCCCACCATCCTGTACAAACAGGGGTTTCAGAAAGCACCTCCTCAGATATGCATATAGGGGACATGATCATCATCCTGGCCCCAAAACTGAAAGGCATGCGTTACAGGTTGCCACAGAATTGCCTTAGGAAGCAGCCACCCTGTGCTGAATATGTCCTTGGCTATGACATGATGAGGTACGGAGGAGGCTCACGAATGATGGCTCCGGTACATGGCATGAATACTCATATCATAGCACCTGGGCTGGGATGATTCATCACAGGCCGTTTCTGGTAGCATCTCCATAGCAACTCCTAAGATGTACTCTGGAGCAGGCCAAGGTGGCGTCCTTTCGTGTACCAAAGCCTCATCCCTCAGTCCCCTTGCTATTTTCACTGAAGAACTTGGCCACTCCTTCCTTAGCAGTGTGACAGGGAAGGAAAAGAGGCTTGGAGGTGTGTGTGAAGTATGATCTTCAGTCTAAGGGATCCAATTTCGCCCTGCCCCCTTCTCTTTTCTTGTCTTTCCTCTTCCATGAAGACTCTGAGACAGAAGTGGGGAGTGACTGTGACATCAGAGGAGGATGACTGGAAAGCTGACTTCCTCAAGGTCCAAAATGTCTCTGCAGAGGTATGTATGTCCATTTGCTATTTCAAACAGTCAGACTACTTTCTAAGTCCCTGGGACCTCAAGGAGAGAAGAGTTTTCCTGTGATGAGCACCTTAACTGACTGTGATTGTTTTCATGCCCAGTTTTGCTACCATAAACATTCCAGGCTTTGATCCTGCCTCACTTATTCTGTCCAGCAGAGGGCAGGGCAGTGATGCACGTATACAAAACTACTTTTGGAAGGTTTGTGTAGCAGAGAAACTGAGAAAAATATATTCCAAATGTTAAATCTCTCCAGGGTTTCAAATGAGGGTAAGTTCACATTTAATGACATTTCTGCCGTACTTCCCCCTCAATTGTTCTTAAATGTTTTGTTCCTATGGAAGACCCAGCATGAGAAGGAAAGTTTTCATCAAAGGAAAGCACGTTTAAGTGAAAATATAGGGGGGAAAGTTAAATGACATCCTCTGAAAAATTATTGACTCATCCCAGTCAATATGCTGGTATCACACAAGCTACAAAGTATTGATTCCTGGGTATTTTACCTGCCAGTATAGCTAGTATAGCAATGTAAAAAAGTCGTAGACTGCTGGTCTTGTTCTTTTCTGGGGTTAAACACTTAGAGCAACAATCATTTCCACTGCCCTGGAGGGAAAGAAGCCACAGACTGAGGATGCTCTGTAAAACCTGCTTGTATTGAGAATGGATGAAGGAGAAAAACAGTAACTAAAATTAAGACAAAGGTGTCAAAAAGCTTTGGTCCAGCTTTTTCAGCACTATCAAATTCAACAGAGATCAACTCTTCAGGCCACTGGTTTTCCCTACCTGGGCTGGATTCAATCATCCTCTGTAGCTTGTGCATTGCCAAAGAAATATACCATATATGTCTCTCCCTTACAGATAATCAATGCCGATTTTGGAAAAAAGTGTTTTTGTGGAACCCTGCCATACTTAGGATGTTGAATTCTATACCAAATTCCATGTGTGTGTTTTGATTTTGACACTTGCTCTGAATTACTAAATACACACTGCTTCTTTCATGAAGGATTGCAGTGCTCCTGTGAGGGTTTGATTAGCTGCTTGTGCGTGAAAACGTGCTCCCTCAGAGTTTGTGCGCCCCCACAAACCTCCGTGTGTGACGGAGCTCCTCAGACATGTCTGCTCTAGTCACTAGTAGAGTCCGACAGTGGCTGTCTGCGGAAGCGTTTCCAGCAAAGAAGTTCCTTAACGGAAACGCGTCTCCTGGACTCACGGCGTGACAGTTTCCTGCGAGGTATGGGTCTCCCTATGGGAGACTCCGATACTTCCCCACTGTTCTCGCTGGAAGCCTCCCTGAGCCCTCCCTCCTGCTCGCATTCCCTCAGAGACCCACTCCTCCCCCTGCTGGTCCCTGCTTCCGCAGTTGAGTCTCTTTCATCCTGCCTGAGTCCCTCCACCACCTGATGCTCTGATGGCAGTTCCCTGACATCCACCTCCCCTCCAGGGCCCCCCTCACCCCCTCCCAATTCCTCCCCCCTGGGAGGTGAAGGGCTAAAACCCCGAAACGAATCTTCCTCATCTTCTGACGTCTCGAACAATTCTCTCCATCGATCGTCGTCCTGGCCAGCTGAATCCTCCTCCTCTTCAGAATCTGGGAACCCCTCCAACTCCTCTTCCTCGTCGGTGGTGGCAAAGTATTCCCTTCGGAACCTCGCTACAGGCTGAGGTTTACGTGGGAACCTCTGATGAAAAGTCTCTATTAAAACCTCGTCATTGACATCCTCTGCCCTAACCCAGGTGTTTTCCGACTCCGGTTCCCCTTCCCACATTACCAAATACTCTACTTGATCTCCCTTCCACCTGGAATCGAGGATCTCCGCTACATGGTAGCTGTGTTCCTTCTCCTCCATTGCTGGTCCCCTAGTGACCCTCCCCTCACTGTCTCCTCTATACGGTGACAGCAACGACCTGTGAAAAACTGGGTGCAGCTTCATGTGGTTCGGTAACCGGAGCCTGAAAGCCACTGGATTGACCTGCTGTATGACTTCAAACGGACCCAGCCTTTTGGGTCTTAATTTCTTACAACCTCCTTTGAATGGCAACCCTTGGGTTGACAGCCACACCTGGTCCCCCACCCTGATGCTTTCACCTTCCCTTCTGTTTTTGTCTGCTTGCCTCTTATATTCCTCCTTAGCCCTGTTTAAGTGGAGTTGGAGCTGGCGATGGATCGCTTCCATTTCTTCCACGAACTGTTCTGCAGCTGGAACGCTCCAGTTCTCCCCTTCCCCCCCTGGGAAGGCTCTGGGATGGCACCCGTGATTAGCCAAAAAGGGGCTCATCCCCGTGGACACGTTCTCTGCATTGTTGTAGGCAAATTCTGCCAACGCCAGCTTCTCCACCCAATCATTCTCTCTGTCATTAACATAACACCTCAAATATTGTTGGAGAACCCCATTTGCTCTTTCCGCCTGCCCGTTGGTTTCAGGATGACGGGCCGTTGAGAAATTAACCTCTACATGCAGTAAGCTCATGAGCTTCCTCCAGAACCTGGAAGTAAATTGTTTCCCTCGGTCTGAAACCACCCTCAAGGGGGCGCCATGCAACCTAAACACATTCTCTACAAACAATTTGGCGGTTTCTTCTGCTGTAACCGCATGTGAGCAGGCTATGAAGTGGGCCATCTTAGTTAACAGGTCTACTACAACCATGATGGCTGTTTTCCCTCTAGACCTTGGCAGATCAGTCATGAAATCTATTGCCACTGCTTCCCACGGTCTCTCAGGTGTGGGCAGTGGTTCTAATAAACCAGCCGGCGCCTGCCTCTCCCCCTTGGCTCTTTGGCATTGTTCACACCCTCTCACATACTCCCGCACATCTTCCCTGACCTTGGGCCACCAAAATTCCCTGGTAACCAGCCACATGGTTTTGTGTTGCCCAAAGTGCCCTGCTGTGGGGCTATCGTGCAGCTGCTTGAGTACTTTCTCCCTCAATTCCCCTTCAGGTATATATAACGCTCCCTTATAATACAATGCCCCATTTCTCTCCTCAAAACCACCGGATTTGTCTTCCTCCCCTCTGAGATCCCTGAGTTTCCCCTGGGCGTATGCATCCTGCACCGTACCCTCTACCAATTCCCTTTGCCCCACCAAAGTCGCCCCACACACCCAGCGGTCCTCTGGAATGATATGGGTTTCTTCGGGTGCTCCCTCCCCCTCCAAATATTCAGGTTTGCGTGAGAGAGCGTCCGCCCTAACATTCTCTGGGCCTGGCACATAACAAATCTCAAAGTTAAATTTGGAGAACTCTTGGGCCCATCTCAACTGCCTTTGGTTGAGCACTCGCGCCGTTCTCCAGTACTCTAGATTTTTATGGTCCGTGCACACTTGCACTTTATGTTGTGCACCAACTAGCAGATGCCTCCATCTCCGGAACGCCTCATGAATAGCAAGCAGTTCTCGGTCGTACACCGTGTAGTTCCTCTCGGATTTGTTCAGCTTCCGCGAGAAGAAGGCACACGGACGCCACTCCGACTCCTCCTTCCCCGACTGCAGAAGAAGCACCGCCCCTATGGCTCTGTCAGATGCGTCTGTTTCAACCCTTAGCTTCTTTCGTAAATCCACATGCAGAAGTTGTTCTTCAGAGGCGAAGGCCCTTTTCAGTTCCTCAAACGCTCGCTCCGCCTCCGCCGTCCATACAAACTTCTTTTTACTGCTGAGACAGTCAGTGATGGGCGCCGTCAGATGGGCGAAGTTGCGGATAAACTTACGATAAAAGTTTCCAAACCCTAGGAACCTCTGCACATCCTTCTTGGTTTTGGGTGTTTTCCATTCCAGCACTGCCTGTACCTTGCCGGGATCCATGGCCAATCCCTTGTCTGACAGGCGGTACCCCAGGAATTCCACCTCCTTGGTATGGAACCGACACTTCTCCAGTTTGACCCACAGCCTGTTGGCTTGCAGTCTGCTCAACACTTCTCTGACGTCTCTCACATGTTGCTCCTCATTCTCAGAATACACCAACACATCATCTAGAAAGGCAACGCAATTCTTGTAGAGCAAAGGGCCCAGCACGTGGTTCATAAAAGATTGAAAACACGCGGAGCCTGCTTGTAATCCAAATGGCATAACGAGGTATTCAAACGCCCCCAAAGGGGTAAACATGGTGGTTTTCCATTCATCCCCTTTCCTTATGCGTATCAGGTTGTACGCCCCCCTTAGATCCAGCTTTGTGAAAATCTTTCCCTTCCTCACCATGGTCAAAATATCATCAATTCTGGGCATAGGGAACGCCACCGGTTCAGTCACTGCATTCAGCCGCCTAAAATCACATACAAGTCTCGGCTTGTCCGCATTTTTTTTGTCCACAAAGAACACTGGGCTCCCCCCTGCTGCTTTGGACTCTCTGATGAAGCCTCTCTTCAGGTTCTTGTCAATGAACCCTCGCAACTCCTGCATTTCCCTGTCTGACATGGCATACAACTTGCCCACGGGAAGCTGTGCTCCAGGGAGTAAATTGATCTGACAATCAAAGGGTCTATGAGGTGGTAGTTGGTCAGCTTCCTTCTCGCTGAACACGTCGCTGAGATCTGCATACTGTGGTGGTACCTTCACCTTCCCCATTACTTCAGTCCCTGCTAGGGTGGCTTGGGCCCCTACTGAACCCTTCTCCCCTTTGCAGTGTTCTAGGCAATGTGCAGAACCAAAGGACACCACTCTTTGATGCCAGCCAACCAGCGGATCATGTAGAGCTAGCCAGCTCATTCCCAAAATAATGGGAGCGCCTCCCAGGGTGGCCACATTAAACGCTATCAGTTCTGTGTGCCTTGCCACCCTCATTATCATTGGGACAGTCTGCAAGCGGACTCCTCCTCCCAACAACTCCCTGCCATCAATCGTGGTCACCTGCAGGGGGTTGCTTAAAGGGATGGTCTGTATCTGGTGTTCAGCAGCAAACTCCTTGCTCATAAAATTGCAGGAGCTGCCTGAGTCCAATAACGCCTTTATTTTTAGGGGGTGCCCATTCTGCAGCTCTAGCGACACTTCAATCACTAGAGCAGGTCGAGGAGCTTCTGGCACGGGCACTTTCACTGCTCTTTGGCCTGGCTGCAGTGCCCCAATTGTGGCAACCAGGCGTTGGCTTTTACCTGCTCCGCTCCCCCTTCTTCTCCCCCCTCAACAGCTCCCACCATCCCTTGCCATTCCTTCCTCTGGGGGCAGACTCTGGCAAAGTGGCCTGGCTGTTGGCAGAGATAGCATTTCCGGGGGCCCTTTCCCTCCTTCTTAGCTCCCTCGCTGGTTTTTGAAAATGCGCGCGCGCGCGCTGTTCCGATTTCCATCGGCTCTGCCGGCGGGAAAGCTGGCTCAGGAATGTCTGGAAAGCGGAACTCCTTCCAACGTTCCCCTCTCCCTTCCCGCCTCTCCAAGGCTCTTGCCTCCTGCCGCGCTCCTATGGTCAGCGCAGATTTGGTCAGCTGATCCATAGACTCCGCCCTGGGGCTCCGTGCCAGCTCGTCTTTCACCCCCGAAGAAAGACCTTCTTCAAATAGCATTTGAACGGGTGCCGCCGATAAATCCCAACTCAGTCTGTGAATCAGCATGGTAAACTCAGTCCAATATTCACGGACAGATCGACTCCCCTGCTTACAAGCCATTAGCTGTCTGCGCACCACCCCTTCCTCAATATCGCTGGAAAACATGATATCCATTGCACGAAAGAACTTCATTGTGTCCTTTAGTATGTCATTGTGCGTTGCCATTAGGGGTCGAACCCAGTCTCTAGCCCCTTTCTCAAGATGCCCAATTACAAAAGCAACTCGCGATTCCTCATCAGGGAACTCATCGAACTGCACATTAAGGGCATATTGCATCTCTGTCCTAAAAGCATGGTAGTCCTTGGGGTCCCCCCCAAATTTCTGCACCAATCCTGGTACCTTTCTGGGGAATTGAGTGGCTCTCCCCTTCTTGTCTGCATCCTGAGCCCTTCTCTCCTCCAGCCTCGCCGTCTGCAGGGCCAGTTGAACCTCCAACGCTCGGTATCTATCTTCCAAGCTTGGACCAGCTCCAGCCCCTGCTCCTCCGGTTCCGGTTGGTTCGCTCATGATGCCTTCTCTTGCACAGGCAGCGTACAAGGACTGTCGGACTGCTGTGAGGGTTTGATTAGCTGCTTGTGCGTGAAAACGTGCTCCCTCAGAGTTTGTGCGCCCCCACAAACCTCCGTGTGTGACGGAGCTCCTCAGACATGTCTGCTCTAGTCACTAGTAGAGTCCGACAGTGGCTGTCTGCGGAAGCGTTTCCAGCAAAGAAGTTCCTTAACGGAAACGCGTCTCCTGGACTCACGGCGTGACAGTTTCCTGCGAGGTATGGGTCTCCCTATGGGAGACTCCGATACTTCCCCACTGTTCTCGCTGGAAGCCTCCCTGAGCCCTCCCTCCTGCTCGCATTCCCTCAGAGACCCACTCCTCCCCCTGCTGGTCCCTGCTTCCGCAGTTGAGTCTCTTTCATCCTGCCTGAGTCCCTCCACCACCTGATGCTCTGATGGCAGTTCCCTGACAGCTCCCTTCCAGCATTTTGCAATATTTATGCATTTCCAGGGATATACAATCTCCTGCAAAGACCAGGAATGTTATCTGGGTGACGCGGAGATGGTTTGCCTTGTGCATACTAGTCTGACAGGTTTGTGCCTGAGCTCTGTACAAGTAAGAGTGCTTCCAAGCAAACCATTTTTTGTTAAAAAAAGCATGTATCCAGGTGGAAGTGTCCCATGCTCTTGGACTGCTGTTTATGTACTTACTGAGTTCCAAATCTGGAAAGCCAACACCTGCGTTGGAGTGATATAATCACCACCCTGATCTGTATACTCAGGACACTGAGGGGGAAGGGGGTATATTTTATTTAGTTCAAGATTAGGAAACAGCAAATGAAAAAATGGCAAGCATCCAGCATCAGAAGCAACAGCAAATAGGGACAGTACCCCCCCCCCACGACACACATTCATATTTGCTCTCTGAATTCTTTGTCAGGAAGCAAGCCAACAAGTTTTAATCATGGCTAAAGGTAAAGGGACCCCTGATCATTAGGTCCAGTCGTGACCGACTCTAGCTTTAGGGGCCGAGGGAGCTCATGTGGCCAGCATGACTAAGCCGCTTCTGGCGAACCAGAGCAGCACACGGAAACGCCGTTTACCTTCCCGCTGGAGTGGTACCTATTTATCTACTTGCACTTTGATGTGCTTTCGAACTGCTAGGTTGGCAGGAGCAGGTACCGAGCAAGAGGAGCTCACCCCATCGCGGGGATTAGGGAGACTGAATTGCTATAGGTTGTGTTCAATGTCATGTGAGCAGAAGGCAAGTTTGCACAATGCATCTTTCTCTCCTTTCTCCTGTACGGGGAAATCACATAAACTTGGGAGGCTTGTGCAAAGTGGTACAATAATTTTATGCCCAGTTTGGGGCAATTACTCCTGCACCCACTCACCTAATACAGTCCCATAAGACACAGTCCACAATGTTTGGTAGTCCACCTAACGCAGTGGAGTTGTTTTTGAGGGGGAGCAACGCAGGGGGTGGGGGAAGGGAGGAGAAAATACTCTGAGTGAGCTGTCTTCCACTTCTGCAGTACTGGATGCAAATCTATGCCACCTTTTGCCCAATGTGGCCTAACAAGCTGCATGTTTTTGCATCTCACCGTGTCTTTAGAAATTGCAAGTAGCAGCAGCAGTAGAAACACAAAGCCTGCCAATGCTTTTTATAGGACCAATTGGGGGCGGGGGGGGGGGGAACCTTCTGATCCTCCACGGGTTGGATGATGTCAAGGAACGTCAAAATGTTTATTCAGTTCTCCCATATCTGTAGGAGTGTTGCTTGTTTATTTACAAGGTGTTCCCTCCGCCTTCAACCATTTGACACTGAAATAAAGGAAGGAACAAACCTCACCTGTTTGGTGCTCTGTGGCACCAGAATAGGTAGAGGAAAAGTGAGTAAGAGGCAACATGATAGAAGTGTACGGAATTATTCATGGGCTAGAGAAAGTGGAAAGCGGAACATTTTCCTTCCTCACTCGTAATACTAGAAATCACGGATATCCAATGAAGTTGAATGCTGGGAGATTAAGGACAGGTAAGTAGCTCTTCACACAGTGCATAGTTAAACTATGGAACTCTCTACCACAAGAGGCAGTGATAACTACCAACTTAGATGTCTTTCAAAGAGGTTCGTGGAGGAGAGGGCTATGGATAGCTCAGTCAGTAGAGCATGGGACTATTAATGGGTCATGGGTTTGAACCCTGTTGGGCAAAAGATTCCTACATCGGAGGGTTGGATTAGGTGACCCTCATGGATCCTTAGGTAAAGGTTAAGGGACCCCTGACCATTAGGTCCAGTCGTGACCGACTCTGGGGTTGCAGTGCTCATCTCGCTTTGCTGGCCGAGGGAGCGGGCGTGCAGCTTCCGGGTCATGTGGCCAGCATGACTAAGCCGCTTCTGGCGAACCAGAGCAGTGCACGGAAACGCCGTTTACCTTCCTGCCGGAGTGGTACCTATTTATCTACTTGCACTTTGAACTGCTAGGTTGGCAGGAGTAGGGACTGAGCAACAGGAGCTCACCCCATCGTGGGGATTTGAACCACCAACCTTCTGATCGGCAAGTCCTAGGCTCTGTGGTTTAACCCACAGCACCACCCGCGTCCTTAGGTAAAGGTAAAGGTACCCCTGCCCGTACAGGCCAGTCGTGTCCGACTCTGGGGTTGCGTGCTCATCTTGCTTAAGAGGCCGGGAGCCGGCACTGTCCGAAGACACTTCCGGGTCACGTGGCCAGCGTGACGAAGCTGCTCTGGCGAGCCAGCACCAGCGCAGCACACGGAAACGCCGTTACCTTCCCGCTATAAAGCGGTACCTATTTATCTACTTGCACTTGGGGGTGCTTTCGAACTGCTAGGTGGGCAGGAGCTGGGACTGACTGACGGGAGCTCACCCCGCCGCGGGGATTCGAACCGCCGACCATGCGATCGGCAAGTCCTAGGCACTGAGGTTTCACCCACAGCGCCACCTGCGTCCTTACAACTCTGCAATTCTATTATGGCTACAAGGCATGATGGCTATGTTCTGCCTCCACAGTTACTGAGACAGCAATGTTTCTGGATGCCAGTTGCTGGAAAAAAACAAGAGTGGGGAGTGCTCCTGTGCTCAGATCCTGCTTGCGGGTTTTCTACTGCACCTGACTTGCCACTGTGTGAACAGGATGTTGGAAAAGATGGGCCTTCTTTGAAGAGAAATTACTCATTTTGCTTTAGAGTGTTGATTTGCATACCAACCTATAAAAGTAAAAAGGCCTAAGGGCCATTTCACACCCCATTCAAACTCAGCCTTGCCAGCAAGTTGTTGGGGTTTTTTTTTTCCAAAACCGGCAGCTGCAGCCAACCCCAGCGTCTTGCGTGATTCATCTGCCTATTTTATGCACTTTAGTAAACACGCGCTTCTTGCATACCTAACATTTACAGGTGTGCACTAAAAACACCTTGATCACCAAACGCTTCTGTGAGAGGAGGCCCCGAGTTGCCCATCGGGGCATGCCGAAGCCTGCACGCCTTGAATAGCATCAGCATGCAAGGAAGCAAAAGCAAAGGGCGGGGGAGCATCGCCTCGCTTTTCACAATGCCTTAGAATCAACCGCACGATAATCCCAGGAAGGCTAACCGCTGGCCTTCTGCGCAAGCCCGCTCTAGTTTCGCTGCTCCATTCACTTCCTCCGGTCCCCCTTCCCGCGCTTAGCGACTTGATACACAAGATTCTAAAAGCCCCGCCTCCCTCCCCTGATAGGCCTCTGACATTCCAACACCGCCTACCTAAGCGGCTCATTGGCGCCCCGTTAAAAGGCGAAAGTCAAGAAGGAAATTATTATTATTATTTAAATAAAGCAGCAAGGCATGAGGAGCAGGTTGTCAATCAAGTACTCAGTATGAATGTAGAATCAGAATCCGGTCAATAACACTGAAAGCCGAGTCGTTCTATTCCCCCGCTTATATTTTATTTCCTTTTTATTACTATTTATTTTGTCTGAATAATGCGATCATTCTCCTTCCAGCATCCAGCTCTCTGGGGACAATTCTGGTCGTTTCCTGGGGCAAGCATCGCCTGCCTTTCCCAGGTTTGAAGCCGTATATTATATTTAAGCCCTTGCACGCATCGTGGACTATCCCGCTCATTATAACCTGACGTTGTGTAGAGGCGCACTGAAGCTCCCGACGGAACCCTACTATTGGTCTCACAGAGTCAATCATGATAATCTCTGGCGGAGTTGGCTCATGGTACTAGTCCTCAAATCACATGAAAAAGAAACCTCACAGCAGCCCCAGTCTATTGATGTGGGGAGGCTGGTTGTTGTCATAAATCACCTGAAGCTGAAGCGGTGGCGTTGAAATGTCTCTAGGACTAGGTACTGAATACTTTTCCCCCTGCCCACAAGTATTATTATTATGATTCTCCCTTTCTGAGTGATAACAACTAGTCTATAAACACTGTTGCATTAAGGTAGGAACACTTTACGTGGTTCAGCCACGATCCCTTCTTATTCCTTCTTTTAAAGCGAGGCTAGGGACTTTTCAGGGGCTTTGAACTATTCTAAACAAATGTAAGGAAAAAGAAAAGCATTCCCTTCTGGTGGAATCGATTGCAGGCGCTCCTTGAGCCAGATGTGAGTGAGATCCTATGGGTCCGCCGTCCGCCCCCCATTCCACAGCCCCCCTTTATTCCCAGAGGCGAATTTCACGGAGCTCAACGGGGCTTCCTATTTCAGCATCATTTAAATAAACTTGGCACACACACACTGGAGAACGGAGCAAGAAAGAAGCGAGCTTCTAAGGATGCCGAGTCAGGGAGACCGGGGGCGCGACACACGTCTTGGCCGGCTAGTTGCAAGTGGACATTTGTAGCCATCTGCCCGAGCGCAAGAGCGCCGCTTTCCCTTTAAGGCGGGCCTCTCCGCCTCGCTGGCCCCTCCCTCTGCGCCGAGCCCCACCTCCCAGAGCATGACACGCCGATCCGATGGCGAAGCCCCTTTTTAATTGAGGCTGTCAGGCTGAGCCCGCGATGGATCGAGCGGGGCGACGCGGCGCTTCTAGCAGCAACAGCAGCAGCAGCAGCGCCTTAAACCGAACCAAGTGAAAGCAGCCTTTCCCGGGGAGGAGGAGGAGGAGCAGCAGCCCCGAGAGCCTGGCCAGCGCCTTCCTCGCCTCCCCCATCCCAGAAGCACGAGCAGAGCCAGGCTCTTCTCCCCCGCTCCCTCCCGCCTTCTGCTCCTGCAAGTGGAAGGAAACGTCTCTCTGCTGCGGGCGAGGAAACCGAGGGGAACGCGGACGCCGATCCGCTTGGAGCGCTTGGATCTCCAAAGCAGCGCGGGCTCCTTGGCCGGATCTCTCTCTCTCTCTCTCCCTCCCTCCCTTTAAAACAACGATCATATTTTTTTGAAACTAACTCTTTTGCTTCTTCGGTGATTTGGACAGTAGGCTTCAGAGGGCATTCCCCGCTCCCTCTTCCCCCCCCCCCGCACCGCGCCAGTGATTTGTTTTCCACGCGCGGCCGCTCTCCTCCACCGCTCCCCCCTCCCGCGATTTTGCCCTCCCCCACCCTTCCCCCCCTCCCTTGCGATCCTCATGAAAAATCACATCTGGGGCAGCACCCCGCGGGCTCCCATGGCTGCGGCGATGCCGTGGAAGAGCGCGGAGTGGCTGCAGGAGGAGCTGGAGTCGAGCGGGGGCAGCTCGCTGCTGCTGCTCGACTGCCGCCCGCACGAGCTCTTCGAGTCGTCGCACATCGAGACCGCCATCAACCTGGCCATCCCGAGCCTGATGCTCCGGCGCCTCAAGAAGGGCAACCTGCCCATCCGCTCCATCATCCCCAACAACGAGGACAAGGAGCGCTTCGCCAAGCGCTGCAAGGCGGACACCGTCCTGCTCTACGACGAGGCCACGGCCGAGTGGCAGCAGGACAGCGGCGCCCCCAGCTCCGTCCTCGGGCTCCTGCTGCAGAAGCTGCGCGACGACGGCTGCAAGGCGTTCTACCTGAAAGGTACCGGGGGCGCGGGACTGTGGACGGGGCTGGCAGGAAGACGGGCAGGGGTCGGATCGATTTGAGCAGCGCGGGGAAGCTCCCCACCCCGATAGCTCTGGTCTGCTAGTTAGCAGCACCCCCCCCCCCAATCGGAGCGACCGGCGTGGTTCCCGCCTAACAGCAATCCCACCCCCACCCCTAATCTCTCACCACCATGCAGACTGGATCCGGATCCGGATCGCAGCTTTTTTTCCTTCCGTAGTTCCTGAGGATTCGCCTCCCGTTGTAATGTGTTTTGGGAATGCCGCCCTTAAGAAATCAGGGATAATAATGGAAGGAAACTTCTGGTCTGCTGTTGCACTTTTCCCACCCTTTAAAGGCGATTATAGCTTTCTCGTTTTGGCGAAGGATTGTGCTCTTGCTCTTTCGCCTTTCAAAATGGTTTCATGTGCCGAATACGGGCAGATATTGGCCGCTGAACACTCGGATTCCCCTTCTTGTTGCACCTCTTCCCGCCGGCCGGCCGCCCTCCCTCCCCGCGCGGTACAAATCTCTCGCGTGGGAGACACTATTCCCTCCCGAAGGTCTTATTCCTGCCCGATTCTTCTATATCTATGAATGGGGCAGAATGGGTTTATTCACCCAGTGACTCCTCCATGCCTCTTCATTCTGAAATCCGGTTTGTGAGCATCTGTTTTGGAATAGTCCCTCCTCCCTCTTTCTGACCACCATCCCTAGTTTTTCCACCTTGTCCACCGACCTGGTGTGGATCTATGATCCTCACTCCCTCCTTAGTTGCCCTTTAGGAGATCTCCTCTATACTGACAAAGAAAATTAAATAAGGGGATGGTGGGTCTAACTTCTCACACAGTGGCAACAATCTCCCCTAAAAGACTTCTTTCATGACATGCGGTTATTTGAGGCCAGTAACCACAACTAATCTGTGAGAGGGGTGGGTGTATTGATCACCCCCCTCCCCAAGTTTGAATTTGTGCATTGAGACTAGATCCAGGTGCTTTAGCAGTGCTTCCTGGTGTGTGTGTGTGTGTGTGTGTGTGTGTGTGTGTGTGTGTTTCTGGTGAAGGATTGACTGATTGGATGTGCTTGCCTTTGGGCAATGGGTTGAATTAAATTAGTTCTCTGGTGCCATTCTGTGCCATGCTTCTGTTATGCCTCTCAATCTCTGAATGAAGTGCATTTTGAATTGAGATAATAGTTCACTATAAAGTCTCCATTCAGATCTCTTAGGAGATCCCCCCCAAAAAAGAGGGGCATTGCGAAGCAGTCAAAACAGTCATTCTGAGTGAGCCTACCAGGATGATGATAATAACTTTGCTTCCCCCAAAATACACACACACACACGCACCACAACACTGCTGTGGTCACTGGGCGGCAGGATTGAGGCAGGAACAGTAGGCAACACCAAATCAATATTGTCACTTGCAACAAGGCGGATGGATAGACTGGTAGATTGATTACGGGATTTCTGATGGTAGGAGGGCAGTATATGTGAGGGGCAGAGGAAGGAGGATGAAACTGTTATTGGGGATTCTGGATCCTCTTCTTTCCTATTATAGGTTTCAGGGTTCTTTTTAGTAGCTGAACTCATGCTGCCATGTTAACTTCTTCAGCTTCTCTTGAGGAGAGAAATGCACTGGTGCTTCCCATTCCTTTCTCAATATCCTAAAAAGTTCTCATGAGTGTTCAGCGTTATTTAAACTGAATTCTGTACTCCTGGCATTTCCCTCCTTTCTTAACTCCCCCCTAGTTCCTTTAAACTCGCATGCAATGGAGAAAAGGAGGAGTTAAGCTGCTGCTGCTTTCCCTTCGCTTCGCTTTTTTTTCTGGGGCCTCAGTGGGAAATGTTTCCAATTAAAATTCCAAAATGGCTTCTCCATATTGTCTTTCTCCTTGAGGAGAGGAAAAAAGGGAACCTACTCTCTCTCCCTCTCCCTCTCTTCCCTTCATGAATGAATATGGCAGGGGATGTGTATGCTGTTCAGTGACCTTGCCACAACTCTGCCAAGCCCCTGGAATTTCCAGGAGACTTTTCGTAATGACACTGTTTATCAGATCCACCTAATGACTGCTAAATGCCTCCTTAACGTACATGAAGGAGCAAATTAAATTTCTTCTTGTCTAATTGCTCTGTCGGAAAGGGGCGCCAAAAGAGAAATGATTAGAAGGAATGGTTTTACTCCTGACCTTTACTTGCACATTCAATAGATCCTTGAGTTTACTTAAACAATATTGGAGCAAGTTGCTCAACTCGGTGACGGGTTGTTTTCTGAGCTCTCCAGCTGTGCTGCTGTTCCAAGTGATAAGCGGGCAGTGGCCAAACACTCTATAATTTAAAAAAAGGAAACTTCTGTTCCTGTCTCTTCCTCTCCCTCACTGGCCCCAGCATATCTTAATACCTTCCCCACATGTTGAGCAATATCTTTGAGACTAGATCTTACAATGCCTTCTATTTGAACTGGCTCTCCTTAATGAAGTTTTCATTGCTTGGAAATGAACTTTTGTTTTCAAGCCGAGTTGCTGTGAGACTTGTCACATGCACACCCACCCATCCCTGCCGCCCAACAGCGCCCCTATGCTTTTAGCCAGTTACATGACAGGCAGTTAGTTATTCAACAGGTGAAGCTTTTCTTGTCACTGCATTTTCATGCTGGAAAGTGGCAGCTGCTGATTTTCTGCTCATCTTAAATGCGCCGGAGCCCTCTAGGGGAGGGGGTGGGAGAAGAAAAACGGCAGGCATCATTTCTATAATTTTATTAAATGTTAATATTGCCACCCACTTTTTTCTTTCTCAAGTCAAGCATACATGACATATGTTAAATATGTGCTTAGGATACTCCTCCTTAAGAAGCAGGTAGTCAGATACTAGTTTTTGTGGATTTAATTGCTTCAGACTATAGGTGAAGTGGTTTTTTTCATGATTGAATGGCTCCCCTTAGCAAAAAACAGCAGCAGCAACAGCAAAACAGCAACAACCCTACATGTAGAATGCTAAATGTCTGGGAGAAGGTTGAAGCTTACTCTTCTCCCTGATAGTCTAGTTTTCTGATATGCAGGAATTGGTTTTTAAACTGACGAACATTTCGTCATGTAATCCTCATTACATCTCGAAAGATTACACTGAGGCACAGATTTCTCACCTCAGAGCATTTTCCTGGCATGGCAAAACGAAAAGGTGGAACCATACAGCACATTTCAGTAATACGAGTGTAACTGATGTGTGATCAAGTGAAAACTGCAGCAGTCACCTGAAATTTCCTGCTGTCTTGGCACTTCTGTTGGGGCTGCCAACTTTTTCCCTGAGCCCCTGCTCCTGTGCTTCAACAGCACCTTGGTCTGCAGGCATTAGCAGTTCCTAAAACATCTCCATGCTATGAAAACTTTCACTGGCTGCTTCCCGGATATTAAATTGCTGTGTAAAGTCACACATGAACAGGCTAGGCTTGTGCTGTGGTGAGCTGGCAACTGTAATTACCACTGAAGAGGAGGGTGCGAAAACTGGGCACCTGCTAAGAAGTAAGTCCCATGAAACCCAGTGGGACTTACTTCAGAGTAGGCATGTATAGGATGGCAGTGTCTCTGCTTTTTTGAGCCCTTGGTTGGAATTGTAGAGTTGGAAGGGACCCTGAGGATCATTTAGTCCAAACCCCTACAATGCAGGAATATGCAGCTGTCCCATACGGGGATCAAACCTGCAACCTTGACATTATCAGCACCACACTCTAACCAACTGAGCTATCCTTCCCCTCGCACAGGATGCAATGCTAGGAGACATTGCCTTTCCTCCCCACGTGACTGTACACAGAACAGCATGCTACCAATCTGGGCCTAATTCAGACCATACGCTTGAAGCAAAGAATTTAGGTAAATGGACTTTTCAAGGTGCGTTTAGCTAAGGAGGAAACAGATGGCTAAAATATGTGGCTTTTCCTGGTAATGAATAAGTATTCAGGTATTGGTAGCTTTAGGATGCAAGTGATATTAAAGTGCGCCTTCTTTTCACCTCTGCAGGTGGATTCAACAAATTTCAGACAGAATACTCGGAGCATTGTGAAACCAATCTTGACACTTCATCTCCTACCAACTCTCCTCCTACATCGGTCCTTGGTCTGGGAGGCCTGAGGATCAGCTCCGATTGTTCGGATGGAGAATCGGACAGGGAGCCTAGCAGTGCCACGGAATCCGATGGGAGCCCGGTCCCAAATAACCAGCCGGCCTTTCCTGTCCAGATTCTTCCCTATTTGTACCTGGGTTGTGCCAAAGATTCCACCAACTTGGATGTCTTGGGCAAATACGGCATCAAGTACATCCTGAACGTTACTCCCAACCTCCCCAACATGTTTGAGCACGACGGAGAATTCAAGTACAAACAGATTCCCATCTCGGATCACTGGAGTCAGAATCTCTCCCAATTCTTTCCCGAGGCCATTGCTTTCATTGGTAGGTGTTGGACATCCTGTTCTCGGCGGACCAGCCCCTTTAGCAATCAGTAGTTTTCCATAACTAGTCCTGGGGGTTCAGTACCTGCTCACTGTTAGGTTCCATGCAATACATGCTACACCTCCTAATTTTGGTAGCTAGTGATTGTGTCAGTGTCAGACACTGATTTTCCCTACTTCAGACTTTACTTCAAAGTCAAAAAGCTTTGCTTCAGTTGGCTGTGGTGGAACAGTTTTAAAGATGGCTTGTTTTTTGTCTGGGGCTTCAGGGCTGTGCTTTAAATTATAATTTCTGCCTTTGTGGGCATTATATTTGCCACAAAACTAAGTTCCATTGCAGAGATTTTAAATGTTGTTTAACAAATTACATGCTGGTGCTTTGAGGCTGAAATCTTGTAAACTCTTACCTGGGAGTTGGTTCCATTGAAGTCCCTGGGGATTCTGGCTAAGTAGACACATGTAGGGTTGCCCTGTAAATGGTCTATTTTTGTTTAAATGTTATGATACTATACGTCCATGGTTTCCTATTCATGCTGTTTATGAGTAAATTTGAGGGTCCAATAGCATTGAAAACGGAATACCTTTTTGAAAGCTCCTTTGTGTTTTGGGAAGTAGATAAAGCAGGCATTTTTAAGCTTTAGACTTTGGGGAAAGACTTTTCACAAGGAGGTATCTGCTAAGCATCTGTTGTGGAACCCCCTGTGTGCAGCAAATGCTTACAGACATGTTCTGCAGTGCGTACACAGGGAGTATTGCCTATTGGCCCCCACCATCACCATGCACCACCTGAGAACCAGGATCCACTTACCCATTGGAGGCGAGCTGCGGCAATAGTCTACTGGCAGCGTTGCCAGGCAGTGAGGCTGTGGGTGGGTGGAACCTGAGTATCTGCAATCCCACCCCTGCCTCTCCCTTCTCAGTGTGCGACAGTGATGCTGCAGCATCTTCCTCACCTCGCAAACCACTCCTTCTGACACCTTTCCCTAGGACAAAGATGGGGAATGGCTGGCCTGCCGGACACTGCTTGATTCCAGCTAGCATGGCCAATGGATGGGGATGGTGGTGGTTGGTAGTCCAAAACATCTGAAGGGCCAGAAACTCTCCATCCTTGCCTTGGGGGGCACACACCACTTACCTGCTCTAGGAGATGGCAGGGGAAGATCAGTAGAACTGGGCAATCTGCCTTTCAGAGAAAGATGCCTGCCATTCGTAGTCTTCACATCATTGTGAACCTCAAGATTTAATGGGACACATTTAGAAAACCACTGAGAAAAAGAAAGAGCTGTTTTGCTCATGTTGTGTATGTTCCTTGATTCCTAAAGATAAAGCTAAACATGTGAACAAAGATGAAAGTTCTGTGTTAGAAACTCGTTCAAATTCCCTCTGGCTGCTGAAGTCGTAAAATGATGGGTGTGCATGTGTGAAGTAGCTAGACCCGGAACAGGGGTTTATGATTGCTATTTGGGGAGAAAATCCCTATGCTGATCATAACCCCTAAAGGACCTAAAACTTATTTTATTTAAAACTTTGGATCCTGCCCCTCAGCGTTTCTGCTTCCATGGCAGCTCACAGATGCTATGAGAATGGGCACATCTAAATAATTTAAATTCAGCCAATTAATATGGCAAGAATGAGCAAGATAAAAACACAGTCATTTAGGGAGTGCCTTCTCTGATATGAACATGCCTGTTCACAAGTGTCATCTTCAGAAGTCCTTCTTTCAATGCACTTGGCTTCTAAGGTGAGGCAGATGACAATTGGAAAAAGGGTCTTTTCAGTTGTGGCACCCTGCCTTTGTAGTATTCTCCCCAGGGAGAAAACTTTACTGTTTCTTCAGCACCAGAGAAATAACATTTTTATTGACATTTTTATTGGGTTTTGTTTTTTTAATGCCCACATTGGTCTCAAGAAGTATGTAGGGTGTTATTGGCATTTCATTTTGAATTGTGCTTGGAAACACAGTGTCCAAATGGATCCTTTCTAGGATTGTTCTAGCTTTCCACAATTGTTATTGTGATGCAGGAATAGATATATGGCTGCCAGGTAATGGCTCATATTTACCTAACAAAGTTGTGTGCCCTAAAGTTGAAAATACAACAGTCCAGGAGTTTGTTTCTGGCTATGTCAGAATGCACACCCACTACTCAGAATACACCCACTGAAATCATTGAACTAAAGTTAGTCATGACTAAACCTGCTTGTCCACTGATTTCAGTAGGTGTACTGCAAATATGACTTAATTGGATACAAACCAGAGAGCTGTTTCATTGAGATAGTGGACAAGTGCTGGTCTGCTTGACTGCACTGTAGGCTTGAAAACCTCGGTGCTGCTAAAGTTGCTTGCTTCTGTTCTGTGTTCTCTAAACCAGTATACTCTGGGGAAAAGTTCAAGCTTAGTTGGTTTGTACTGCCCCAAAACCTCAATATGAAAAAGTCTATTTCTTCTATTGCTCTTATCAGTAGATCATTTTGCTTTTGCTTAAAGGCATGTGAGGGGAGCAAGGTATTTAGACACCGGCTCAGTCAAAAAAACATCCTTTCTGTGAAAACCACACTCTGCTTTGGTTTTTATGACAGGAAATGCTTACCTCATTCATTCACTATAAGACTAAATAGAGGGGGAAAGAACCAGTGTTCAAATAGGACACCAGAAGACCTCAGGGAAATTTATTTTGCTTGAAAAGAGGCTGTGTTAAAGCAGTCCTTGTCACCTGGCACTGCTTCGTGACTTGTACAATAATGCGGGCTAAGAAGTCAAACTTGTTCATTCTTTATTTCCCTGCTATCATTGGCTATCTCATCTTTCCGTCTCTGGCTAAGGTAGTTAGGCTGTAAACTTTTCCGGGCTTAACAGCCAAGCCTTAAGATGTACTTTTGAAGTAAGTCTCTTTGGCATCAGTGGAATGTAGTTCTGCATAAATGTGCTTTAGGGCTGTGTGGCCTTTGTTATGGGTCAACATGCATATTCACTGTGCAGTGGTGTGTGTGTGTGTGTGTGTGTGTGTGTGTGTGTGTGTGTGTGTGTGTAAGTCCTTCTGAGTTCAGCGGGGTTTAACCCCAGAGAAACAAACATAGGATTGCAGCCTCAAACTGACTGCTGTGGGAAGAGACACTGGCCAGTGTCAGTTACGTGTAGGCATGCAACTTAAATACATGCTGCAGCCAGTCACCGGTAGTATTTTTAGCTTGTGAAAGCTGTTTGTGTCTGCCACTAAACAGCATCTCACCTTCCTTTCCCTGCTGTCGTCTGCTTGAATATAATTATTAATCGATGATAACTTTGTGTGTCGAGCTCTGCTGCTATATTGCTTCCAAAAAAACCGCCCCGCAACTATTTAGCAAACTTCAGTTTTTCAGCAGCATCTGCTGCTGATTCCGAAAATAAAAGGGACCTCAAAAAGTTAGCACATTTGGCCTTAGTGGTTATATTTTGACACATGTCAGTGCTGCCAAGTTTGACTAGTTGCAGCTGGGCACCTAGCTGTTGCTTAATACCAGAATTAAATTTGAAGCGAGAATGGCCTGAACTACGTCTTAAGAAGAGTCAGGGAACTCCAGAGACAGAACTACAATTCTGTCTTCCTTCCTCAAGAGACTTGCTTCCTTATCTTCTCTGTTTTATGACACTTCCATGCTTACATCATCTTTATGTGCCAAGATTTAATGAGCTAATATTTGTAAACTGTTCTGACTACACAGTGCTGATTGCAACTAGTCATCATGTGAGACTTGAGGAAAGCATATATCTGTGAGGAAATACAAAGAATTGTGGGTGAAAACTACCAGTTATCCAGCAATACGTGGATATTGAAATCCATGTATTATGATGATGATGATGATGAATAACAAATCTGTTGCAATAATTGACATAAGCTGTTTGATGTGGGCTTCCATCTCGCCCTGGTTTAAAGAGAGGCAGCTTCTTGTGGTCCAGCAGATTCAACATCTCCCTTTTTTGTCTCTTTCAGATGAAGCCCGTTCTAAGAAATGTGGCATTCTGGTTCACTGCCTAGCCGGCATCAGCAGGTCTGTAACGGTAACTGTTGCCTATTTAATGCAAAAGCTCAACTTGTCTCTCAATGATGCCTATGACTTTGTAAAAAGGAAAAAGTCCAACATTTCTCCAAACTTTAACTTCATGGGCCAGCTCCTGGACTTTGAAAGGACTTTGGGGCTCAACAGCCCATGTGACAACCGCTCCCCCACCGAACAGCTCTACTTCACCACTCCAACCAATCACAACTTGTTTCCACTGAACACTTTGGAGTCTACATGAAGTGGATTTTCTCTGGGGGACACCCCCCAAAGCCTTGAATCGCTTCTCTTTGAGCATTTCAAATCCATTAAGCGGAAAGTCTTTCCAGCCAGCCTTGAAAGAACTGGTTTCTCCAAGCAGAGCTGTCTGAATTGCTGCTTTACTGAAAAGGCTTGTGCCATTTATTAGTATTCTGATGCTAAATCAAAATGGGTTCGGAGGAGTTACCTTATCAGAGTTACTTAATGTGGGGGATGGCCTGGCATTCTGAACACAGCTGTTACTGGCAATAGCTGCTTTCCTGGGTGTGTAGAGACTGACATGATACACACCGCACACACACATGCAAACACACACATACATGTATTACACACGCACACGTTAAGAACGACTTGTGTGTGTTTGCTCGGTGTGGAAAGCAAAGGAGACTCATGCACTTGGCAACCTTTGATCAATAAGTGTTGGCCTGAGACTGTTGTTTTAAAACCCAGTTTACTTTTTCTTTTTTTAAAGAAAAGGAGGTAATCTTTACTCCTTCTTGGGTTCAAGCTCTTTTTAAATATGTATGTACCTGACAGTTTGTACAGACAAGGTTGCAAAACCAGTATTTTATTCTGTTCTTGTTCGAGTTCATGTTTTTAGATAAAAGACGAGGAAAAAAAAATCAAAATGTTTCTATTGACCAAATGCATTTTGCACACTTTGTAAAGCCTTGATATATTCTGGCATGTTACTGGGTACTTGGGAGCGAGAGAGAGAGAAAGTGAGAGAAAGAGAGAGAGAGAGGAGGGCACCTGTTGCTGCTGCTTGTTAGCATCCGGTTGGCGTTTTCATGACTTGTGAGGGCCAGTTGGTGATAATACCACTCTCTGCCATGCCCACATTCACAATCTCTTCTGCACTGAATCAGCCAAGGTGACTAAGCGCCATTGTGCTTTTTTAAAAACACCACCTTTTGCCAAAAAAACAACTCGCCCCTACCCTACATCGGTTGCCCTCTGTCCCCAGTTTGATGATACCTGCGTCTCCTCCATCCGAGCTGGTAGAGGCATGTTTCGAGGCTCTTAGCTGCTCTGCGCAGCCTATTATGACTGTTAACATCACCCAGCTGGCCTGAAATCATTCCAGTTTCTGAAGCAATGAAAATACTTTCAATGATGTTGGCATTTATCCAGCGCACTTAATTCTGTGTCTCTCTGTGTGTGAATTTGTGTGTGAATTTGTATGTGTGTGTGTAGGGAGGAGCGGAGCTGAGAGGTGTGAGAAGAATCAGCTGATTCTGCTATTTTAAAAGACTTGAGCAGAGCAGAGACATTTTGGTGCGTAACCAGTGGACAACTCTCATATGAACCACAGGAGGGCATGGAATTATGCTGTTTAGAAAAGGGGCATGGAAACGTGGATTTTTTCTTTAGCTCTCTGGTGAACTTTTTTCCTGGGTAACTTCTTTGCTGTGCCTTCTACAACAAGAAGACTTGTTTATATTTCTCACTAATGTATTATACTGGAAGAGGGAGAAGTGGTGCTTATTTCCCCCACCCCCAGGAAGAGGGCATGACGGGCATGGGAAAACTTCGTTGCCTGCAATGTAGCCCCTCCCTTCTTCTCATCTCCCTTTCCACTTTCACTCTCAAAGTAACTTTTTAAAAGCCACGGAGTCCCCCCCCTCAAAATATTCAGTTTTTATACTCCCCCCCCCCAAAATAAATAAATCTCTATGTGGAAGAATGTTTTAATGCTGTTGCATCACAGAACTGGTATGTGTGTGTGTGTGCGTGTATTTTATTTTTTAAAGAAACATTACCAGAATATCAGAATGATTTTTGTCTTTTTTGTTGTTGGTGGTTTTGTTTGTTTTTGTTCCTTTTTTATGTTAGCAATGTTGGGGTTGCTGGGTCATCGGGGCAGGAAGCGTGGAGTGCTTTGTGTGTGGATGAGCAAGCAAATGCGGAATCTCCTAACTGAATCTTACCTCAAGGAGGAATTTTTATTTTTTCAGGGATTTAGACAGTGCATCTGTATCTTGTTAAGCTGGTTTGTATAAAGGCTTCCTGTGCCAATGGTGGTCTTTTTTAAAATAAAGAAAGATAAAAGAAAGATGCATCCTCTTCGTATAAATGAGAATTTGTTAGCGAGGGACAGTTTTGCTTTCTGTGTTTATGAAGGAAAAATGTGTGACCCTATATATCCTGAACCCAATATTGGGACTTTGTTTATATTGCAAATAAATATTATTTTTTCTTTAAAACCATGTCTCTGTGTCACAAATGCCACTCTGGCTTTCTGCCTCTTTATTCCTTTTGCCTTTAATACACTGCTTTGACCGTGACCGGTGTTTGCTGATTGGTGTTTGCATGGCATTTGGTTACACGCGCCGTTTATAATTTTGACAGTCCTGTGGTGAAAGTCTGGGGGGAAAGGGGCTGGATTAAACCAAAAAAAGCATAAAGAACCATTCTGAAAGACTTGACCTCATCTCACTGGCTGAGAACGCACAGGTTGGCAGGAGTCGTGTGTCGCAGGTTTCTGTTTATTGGGATCTTGCCAGCTACTTCAATGGCGGATATGGATGGCCTACATCTGTAAATCAGCCAGAGCCTAGATTTTAAGATGTTTGACACCTAAAATTTACACATGAATTAATAGGACCTTTTTGGGCAGCTGGCACCTTGGTTAATCCTGCTTTTCTGGTGCCTGATCCTTACAGACATGCTGAGTTCCTGACAGGAATCAGCTTTCTTGAAAGTAATGGTTGCTCTTGAACTATGACAGGGCCATGTCTCCCTTTGCTTCATTTGGCAGGGTGAGTTTTATTTTGAATGTCACCTGGGAATCGGACTGGGATGAAGGGCGGCTTAAGTCCTTGTCAAGGCTTTACCTGCCCGCCTTATGTGCTGATTCCTGTCAGAAACGCTGTGAACATCCCGTGGGTTCACCTTGCACTGTAATTTAACTGTTGGATTTGACAAAATGACGGCCACTTTGCTCCCTACTTCGTTCCCTGCCGGGGGAGGTTTGGTGCTGACTTTGGAGGGAAAAGGCAGCTATTTCCACTGCATTTTTAGGCAGGAAAAGATCTATGCCTGTTAATTTTTTCTGCTTTCTATCCCAGCTCCTGCCAACCTAGCAGTTCGAAAGCATGCCAGTGCAAGTAGATAAATAGGTCCCGCTGCGGCGGGAAGGTAAACGGCGTTTCCGTGTGTTCTGGCACTTGTCACGGTCCTCCGTTCGCCAGTAGCGGTTTCATCATGCTGGCCATACCATACACCCATTAAGGAGCAGAGGCAGGCAAGGGGCATCTAACAAATTGAGGAAACAAAATAGTAAACAACGGACCAGTGCCTGGATGTAGTGGTGGGATGGATATGGGAAAACAAGATAAGCTTGAATCTTAGAAAGGTGAAGGCACTGTGGCTGAGAAATTGTCTGCACACTCTGAATGAGGACGTACACAATCTGCAGGTGCTTATGGATCCAGCTTTGGCTACACCTGCTATGCCTCATCTGTCCCAGTTTCTGGACTGGGACAGCTTGATCACAGTAGCTGTTTGTAAACTTGCAGCATCACACGCATTCATTGAGGGAGCTAGTGTTTGGACAGGTGGTGAGAATTTTAACACACAAATGACAGCCTTTGTTTTATTTTTTTAAAAGGGAATCTAGATTTCAGTTTCTCCCTGGGTTGGTAAAAGTTCCCCCAGCATTTGTTCAGGCAGTACAGATTTCTGGATTTCTGGCTTCCTATTTAGGTAGTTGTATACCATAATAAGTTTACGTGGTAAGCAAATGTGAAATGGTCATTTGTGTAGCCTCTGTGTAACATGGGAAGGGTAGCAGTCAGTCAACTTGAGGGTGGAAATAAGAATAAATAAGTGGGTGCCCCTGGATATAGCTGCTCCAAACAAGCATCACCAGCCAGCTAAAAACATGATTATTTCAAAAAAGATAGTGTAATTTCGTTTGTTCTAAGGCCCAGTCTGAAACTCAAGAATAGGATGTGTTATTTCTGAGGGGGGAGCTGGAGTTGACCATTTCCCACATTGAGGATGCCTCCAGGTTGCCACAATTTTGTGGGAGGGATTCAGTCACATATTGGAAATTAAGGTTTGCACAATTAAAGTGTATAAAAGCACTCAGGTGTAACAAATCCACATAAAACACACCACCCATTAGGCTTGTTGCATTTAGAACAGTGATGAGGAAATATACTAACAAGTGTGGGATACAGATAAATGGATGGGAAAATAGATAACCTTCCCACAAATAAATCAGGAGGATGAATGCTCATTGGCACATAACCCCCACACAAATAAAATGGATGCTCAATAAAGACCATATTTAATCTAAACCACATACACAAATCAGGATAAATGTTCAATAGACATGTGTTCTGGAGGAACCCAGCATGTTATACAGCAGCACATATGCCTTCTATCTTGAGGACATTGCAACGGTAGTTCCTAAAAAAATTCTTTGACCAGTTTGGAGGATGAATTTAGCATTCTAGATGAAGGATCTTTTAACGCATACATCATTTTATATTAATGTTTGATCTCCAGGGATTATGATTCTAAAGTCATATATAAAATAATTTAATTTCACACAAATGTTGACACTGGTTCACTATCCTGCAGTGTGGCTGTGCTTAAAGCAAGGACTGGCAACTGTGTGCGTGCAAAACTGACTTCATCACAGGCAGCTTAGGGCACAGATGTATTTTGAAGGATGCAAACCAATGAGCAGAGGAGGGTAAACTACTTCCATGCCTTTCTTGCTATATTACAAAATACAGGGGTTTTGAGGATGCTTTCAAAAAGCACATATTAGTACAAACATATATTTCCAGCTGGTCTCACTGGTTGTGGTAAGACTGCTTTCTCTCCTCAATCAGGTATGCTTCCCTGGTTTTTGTTTGACATCCTTGGACAGGATTCAGGTTAATAATAGCATTTAGCATCAACTGTGTGTAAGAGTGTTTCTTTCCCCCTTGCAGTAGCTTGTGTCTTTCTGGAACAGTACAGCAGCTATTTTTAGCTCTCTAACTGGAAGAAATAAGCATAAACTTAACATTCTGTGCGAGAGAGGCTGCATCGCTTCAGAATGGCTTGATCTGAAAAAGACCCTGCGATAACCACCATTAAACACGTTTGCTGTGCTTGTGACTCAAAGGAAAGGATTTTTGACGTGGCTAGATCTCATTCAGGATCCTTACCTTTGGAGTTGAGTGGTATCGCCCTAGCGGTCACAGGGAAGAGCGTTTTGTGGCCCTGGTTTTTCTGGCCTACGGTAGCCAGCCAAGTTGCATGAATGGCTCACCTCTGTCTGAGTGTCTCTCACTGTGTAGGAATTGCTGATATTGTGAATGTTTTGTGTATACGTGTTGCCATGTTTAGTGAGAAGGAAGCTTGCGGGGGGGGGGGGGGAGAGAAACAGGCAAGAAAGGCTGAAGCAGGAAAAGTGGGGGTTGGTAGCTGAGAGATGGGGAACAGAAAAATGGGTAAGAGAAGAGAGGGTGATGGAGCTGAGACCTTGGTGACCCTGGGACCTATTAATGGGTGGGATATTTTCTGCAGGGTGGGCGAGTTTTCCTTATTGGGGTAAAATGAGGGTGAGCGAGGGCTGCTCAATTTACCCCTGAGAAGAGGAAGTGAAATTCTGCATGCTTAAGTCAATCCTGGGAAATATGACATGGGCCTTGAAGGCTAAAAGAGGGTTTGCAGGATTTCTGGCTGCGGTACTTCAGTTTTCATTAAATCCGGACATTTCATGTGTTATTGATTATGTGTTGGAGGCCTTTTACTGTTTATGCATGCTAATGGCAGGCTGGGCCTGGGACACTTGTTGGGTAGTCAGGTGGGTGGGTTAGAGATTTATTTATTTAAATTGTTAATATTGATCCTGTTTTTGCATTTGATTCCATTATCGCAGTATTGAATGTGGTTTGTTGATGGTGCCTTATTTGTTTTTATATTTTGGTAACAATTATTTTTAACTGTGTTCTGTTTTGATTTTTGTCTAACACGAGTCTCATTGGGCATGGCCTACCATCCAAAAGCGGCATATAAATTAAACTAAACTAAACTAATAAAAAACAGCCTAACCCTATGATGGCACAGGGAGGAGGAAAGAGAGCGCAGATTATATGGGGCGACTAGAGAAAAGGTGATGATGGGATGCAGAGAAGCTTATTTCTGAGTAAAGAAAAAAACGAAAGAGTGGCTGAGAAATGAGGGTAAGGAGAGACCAATGGGGCAGGATAAAAGAGAAATACAGTAAATATGCAATAGTATTTGTTGAGAAGCAGTCTATTTCGGTAGCTGACATGCTATAGCTTACTATTTGACATGGAAGTCGGCTTTTGACAATATCTGACATGTACATTTACCTAGTAGTCAATAGATTACACAGCCTGACATGCAGTAGCATTCAGCATTGGAATTCTCTGAAAGCTGACATGGTGGCAGTCACTATTTGAGAGTTTCCAACATGCAGAAGCATCTAGCTATTTGACATGTAACACAGAAATGTTGATTGCCAAAACATGACTTTGAGCCTGCCTTCCATGTTGCAGCTATAGCTGAGGGGAAACAAATACTGCATAGGAAGTATAATCTTAATATGAACACTACATTTCAATTCTTGGTTTTCTAAGGTAGCAGGCCTGGTTTCCTCCACCTCCCACACACACGCACACATTTGTAGCCTTGAAAACATGAGAGCATGTAAATAGTTCTGCTAATCAACACGTTGTATTTATAGGAGACTGGCACATGCTTGCTGTGAAGTGCTGCACGTGAAGGTGCTGCACTGCGATCACAGGCTCTCTCGGTTACTTCGAGGCTTCTTCCTCCTTGCTCCACCTCCCAGCTTTGCTTGGTAGACAGGGACATTGCTGAAAACACCATAAATAGACCCGTGTTGGGCTACTGTTGGAAGAGTGGTCATGCAACAGTCTTAACTTACGCTATGCACAAACCATACATTTACAGTACATGACTTCCCCCAAAGAATCTTGGGAGCTGTAGTTTGTTAAGGATGTTTGAAATTCTAACCCTGTGAGGCACAAACTACAGTACCCATGATTCTTTGGGGAAGCCATGACTGTTAAAGTGCTATAAATGTGCCTTAAATGTTTGGTATGTATGCAGCTATGCTTTTCAGATGTGATGCAAGCCAGAGGCGGAGGCTGACAGGATGTGGGATTGCAATTCCTGTTCCTCTGCAGTTCCCCTGAAATTGATCTTGCACATCTCTTTCCTGTGAAGCCCTCTGCTTGTCAGGTCCACTTCTCAGGACATATCTGCTCCTGATTTGACACTAGTTGGCAGCTTCTGGCAACGTAGAACCATATGACAGGCAGAAATTCAATAGCTGAATCTTTGATCACATCATTGTCATCATCATCATCATCATTCTATTTGTATGCCACACAACAGTGAGTCTCTATGGTAGAAAAAAGCAGTGGCTGTTGAATTTCTGCCTCTCGTGGAGACATGTCTGAAAAATATGTGGCAAATTCTCTTTGTGCAGGAAAGTGTTTGAGAAAATGAGGTTTGCAAAGTGTGGGTTTTGAACACCTTCCTCTGAATAGACAGCACCATCATATATATATATATATATATATATATATATATATATATATATATATATATATATATATATAACAGTATACAACAGTATATATATAACAGTAGTCAAATTTTGGAGTTGCTGTGTAGACATTTTGAAGATGGGGAAAATCAGCCTGAACTGCATGTGGGTGACATGTGCCTTGTATGAGGGGATCTGGTTTGCAGAATTAAGAAGTGGGCCCTGCTGTTAGGCAGACAGAGATGGCTGCCTCAGGTGGTTGATTTTAAATATGAAAGGGCAGGAAACTCTTAGGCTACCTATGCATTTAAAGCACATGACTTTCCCTAGAGAATGATGGGGATTGTAGTTTGTTAAGGGTGCTGGGAATTATAGCTCCTTGAGAAGCAACTACAGTTTCTGGGATTGTTTGGGGTAAGTCATATGCTTTAAATGTATGGGGTATGTGCAGACTGACTTTGTTTTGGCAGCATTTGAGGTCCCAGGGAATGGTGCACATGAGATTTTTGGTTTTAGAAATCCAGATTGTCTGGTCATCTTTGGGGTGCTTTTTGGGGGAGGGCACACCATTTGCTGTTCTGTCTCAGCCAGCCCTAATAGTATAAGGACTACCTAATTTCTCTTGTTTCCTGTTTTCCAGCTCTCCAGGAACCTGTGTGTCTCACCTACAATAAGCATGGAAACAGACCTGGATAACAGCCAGTTCTTGTGTTTTTTAGTGATAGGGAATCAGAGTCATTCTTGTGCTTCTTGTTTTCAGCAGGCCTCAGGGCAACCTGATACCTGCCTAGCACCCAGGAGCACCCAGCATGGTGGGGCAGCACTGTGGAGCTGGTCTCCCAACACCAGTGTCACTACAGCTTACCTGGATGGTGCAGAGAGAGGGACAGGGCATCAGTGAAACTGGATCCATTTTTTTAAACTGTGGCCAGATACAGATTTCATGGCTTCACTCTCAGGCAAAAAAACCAAAAACAAAACCTCTCTTTCACCACTCCTTCCCATTGCTCTGATGAAGAGTGCGGGAGAACTCTTAAAACCTGAGCACTATTTTGTGATATTTTAATTGGCTTAATAAATCGTGTCCTCCCTAAAAGAGGGCACATGTTGCGGTGAGACCTGGAGACTGACTTCCTGTGTTGTGGGTGGGTTGGATTGGTCAGCTACAACACCCGATTGGTAGGTCCCTTGATGTTGGGTTCAATCTGGACAATGGGGCGCAGTCTAAATGGATCAAGGGACCTATGCATGTGACCCAGAGCTTCCTCTTTTGGCTCGTGCATTCAGAACATGCTAACAGCATGTCCTCTGTGCAGCTGAGAGACTTACCTTCAAAGGATAGTCTTGGTGATTTCTTTCCGTTATTCTTTCCCTTTTGTTAACCCTTTCATTAATTTCCCCCTTTTCAGTTGTCTTCTTCCCCCCCTTCTCCTTCCCTTCTCTAGCGGGGCTTTGCTCCACTGGGGCTCAGCCCCTGAGCGCTCCCGGTTGAGGAGCTTGCCACCCCACTCTTACAGCGGCTGGTGTCCCTGTAATTTGGCTGCGGCTGCAGCTTTGGGGTTTTTTCAGCTAACGTGACTTGGGCAATTTGCGTTTGTCGCTCTCTGGGTGCTTTTGTTCAGCGCTTTGACTAATTTTGCAGCATCAAGAGTTCCCTCTCCGTTGCAATATTGATTTCCGTGTGCCCTTTTGAGGAAAGGTTGGTTGGGTATTTGTTTGAGGGCGGAAAACCCTCTTCTTTTCATTCCGGCCCAGGTCCACGAAAGTAGCAAATCAAAAATCAGTGAGAGAGATGCCTGATATAGCCAGGGAAAAGATCAGGAAGGAACTAGTGTTGGGAAGGATGGCTGGACCATTTGAGTGCCCTCCTTATCCAGATTTACACCTTTCCCCGTTGGGTGTGGTGCCCAAGAAGGCCCCTGGGGAATTTCATTTAATTCACAATTTAGCTTACCCACGAACTGAATCAGAGTTTGTCCCCATTGCTTTCCATGCAATGGAGCAGAAGGAATCAAGGAGTCCGGCACAGACTTCTGTGCCGGGGACAAGTCTGGTTTGCAAGAAGCCCTTGTCGTCTGCTGATGTATCTGTTCCAGTTCCTTCGCAAGTTCCTCCCCTGGGCTCGGCTCGCCATCCCTGCAGGGACCCCCACTGGCCAAGGATCCCTGGCACAGTCTCTGGATTGACCCCTGCACGGCACCAAGAAGCGGCTGGGAACCGTAGCGCATGTCATCCTTGCCTTTGCCCCTCTGAGGTTCCAGCGTGCTTTCGGATATCTGAACGTCATGGAACGGGATTTGGTCCTCAAAGAGACATTGGAAGCCCCCGTCCACCCATCGGGGAAAGGGAACAAAAGGAAAAAGGACGATGTTACTCTAGAGGAGGAACTCTCCTGGGCCGAGCTTCTCCAGAAAGAACTACCAGATGAAGGAGGATCCAAGGAAGGAAAATGGTGCTGGGGAGGCCCTGGACCCCTGCTGCTCCAGGGACGGGAGTGAGCAGCCAGACAAGGAGGTGCCTGACAGGACAACCCGGGTGCGAATCCCACCAGCCCTGCTCCGGAGAGCAGAATGCTCTTGCCATCCCGCGACCCCAGTGCTGAGATGACCTCCAGTAACAACTCCCAGGGTGAATGTGACCAATGGGTGAATGTGAGCAGCAAATAATGGCAACTGTCTCCTTTCCTGGCTGAGATTGGCACTGCAACATAGCAAGGTGACCATTTCTGACTGTCTGCCCCCTTCCAGCAACCGGATGGGCCCGGGGGAAACAGAGGGCTCTTTTTGATATGGAAACGTCTTCTCTCTTTTTTGAATTTGCAATAAAGCCTTAATTTTTCACACAAAAAATAATAATTTTTATCTTACCCACAGGGTACATCAGTAAATTATGCTATCCCTCCTAAGTTTTGTTCTGTCAAGTATGCCACCTTTGACCAAGCGGTCAAGTTGATTAGGAGCTATGGGAAGGGTGCACTTTTGGCAAAGTGTGATCTGGAATCTGCGTTCCGCTTACTTCCTGTCCATCCACTTGATTTTAAGTTGCTTGTTGGATGGAGCATATTACGTGGATAAGGCCATGCCAATGGGCTGCTCTACACCTCCGTGTCAGTGGGGTTAAGGGATTGGTTATAGGTGTGAGTGGTTGGTGGCGAGCACGGTGCTCGTGTGGTGGATAGGCATTGGTTCAGGTGATAGGGATGAGAGAGCAGTCTCGCCATCCCTATGTGAAGGGTATTCCATTAAGGAAACCAGGGACTCAACTGGTTTGGTCAACCCCCGAGAGGGGGTTGTGCCCATGCCTGAGTCCAGGGGGGCATCTGGGTGGTGAACATAGTTTGTTCCCAGCTTTTTGCCTACCCAGGTGTTTACCTTTGGCAGACCTACGCTGGTGCCCTGGGTCAGTGCTGCTTGCAAGGGTTGCAGGGAGCTAGTCGGACCAGAGCCTATGCAACCACTCACCTTCTGTAATCAATAAATTTGTGGCCTAAATTCTGCCAAAAACCAAAACTAAAATTTGAGTCAAGTGTGAATTTATTTAGGGGGGAGATCTCTGGGTCTGAACCCGCAAATGTATTCCGCTAAGAATTCCCCCCCCCCCATTTGTACAACCAGCATGGCATTCTTTCTATCTGGGAGTAATTTGCTGGCCTCCTTACCTGGCCTGGCCTGACCCTGCCTAGCCTATAAGAGATAATAGGATAACAGCCCAAGGTGGTTTGACTGCAAGGCAATTCCCTGGTCCTGGAAAGGAGCCACAGAGAACACAATCTAAAGTGAAAAATCATTCCAGCCAGTGACACTTATTTTCTTTCCCACAAGGCTTCCTCCTCTAATCCCAGTATAATTAGTCACTGTGGCATCCAATGGGGCAAATGTAACTTCTCATTCAGAAATCCCCATTTCTTTCATCCAGAGAACCCACCCCTCTCTTTCACTGGGGTTATTATGGGGCTCCCTACCCGCCTTACCAACTCGTTCCCTGTGCCCTTCACCTCTTGCATGCCTGCCTGCCTGCCATGGATGTTTTGAAAAGGTTTGTCTCCTTCCTTCCTCCACGTTATTCTCACCGACTCCCTGGTACCTTTTAAGCCTATACACTGCTTTGTTGTCTCCCCTCCCAGCGTCACTCTTTGATTTCGCAGCCCCAATATGACATCCTAATCTTAGCTCCCTTCAGGATGTTGGAGGAGATGATTGTCAAGATAGCTCCTGGCAGCGAGCAGATCGTGAGGAAGGCAGGCTGTGCTACGTGAGGGTGACGGGCAGCCCTTCATTCCTCCCCTTGCCCTCCCTTTCAGGTCTATCTCTTAATCTCTATTGCTGTAGCAAATGGGTAAGCAGACCATCCTGAAAAGCAGCATGGCTTGCGGTGCCCATGTGGGAAACGTGCATGTCGCAGGAAGCCTTATCAGGCGGTGGCATTTACTCTTCCGCTCCGCTTCCTCCTGCTGTCTCTTGTTTGTTCTTTGTATTGTTGTTACTCGGATAATTATTCACTACATCCCCGAAGGGATGACATTTTGATGCAGATAACGCTGCCTCTGCCGAGCAATATTGCACGTGCTGCTGCCGTTAGGCCATAGCGAGGATTCCCGGGGGGGAGGGGGATCAGGACCTGCCGGTGGGCCGCACATCCCTTAGGTGGGTGGGTCGCCAGGATGTCTGCTGTGACCGCTGGGAACAATGCAGCCGAGGGAGTTCCCAGAGAAAGATACAGGCGGCATCAGGCCCATGCAGAGCGGTTGGGGCAGCCAAGTACACTTGCCCTGGGCCTTGGAGGCCTAAGCTGGCCGAGAGGTCCTGCCACCTTATGTAACCGGACCGGCTGCTTTTTTGTTTGAGTTTATAACTTTGTTCCTATGGGACTCCTGCCCTGGGCCTCAGGCAAGCTTTGCAAAGGCCTGGGCGTAATGATGAGTAACGTGGGTTATGTGGGAGAGATGTGGGAACTCTTATCAGCTTGAGGGCCACGTTGCCTTCTCTGTGACCTTCCGGGGCCACATGTCAGTGGTGGGTGAGGCAAATAAACACAGGTTTTGCCTTTGTACTGTTGGCTGTACATCCACACCTGCTCTCTGTCCTCCATCCAGGCAAGCAAGAAGCATTATCAGAGTTTAAGGACAGATGAAAACACTCAAGGAAGGTGCAAAGTAGAGCTGGTGAGGGGTGTAGTTCAGGAGGGTGTATGGATTTGGGAAAATCCTGAGGACCACATAGAGAAGGATGGAGGGGTCATGTGGTGCCCCATCCCTGGATGAGATGTATGCATGGTCAAATGGGCCTGAGTGCAAGCAACACGACCAATTGCTAGGGCCGGTACAATGTTTTAGGGGTTGCCGCTGAAATGGTGCATGCTTCGAGATGTGTGCCTCCCAGCCCCTCACTATTCTGGGATGTGCCTCTTGCCGCACATGCCGCCTCTGAGGGCAATAAGATGGCATGGGCCAACTCTGGTAGGAGTCGCATTCCTCTGCCAGTTTCACAGCATGTCATTGTGATAACCGCTCTACGGGCACCAGTTCTTCTGCTGGAGAGTTGACAAGCAGCGGTGGTGGTGGGGAATAGTACACACAGTGAGTGTTGATAAATTGTTGAGATGTTCCAGTGCTACTGCAATGGCCTCATGAATTATGATAACTAGGGAAGAGGTACGAAGTGGAGCTGTTGCGTAGGATTCATGGAATGCCAAACATTTGATTGCTTCTCTACTTACGTTTTTTATATTAAAATTACAGTTTATCTGGGGCTGGCACCCTCTCTGTCAAGATCTTCAACTTATGTATTTTAAGGCTTTTTGTAAACACTCATGGGAACGTGGTCTCCCTTCTGTGGCGACTTGTAACCACCAGGTGAAGGCACTGTATTTCTTCTGGTGTGGTAAGTTTGCTATGATATTGCTTTGCATTTGGGAGTTGTTATTTTGGATGTTGCAGTTTAATTTCTCTTGGTGCTATGAGATAATGTATTTCCATTGTATTCCTGTTTACTTCAGTTGGCACAACAATTATTACTTATATCTCTCCTTTCCCCTATTGAATGCAATATGGTCACTATTCCAAGGTGGTCTCATATCCAGGCACTGACTAAAACTAGACCTGTTTATTTTCTGCAAGATTTCTGTATGCATGGGCAGAGCATGCAAACAAACAATTCTTCCCTCTCCTTTGCACCATGGAACCAACAAGGGGGGAACCAGAAAAATAAGCAGAGGAGTCTGTCCAGTGACAGCTCAGGCATAGATTCTGCCTGCCTTCTTCACTCACCCTATGCATTTGGTTGTCACAGCTTTCACAGCCTGCTTCCTTTTCATGCTATAAACAAAATGTACAGAGGTTAACAGAATGCGGCATATTTGCTGCACATGCTTACTGCTCAGTGAAGCAGAATCATAGCCAGCCACAATACAGAACAATGCAATACACAAGTGGTATGACTTGAATGTTAGTACTCTGTTAAGATCAAAGCAGGAGAGACACACAAACATACACATTGCCTTAGAGGATTCTCTCCCAACCTGGAAGCAAACCCATCGTTTGATGGTAGCTGGGGGTTGGCTCTGGGTCTTAATAATTTCCTTTCAAAGAGCCAGGCAGAAGATTACATGACCTTGATGGAATAGTGGAAGAGACCAGGAACAGAAGGCAGAGAGGATGGCAGGGGGAGGGCCAGGCAAAAGACAGAATGTATTTGTCGTTCTCGTGTTTTCTAAGCAAAAGCCTCCTGTTTGAAGCTGCAAGCTACCTCTATGGCTACAGGAGGTTGTCTAGAGTAGGCCCCTCTACACCTGCCTGTGTGAGGATGTGGCTGAGTTGCATTTTCACATACCCAAGTGTCACCCAAAGTATCTGCTAGCTTGCAGCTCTGAAAAGGGGCTAAGCAGTGCAGCGGCTTGCTAATCCAGCTAGCACTCTCAAAGATTATAGAACCAAATCTGGTAATACTATATCATGCAGGGGAATCTGCAGCTGAATTTCACATGACCCAATTCCCATGAGTCTTGCATTAAAAATAAAGTGGCTGTAAAAAAAGAAAAGAAAACTGAGTGATAAATATTTTAGTAGGGCTCCAGACACATTTTCCTTGCAAAATGGATATAAACTTTAATCTGTTTATTAGTTGGAAAAGTGAAAGGAAATACTTTAAGGACTGCGTCCTCTGTTCTCTTGAAACTGTGTAAACTGAACAGAGAATTATGGTTAGTGGAAGAATGTGGTATAAGGCATCTACTGAAAAAAATGGGGTTGATACAGCCATGTTACTGAAGAAGTAAACAAGGGGTAAAAGTTAGGGCTGATGCAATACATGTTGGCACCTACAAAATGGTGCCCCCCCCCCAATTTTGGTGAGTGAAGACCTACACTGGGAACAATGGGGAGAATCAAGTTAACCTTACCTGACAATTGAATTGGGATTCAAGGCCATTGTTGGAGGAAAGGAGCCCACTCTGGCTCACGCTTGGCTGGTGCAGAAGACCCCAGAGGGCAGTCCCTGCTATTTCCTCCCTAGAGTGTGGGAGGAAACCAGCAGTAGAGGCGGCATTGGGTGGGCGTTACCAAGGCGGCGGCAGATCTGACTTCCAAGAAGCGCGTGATACGTTTCTTTGAAGCAAGATCTGTCGCCCCTGTGAATCCTGCCACCCGAGGTGATCGCCTCACCTTGCCTCATGGGTAGGCCAGCCCTCGTAAAAATGTATGAGTAGCTTGAAATGAACATAACAGGATAGCTGTAACATGATTTGCTTTTTGCATATAGCTGCTAAACAACAGTATATTTTCAGTTTACTAAAGCCCCCAGTACTAGGGTTCCCATATTTCAAAAAGTGAAAATCTGGACAGAAAAGTTGCTGAAGGTTGGTTTTTTGTTGTTGTTTTTTGCAAAAGAAATTGGACGTTTTTGAGCCATTCCTGAGGAAAATTGGCAAAAACGACACTGCCATCATACATCCTGATTTTCCTGGACATTTTCTGCCCGAACACTGCTTGTTTTTTATATATATCACTATTTATTGAATTTTATAACAAATAATGATACAAATCGCATTCATCTTGTTATATACAATTATTCTCCCTCCCCTCCTCTGGACTTCCCTCAACTCACCCTCTGCTGTGTTATTTAGTTTTATTTGTTATATCCTGCTTTTCCTACACAAAAATAAAATCCCTTATCATTTCTCTAAAATATCTGTTTCTCAAATGAAATTGTGAACGTTTATTCAAATCCTGCCAGTGAATCCAGTCCATTCTGTTGTTTCTGCAAAAAAACTGTAAATGGTTCCCAGACTCTTTTGAAGTCCTTTTTGTCCTTCTCTCATAGTTTGTCTGTTAGCTTAGCCAATTCTGCATAGTTCATCAGTTTTTCTTGCCATTGTTCCTTTGATGGTATTTCTTCCGTCTTCCAGTATTGTGCAATCAAGATTCTTGCTCCTGTTGTAGCATACATAAATAATGTCCATTTTTCTTTTGGTAACTCTTGACTTGAGATACCTAACAAAAAGGCTTCAGGATGTTTAACAAAATTCATTTTAATTTTTTTTTTCCAATTCATTGTATATCATTCCCCAATATTTTTTTTAATGCATTTACATTCCCAGCACATATGATAAATAAAATGTTCCTTCCTTTTCCTTACATCTGCCCGGACACTGCTTAAGGCTGCAGTATTCCAGATATGTCCAGGAAATTCCGGACATATGGCAACCCTGCAATACATTTGTGGATTATTAACAGAGCTGAGACGATGACAACGACGACTACTACTAATTTTTATTATTTGTACCCCCCCCCATCTGACTGGGTTGCCCCAGCCATTCTGGGCGGCTTCCAACAAAGTATTAAAAACAGTGAGACATCAAACATTAAAAATTTCCCTATACTAACGCATGATGATGTCCCTTCCTGACGACACCATAGAGTCCTTTTCATCAGATGCATGAAGTGTAAAGTGACAGCAATAAGGGATTATACGTAATCCAAAAAACTAGTAAAAATTAGCTGTGGAAAACCCACCTAAGAGGGTACAAACTCTAGCCCCAAATTCTAAATTATTTTGATGTTTACTGTGTCTGATGCATTTCTGGTTTATCATAAAGTAAGAGGAAACTGTGAGTGCAAGAGCATAATTCAGAGTCAATCCTCAGAGTCTTTGTTTTGGTTTGACATGTCCCTCCCTGCCCTGCATTCATAATACATCTAAATGACAGCCCTTTGGAATGAGCTTTATAGAGCAGCTACACTTAATAGAAGGGTTTGGCTAGTTCCTGTCTCTATTCCTTTGTTTTCACTTTTGGAATGATAATCTGATTAGGTGAGGCTACTACCTTCCCTGAAAAGCTGGCTCAATGCCTGACAGCTCAACTCAAAGGCCTAGAATTCTTCAAAAGCGCTTAGCATACATCGCAGGTTACGGTTATCTTCTATAAGAAACTTTCCACTAAACTCCCAACCTGTCGTACAATTGCCAAGACAGAAAGAGAAACAAAGAAAATATCCAGTGAAGTGTGGAAAACAGAAAACTTCTCTTTGCTGCATATCAGATCTGTGAAACCAGATTAATACAACAGCTGTTCAAAAACCACTGGATGCCCCAGAGGCTAAGAATTCTGCCCCCTCCCGTACTGGCAGTGTGGTCATCAAGAAGGCACTTTAGGGCACTTGATGTTGAATTACCCAGCAGTGTGTGCTTTGGATGTGGAGTGTATGTTTGAATTTTAGAATCATGTTGTCTTTTCACGTGCGAGCTGCAAGCCTATTAAACACTGGTATTCCTAGCGTGCAGAATCAAGATACATGTCATATCCGGCTAATTTTTCAGAGCTGGAAGATATGGACACCTTCAGTCATTCACCAGAACACAGAGGATCTGATTAATTTTTCCATTTATGGTGGTAGACAACACTTACCGGTATTTGAAGGAGCCCTCTGTTTGAAGGCCCGTCCAGCCCAAGTTCTTGTAATGGCGAAAGACAAGGAGGAGGGAGGCCACCTGGTTACAGTGAGTTGTATTTCCATTCAAATTATATGGAGGAATTCAGCGTTGCGCTATTGTGATTGTTCTGTCACGACAAGCATTTGTGCTTGTCGGATGGAGTGGTCTTCCCTCTCCTTCCCCCATTCTTCTGATACCTCAGAGCTTGGGGGGAATTCGGAAGAAATTCTATTCCATTGTGCCGGCTCCCGCTAGGGCTGAAACTGACCCAGATTATTTTATCATTTGTGCCTGTGCATGTTGAATCAGCATATGTGAATATGAAGGAAATCTGTATCATATCTGTCCTGGTGCAACGAGTTCCCCCTCTCCTTTCACTGCATGCTCCCCTATGCCGCTGAAACTGGCTCTAGGAAGGCTCAGGAGAACCCACAGAACAGCACACAGATGGAGGAAAGGTGGGATTCTTTTGTCTGGCCAGCTGGGATGCTTGTGCTGATAAAACAATCAGAAGAGTGTGACATCGGATTCCTCCCTTATTGTAGCATATGAACTGGTCATATAAACTCCTCTTCCTGGGTTTCTGTTGGTCACAGCTTAGGTTTTTACCATATTTTTTGCACCATAACACTCACTTTTTTCCTCCTAAAAAGTAAGGGGAAATGTCTGTGAGTGTTATGGAGGAATGCCTACGGGTGGCATGCCTACAGATTTTCCTCCTCTAAAAACTATGTGCGTGTTATGGTCGGGTGCGTGTTATAGAGCGAAAAATACGGTACTTGTCAACAGAGAGATACTATGAGCAGTTTATCAGCTGGACTTTCTTCCCCTCCCCCCTCCCTTCTTCCTTAAAATTGCAGCCTGTTTCCTTCGCCTCTATTTTTGCAGACACCCTACTGTCTTTCCCCCATGCTATAATGCTTTTTTAAACTTATAATTGCCTTGCACAATCAGCTCTTTTGAAAATCAAGGTACAGTTGAGCTTGCATACATATGATACCTTTAAATTACATTCAAAGCACACCCACACCCACCCACCCAGAATTCTGGGCACTGTAGTTTGTTCAGGATTGCTGGGAATTCTCTGAGGGGTAAACTGCAGTGCCTACAATAGAAGCTACTTAGACTGATTCTTTGAAACCTGATGAGAGTTTGGGAAGTTGTCTGTAATTTGCCACGGTCCACTGTTTTTGAAATATTGCGTAGGGCAATCCTGGTCAGACTGACCTCAGGCCTACTGCGTCAAGCTGGTCGGAGTAGGAACTCCTCTTTCTGCTTCTAGCTTTTCTCTGGGGGGTTGGGGAGACACACTCAGCTACTTTAAATTCTTTACTTTCTCCACTGATGTCCATGCTTAGCTAATCAACATATATGTCATTCACCAGCCATCCTGCATTGCAGGTCACAAAAGACTCCTTTAATCTTTGTGCCCTTGAATGTTTTGGGAGAAAACGTTTGAGTCTGTGACATTAGGAGTTTTTAAGTACAGCACTTAGTAGCCATTAACTCTTTCCCCACTTATTATCAATTATTATTAATTGAGTTTATATACCATCCTATATTGGGGCGGTTCACAGAATAAAATAAAAATATAAAACCACAGAATACATAATCAAAATAACAACAACAACCCATTAACCCCCCCAACCCCATATTTTAAAAGGGCATAGGATGTCAATCAAATCAACCAAAGGCCTGGTTAAAAAGGAACGTTTTTGCCTGGCACATAAAGGTGCATAATGAAGGCGCCAGGCGAACTTCCCCGGAGAGAGCATTCCACAGACGGGGAGCCACTGCAGAGAAGGCCCGTTCTCATGTTGCCACCCTCCGAATCTCCACACACAAAGAAGGGCCTCAGAAGATGATGTCAGGGTCTGGGTATGGGAAGAGGCGGTCCTTGAGGTACTGTGGTCCCGAGCTGTTTAAGGCTTTATAGTCAAAACCAGCACTTTGAATGGGGTCCAGGTCTGTGCAGTCAGACCAGGATTGGTGTAATATGCTCAAACCGTCTTGCTCTGGTAAGCAATCTTGCCGCTGAATTCTGCACTAGCTGAAGTTTCCGAACCGTCTTCAGAGGCAGCCCGATGTATACATTGCCATAATCTAACCAGTTACCAGAGCATAGACAACAGTAGTTAGGCTATCACTGTCCAGAGAGGGGCGTAGCTGGGCCACCATCCGAAGCTGATGGAAGGCACTCTGGGCCACTGAGGCTACCAGAGCCCTTGAGTGTCAGCAAAGGATCCAGGAGTACCCGCAAGCTATGAACTTGCTCCTTCAGAGGAAGTGTAACCCCATCAAGAGCAGGCGACCTCCCACCCATCAGGTCTAGGGAACCACTCACTAACAGTGCCTCAGTCTTATCTGTACTGAGTTTCAGTTTGTTGGCTCTCATCCAGTCCATTACTGAGGCAAGACACTGGTCCAGCAGTTCCACTGCCCCACCTGCAGATGTAAAGGAGAAATAGAGCTGAGTGTCATCAGCATACTGCTGACAACGTGGGCTCATGTTGGCTCATTGGATGGCTTCCGCCCACTGAGTTTGTCCAGTCCTGTTCCGACAGGTCTCTTCATCTGGCGCAAACTTACTGCTGCTTCCTCTCTGTCTCCAGTTTGCGTAGGAGGTGTTCGTCTTTCTTAACTTGTGCTGACTTCAGTGTGTGCCCAAACATGTACTGATAACCCACTTTAGGACTCAAACTCTCCTGCGATTATTTATGCACCGAGATGTCTTTGTTGTTGTTGTTGTTGTTAATGGAAGCATGTAGACATCTGAAGGGTGTGGAGTGGGGGCTGTTATTTAAGGCAGATGAAGCAACGTGGTTTTTTTTTTTTCATTTTCATACAAAAGCTGACTCAAGTTACTGCATAATAGACAATATGTCAAGTATGGAGCATTTCTCAGAAAAGACATTGCCTTTCCTGGGGCTGAGTTTGTCACTGGGAAATGAATCTGAAAGAGGAAGGGGGGACATCCAAAAAAAAACTACAACCAATGGTCTATGTTGCAGATATTTGAAACAAGGAAAGACTGGCCACTCTTTTGTGAAAGATAGCCAAGTTTCAAACAGAGGCAGATGAAAAAGGTAAAATTCCCCCCAGTTCAGGTCTGAATATCTGGGACTTGGGGCGCTTCCAGATATTGGATTTCCCACCGTTTCCTTCCACCTGCACACACTGAAAAGACTCTCCTCAGAAACGTGTTGTGCGGCAGCTACAGAGTGGGGATGAGGAAATTTTATTTATTCTTATTTATAGAACGCTTTTCATCATAGATAGTCACGAAGTGGTTTACACAAGAATCAACAAAACAAATCTGTCAACCAAAATAATATGGTGTTTAAACAGGACTTTTTTCAGCTGGAACTCACCGGAACTCAATTCTAGCATCTCTCAGGTGGCATTATAAGATAACAAGGGAGGCGTTCATGGTGATTTCCAGTGCCTTGTTTTCTAAAAAAATAACACTTGGGAAAACTTTCTGACAATAAGAGCTGTTTGACAGTGGGATTGACTCCCTTCAAAGGTGGTGGACTCTCCTTCTTGGAGGTTGTAAAGCAGAGGCCGGATGGCCATCTGTCATGCGTGCTTTAGTTGAAATTCCCTCATGACCCTCGGGGTCTCTCCCAACTCTATGATTTAAAGCACATTCAACACACATTTAAAGCACATGGCTTCTCCCAAAGAATCTTCTGTTCATTAAGGGTCCTGGGAAGTGTGGCTATGTGAACTACAGTTGCCAGGATTCTTTGGAGGAGACACCTGTGTTAAAACTGCATCTAACGTGCTTTAAATGTGGGATGTGAATCTGCTTGAGTCTCTTTTAATTAGACATTAAATGGGTGGCAACATTGTTAAACAACCAGGAAATGTTGTCTCTTAAATGGTTTATAATAATGATCTAATGAATTTACATTTGAATCATCACATTCTGAATTTTTAAATCAATATATATATTGATTATATATTGATATATATATATATATATTTCAAAAATCGTACATTGCAAAGTCCCCACCCCCACCCCACCCTGAGGCTGTTTTAGCATGCTGGAGATATAATCCATGTGACCTAAGAATGTTATTTTCAGGATGTACAAACTGTCATTATTATTATTTACATGAAACAAGATTCTGTTCCTCATGAAGGTACGTTTCCTCCACTGATGCTCTTGGAAGCTATGCAAAGCTGTTATCTTAGCCGGAACACTTTCTCCAAGGGAAAGGCCTCTTTTACTTGTAGGTCAATGAAGACGCATGCTTGTTAAGCTAGATGAGTGCTATTATCCAAGTCTATTAGCAGTGAAAGCGGAGGAATGAGTGCTGAGAGCAAAAGCCAAATTATGATGCTTCTCATTATGAGACTGAATAGCTCCTGCCCACACATTACCTGGCTTTCACCACCATCATTAGTGCCTTGTCTTCATGGGAACTAACTTCCTCTCCAAGTTTTAGGTAACAGATGATCTAACCAGTTGAGTGACTGGGCACACCCTTCAGGGCAGAACAAGAAAGGCTTTCTCTTCTGCTTAGCTGCTGTCATCATAGATCTACAACTGACTGACACATAACAAACATGCAATACCATTTTATTTGTTTCAGGAATTTTTACCCTGGCTCTTCAGGAAAATAAAAAGAAGAAGGAAGGGGGGGCCCTATCGGAGTAGCTTACTAATCAACAGCGGCGTAGCGTGAGTTGTCAGCACCCAGGGCAACGCAAGTAATTTGCGCCCCCTAACCCGGGGCAAGGCACGTAATTTGCGCCCCCCTAACCCCTAACCTGCGAGTTGCTGCTGGCGCTGCTGCCCAAACGACACCGCTTGCCCGGAGGAGGAGGGGGGCAGAGAGGCGAGGAAAATGCAACGGCCCAGCAGCTGCAGCAGCAGCGGCGGAGGCGGGGCTGTGAGGAGGGGCTGCCTGGCGCGTCCTCCGCGGCGAGCGCTGAGAGCCGCTGCCTGCCGGGCGCCTTCAGCCGGGCGCCGCGAGACATGCGGCTCTGCTACAGCCTGCGCCCGAGGCTCTTCGGCGACTCCGGAGGCAGTGAGCGCGCCCCCCCAGATGTTGCGCCCGGTGCGGCTTGCACCCCCCACGCTACGCCACTGCTAATCGATAAAAGCAAGGCAACCTCTACCCACAGTTTTACAATCGAAAATAAATGACACAAAAGGAAAATGGATTGGGAAGGAAGAAGAGGTTTGGGGGTGCTGCCAGGGATGCCACAACTATTATTTAGAATGGGCATGAGAGGTGGAGGGGCACCAAATTTTAGTGCCACACTGTCTGTGAGTGGACCTGCGTCCCTTCCTTTCCTTCCTTTGCTACATCCTGATGGGTACAGGTGCTGAAGGGAAGGTGCTGGTTCCCCAGCAGAGCTGATGGTAGCCCTGCATCTGTTTTCTTTTCTTCCTGGAGTGATTGGGTTGCATCCAACAAAGTTCTGATCTGAGCAGACTTAAGTTAGTCATACCCACTAATTTCACTGGATCTACTTTGACTAACATTAGATACCAGATTATGAGGATGATGATGATGATGATGATGATATGGAAAAGGGCAGCAGCAAAAATGCAAATGGCAGCACACGGAAGGACACACGGAGACAAAATTCTGCCTTCTTGCTTCTGAGATATTTAAAGGGGGGCATTTGCTTCCCTCCTTGCCTTATTGTCACCTTCCATTTTGTGTGTGTCAAAATTTGTCCTTTTCTCCATTTGAACAAGGCTTCCAATTTCTTTATATAAAAAAGGCTTCTTGACTTTGCTGTTCATATTATATTACGCTGTCAGAAAAGGAGGAGGTTATGATATTTGTATCTAATGTTTGGTAGGGCCAAATAGTTCTTCCATGGCTTTGCATCTTGATCTTGTTTAGTGAGTTCACAATACATTTCTCATCTATGGATGCAATGAGCCAGATGTACAGTTTGCCCATCTCCATTTGGCCTGTGCATGTGCTAGATACTTCTTATCAGTGGGGAGCCACCTCGAAAGAAGATCTGATCATGCTCCTAGCAAGGCCTGAGGGTGTTGACAAGGAAGAGGAACAAGAGGAGAAGGTAGTCTTTCAATGAAAGGAAGGAAGGAGGGTGTGAAACCACTTTATTGAATCGTTATTCCTTGGGTAATAAGCATGCTCACTGCAACTCTTGCTTATTGTGTAAATCAATTAACTAGTATTACTTCATGTATCTGCTAAAGTGGACTCCATTCTAAAAAAGCATGTCCCATAATACATTTGTGAGTCTTCAAGATAACACAAGACTCTTCATTGTTTTTGCATTTAACTTGCAGGAGAGAACTGGAAGAATAAAACTTCCATTTGTGGTAACTGCTCAGGCAGACACTTTTTGAAACTGGGCATGATATCATTGTGGTTTACTGCTGATGATAATACTGCATTCTGGTTGGTCTCTTGGGATTCACAGAAAGCACACCTCTTAGTAGTAGAGAAAAGTTTGTTTTAAATAACCTACAGGTGTACGTTTTGGGCTGTGAAACCTATGAGGCTGAATTCCAAACCAAATCGGAATAATTTGGACTGAATTGGGGCTCTTATGGATTGGCAGTCCTGGATCACCTTGAAAAAAAAGGAGGGGGGAAGATATTAAACATGCAGTGGGGCGGTGAGCAAGGAGAAGACGATGACGCAGGTGAGACTCTCTGTCTGCATCATAGATTACTTCGCCTCCACCCTTCCTGATCCCAAGGTTGTATAAGGTCCAAATTTAGTTTGAGGCTTGGAGCAATCAGGCCTGAATCGGGGCCCAATCAAGACCACCAAATTCAGCCTTGCCTGAACCCAATTGGTGCTTTGTACATGCTGTGTACATGTTCTTAGTATAGAGGTGTCAAAGATAAGATCCATCTATACTTTAATTAATAGTTTTAAATCCTTCCAGCTCTACAAGTCTATGATTCTATGAAAATACGCCATTGGTTTTCAGCCCCCTCCCATACAAATTGTTAATTGTAACTGGAAACAATTTCAGTCAAATTTAAACACACCTAGGCCTGAATGGTTGTGTTTATCAATATCTCTCAGTTCCATAGAGGGACCAGTTCCTTTTACTATATTGTAATGTTGTGGCAAAGTGCTGTTAACACAGTTCTTGCATGAAAATTATAATATAGGATGGCCTTTAACATCTCCATCTCTATTCATCTGCTGGGAAGCTCACATGGGCCAAGCCTACAGAAGCTCCCATGAATCTGTTCATTTCGAGAGGACTTCTGTGTAGGAGAACACCTTGGAGGGTTGTGTGGAAGTCCCCTTATACCAGGGGTGCTGAGCATTTTTCAGCCCAAGGGCCCTCCCTACTCGCACCTCTCTGTCCCCCATCTATACAAGCAAGAGGCATATCAGAGTTCAGGCACACATTTCAGCCAGGCAAAAACACTTGGGGTGAGAAGCAGGGTCAGTGCAGGATGTGGCCTGGGAATTGTTCCAAGGGTCAGATAGAGGTCCGGAGGTCCATATTTGGGCTTAGCACTGAGGTTCCCCACTCCTGCTGTATGTCATTGATTCTCTGATTTCTGGTGGTGATGCCTTAGCACTCTTTTGAAAAAGACATGGAATTGTTTGCAATGAGTGTTTGGGGTAGGATCATGTCAACACTTTAGCCCATACTGCTGCCACCTGAGTTCCTACTTTTTTTGTCAATTGGTTTAAAGATAGTTGTGAACTATTGCATATCATCTGAAGACGAGCAAGGTTGAAAAGTCTAAATAAATAAGTGTACGGTAAGAGTAGGAGTCAATGTAATTAAGTTTCTGTAGGGTTATAAGGGGATAAATTCTGCAATGCAATGGTTATTGAGCTAATGCTCTAACACAGTTGAACAATTAGGGTGTGTGCTCCTATTATTTTACTTAAGCAAAGTATAATACCACACCCCGAAGTAATGTTGCAAGATCTTGAGAACTAGCAATGTCTGGCCAGCATGTCCACACACGTTTATACTTGTTAAAATACCATCCTCCTCCTGTCTCTTTGGCCCATGAGAACATGTTTAGTGACCCACTTGTTGGTTAGGTTCCATATATTTTATTGCCTTTCCAGACTGTTTTTCTGTTTTCTTAAGCTGTCACATTAGTGATGATTAACAAAACAAAACAGAGAATTTAGTGTTGTAAATCACGACGTAGCTTGTTTGGAAGTTTCTTAATGTGAAGATATGGACTGGCGATGACAGTAATGACCTGACCCCATTGTTTGATCAAGTAAATGACTGCTTAGAATGGGGTATACAGGCTACTGCACCAAAATAAGGGCAAAAATTATAAACTTATAGCAAGGGACTGATTTCCTGGCACAAATATTTAAGATAACAAGAACTGCTTTGTGAGAGCAAACCATTTCTCTCAGCATTTTGTCTCCAGCAATGGACAGCTGAATTCCTCTGGGATCTTCATGAGCAACGTATATGAGTACTATGGTAATAAACCAGGGGACACCTGGTTTACTAGTAGCACTTGTGAAAAGGATCTAGGGGTCTTGGTGGACCACAAGCTCAATGTGAGTCAACATTGTGATGCAGCAACAACAAAAAAGCTGACACTTCTAGGCTGCATCAACTGAACTGTAGTGTCCAGATCAAGGGAAGTAATGACCTCTCTCTGCATCAAATGGAGGGCGCCCTTTGCGTGCCCGTGTGCAGCATCCCCGATCCTACGTGACTCCTGGCAGAGTCCTCCTGGACTGCCTCTATTTTGCCTTAGTCAGACCACACCTGGAATACAGTGTCCAATTCTGGGTGCCACAATTTCAGGATGTTGACAAGCTGGAACGTGTGCAACTAGGATGATGAAGGGTCTAGAAGCCAAGCCTTATGAGGAACGGTTGAAGGAGCTGGGTATGTTTAGCATGGAAAAGAGAAGACGAGAGGAGATATGATAGCCATCTTCAAATATCTCAAGGGCTGTCACATGGAAGAGGGAACATGCATTGTTTTCTTCTGCTCTGGACGGTAGGACTCGAACCTATGGCTTCAAATTACAAGAAAGGAGATTCCAGCTAAACATTCAGAAAAAGCTTTCTGACAGTAAGAGCTGTCTGACAATTGAACAGTCTCCCTTGGGAGGTTGTGGACTCTCCTTCCTTGGAGGTTTTTAAGCAGAGGTTGGATGGCCATCTGTCATGGAGGGTCTAGCTGAGATTCCTTCATCACAGGGAGTTGGACTAGATGACCATTGAGGTCCCTTCCACTCTAAGATTCTATGATTCTATGAATTATGCACTGTACTCCAAGTGTGGACTGACATCTTCATAGAGTTGTCCACCATGATCCCATAGTCTTGTTCCTGGTCAGACATTGCCTGTTCAGACCCCGTGAACATATATGTGACATTTATTAAGCTAGCTTCCTGTAATTTCCAGTAGCCCCTCTGGATCCCTTTTTTTAAAATGGTGTTATATTGGCCACTTTCCAATCCTCTGGTATGAAGACTAATCTGAGTGACATGTTACATATTTTTGTACATATATCAAATTCCACATTAGAGGTTTTGTTTTGTTGTTGTTTTTTTTAGAAATCGCAAGTGGATGCCGCCTGGAACCGGAGACTTGGCAGTTTTTATTTTGTCTATTAGACCTAGAGCTTTGTCTCTTATCGCCACTATTTGCCTCAGTTCCTCATACTCCCTTCCTGCAAAGTTTAGTTAGGCACAGCATTCTGCCATATATCTTCTGCAGTGAAGACAGACACAAATAATTTATTTAGCTATTCTGCAATCCCCTTATCTTCTATTAGCACATATTTGACTCCCTTGTCATCCAAGGGTCCAACTGCTTCCTTAGCTGTTCTCTTGTGTCGCCCCTCACCCACTCCATGTTTCACACTGCACTATTTGCAAGTTCAGCTTTCAGTAACAGCAGATTTAGCTGTGCTTTAAAACTAGGCTTACGCTTTATCTATTATGAAAGCTTCCCCCACTCTTTCTCTCCAAGGAATATTTATTGATGGGCAGCTATATAAATTTAAATTAAATGCATAGCCCGAATTAAAGATTTGTTCACCTTTCTTCTCCAAACTAGTTTTCCTAGTCTCACCTCATTTTACTGATTTGGTTGATGCCCCTGACTTCTGCTATATTTTCTGTTATTTCTTTTCATGGTTATATAATGACCCAAAGGCTTTAGCCGGCGCTTGTTGAGATGATGCTTCATGGGGCCCTTGATCCTTTCAGTTGCCCTCTCTGTAACTTCTGAATGTCTATGAAGCTGTATCAGTCTATTAGTCTGTTTCCAGTGTTCTCTTTTGACCACCTGTACCTTTCCAAGATCCAAAGTTCTTTCTTAGCCCTGTAGCTCTTTACCTGGAGAAGTCTGGGAATGAACACAGGGCCTTATGCATGGGGCTCTATCACCAAGCCCACTTTCTGCTAGCTTTTTGGTACCTTTTTGAACAAAATAACCAGAAATGTAAGCCACTCTAATTTTTCTGCGCTGTAGATTTCTTTGATAATGACATTATATTTATTTCTGCTCTCTTTCATTGCAATGGCGTAGCGTGGGGGGTGCAGGGGGGCCAGCCGCACTGGGCGCAACATCGGGGGGGGGGGGCGCTCGCACTCTCAGCTCTCTGCCCCTACCTGGCTCACTCACTCTCTCTCACTGCGGTGCTGGCTGTGCGAATCCGATCCGAGCCGCCGGGTCGCCGCCCACTGTGGAGGGGGGGGGGTGCCAGGCATGCGGTGTGGTGCGGAGAGAGAATGAGGGACTATCTGGGGGAGGGACAGTGCAGCGGCCACCTAGCGCAGCGCTGAGCGCGGGAGAGAACCACACCAGACCAGACCAGGCAGCAGCAAGAAGAAGCTGGCAGCGGCGGCAGGTTAGGGGTTAGGGGGCGCAAATTACTTGCCTTGCCCCGGGTGCTGACAACCCACGCTACGCCACTGTTTCATTGTGATAACCTTTAATACTGGGTTCGCCTTATGCAAGGAGTTCTCTAATATGTAGCTCTCCCGTTTTGCATAACTGGCAACAATAAAATGTGTTGTGGACTAAGCCATAGCTCCTATTGCAGAATAGCACTTTATCCTTGTGCTTTTAAAACTAATGTACGTTCCTAATTATATAACTTCCTGTTCCTATGAATGATTTCCTCACAGCACTATTTGCACAAGCTAGCAATTTACTTTTAAACTGAAACTAGTCTTCAGCTGTGGAATGTATTGTAAGAAAATCAGCAGAGTCCTGAATTTGTAAGTCCTGAATTTGTAAGTCCTGAATTTGTAAGTCCTGAATTTGTAAGTCTGAGATGTAAATGGATGAAACTTCATTAGAATTGAGGCGTAAGGTTTTGACACCTTACACAGAAAAAAGAAAAAGAAAAACCCAGAAGAAATACAAAAGGGAGAATTACTCCTGCTCCTGTGAGTCTCCTGGTTAGCCTTCATTTGGCACTGCTCCATGAACACCATCGGTCAGAGGACAAAGGGTCATTGGGAACTTGCACTTCCTAACTCTCAGGAAGAATGTCACATCAAAGGGAAAACCAACCTGCCACCCCACCCATTGCCCAGAGAAGGTCTGCTCCATCTGCCAACTGCCCTGGGATTGCAGAGCAGATGAGAAGCTCGCTCTGGCCATTGCCATCAGCAGAGGACTAAGGGCTGCTGTGTGTGTACGTGTGTAGTTCTGCTTGCATGTGTTTTCTCTGTTTTGTACTGTTTCAGTCTGCCTTGTTGGTTAAATTCAGAAAGCAGAGTAGTATGCATCTTCCAAATGAATAAATCAAGCAGGTGTGCCTGTAGCCAGGCTCATGTTCCATTTCTTAACTGGGATCATCACTTTCAGTCATTTCAAATGCAGTGCACTCTTTAGGAAGGTACAGACTGGTGTAGGAAAAATCAACCCACAACCCTGTGTATGCTGGTGAACATCATCATGTCAAGGGTCCTTCTGTTGCATGTATGGCCTGTTGGACATTCCCTGTCAATATTAAGTATTTTTTATACGGTTGGGGAAGTGTTTGTGGATTTTATTTCTGCCTCAGGTGCCCAAATCAGTTATCAGTTTGCTGGCCTTTAGGACTATACCCCCCCCCCGTGTGTGTGTGTGTGTGTGTGTGTGTGTGTGTGTGTGTAGGCCCCATTTGCTGGTCTGCCTCAGGCAGCTGAGTGGCCTAGGCTGGTCCTTTCTAATTTGTGTTCCTTCTCCAGAACAAATACACACAACACATGTCACACCTGGCAATGTATATTACATGCACACTTTCTCCCCCTGCACACATACTGAAAAAGTATTGGAGTGAGCCTACATTTTATGTGGCAATGCATTACAATGTTTTTTTCTCCCCTGCAGTAAAAGTGTAAAATGTGAGTGGCAGCCGTGCCTTATTGAATACCCATGATAAATGTGCTTATGAGCTCTGTTTGGGCCACAGATCTCTAGTGCATGTGAATGATGCGCCTCTGCCATTCATACTTCCAGCTTGCTTTGGGAAGCATCACCCCATTGTGAGCACAATTGTTGAATGAAGTGTAGAGCTTGCAGGTACAACCAGCAAGAAGGAAGAGTAGCTTTTGCATCCCAATATAAAGCCCTGCATTGGTTTGAGGTGTGTTGCAGGAGATTTTTTACCCTACATTCGTAAGGGGACGGTACTGCTTAAAGGACCATTTAATGAGGATTTTTTGGGGAAGGTTTGGGGAGCCTTTCCTGTAAATTACTAGCAAGCTCACTGAAATGTCTGACTCTGGAGCCTGGCAATCATGTGTGATCAGCCATGTGAATGAAGAACTCCAGGGATCAAAAAAAGAATCACAGGAACAGTTTGTGAATTATTTACAGGCTCTCTAAAATCAGTCGCTGAATAATTGAACATGATGAACAAAGTCATTAAAAAAGTGCAGATTCTCTTAGTAAATTTATGAATGGAAAAAGCAAATGGATAAAGCTGTTTAATAAATCACTTGGTGCGAGCAGTTGAACCAGTTCTGGTTCCACTTCTACGAGAGAGAAGGGGTGGCGGTGAGTTGTTTCAGTTGAGCTGTCCAGTGCCAGTGGATAATTAAGAAAACTTGTTTTTTATTGCTTTTAAAAATAATCAAACTTCAGAAGGTGAAGTTGCTTTAAACATAGTTCTTGAGTACTTCTCTGACACCTTCAGAAAATGCTTATTAGTTGGAAGAACACCAGCTCTTTCCAGTAGCCAAGTGAGTGACAGTACCAGCAGTGTGGTTTGAGTTGGCCCAGAAGCAAAATGGAGGCCAATGCAGATGAGTTATGATTTGTGCAGTGTGTTCTCTTTGGCTGATCCATGTGAAAAGTCACTCTCTTCTCTCAGTTTTACGCTAGATATTGCTAATGTGTGAGACAAAATGTGGGACTAGCCCTTCAGGGTTAGCATCTGCCAGTACAGGCTCATTCCAAAACAGTACCCACCCATCCAGTAAGTTCATTCAATGAAAACTAATATTAAAAGCCAATCATTGCATGTCTCCGATACATGGCACATGAACCTACCCAGCAGAATAACATTTCTCATTACTCTGGGTTGTTTGGATCTGCTGCTGGGACAATCATTTATTGTAATAACATTAAGTAGGTCATTGGGTGAGGAAACTTGAAATATGCTTAAAGATGCCTGTGGGGAAGGGAAGATGTTTGGAATATGTAAGAGTTGCATGCTAGAAGGAGCTGACCTCTTCTGAAGCCAGGCACAGGGAAGTGTGCCACTGACTCAAAGCAAAAAGAAATGGCTAGAAAGAGATACATCTGACGGGGATGGGTGAATCCATTTCGGTTTTTCCATTTGTCATTTTCCCAATCTTAAGTTTAGTTCTCCATGTTTCTACATCTGTTTGTCAACCTGCCTTTAAAACATCCTGGTGGGAAATTCAACAGAATTTTAGAGCGAATATATTTTTACATGTCATTTCCCCCAATGTGCATGCTTTTGCAAGCTATTTCCCTTAATATAATGCATTTCCGTATGTTATGTTCACTAATTATGCACAAAAACCACAGAGCCTAAGACTTGCCGATCAGAAGGTCGGCGGTTCAAATCCCTGCGATGGGGTGAGCTCCCGTTGCTCAGTTCCTGCTCCTGCCAACCTAGCAGTTCGAAAGCACGTCAAAGTGCAAGTAGATAAATAGGTACCGCTCCAGCAGGAAGGTAAACGGCGTTTCCGTGTGCTGCTCTGGTTCGCCAGAAGCGGCTTAGTCATGCTGGCCACATGACTCGGAAGCTGTACGCCGGCTCCCTCAGCCAATAAAGTGAGATGACCCCAGAGTTGGTCACGACTGGACCTAATGGTCAGGGGTCCCTTTACCTTTACCTATATGAGTTTTTCTATACATTGCTTAGTTGGAGAACTGCATTTGATGGCTGTGTTTCAGTTCGCATATTGTTTTGGAAAGTGCAAATCAGGTAGCCTTTAAATGTGAACAGGACAGAATTTCTCCCCCTTGTCTAATCTGACACCGCTCTTGTGGAGATATCTCAGCCTGGATTTCTTTGCAAGTGCTGTTTCCGTTGCAAGGCAGACTTTCTGCATTCCTCACTTGACCGCGATCTGCACAGAGAAACATCCCATAACTCTTGTGAATGAGTTCATCTTGTGTTTGTCTCCCCCACACCATGCCCTGGAGAAGCTTTGAGAGAACTTTGCATAACTCTCTCTCTCCCCCCCCCCCCAACTCCACAGCATGTTTTGGAAGCATCTCTTGATCCACTGGGTTTGGAATATGTATTATGATTCCTGTGCCCATGGGCTTCCCCTGCTCATTTATATTTTTAAGTAGTACACTGATCTTCCCCTTTCAGCTAAAGAGAACTTCAGAAAATGAAGCAAGTGTAAACTAATGAAAGGAGGGAGGAGGAGGAGAAACAACAGCTTCAGAGATTTTATTACATGGTTAGAAGGAAACTCTCACTCACTTTTATGTAAAGAATCTAGCTCCATTTCCTCAGAACAACACTCTGATTCTATGGATAGGCAATGCATCTCTCTTGAGTCTGTAGCATTTTTCATTCTTTAAAATGTTACTGATTTGGGGCTTAAGTTTTAAAATGCAAAAAGCTTTTTCATTCCTGTTGCAACTCGCTGGACACAGTGGACATGGCCCCATAGGCTTGATAGCATATACAAATACCCTTCTTGTCATTTGTTACCAAGCACGTATTATATATAAACTTTTCATTGCATTCCGTTCTTTACCCAAGAGTAAACAGACCTTCATTGAACTAAGTAGTGAAAACTTGCAGGGCTGCCTTCTTCACAGCAATGATCTACCATTTCATTTGTTTGTTTCCCCTGTTGAATTTAGTTTTGGACGGTATTCAGCTCCCTCCCTCCAGAATGGCAGTACACATATTCACCCCCCCCACACACACACTTTATATAACAATATCATGCAAAAATATCACATCATATTGGGTTTGGTTTCTTTGATGTACAATATTCCCTTTGTGTCATTAAGCTTATTTTCATAATGCATAGGGAGAATATGAACGGCAGTACATTGTTTCATCTCAACCTATCAGTCCTCCAGGAAAGTTCTTAGGAAGCTACTACTGAAGTCCCATTTTCACTGATTCTGGAATGTAGAATGAACCGGTGCCCCATCTAATGAACTCATCCTCTATGTTGGTTTTTCTGGTTGCTTGTACTGGCTTTGCCAATCTTTCCATTAAGGCATATCGCCATGTTAAATTTTCCCATTCATTGAATGTTCCTCCATCTTCAGTTTTCCAATTTCTTGCTGTTAGCTTTCTAGCTGCAGCTAACAGCGTTGATAACATTTCTTTATATGGTGCATCGGAGTTTTGATCAACAAATGTAGCTGAGATTTTACTGGCTCATTTCTTTCAGTGTGTGATCAGAAATTTACAACAATAAAATCAGTTAGAGAGCAGCTAGATCTCTTGTTTGCAAAAGGAGATTAAACAGGACATAAACTGCAACATTTCTTTGATTTCTGCAAGGGAGACTGAATGATAATCTAGCATGAATGGGAAACTTTGATCCACCAGATTTCAATGCACATACTCAAGTGGGGCCTTTACATAGTTTGGATGCAGCTGGGAAGGAAGAAGCTTAAGCTGGAGCCAAATAAAGGGACATTGCAAGGAATTCTATGCAAGGATTTATAAGAAGGATAGCATATGCTGGTGATTTTTGTGAGTACTTCCATGGAGTCTTCTGCCAAATCTGGAAATATAAAAGCTGCTAGCTTTTTTGGTGTTTTTTTTAAAGCAGTAACAGTTTTCACACATTCCTTATATTTTCTTAGTAAAGTGCTGTTGGACTGTTTCTGGTATACCAGATTGAACTGGGCATATGTAAATACTGTGCATGGCTCGCTGTTGTTGTTTGGGTGGGCAATAACCAATAAAAACATTCACCCTAGGGTCACAACACAACAATAGAACGCAACAATAAAACAGTTTAAAACAAATGACAGTCACAAGAACATCTTAAAAAATGCATCTCAAGTGTCAAAGATCAGGGTGAAGAGTTGTATTTTCAGCATACAATGAAAGCTGTATAGCGAAGGGGCCAGACTCACCTCTGTGGGGAGGGAATCCAACAACTTAGGGGCTGCCATAGACAGTGGCGGAGCTTTGTGTTCCGGCATCGGGGGGGGGGGCAGAGAGCAGGCGGGGCGAGGCTGGCGCATGACCTGGGGGCATGGTGTGCCGCCCACAGGGGTGTGGTGCACATCCTGGGGGGCGTAGCATGCCTCCTGGGGGGGCCTGGCACCCAGCACAGGCGGGGGTGTGTGGCTGCGATGGCACCCCACTGGGATCTCGCTGCCAGCGGCAGTGTGCTCCCCCCGCACCCCTCTTCCTCTGCCAGTTGCCACAGAGAATGTCATCTCTGCCCACCCTGAGCTTCTGAGAGCAGGTAAAGGTAAAGGGACCCCTGACCATTAGGTCCAGTCATGACCGACTCTGGGGTTGCGGTGCTCATCTTGCTTTATTGGCCGAGGGAGCCAATGTACAACTTCCAGGTCATGTGGCCAGCATGACTAAGCCGCTTCTGACAAACTAGAGCAGCGCACGGAAACGCCGTTTACCTCCCCGCTGGAGTGGTATCTATTTATCTATTAGTACTTTGACATGCTTTCGAACTGCTAGGTTGGCAGGAGCAGGGACCGAGCAACGGGAGCTCACCCCGTTGCGGGGATTCGAACTGCCGACCTTCTGATCGGCAAGCCCTAGGCTCTGTGGTTTAATCCACAGCACCACCCGTGTCCCTTTCTGAGAGCAGAGGAACTACCAAAAGCGCCCCCTTCCGCTGATCTTAACACCCAAGAAGTTAATGGATGGATATTGGTATTTTTCTGGTGCCATGTCTGCAAGCTGCCTTGGGGTTTTTGTTTTTTTTTAATAGCTTTTTTAGTTCTCCCTCAACCCTGGTTTTCCAGCCTGGATAAGAATTTGACGTTGGTCTTTTGCTTAGCAGGTTGAAGAATCATAGTGCACCTTGGATTCCTGCATCCTTTTTTCTTTCTTTCGGGAGCCAAATGAGTAATGAGGTCAAATTGCTGTATTGTTACAGGGATTTTTTTCCCATTCTTTGATAGAGTGGCATCCTCCACCTGGTGACCTGCTCTGCCTTCTCACTTTTGGGTTTCAGAGAAACAGGTGCAGGTGCTGCATCCGCGCTCTGCCAGGTAGCCTGTGGTGGTGTTTTGGCGGCAGCCCAAGCAACACCTGCCGACTGCTGGCAGCGAGCAGGATCTCTGGAGGCACCGTTTGTTCTGTCTTCATGCTTGTGATCAAAGGAAGCGGCTCCACATCATTACTGCGATGAAAAGGGGGGGGGGAGGGCTGGATGTGGCACTTCCAAATATTTCTAGAGGTGGCAGGGAAGAATGAAAGAGAAGGAGAAAGAAATCCTCATGATCGTCAGGAAAAGGGATGTAAGAAGGCGCTGTTCTCTGCTCTGCCCTGTATTCATCAACATGCATCACTTTTTCCATTTTTCTGCAGTTCGTCTTCCACTGAAAACTACATTATATGTCCACTGTGGCAAAATTGCATAATGTAATGAATTACATTGTCGTCACGCTATTCCACCCCATTCATCTGAGTGCAAAGAAAACACAATACAGATGGGGAGAAACATAATAAATTACATATCATCTTGGAATGAAAGCAGCAACACAGTGAATGTCGATTGTATTTACTGGATTGATTTCTGTTTCGTGGGACGAATAAGCGAACACCAGCCATTCAGTGCACAAGCCAGCCTGTCATTGGTGACACCCCCCCCTGAAGACAACCAGAATGCCAGTTCTCTGCACACTATGTTTCAAGTATGAATTTCAGCATCACCATTTTCAAAGGGAAGCCAAAGACAAAATAGACTGCAATATGACAGCTGTCTTAAGAGTCTGAGATGTGGAAGGAAAGTTGGGGTGTGTTCTGTGCGCACATGCATGTATGTGTTCCAAGCACCATTCCAAATTCCATGTTCAATCCTGAGCTCATCCTCCGCATAGTGACAAATCCACCTTTGGAAGTGCCTCTGGGCAAGAAGAAAAGACACCCTCCGTCCCTCAGGGAGTCAACCTTCTCACCACCGGGAGTGCTATGCTGCTAGTTCCCCTGGAGCTCTCAGGAACATATGATCCCATTAACCAGGGCATCGTTCTATGTTGGTTGTCAGGGATGGGCATAGGAGACACCATTTTGTGGTGGAGCTGAATCTTCCTAGATGAGCATTCTCAAAAGTTGGTCCTTCAGCTCTACCCTGTGACAATTGACATAAGGGGTTCAACAGGGGTTGGTATTGTCCACCATGCCTTTGAACATCTACATCAGGGGTCAGCAAGGCTTACCAGGCATGGGCCGGATCACTCCTGTGGAGATCCTTTGTGGGCCAGACCGGTGCAGCACGAGGCCAAAATCGCATCTGTGCATGTCCGTGGTGCTGGAAATCGCTTCTGCGCATGCCCAGATGCAGAAAAACATGCCTGTGCAGAAGCGATTCCCGGCGTCTGCGCATGCGCAGAAGCGATTTCCAGAGCTGCAGAAGAGGGTCACTTTTTGGTTCATGGGCCTTAGGTTGCCAACCCCTGATCTACATGAAACCACTGGGGGAAACCATCTGGAGGTCTGGGCTGCAGTATCACCTGTATGTGGTTGACACTCAGTTCTATCTCTCATTTCTGTTTTCCAATCCCAGGGAGGCCGCAGAACTCCTAAACCGGGCAAACAAATTCCAGCCCAGATGGAAGTTCTGTGGGTGGAGGCAGGGTTGCGTGTTCCAGAAGGAAGTCTACAGCTAGTCTAGGATGGGGTGGCACTCTTCTCTCTGAAAGAACAAGCATGCAGTTAGGGATTTCTCTTGAACTCTGCACTAACTTGTGGCAGTGGTGAGCAGGAGTTCATTTCTTCAGCTTCAGCAGTCAGTCTGAGCCACAGTAAACTATACCCAGTCATGTCTAGGCTTGACTATTGTAATGACCGCTCCCCACATCAAATGGGGGGGCACCTTTTGCGTGGTCGCGCACAGCCCCCCGGATCCTAAAGTGGCTCCTGGTAGTACGGGCTGGCTTCACCCTCCCCAGGCTGGATACCTGGAGGTCTCCGCCTACCTCAGCCACACATTAAGATCAACAGTTGATCCCAAACTTCATTTGCCTGCTGCCTAGGAAAGTAGAATTGGCAGGCAAAAGTGAGAGGGCCTTTTCAGTTGTGACCCCACTGTATAGACTCTGAGCCTCAGGAAGATCACTACACTTCAGTGTTCTAGAAAGGGTCTGGTGACTTAAATAACTGCTCTGTAAATTGTGAAACCAGGTTGTGATGGTCTATCTGTTATCTGGTTTACTGCTAATGGTTAATAGCACCGAGGTACTTTTCCATTTCTATTTTGTATTGCTGTTTGAAATCTTTAATGATGTCAGCTGCATTGGGAAGCTTTGATCGGAAAGGCGGTTGCTAAATAAAAGTTTAATAAATAAGTGGCCCCTATCGCTTGTCCTTTTTACCACCGCCATTGTCTGGGGCAGAACAAGAGGCATATGAAGAAGGAGATGCTGAGCTGCAGAGGAAGAGCTCCTGCCTGTGCACCTCCTGTTGGTGTGTGAGACCTTGGCAGATGCCCAACTTTGCCTTTGACCTTTGACACCTGCCCAGACTCTGAAAATTTCCTTCTGGGAATGATTGACAATGAAATTAAAAAAGAGGACCAGACCTTATTCCAGTACGCAACAACAGCTGCTAGAATATTAATCGTCCAAAATTGGAAATCAATTAATATCCCAACGGTAAGAGAGTGGCAAAGTAAATTATTTGAATATTTAGAATTGGCAAAATTAACACAAAGAATCAGAGACCAGAAAGAAACAAAGTTTATTAAAGAATGGAACAAATTTATAACATATATTGAAGCAGACTTAAAAAATTCAAAGATCACAGTAGGCTTAATATAACCCTACGACATGCAGAAGCTTTAAAGATGAACTGCGGAAAAAAAGACCTTATTATATAACCCCAAACCGAGGTGGAGGGAAGTCAATTATTTGCATGTCTGTTTTTGTTCTTTTTGTTCTTTTTGTTCTTTTTTGTTTTTGTTTTAAATTTAGTTATGTTGTTCTCATTATTTTCTTTTGGTGATGAATTTATTCTGTGTATATATGTGTGTATCTGTGTGTAATGAAAATCAATAAAGAGAATTAAAAAAAAAAAAGACACCTGCCCAGACTCCATATCCATTTTCAAGTGGGCCAGGACAGTGAGGGAGGCCTCTCAAAGGCTGTGCCTTCCTAGCTAATTTGTTTCTCTCTCTGTTCCAACACGACCTTCAAGGCCTCAGGGCAGTTGCAAGAACCTCAGTCTCACCTCCGCAACAATAACAATCCTGCAAAGCAGGTTAGATTTTGGTTCGTCCTCGGCTCCTGGTTCACACGTTGGATGGGTCCAAGCAAGTGTACATCAGGGGGCGACTGGGACTGCTCATGTGTGTGGACAGGGGAAGCAAGCTCACTGGTTGTAAAGAGCCAAGAAAGAGTAAGACCTCTGCTATGTGAATACCCTTGGAAGGGAAGGAAACAGATCACGGCCGCCACAGAACTGAGGTGTGGTGCCCTTGGCTTTGCTGCCAAGACAGGTAGAGGACAGAGAGAAAAAGTAAGTGCGCGTGGGTGGTGAGGAGAAGGAAATGGGGCACTATAACCAAGAGGAGGGCAAGTGGGTGGATGGCTATAAAACCATGTGAGTATGACGCATGGAAAGATATTGGGACACTTAGTCTACATGTCAATGCCCAGCATCGGTATATACTGTTTAGTTCTTTGTGTTGTCCACTGTTTGGGAGAAAGGGAATGAAAAATAAGGGGTAGGGTGTACTAGGAGAAAGAGGAGCTTGTGTGAACTTAGGGCAGGAAAAAAGCAAGCACATTGTCCCACAAAGCATAATGAATGTAAGGAACTCACTGTCCTAAGAGGTGATGATGGTTTAGACTTGTGCTGTGCTGAAAATTGCTTCTGATTTTTTTTTAAATAACCATTCTCCATTGATAAGAAAACAAGTTACATTTCAAAATTATCAAAGGGGATAGAAACTGCAAACCATATTGCCAGTCGTCTGCACCCTGCAGCCTTCCTGGGTGTCCACATTTCAATTTAAGCTCAGAAGAAGACGTTGTGAAGAAACAGATCAGGAAGTGCAGCCAGCGAGGGAGGCTGCAGGTTGCTGGGGTATGTGGAGGGCACCCGGTGGCAGTGGGGGGTGGCAGCCCCCTTAATGTTGGGGGGGGCTGGGACGAGCAAGCATGGATGACCCTGCATCTCCCTAAGCATTGTGGGTTGTGGCCATGGGGCTCAGCGATGTTGCTCATGCATTGCATGTAGTAGATCCCAGGTTCAGACCCAGGCACTTCCAGTTAAAAGGATCAGGTAGCAGGTCCCTAGGAAGTCGCTGTCAATCAAAGTACAGTTGGTACTACTGGCTAGGTGGCTTAAATAGCCTGACTGAGTAAAGGCTGCTTCCAATGAGTTCCTAGTATTTGTTGCAAACAGAAACTCTTTCTTTATCTCAGCCAGAAGCCTCTCTTCATGACTTCCCAGAAGCTGATATGGAACAGTTTTCTTGGAAAGGGATGTCAAGCACTCTCCATTTTCCTTGTATCTTGAGCCATAATCATCAATAGGCACTGGCTGCCAGAACAATAAAGTCAACGTGAGCTTTTCTGAACAAGTGGGAAGAGGTTGCTGAATTCCATTACCTCTCCCAAACAACTGCACATTATCCCTTTATATTGCTTTATGGCTGCTGATTGATTGCTCCATTGTTTGGCTCCTTTCTCTATTGCTCATTTGGTTTTTATTATTTACTGTGTATATTTTAAACTGATTCTTCTTCACTTCTCTGTTAGCTGCTGCAGACATTTGTGGGTTTGTGTTTTCGTAACTGAGAGGTGGAACAGAAGTGTTTTAAATAAAGTCAAAAATAAATTTTCAATTATCCTATGACTGTGGTGACAATGGAAACTTTTCCATGGAGGGATTTGGCTCGGGTTCAGCCTGAAGCATTCAGAGTCTGGTGTGTTCTGTGGCGCTATTTCTTCTCCAGAACAGAAGGATGTTTCGAGATGTTAAGTGCACTAATAATGGCAGGAACTTTAGTTGGGCTGATTAACGATGATGACAGTATTTAATGTAAAAGGCTCTCTAAATCCTTCTGTACAACAGCACTAATTACTTTGCAGTCCGATGTGCTGCACTATCAGAGCTAATGAGACCACATAAATCCAGCTAATTATTCCTCTATTATGGTTTATCTATGACCTTAAATGCATACTCTATCCATTGGATTGCACCCCACTAATATTATTCCATCCTGTTTTCCCTAGCATGTTAGTGTGCTTATGTTGAATGGATCCTGAGAAAAGATAGAGACTTAAAGCTCCCACTGCAAGTACCTTGTCAATAATTTGTACAGAAAGACCTATGTGGCTGTTTGTTTCTGAAGACTGCTGTTATTGCATCCCAAGAAACAATCTTAGGTGTCCCATGGATTTTGTCTTGCATATCAATCAATTCTGAGATGCAGGAGGTAATCATGGCAGCCCCATAGCCGTGCCCCAAAAGTGAATCTAAGAATCCAAGCATCTGTATGTGTGTAGCAGTAGCAGTACACAGCACAATGCCGAATCTATTAGAATCAGCTGGCAGTTACAGACAAGGATGGTGCCAAGCTTCAGGAGATCCGTGGCAAGGTGCCACAGATGCCCCCTGCCATTCGCTCACCCGCTGTTGCTTTTGCAGCGGCAGCAACACACTTACCACCCTCCTTGCTGGCCCCAGGGCAGCGTTTTAACATTGGATAGGTGGCAGTTTCATTTTTGATTCCTGTCCTCTGTAACCGCCTGCCATTTTAATTTGTCCAAAATGCAATACCCTGCTCTAGATCTGTAAAATGTGTTGATGGAACTGCAAACAGTGGGTTGCTCCCATTCAAAAGTGGTGCCGCAGCCCGCCTAGTGCTTGAAATAACGGAGGGTGGGAAAGCCGCACAGCGAGTTTGGGTTCCTGGGGGGCCCTTATAAACTGCTGGGGGGTCCTTGGGCAGTGCCTGGCTTTGTTGACTGCTGGCACCAGGCCTGGTTATAGAATAGTGAGCTGGCAAAGGAGGGGTGTCACAGTTAGCATGTTAGATTTGGGCTGGGGAGAGCTGGGCTCACATCACTGGTTGGCCATGAAGTTGCCATGGGCGCACTATATTCATCAAAAAGCCCCAGTTCCAGATGCAACAGGTCCTGCAGTGAAAAAGGAACCTTAGATCAGGACAGAAGCATTGGCATAATCACCAGTAAAACCTATTCAATGTAAGCCTGTCTGAATGAGGCAGTTTACAGAACGACAACATTGGGTTGTCATTTGCATACAGGGCAATTTCGTAATCTTCGATACCATTTTTAAAAAATATGCTGCATGCTTCTTTTTTTTAAAGAATTTATCTGGGTCTAAACAGTAATGAAGACGTTGGAAAGAGGAAGAACACTCAACCCAGAGCACATGTGCATGTGCACGATAAGTGGTGTTTACATTGACTTCCTCAATATGAAAGATGCATTATCATTTATCTGGGCACACTCTCCACTGGTTAGTCCTGCGTTCAAACTATACCAAACAGCCTGAAATGGCAAAGCCTTGGGGAAACCTAAGCTTGTTCACTTCTGATCTTAATGGGTAGAGCCTAGTTAAAATGATCACAGCAGTCAACATTTTTGAAACAGCTGGAAAACATCTGGAGCTTCTAGCTACCCCAGCAAAAACAGTTCATAGTTGTCACCATCAGAGCAGATCTGTTCGTCCTTTGCTTTTGGCATTTCCCCTTTCAACAAAGTCCTCGGGGCAGCTACCGAAACCACCAGTCCCTTTTCCTGGGGAACTTTTGGGATTGTAGCTCTGTGAGGAGAATAGGGGTCTCCTAACAGCTCTCAGCATGCCCTAACAAACTACACTTCCCAGGATTCTCGGGGGGAAGCCATGACTTCCCCCAGGAACTAAGATCAATGATGTGGTGCAGCCGTGTCCTGTGTTCCCTTCTCCTCATCTTAGGCCTGAGGGTGGGGGCAGAAGGGGCCAATGGTTGCTCTTGCCCTTTCTTCCCACCTCACTCTAGGTTTCCTTGCCATTGTGTTCCAAGAGTGGTGTTAAGGAATCGGTGCTTGGAGTTGGGAATAGAATGGATGAAGAAGGAGGAAATGAAACTTAATACAGACAAAACAGAGATGCTCATGGCCCATATGCCTGTGGCTCAGAGAGTGGATGTTCAACCTGTTTTAGATGGGATAGTACTGCTCTTGAGGAATCAGGTTTTTTTTCTCTCTGTCTCTCTCTCCCCTTCCTCTTTGCTGTCACTTTCCAAGCAAATCCCCCCTCCCCGTTTAGTTCTACTTTTGGCTGGCATTTGGCCTATCCATTGGCTGATTTTAACTGGATAGCTTTAATCTCTCCTGCCATATAGATATTGCTCTGTTCTGTCTCTACTTCATATTACTTTCTTTCCTGATTCTTTCTGTGTATTTTTAAAAAATATATGTTTTACCTTTCGATGAATTATTCATTGTTAGCCACCTTCGGCAATATTTCTCAGAGAGGTGGGATGTAATTGCTTTTAACGAACAAATAAGTTTGAAAGAAATAATATTCCTACGTGCAAGCTAACAACGGGGTATTTATAAAGATACAATTTTTCTAATTCACATGGAATCAGAAGTGGGGCGCTCTGGTTTAGTCCCATCTCTTTGTCACTCACAATTGCAAACTGGGCATACTTTATGTGGCAAAGTTGGTAAAAAGCAGCGGTGTCACCAAAAAAGGAACTCTTTGGGGACCATAAGTTGCAGCTTGATTTTCACACCAGTTAGTTCCTCTTGTGATACAGAACACCCTTTTGACCCTTCAAAATGCAATTGTTCAAGCAAGACACCAAATACTAAGTGGACAATGACTCAACACCACCAAAAGAGCCGTTTTCCTGCCCACCAGGGACTGGTCTTTGCCAGTGCTATTTTCCTAGAAAAAGAGCTGTCAGAGATCACCATGAGCTCCTCCTTTATTCTATCAGAATGGCATTGGCGCTCACCTGAATAAAAGCCCTGGATACTGTAGCTTACCTGACCCCACAGTGGCACGGAATTGGTTCGAACCAGGACCTCATGACTTTTGATCTGCCAAGGTGAGCATTGTCCACCGGCATTCATATGCTGGGACCTGCCAGACCACTCCAAGCAGGGAACAAAAACAGAGTCTTTATCAGGCCTCTGTAGCCACCATACATGGCTGGTGGGCTCCATTTGGCCTGGTCAGTCACAGCTTGAGTAGCCCTGGTCTGAAAGGCTGGTGCTGCCTGCTCACTTATTCCCATGCCCCCTTCCCTGTTTCTCTGATGCAAATTTATTTTCCACGGGAAACCGGTTTGAGATGATCTAGCAGACAATAGCAGAACAAGGCCGATGGATGAAAGAACAGGAGGCAAGGGAGGCGGGGGATGACGGCAGCGTCTCAAGGCTATAAACCATTTGCAGGAATGCAATAAACTCCACCTGTAGACAAAACACTATCCATGTGTTTACTCCAAGATCTGGAGTTTTATCACTTCCACGTTTGTTTCACGGCCTGTTATGGTCTGTGTTTGAAGTGAGGGAGGAAATGAATACCTGGTGACTTGACATATTTCCACCCTGCCTCTCACGCTGGAAGACAACAACACATCACATTCATGGAGCTGCAGTAAATGGAGAAACTCTCTCACTCCATTAAATCAATTTCCTTGTGCTTCAGTCTAGAATCACATGTTCACCAGAACCATGGAACGTTTTGGCTTTGGGCACTTTGCTAGGCATAAAAAATAATTCAGATGAAGTGGCTCTCCCAGCAAGAAAGAGTGGGCTGCTTTGAAATGAAGGAAATCCAAGAACCTCCATATGGTGGTTTGCACTAAGATATATACAATGAATTGCCATTAATTTCAACGGCATTTGCTTCCTTAAGGTTACCTACAGTGGACCAAGACAAAATTCACCTGTGTAGCAGAGAGAGAGGAGAGAGGAAAAAATCTCTGGTAGTCTTTCTTAGCCTCACCAGTTTTCCACCCTGAGCTACAGCCTCTCACACGCAATGCTTCATGGTTCTGACTGGAATCTTGGATCATGAACATGAGGCTAATAAACAACAGATGTGAAACTGTCTTTGGGATTTGGTCTTCTAAACATCATTTCCTTCTCAGGTAAACCAGTCCATCAAATCCTGGCCAAATACGTTGAGTGTGTTTGTTTGTTTTAGTATTTGGAAAGCCACAAATAATAAACCACCTATGCACATGCCCCATTTTGTTCCATGGGACTTCTTTTTCAGTAAATGGCGGTAGGATTACTGCCTGAGCACTTGCAGAGATGGACCTTGGGGTCTCAAATTTCAGCGGCACCCTGTGCGACACCAAAATTTGGCACACACACCCCTCTACCTCTCGCCTTCCATTCTACATCATAGCTGCGGTGCCTGCTGTACTGCCCCCAAGGCTTTGCTCCTAGTGTGACTGAACTTTAGCAAATGCAGACAAGCTTCATTGTGAGCATTTTGACCCCCATCACAATAAAATACGTCTGGGGCATCTATCTCTCACTTGGTTATTTGCTGAGAGAGTTCAGAAAATGCTGATCTCAGTCGATTTGCAAAATTACTGTGAACCAGGGCAGGCGAGATCACATGTGCCACTTACTCTTTGCTTCTACCTGTCATTTCACACCAGCTGGGAGGTCTCCTTGTCTATCTCATTTAAAGAATAAAAAAGTACCTGCTATGAGTTGCAGATAACCACGGGATAGGGAGGGCGGAAGTGTTGGGAGTGACATAATTCTTCGGAAGAGAACCACAGCCACTTTGCTTCTTCCTTTACCAATAGAATTTGCCCATTGTTTCTTTCGTACTGTTTGTATTTATGTGACAGGCGTCTAAAGGAACCTCCTGCTGCAAATCAAGGGGTGGTGAAAGCCCATGAAGGAATTTCATATCAGCACAGGGTGCCAGATTGTTGCAGAATCCCTCCCCTGCCTCCTTACCTCACTGTGGTGAGCCAAGCATCCCCATAGCCTGCGCATGCAGAACAGGGCTGCCAGATACCACGGGGAGAATTGTACAAGGCTTTTTGTCACAGAGACCAGATGGTAGGCTACAACACATGCTCCTTCTCCCAAAGGCCCTTCCAGAAGGGGGAGCTTAAGGGCTTCACTGTGTCCTGTGGAAATTCCTTCCCACAAGGGCAGTTCAGCTGGTCTGGCAATCACTGCCTTGGAGGTCATGCAAGGTTATTTCAAAGCCATGTCTCTGTATGATGCGATTTACAAGACACAGTAAGAAACTGATGCATATTTAATATATTAATCTATTATTTGTCCTGGATACGAAACATGATGAGTTATAATTTAGGCCAATGGGCTGCATCCGCATGGAATAACATATACAATTTATACTAGACAAATATTCATGGTCAGACAACAGTCAGGCAAATATCAAATATGAACAAACAACTTATGCATTAAGTTTAACATGTAGTTTTTCCAAGAGCAATAAAACGTACAGTGGTACCTTGTTTTGTGAATGTAATCCGTTCCGGAAGACCGTTCGAGTTCTGAAACGTTCGAAAACCGAAAACTCAGTACAGAAGCCTCAAAATGGAAAACTCAATACAGAAAACTCAGTACGGAAGCCGTGTTTCCAATTTGACTTCTGAGGTACATTTGAAAACCGAAGCATTTCCTTCCAGGTTTATGGCGTTTGAAAACCGAAATGTTCGTCAACGGAGACGTCTGAAAACTGAGATACCACTGTATTTGAAACCACACTCTTGCACCAGTACTGCGGACTAAATGTCTTCTACATAAGGCTGGCCAAGCATACTCCAGGGATTGTCCATGTAGGACTCACAGGCTCCTGCAGAGGCCTTCCTAGTGCTCACTGGGTTCCCTGGGATGAAGAATTGACTGTTAAACCACTCTGAGAATTGTAGTTCTGTGAGGGGAATAGAGGGTCTCCTGACAACTCTCAACCCCCTTAGGAAACGACACTTCCCAGGAATTTTGGATGAAGCCACAACCGTTTAAATGGGCATGATGCTACTTTAAATGCACAGTGCAGATAGGGCCTAGGTGTAACATGTAGCCTGACCTGAAAACTGGGTATACTACATTGCTCATGATATAATTGTATAGGCACTCCTGGATTTATCAGTCTTGTGTGCCCCCGCTCCCTGGTTGAACTGATGGGTAACCACAAAAAAGCTTCAATCAAAAAAAAGCTGACAAAAAGAAAGCTCTTTGAATAAAGTGACTAATAAAGCTAGTCAAACAAAAGGGTGCTATATTGGATTTTCCTGTGCATAATAAGAGTCAAAAGCCTTCAGGCTCCATCCCGCCTGGGAGCCCAAACAAGAAGAAAGCAGCTCTCAGCTTTGTTCCAGGCGTAGCATGGATCATATGGAGGCAATGAACATATCATCTAGGTAAAAAAAATATCTAAGGATGGATGCTGCCTTCTGATGAAAGGGCTACATCAGCAGCCCACTGAAATAAAGAGAAGCTGGATCAGGTCCAACATGCCTGGGCAGCACATGATAAGACCCAAATGAGCCATGAATTGCCTCAGCCACAGCTTCTTGCTTGGAGGGATGGTATTCCATCTGGAAGCCATGTGTGTGATGGGGGAAAGCTCGGAAGCTACAGAGACAGCATCAAACTCTGTACGAGGTCCTGGGTTTATGTTACCTTTTGGAGAATGGACAAAGTTCACCTACCTCTGCCATGGGGATTTTGTTCATGGAATTACCTATGAAATGGCAGCACCAGGTTAATTCGGATCCTACCATTTGTGCAAACTACCATGAAAACCATGATGATGCACACCTGCGGGTGGCTTTGCTCTAGTATCAAAGTCAGAGGGAAGCCCCGTCCCTCCTGCCTATGTGTTGATGGGATGTCTTGATCCTGGTAAACTATAAATATTCCTAGGGCAGCTATCAGCCCATAATAGATTATTGGGAAATTGTGCTTCTGAATTCTCATGCCCTTTATTGCTCCCTACCCTTTGGGCTGATCGGCTGGTGCATGTTATTGTCCCCAGTCATCCAATCACCATCCCAAACAGTTCAGAGGCATTCACAATGGCAGCAGCCCCTCTTGGATTTCTACTACTTGCAATTGCATCAGCCGTGCTGCTGTCCTGAGCCTTTGATAGTAGCCAAGAAGGGCTTAACTGTGTGAATCCAAAACTGTCAGTAATGCCACAAAATGGATAGGATCACCACTATCTGACATTCAGTCAGACCCAGATATAAGATTGTAGCTATCCTGTTATAGTTTATTTGAAAGTTTGGATATAAATAACATAAGCAATAAATGTCTGCCTGAGTTACTGGAGACCCAGCTTAAGGGCTGGTTCAGAATGCCAGTTCCTGGAATGGTACAGTTCTCTAAACACAACTGTACCCCCTCAGATTTCATGTGGGAAAGATGCCATGCCCCACATGAAATATTTGTATTTCTGATGCATTAGGCCCATAGCCTTCTTTCTGGAACATAACAGGTTCATATGGAAAAAATAAAAATAAATAAATAAATTGTCCAGTAGCACCTTAGAGACCAACTAAGTTTGTTCTGGGTATAAGTTTTCGTGTGCATGTGTATCTGAAGAAGTGTGCATGAACACGAAAGCTTATACCCAGAACAAACTTAATTGGTCTCTAAGGTGCTACTGGACAATTTTTAAATTTATTTCGACTGTGTCAGACCAACAGGGCTACCTGCCTGAATCTACTTTCATATGGGACACAGTTTTGATGTGGGAAAACGTTTTACAATATGCAAAGCCTATGTAAAATTTGAAGTGGTAGAGTCACTTGAGAAGACTGTACCACGCCAGAAACTGAATGTATGTATTAGCCCTAGATATAATTCTACAAGAGCTTTCTTTCCTTCAGTCAGGGTCGGAATGTGTGTTCTGTTCTTCAAGGCTGAGCTGCACATCTTTGTTCTTCCACTTTTATTTTTATTTTTTAAAGGCCCTGTCAGTTTGTGAGAACTGGGGGGCTAGAGTATGAATGAGAAACTAAAGTCATAAGACGAGAGTCAGGATCCAGTGGTGAGCTTTTGAGAAGGCCCAGCACCTTCCTCCCAGAACTTGAGAGATGTGCTCCTGTCCTCTGTAAAGCCTTTTCATTGCACCCCTGCAATCACAGCCATTGTTCCAAAGCCTTTTGTCTCAATAGTCATAAACAAGGTGAATAAACTTGCCCACAGGTAAAAAAAATACAAGGTACCCACTGGACTAATATTTGTTGAGCTGTACAGAGCGAACACTCCCCCCTTCCAGGAATTATACATTATCCGGCAAGTCTTTTCTTTTCCACATATAGCTTCACTTTTGACCTACAAAAGCCACATCAGATTGTCCTCATGGCAATTAGTCAGGACAGCCAGGTGAACAGACGCTCGTGACAATGAGTGTCCCTAAAGTTCCCAGTGATTGTTAGCCAAAGGTCACCTGACTTGTGGCGATTACCACTTCTCCTTTAACATGACAGCTTCCTGCACAAGGCAAGTGGGCAACCTGATTCATCTGCCAGAAGCAGAAGTTGTGGCTTCCCTTCCCAACCTAACGCACCTTATGCATTTAGGAATGGATGCTGTTGGAGGGTGTACGTGCGTGCGAGCGAATGTGTCTATTGGAATTATCTGAGAGTTCCTTTGTTTGCATCCAGAAAGATGCTGATTGAATGCAGAGTCCAAATGAGTTTAAAGCATTGCATAAGTACGCGTAAATAACCTTTCATCTATAAATAGTTTTTTTTTATAAAAAAAACTTGTTAAACGAATGTGTTGGGAAAGATTTCGCTTGCTGTATGGCAGCAAGCCACAAACATCTGCTACAAAGGAGAGAAGTCCTATCCCCGGCTCTGAATTGTGGTCCATGTGTGCCTTCTATTAATCTCTGGTTTAGGAATTTTGATAGATTGGCCACCTCCGGGGTGTGACTGTGGTGTCCTCAGCTCTTTTCAAGGCTTCCCTTGTTGTTTCCTGTGTGGGCGTGCTGCGGGTTTTTTTGCTTGTTTCTGAGAGGGAGTGTCATATGATGGGTCAGCAACTTCTGATCTCTCTGTCTGATCCCACTTCCTTCCTGAGTTTGATAAACAGTCAAAGGAACTATTTATGTGCGCATATGGATGTTTGTGTCTCAGATGTTTGCCTTGGCTCTTCCAGTTGTATTGGGTTTTTCTTTTGGGGGGGGGTCACTTGTTCTATCTGAGCAGATCCGCTCAGCTCTCTCTTTCTCCCATCTAGTTACCACAGATTGACTGGGGGGAAACTTGCACTGGTGTCCAGCAGGGCTGGGGAATAAGTTCCATTCACTTCACATTTTTTAAAATAATAATTTTTATCAGTTTTACATATAATCACATTGCGCAACATCATATCCTCTTATTAAATCTCTTTGGCTCAACTGAGCCTGATGACTTCCCTCCCGCCCGCCTAATGGTTTACAAAATTAAATTTTGCTTCTTTGCATTTCACTTCTTTCCCTAATATTGTTATATCATTACCTAAAATATTAAATTACTCAACCTGAATAGGTAGCAATTTCATCTTACAAGTCTTCAGATAACCCTGCTAGTGGTGTTAATTGCTTACAGTTGTCTTTCAAATATGATATAAAGAGCCAGTGTGTTGTAGTGGTTAAGAGCAGTAGTCTCGTAATCTGGGGAACCGGGTTCGCGTCTCCTCTCCTCCACCTGCAGCTCCTGGGTGACCTTGGGCCAGTCACACTTCTTTGAAGTCTCTCAGCCCCACTCACCTCACAGAGTGTTTGTTGTGGGGGAGGAAGGGAAAGGAGAATGTGAGCCGCTTTGAGACTCCTGAAGGGGAGTGAAAGGCGGGATATCAAATCCAAAACTCTTCTATTCTAGTCTTTTTGGAATTCTTGGTCTCGCTGGTTCCGGATTCTTCCCATCAGTTTTGCCAGTTCTGCAAAGTCCATCATTTTCATCTGCCGCTCTTCTTTTGTTAGTACTTCATGTTGTTTCCATTTTTGGGCTAACAACATTCACCTCACATTTAAAGGTGAACCTAATTCACACTTACTGAAACAATACGCAAGCTGAACTGAATTTTGCAGTGCTCTTCTCCAGGCAAGCAATATGTAGAAAAACACAGTGCAGGTAAAAATGCATTTGTTAGTGAAAACAGCATACACACATGCTTTAGAGCAGGGGAAATTGCTTTGCAAAATTGTGCACATTATGCTAACACCATATAAAAATGTGCCTATTAGGAGAAATCAGCGCTAAAGTACTGGTGAAATTTTGTGAGGTTTTTCTTTTTTTAAAAAAAAAAATGCAAACGGATGTAGAAATGTGGGAAATGGTACTTAAGACTGGAAAAATGAGAAACTGAGAGAAATCAAAATTGACAAATTTGCCCATGTCTGGCTTCAAGTTGTGTCAGATGGTATGTGACCACCACACAATTTACTTAAACTAGTCTAATAACCATTACCTCTCAGCAGGCAGCTCTTGGAGCTATAGTTTGTGACAGGAACAGAGAATTCACATAACCTGGTCCTTTGCCATACTATAATTACCAGAATTCTTTGGGGGAAATCATAGCAGTTTGATTGGTGTAAAACTGCAACAGGTTCTTAGTGTAGCTACTTCAGAACTCTCTTACTTGCAGCACTAAAGTGTCTGGCTATGGAACCTCACAGTATGAACACATACCTTCTAGCATTTCATAGGTGGTGTTAAGGATACCCTTGTGCATTCCTTTTCTGTGACCAAGAGGTGCTGCCTCAGAGACTGTCCTACATTGCATCTAAGTAAGGTGCACTCATAAACACATGGCATTGGTGCATTTAGGTAATTTTAGTCTCTGGGTATTACGGTATTACAGAGCCTGTTCCGCTTCCCATTCTTTTTTTTTTTAATCATTTTTATTGATTTTCCAATAAAAACAGCCAATCAACATATCCACATCATAATCCAATTAAAAACAAGAAACTAAAATAAAAAAGACCAAATTGTAATCCAAATTGTAATTATTAATTTTTCTGGGCTCCCCATAGTCTGGACCTTTGAAGCATATCTCCAAATCTTCAGTCCTGCCTCTTCTCGTTGTTTTCATATTTTCCGCCTTCTGGTCTTAACGCTTTAAAGCTCTCTGTCCCTGGCTATGCGATTCTCAGTCATGTCAAAAATCATATGTCCTTTCATCCACCGAATACAGCTTTATTTGTAAATATATATTTTTCGCTTCCCCCACTCTTTAGATGCGTACTGGGAGCATGAGATACAAAAAGGGTTATGTGCATGCCCCCCCCCAAAGGGCCAGTGGCGATTCACTTGTGGCATTTGCCAACTTATCCAGCTAAATGTTAGGTAGTGCTTATGAAAATTGGCTTTGACTGTCCACATGCTTGATCCAGTCTTCTCCTCCTGTATCTCTTAGATGTGCAGGCAGGCAGTGGGTCTGCACATACAATTTTATGTTAAATGATGGGAGTCTTCTTGTCATGTGTCCATGACAGCCAATGAGCAGGCCCAGTGTGGTGTAGTGACTGACTGCGGGATTGAGGACCTTGGGAGACCAGGATTCACATCACCACTTGGCCATGAAGATCACTGGGTGACCATCTCTCAGCCTGACCTAACCCACAGGCTTATTTTGAGCATAAAACTGGAAGAGGGAGATTCGCGTATGCCACCTTAAACTCCTTGGAGGAGAAGCCGGGGTATAAATGTAATAATAATAATAGTAGTCATACCTTGGGTTGAAGATGTTTCAGGTTGAGTGCTTTTGGGTTGCGCTCCACGGCAACCCGGAAGTAACAGGACACGTTACTTCCGGGTTTCGCCGCTCGCGCATGCGCAGACGGTCAAATGACGTCATGTGGAGAAGTGGCGAATTGTGACCCGCGCAAACATGGGTTGCGTTCGCTTCAGGATGCAAACGGGGCTCCGGAACGGATCCCGTTCGTATCCAGAGGTACCACTGTAATAATAATAATAATAATAATAATAATAATAATAATTCCGTATAAATGAGCTACTTCTGCACCATATGTCATTTATTTCTGGTTGGGGAAAAGGTATTGAATATATCTGTCTCACTATCATACACATATGACTCAGTAGTGATAAACACAGGAAATGGTAAATATCCTCCAGTTCCCAGTCTACTCAGTTTCAAGAACCCCTTTACACATTATATTTTAGTGCATGTATGGCTAAAGCTGAGTGAACATGTTTACAAATATGTTCATGACACACAGGTCTGCTTGGCAAAGAGCCAGCAGTGGCCTGAGCTCCTGGGCCTAGTATACATTTGGTGACAAACCTGTGTTTCCTGCTTTTATGGTGTGCGCTCTCTCTCTCTCTCTCTCTCTCTCTCTCGCCTCCCCCCACCTTTAGTTTCATGAAGCCTTACTGGATTGTAGGTTAAAAGTTGCTTCTGCTCTTTGGTGCCCTTAAACGCTGGCGGTGGAGGCACGGCATGGGGACATGTGACCTCCAAGAGCCAAGCACGAAGGGCTGGTGGACAGAGACCAGACAAAGGAGATACCACAACCCTCTACATTCAGGCCTTACAGGCCTGCCTGTTAAAGGAAAAGGAAAAAGGAAAGAAAACAATAATCTTTCGTATGAAAGACATGCACCGCTGCCAAATGCAGATCACAATGCCTGTTTGTATTTGGCTGGAGCGGTTATGCTGCTTCTTATATAAGGTTGAAAACTGTAAGAGCTGCCAGGAGACCTGTAGCTACAGTGTACACAAAAGTAGCTAATTCATTCTTCACCAGTACTTTGGTTCACAAGGCCGGCCCTACCATTAGTCAGAGTGTGAGGCTGTTGCCTCCTCCCTAACCAATTGCCCCAAGCCCCTGGCCATTTCCCTCTGTTGGAGATCAGAGCTAGGTGGGCCTCACAGCCTCTCACGAACCCCCTAAGCTGTCCTGCTGCTCTCAGCTGTAATGGACAACACAGCTCTGTTCCTGTTGAACTTCCAATCCAGACCGATAGGAGAATCTTTTCTTTTGCCTTAGACAGCCAAATGTTTCAATAAATGAGTTCAATAAACTCTCCCCATGATCTTGTTTCCAGAAGCATTTTCTTGTGCATTTTCTAGATCTGTGCATTAGGACGGCCACCTTCCTCCCACCCTCAGTTTGGCCCACTTTCCACGTTACCTCTCACACCGAAGTTTCTTCCTTGCGGAAGTATGGATAGAGTAACTATCCGCACTGCTGCCGTTTTGTTTGTGCTCGGGGCACAATGAAGAGGGTCATTTCATTCATTCCAGAAAGGCTCTCCGGACACACAGAGGCCGCGTTGTGCTGAAGTGAAAGGCATCTTTGAAGGAGCGTGTCATCTGCCCCCACTTGGCCTTGCTGTAGGACTGGAATCAAAATACCAACTCAGACTTTGCAGCACGATTCATTCAAGCCACTCTGGACAGCTCTCACAGGGCTCCCTTCCCCAAAAGAATGCCTGAACTTTCCCAAAGGCAACAGACCAATTCCCCTTGACCCTCTCCTTGTGCTACGGCCCTCCCACCCCAGGCTGGAGATACTCTGGAAAGCCAGATAAATGAGGCCTGTAGTTGCTGAAATGCGATTGTGAAACAATGTCAGTTATGAGTTCCGGGGGGGGGGGGGAAGAACCATGTTTACCTGTTAGCAGCGTATAATAACAGCATAGGAACCTGCCAGACCATTGGTCCATCTGGTGCAAAATTGTTGACTGACTGGCAGTGCCTCCCCAGGATTTCAGACAGGATTCCCTCTCAGCCTTAGCTGGAAATGCCAGGCGTTGGACCTGATAAAACAGATGCTCTACCACTGCTCTACAGTCCTTCCCCTAAAACAAATCAACAAATCGTCCTGTGGCACCATAGAGACTGACAGGTTTGCTGTGGCATGAGCTGCCATAGGCAACCATTGAAGGGGTGCCTGTGTGGTTTGAATCCTTGCTCAGCTGTGCTTCTCAGTGGGCGGCCTTGACTCACTCCCTCTCGTCCTGACTTGTCTCACAGGTTTGCTGTGAGGGGGAACCTTTCCCACTGGAGTAACCAGGGCTCTCCCCAGCCGGAACTGAGTTTCGGCACCTCTCAGGTGGGCGCCATTATGAGAGAATGAGGGAGGCATTAATGGTGAGTTCCAGCATCTCTTTTTCTAGAAAAATAGCACTGGGAATAACCCTATGTTAAGCAACTTGAACTGCTGGGAGGCAGAGCGTAGTATATTTCACCAGATGCAAGCCATGGGCTGAGGAGGTGCTGGGTGCATATGTGTGTTGGAGCACTGAGGGCTGTCGTGTGAACCAAAGTCACAAAGTGAGAAGAAGTAATGGATAACAGGAATCTGGATCTGGATCCTTGGCACACAAGCCTGCCTTGAATACAGCTCTCATTTTAACTGGAGCCATATTTGTCTATAGCTTGAGAAGGACCGGTGATTGCTGCTGAAGCCGAGAGGAAGACAATTCCATTCTGTAATAAATCCCAGCCCTGCAGCCTCCTCCCATGTACTTGTCCTTTGAGATTGCTCTGTAGACATACAGTAAAGCCGCTGAGAGGCCAGCAGGGTTTTATTGGCACTTCATGGGCTTCTGTAAATAATATACGATTCCAGATCTCCTGGTATGGGAATTCTACAAAGCAACTGAGAAAGCCCCCTCATGCACATGGGAAACATAAGAAGGCTTCTCTCATTGACCTTAGAGCCAGGGCAGCCAATGTGGTGCTTTCCAGATGCCGTTGGACTACAACTCCCATCAACCCTGATCATTGGCCATGCTGGCTAGGGCTGATGTGAACTGCAATCCAGAGGGCACCCCATTGGCTATCATTGCCTTAGAGGCAGGAGCAGGGGGTGGTGTGAACACCTGAAGGTGGGATGCTAGAAGAAGGAAGTTTCCCTGCATGAATGGCTGTGAGCTGAATCGAGGCAGCCTGAGCCTCATTTGTGCTTGCACCCCACCCTGTCAGACGAGTCCTCTCTTTGGAAGACGGCCTACAGATAAAATCTGATTCAAAGATAAAGAACCTTATGAGAGGAGAACAGAACGGGCCTTGACGTTGTCCAACAACAGTAGCCCCCAGACAGGCACACACCCAGGTCACAGTCTTCCCCTCCATGGTGAGATGTATCAAGGGCTTATTTAAATTATAATTATTATTTCTAAAATTGCATCTCTGCATAAAATTAGCATACCCTTTCCCCTTTTTAAAAGACATATAGGAATGCCATCTCCCCCAAGACAAACAGATCTGGTGGACGTGATAGACTTTCCCATCCATGTGCAGATTAGCTTTCTCCCCTACTGGGATCTAAGGGGGGGGGGGGTACATATCCCAGGATCTCTGGTGGGCAAAGACACTCCCTGGCTGGAACTGAAAGGCAGAGTGTCTTTTATTGGCTGGGGACCCTGGTACTTAAAGTCATGTCCCTGGCCCTCAGTCAGAAAGAGATTCCCCGCACATGAACAGAAGCACCTTCTCCCTCTGCTTCCATCTCCTCCACTGCCTTCGCTAAATTCAGTACCCACCACCACTCAAGGAATGGGCGAGCAGCCAAACCAGGGCATTTTGGATGTTTCAGCTGAGCTCTTAAAATGCCCATTGAGGCTTTTTGAAAATTCAGAGTACCCCAAAAACCCCAAAGAGCACAGTGGGCAAGCTAGAGAGTGGGTGCACAACAGTGCACATCTTTGCTTTAAATACCGTATTTTTCGCCCTATAGGACGCACCTGACCATAGGACGCACCTTGTTTTAGAGGGGGAGAACAAGAAGAGAAAAATCCCCCCCTCTCTGCACAGCGCCCCTTCAGTGAAGCAACAGGAGAAATGGAGCCCCTTCCATTTCTCCTCCCGCTTTGCTGAAGGGGCGCTGTGCAACTCTAGCTCTCTGTGCAGCGTCAGGAGAGCGAGAGGGGTCGGTGTGTACTGCCCCCTCTCGCTCTTCAGGCTTCAGCGAAAGCAACCCAAAGCCTCCGGAGCATGGCGGGAGTGCTCCCACTGCGCTTCGGAGGCTTCACATTGCTATCTCTGAAACCATGGAGCCTGCATTCGCTCCATAAGACGCACACACATTTCCCCTTAGTTTTCGGAGGGGGGAAAGTGTGTCTTACAGAGCGAAAAATACGGTAGGTAGTGCCCAGCGGCTTGACTCACACCTGGAAAGAGAGACTCACACCCTTCATTGTTTCAGGGTTACAATTCAGGGTTCAGGGAATTGTTGTCATTGTCCTTCATGTAGCTGGAGTACAACATCACAGCTCTGCTTCCCGTTTGCTCTGTTCAAGCGACCCTATGCTGTAGCGCTACAGACAGATTTGCCAGCTGCGTTGAAATTCCAGAACTTTCTTCAGTCTAATCGTGACATCCGTTTTAACCGCAACGCCGCAGTTCCCTTTCACAATGCTGTAATTCTCCCTCGGAGCACTGCTGTTCAAAATGCATTGATCCACAGACGTCAGCCCTACTACGGAGACATAAACTGCGGCTTTGTGAGATAGTCAGAGATGGTCTGGCTGAAAATGCCAATGGTGGACAATATATCCTTTCTTTCCATCGAAAACAAGTCTGGTATTTCGGAGGAAGGGGAGTAGTGGGCAAAACAGTGGAATTGTTCAGATTCTGTGCGTAGATATAACCTTCTGTATGCTGACAAGAAGACCTTTTGCTCCTCAGTCCTCATGTCAGGAATTTCCTGTGCCCATCAGTTCTGATGTTAAAGGGAATGTACTCATGAGAACAGAGTGTATCAATTTGTAATGTATACTGTTTACACCATCCAAAAGGTGTGCTCAGGGATTCTAAAGGTCAGTTCCGGGATGCTAATTCAGTGTCATCGATTGTAACTCTGCATATATCCAGAGGAGAAACTGAGGCTCCTTTCCCATTCAGTCATGAAGGTTACTGGGAATGGCAGGAACATTCTCAGCCTATAACACCACATAACCTGCCCTGACTCATGGGAGAAAGGAGAGTTACAAATGTAATAATCATCATACTTGTCGGCCCTAGTTAATACAGTCACTGATGAACCAAACTTCCATGAATGTGTACATATCTCTGTGTTGCTGTTTTAAAAAGTAACCAGACCCCGCTGCCTGCAGTGAGAAAACACAATTCATGGAAGTTTTTTCGAATTCTGATTGAGTGCGTCATTCTGAAAGCCATAAACGATGTGGGGAGTAGGCCAATTCCCCGGCCGTTCTCTCACAGTCACTACAGCGAGCTTGGGAATTAGCACATGTAGAGCAGACTTGAGGGTTGGGGAGTGCAATCCCAGTGATGAAGGGTTGACAAGCAACCATTGGTGGTTGTAAAACAAGCATGCAAACAAGCAAACCGCCACTCACAACATCGTAGTTCTCTTTTGCAATGCTGTTTCCTTCCCTCCCTGCCACCTTCTGGTTTTACACTAGATGACTAAATCCCAGAGGCACAGAAAGTTCCTGGTGGTAACATGCAGCCTTATAAAGGCCACAGTCAGAGGTGGCCGAACACCAGTTGTTGGGAACCATACATGGGGAGAATACCCTTGTTCTCAGGTCCTCCTTGCAGGTCTCCCGCAGCCTTCTGGTTGACCACTGTCAGAAAAAAGGATGCCGGACTCGATGGACCTTTGGTCTCATCCAGCAGAGCTCTTTTTATGTTCTCACTGGCGCAAGCAATAGAGAGAGGGGACACCTCAGAGACACGCTGAGAACATTGTATTGAGGCCCAGCACATTTCAACTGATCCAGCCTCTTTAAGGGACATTGTAACATATGCTATAGCTCAAGTAACTGAAAGTTAGCTTGAAAATTAGTGGCAAATGCAGGGCACTGCTTACTGTACATGGCTGTGATCTTTTGAGAAAAGAGGACCATATGAACAGTAATGGCCTAGGGATTTCACTGGAGGTTTGAGGCAAGAGAGGTTCTTCCTCAGCAGAGAGAAGATCTGCAAAATGTTACACAGGCTGTATGACAGAAAGGAAAGTGCCGTGTGCAAAACGTTTGGCATGAAAAGGGTTACACGAGTTCCATATCTGTTGCTGCTTTTGTTCACATCCACAGATTTCATCCACATGTCTCCTAGTTTTAGAGAAACCTCTCCACCTATCCTTGTAAATAACTTTTCTTTGGGATGCTGGCAGCCTCTCTCTCTCCTAGCCTGGGGTTTCTTTTTTATAAGGAAAAAGTGTGGTATTGTGGTTAAAAAATTCCATGGGTAATTAATGCCTACATTTCCTGTATATATGTAAGCCTGAGTACCGGAACTTTCTTTTTAGGCTTGGACAACATCACTCAGTGGCAAAAGCAATCTTCTGATTGATGCAGCAGGCTGAAGTCCCCTCATTCTTCCATTGTAGGGCAGAGGGTCCCTTCTCTGACACCTGGGAGATGCTTCCTTCATCTCCCTGAGCTATTTCATTGCATGGTGAGTGTGTGTTTGTGAGTGAGAAAGGAGCAGTCTTGGAAATGGTTACGTATGCAGCGTAAAGCTGATCTGGACTTATCTGAGAAACCCAAGCGCCGCCCCTTTTAGTCCTGCACACCACTTTTCGTGAGCTCCGGTTGCCTCAGGCTACAGGCATGGTCTGGATTTGGTTCCTCAGAGGTACACAGCATGAAAAACTTTGGCTCTGAAGCAAGAAGGCATGATTTTTATTAAGGGCTTTATTGGCTGTGCAAGCCCTGGAGATCGGCTTGCCTGCCAGCATCCTCCAGTGGAAACCCCAGGCTGCTTCTCCCCTCCCCTCCTTTTCTTTTTTACCTTGAATAAATAAGTGCCGTCTGAAGGCTGGTGGGGATGCCAGCTGGAATGCATTCAGTTCCCTTTCAACTTGTTAGACACGCAGGACAAGTTTACAGTTTGCTAGTGTGTGATATTTACAGTTCTCCTGAAAGCCCGTCCTGCGCTCCCCTTTGGCAGATGAGGATAAAGTCTGGGCTTTGCTGATTGAGATGAAAGCCACTAGAAGAGGGAGGGCCCTCCAACCCCCTCTCTCTTTCGCTGCCCTATAGATCCACAACAAGAACCAGAGCCTGCAGTGTATCGATTGATCAGTGTGGAAGAACAGAAGCGAAGATCACAAAAGCAGCTCTTCAGTTACTAAAGTTGCCCCTAATTGCACAGCCTCAGCACCTTCATCCAAACATTTCAGAGCTTTGAACTGAGCTTCAAAACACCCCTTTAGAAGTGAAGTGAAGCCATTAACCTGCGACTTGCCCAAGGCCAAGAAGAAAATTTCTGTCACAAGTCAGGCTGCCTTCTTAAAAATCTTGCTGCATCCACAGTTCATCTACAGTAAGTGTCCCTATTTTCCAAGGACAGTCCTGGATTTACAGAAGCCATCCTGGTTTCTGATTTGATACTGGAGTGTCCTTCTTTTCCTTAGGATGTCCCTACTTTCATTGGAGAAATGTTGGAGGGTATGGAGTTATGCGACCCCTGAGTCAAGGAGATAAGTAGCTATATAATCTTTAGAAGACATCGGAAGGCAGACCTGTATAGGGGAATTTTTTTAAATGTTTAATGCTTTGTTATGTTTTTATATAAGTTGGGAGCTGCCCAGAGTGGCTGTGGCAGCCCAGTCAGATGGGCAGGGTATAAATAATAAAATGATGATGATGATGATGGAATAGGGCATGGACACAGCCAGGATTTATTTTAGGGAGGCAGGCTTTATGTTGGGGAGGCAGAACCAAGTTATCTGCGACACAACTGGTCATTTAGTTACCGTATTTTTCGCCCTATAGGACGCACTTTTCCCCCTCCAAAAATGAAGGGGAAATCTGAGTGCGTCCTATGGGGCGAATGCAGGCTTTCGCTGAAGCCTGGAGAGCGAGAGGGGTTGGTGCGCACCGACCCCTCTCGCTCTCCAGGCTTCAGGAAGCTCTGCACAACCCTCGGGAGACCGGCTCCGAGGGTTGCGCAGAGCTGCCTGCAGTCCCCGGCTCAGCACAGCTCTGCGCGGCCATCGGGAGTGGGGCGCTAAGTCCCGCCCCGCTCGGGATGGCGGCGCAGAGCTGTCTGCCATGCCGGGACAGCAGGCAGATCTGCGCGGCCATCGGGAGTGGGGCGCTAAGTCCCGCCCCGCTCGGGATGGCGGCGCAGAGCTGTCTGCCGTGCCGGGACAGCAGGCAGATCTGCGCTGCCATCCCGAGCGGGGCGCTAAGTCCTGCCCCGCTCCGGATGGTGGTGCAGAGCTGCCTGCAGTAGCGGAATCAGCGCACTTCTCCCCATCGCCAGCCCCACAAGCTCGGGGGACAGCGGGGAGGCAGAGCGTGCCTTCCCACTGTTCCCCGAGCTGGTTCTTCCAGCCCCACACCTGGGGGGGAAATAATTTTTTTTCTTTATTCCCCCCCCAAAAAAACTAGGTGCGTCCTATGGGCCGGAGCGTCTTATGGGGCGCAAAATACGGTAAGCATTTTTATTTATTTACTTGAATTGGGAGGGGGAAGCTCCCTCCCCATCCCCTGGCTACGCCCATGGAACAGGACATCTCTATTTTCATTGGAGAAATGGAAAGGAAAGGCCAAACATATGGAGGCTGTATGGGTACCTGTGAAGGGGGACAGAAATGAACTCATCCTCACCCACTGACATGTCTAAGTTGGCTCCCTCTAACCTGGAAGAGCCTGCTACTTTTTTAAGAAGAAAAAAAGATGTGATCCATTCTGAATCTCATACAATCTCTTCAGACTGCATCATCTTTTCACCAGCATGTTTCTTCTTCTCCTTCCACTTTTGTGTGTATAGTTAATATCCAGCCTGAGAAAGAGTTCTGCCAAGCTCAAAGTCTAGCTCAATATCTAGTTGGTCCTAATAAAGACAATGTTTTACAAAGTAGATTCACTTTTCCCTCCCCAAGATCCAAATTCTGGATACTTTTTACAAATCTACTATATTTTGGGTAGGTTAGAGGTTTGTCTGTTTGCCCTTACATGGGAGTAAGCCCTGAATTCAATAGGTCTTACTTTTGAGTAGACATGGTTAGGGTTGTGCTGCCAGATAGGCATTCTAAAATAGTTCTCCGCACTGCCAAGAAGGAATTGAACCTACCTGTCCACAGGAGACTAAAAGCAGTGAAGCCAGAATACTAAGCAAACACTAAAGGGTCTGTGGTGGGTTTCAAGGCAATCTTTGTGAAGCTTACTCATGTTGACTAGACCTGGGTGTTCTTGGCCTGCAACACAGATGGCCCTTTGCACGGCCAAAACTCTGTGGGAATGACTGGAAGTAGAAACCAAACAGAATACATCACTTATTGAGCTAGAGCCAGGATCACAGCCACCATGGGCTGTGCAGACACAACTAAGCACGATTCCCGCTTGCACACCACCCCTTTTAGAGCCTACTGTGGGCTGATCGCAGAAGAGAACATGGGAATGATATGGCCCCAGCTAACATGGCTTACAGGAAGGGTTGCCAACCCAAAACTGGCAGCAATTTTAAGCATTCCATGGCAGTGATGCAGCAAGGCCTCCCAAGTTCTTGCTGGAGCTTTGCTGCTTTGTTGTTTGCTGCCCTGGGCTCCTTTGGGAGGAATAGCAGACGAGAAAGTTAAATAACGACAAAAACTTTGCCCGTTCCTTCCTGCGCCCAACCCTGACTGTGAGGCTTAATTAGAATCCAGTCGTCTACATTTCAGACTGCCACCTCTCCCACCACCACCACTGCTGGCCAATGGAGGGCCCATCTTTTAATAGCTGAACAACAGGCAGAAATTCAACGTGCCAAGCTTCTTCTGCCTCTGTTGGCCTTCTGCCTGTGCTGCAGTTGTTACAGAAAGAGAGGCTCCATGAGGAGAAAAGTTGCCAAACCTATGAATCCTTCAGGAATGCCCATCAGAAGTATATTGTGACCTAGTTGCATAGTGGTCCTGAAGAAGTTTCTAATTCGAAACAGGGAGCAAATAAAATTTCTTTTTGTGCACTTGAGGTTTTTTCCTCCTCTCTCTCTCTCCCACTCACTGCACACTCTCCCTACCTAAGATGAGACAATCTCCCACCCCTGTCCTGAAGAAAAATATATAATCTTGAAAGTCAGTGTGGTGTAGTGGTTAGAAACCGTGCTAAGACTGGGGAGAGCTAGCTTTCAAATCCTCACTTAGCCTTGAAGTTCACTGGGTGACCTAATGCCAGTCGCTCTCTCTTATCAGCCTAACCTTCCTTCTTGTGAGGATAACATGGAGGAGGAAGACTCCTGTGCCTCATCTTGAGCTCATTGGAGCAGGAGCGAGAGGCAAAATGGAAGACAACTGCGAAAGCCTCCTCTAAGCTCCCTTCTTGGACCGCCAATGCCTCTTCTTTCCACACTGAAACTGAATCCAGCTCTGTGGGAGGGAATTGGTCCTGGTTTGTGCTGAGTTTCATAATGTCTTTCTTATGGCAATCTGATGCAGAACCAAACAGCTGTGGGTGTTTCAGATCCTGGCTGAGTGTGCACCGTTAATGCACATTTAGTTTAAATGCACACACATGCACATTTTGAGTTGAGAGAGAGAGAGAGAGAGAGAGAGAGAGAGAGAGAGAGAGAGAGATCTAGACAAATCAGAGACGGGATAAATTTAGAACCCAGCAGTCCCATGTGAACAATCATGTTCTTATTGTAACCATAAGGCAGAAATATTTTCCTGTTGCTCTTACTAAACACTGTGAGATCCTTAGACAGAAAGCCTTAAGCCAACGAGCAGCCTGGGACTTTTATTAGAAACATCAGATAAATCAAGTGGCTGGGTAGACAGTGGCCTTTAGCCAGTAGAGCAAAGGGCGCATCTTGTGCACTGAGCTGCTATGTGTTACAGCGCTGTCCTAAGCATGTTTATTCATGTCCTAAGGAGTGCAGTGGATCTTTCTGTCTGGAATTACAGCCTTTGGCTACAGCCCTAACCATGCCAACTCAGAAGGAAGTCCTACTGAGTTCAATTGTTCTTACGCCCAGGTCAATTGTTCTTACGCCCAGACAGAACCTGTCGTTGAAATTTAGGATGGCCATGTGGCCTATTTTACAGAGGGCAGTCCTCTATTTGAAGGAGATCTCTGAAAATCTATTCAGTCCAATCCAAGTTTAAAGATAAGGAACCATAAGAAAGGAGAGCAGGGGTCTTGAATTTGCCCACCAACCACAGTCTGAGCAGCAGATGGGTCACCTGGTCACAGTCTTCCTCAGATGGAAGGGTATAGTGTATTTCTGCTTAAATTATAAATATTGTACTTATTTCTAAATTTGCATCTAAACGCATAAATTAGCACACAGAGCTCTAATGTGTGTGTGTGTGTGTGTGTGTGTGTGTGTGTGTGTCCTCTCTCTGTAACTGGCCACTGCATTATCTTCTGCTGCTTATGCAGGGACTCACTACAAGTTAATGGATGAACAAACTTGATTTCTGATGAGGCCTGGGAGCCTGCAAAGAGTAGTAGCTAACTTCTGCACCCAAGCCGCAGCTCTGAATCACCTCTCCAGGAGCCAGCCTCCTCCTGGGTCACAACTCTTTTTCTTCAAGGGGCCGTGCATGAAATTGTTACTCTGGCAATTTAGCCAGCAAAATTATCTCAAACACGGAGCTGTTTTGCATATTACAACAGGCGTCCAATAGTTCATTTAGCTGGAAATGAATGCATGGCTGGGGCAGCGTCAAGACTGCTGCACTTGCCCCTGGCCTCCATGTGCACAGAGCCTGTACGCAAACTTGTATAAGCCCCGCCCCCCAATGCACACGATCCATAACCCACAATGTGGAGGAAACGAATCTGTGCATGTGGGACCCTTGAGTATGAGGAGGTGGGCAGAGGGATGGGGAGAAATTTGATTCAGTTCACATTTAAAGGCAAGCCTACTTAGTTCACACTTCCTGAAACAATATGAAAAGCAAAACACAGCCGTCTTTTGCAATCTGTTCTTCTCTGAATTTTGTAATGCAGTTCTCCAGCCAAGTAGTTTGTACAAAAAAAAAAAAAAATGCATATCCCAGGGTTCCACTCCAGTCTTTTGAAACTCGTAGTTCTCTGAATTTTGTGATTCAGTTCTCCAGCCAAGTAATTTGTACAAAAAAAAGTTCTGCAAAAATGTATATCCTAACTAATGCATGTTAATTAAAATAACATACAAATATTTTAGGTGGAAACTGCTGTGCAAAAATTGCATTAGAATGTGTACATTAGGAGAAATCCACATTCAAATGCTGTGTGTGTGTGTGTGTGTGTGTGTGTGTGAGAGAGAGAGAGAGAGAGAGAGAGAAAGTGTGGAGAACTGAACTTAAGGATGGACAAATGAGAAACTGAGATAAACCAAGATTGACAGGTCACTAGGCTGGGGACAGGGCCCATGGCACTTACCTCCCAATGTGGGGAAATGTACAAATTTCACATGCATTTGGAGCTGACACTGTCAGAGAAGAAAATGTGCAGCAAAAAATGGAAGGGTGAATAAAGTGCAATCTCCTTTTCTTTCCATATGTCAATGCTTAAAAGAGCTCTCAATAGAAATCATTTATTTATTTATTTATTTATTTATTTATTTATTTGCATTAGTTTAGAAACTAATAAAATTGTTTTTTAAAAATCACATATTGCATTATGAGCATTATTCAGCAATTCACCAGAGCTTCTGATCTCTTGGCTGCTATGAGTGTTTGTTTTTTGTTCTCAATGATAAATTGAATTTTCCATAGGTGGAACAGAACAGGAAAGTCTGCCCAGCTCTGAGCAGTGTATTTACACAATTGCCACCTCTGTGAAGTTCTTTGAAAGATACAGGAAAGGGTTTTTTTTTTGTATTTTAAATGGTGTTAATAACCCTTGGGGATACAGGAAATTAATCTTCCTGTTTTGCTACCCACATGTCCTCCCTGCCACCCCCACATTTCCTGTTGAGAAATAGAAATGGTTCCTCACAGGAGGTTAAACAAGGAAGTGGTGAAGGAAGTCTTTTCAAGGGCAACAGTAAAGCATTTTCTCTTTTGAACTTTGCATTTGCACACTTTCCGAAGAGAGAACACACAGGCTAACTAATATATTGGTTCAGAAGGCTTTTGTCTTGCTGGCATGCTGACTCACCTCGGTTTCACCCCCTACTGTTTTGTTTTTTTAAAAAGGTGCAGCCATTTGACATAATTCAACCAGTCAAGTTGACTGTTGCTTAAGCAGAGCAAACACTCTTCGTGGCCCCATACTAATATGCCTCTTTATTTCAAACAGCTTAACCTCCAAAGAAAGAAACAATAGAGGATCTGAACGGAAGACCTGAAATTATCACGAAGGGTTTCTTCAGAGTTACCAAGGCTTTCCTCAACATAGTGGATACCTTTGAAGTAGGGAGGACCTTCTGGAGAAAGACATTTGCTTCAGGGAAGGAAATGGCCCTCTGCTACCCTCCCTCCTGTCATCCATTGTTTTCCATCTGTGCCCAGGGCTGAACTCTTGGTTAGCCTCCCCATATAAAGTATGATTTACCTCACAGTTGTATCAGGTATGCAAAAAACCTATATAGGAAGGACTTCTGTGGCACTTGATTATGTGGAATTGGAACTGTCTCAGAACGTAAGAAGAGGTCTGATGGATTATGCCAAAGGCACATCTAATCCATCATCCTATTCTCACGTTCGCCAAGCAGATGCCCATGGGAAACCCAAAAGAAGCCCCTTAGTGCAACAGTGGAGGTCAAACACAGCCATCCTGGCTAGTCGCCAATGGTCTAACAGAAGGGAAGAAACCATTGGTGCTGATTTTACTCAGGTAGTGAGGAAATAACTGCAGTGACATCACACCTGAATAAGACTCTGTTCTATTGTATATTGGAAAATAGCATTCAAGCAGTTAAACAGAGCCAAGAAGGAAAGCAAGCAAGCATTGATGTGGAAGGACACTCCCAAAGTAATATAGCTAGGCCTGCTAATTTTATTTGAGGAATAACATTTGGGGAGGACATTTGCTCAGAGAACCAGCTTTGTATGCAAAATGTTCAGTCGGCAGGATTAGGGTAACTTCTGGTTTTGCAGAAGTATAAAATGTGCAGAGAAGAAGAAGAAGAAGAAGAAGAAGAAGAAGAAGAAGAAGAAGGAGAAGGAGAAGGAGAAGGAGAAGGAGAAGGAGAAGGAGAAGGAGAAGGAGAAGAAGAAGAAGAAGAAGAAGAAGAAGGCCATTAATAATATCCAATGAAGGACTGAATGCTCAGTGGCCATGGAATGCCAGTTGACTATAGGGTGGGAGAGAGAGTGGCTGGAATATCCTAGAAGAGGATACGGCCAGCTGGAACAATGCTCAGGGGCACTCCAGATAGCAACATTTTGTTGCAGGTTCCACTTCTCCTTGCTAAAAGAGGAATGCTTCTAGGGGTGGTGACACCTGTGCAATTCAATTATGGCTGCCTAGTCCCTCCTGGCAGCTCACACCATCTGCAAAGGCCCTTGGTGTGCAGGAAGGTGACATCTGCCTAGGACCTTAAAGGGAACTTCCTCCCCTTTGACAAACTTAGCCACTCGTTGGTTTACTCAGTCAGAATGGTTAAGGAGGAGGAGAGGGCACATGGTTTCCATTCCATCCAAAGAAGGTTTAAAAGCTGTGTAAAAGTTTTGAATCCCACTGGTGATTTTGAAAATACCCCCAAATAATTAATTGGACATAAAAGCATTGACACATGATTGCAAAGAATGATGCCATAAACATTCATTGAAACAGTGGAAAAGTACTCCCACTTTGGCTTAACTTTTAGCCTCCCTGATTGTGTGAATAATTGTTTGGTTTAAGACTGTTAAGGGGTAACTCATCTGCATTAAGTGATCTTGACCAAAGTGCGGGGGTTGGGGTTGGGGGGGGGCTGATCATTCTAATCTTCATTAGTGACTATGATTGCAGAAGAAGAATTGGTATTTGTTCTGGTTCCATTTGTCCAAAAAAAAAATCAAAGTGATCTAGTAAACACCCACACACTGTGTGCATAGAAAATCACCTTTGTCATTCTTCACTTATCATGTATAAGTACCTAGATAGGGCAGAATATAATTTAGTCTGGCAGCCGACTCATTTATGTATGAGTCATACCTTTTGCTGTGGCTTCAAGTATTCTCACATTCCGGAGTGCAATATCTCTAAAAATATAATCAAGCCAAAATATATTGAACTATTTTTTTTAATAGAACTTGATCCAATGCAAACGACTGCCCTGATTTTACTTTCCTTTCTGGTGGAAAAAAAAGGAGCTTGACTGTGCATCCAGACTATGGAACACCCTCTGGCAGTTTCAGTGAGTGCTTGGATGGCTAACTTGGAAAGCCAGCATGGTGGCATAGTACACACCAGCAGGTGAAGTTTAGGGTTGTGCATCAACTTTGTTCTGGAGGTGGAGCCAGGTGTGAAACAGTGGTGGTGGACAGAGCTTATGTGCGTGCTTCTTGCCCCTGTTATCTTCACAGCAAGCCCCACAAGTTAGGCTAAGAGACAGTGAGTGGCCCAAGATCACACCGGGAGTTTCATAACTGAATTGAGAGTTAAACTAAGAATGAGTAGACTCTCTTCCCTTTTGTGGGACCAGTCAGCAAGCTGTGGGCATTTTCTAAGAACTGGTCTATTCCAGAGTTGCTCTGCGCTCTCTCTTATTCAATCTGTAATTCAAGTTCTGTGCCACTGTGTATAAAATGAAACTCCATGCTCCCCACCTAAATCTTAAATGGTGGTGTCTTTTGGCCAAAGTGGGTAAAATATGCAGACACAGGAGCACCTCAGGGTGGATTAAGCCTGCCAAAGTAGTCCATGTGCTTTTAGAATCCCTCAGCAGAGTCACTCCATATCCCTAGTAGATGTATATCTATTCCCTTCTGCAAGTGCTAATCTTTCTTAATAGGTCTGAGCGATCCTATCACATTAGAATAGCCAATGATGAGACATGGCAGTGAACCCAAAGACCTTCTCACTGGACCATTCAGACTTAGTAGCCACTCTGCTTTGCTGAGACCAGCCCAAGATGTTGACCAGCAGAGGCACAGCGAATGAGCTGTGTTTGCTGCATATTTTGTCCCTCTTGCTGTGCTCCTATTCTGTGAACAAGAGTAATGTCCATTTAAAAATACTATTTAATGCATAATTTAGATGCTTCAAATACCTTCCACCCTCACTACCCCAGTAAGGCAGCCTGCAAGGTATTATTAGCCTCCAGAAGATGGGCCTACCATTTGATCATAATCAGCTCTCAGAAGTCACTGCACAGTAAATTATGCCTATCGAAAAGTTAATGTAACCTGCCTTAACATGGATGTTTTAATGTTATTATTCCCATTGAAAGTGGCATTCATCATTGCCCCCCTCTCAAAGAAGGAAAGGGGGGGCGGGAAGGCATCTGGGTGGAGCTGTGTAATAGTTCCAATTACTGAGCTCTCTTTTAATGCCTTTTTTATAACAGTTCTGCAGCCTAGTATTACTAGCCATTAATGTGATTTCTCCTCTGTCGATTAATTTTCAGAATCACCTCTCTCCCTCCCTCCCTTTTTATGTAATGGCACTTTGTCACCTTCATGCTTCCCATAAAACAAGACTGCAGGTGACATGGGAAGATTTGTGATGACCCAGCCACAGTTAAATATAGAGTGCGCTCTCTCTCTCTCTCTCTCCCTCTGCCTTTTGGCTGTCAGACAATGACAGGTTTGTGTGGTGGAACGGTGAAAAAGTTCTTCCACAATCAATGCTGGACTTGTTCAATATGTGGACTTGTTAGCAGGGACTCAGTGCGGCAAAGTCAGTTCTCCAAACCTAACCATGGTGATGGGTGACCAGTAACAGAACAGCCAGGAGTTCAGCGCTGCAAATAAATCATAGAATCATATATTGTAGAGTTGGAAGGGACCCTGAGGAATCTCAACTAAAGTAGCTATGACAGATGGCCACCCAACCTCTGCTTAAAAACCTCCAAGGAAGGAGAGTCCACCAACTCCCAAGGAAGCCAGTTCCACTGCTGAACAGCTCTTACTGCCGGAAAGCTCTTCCTGGTGTTACGGAATCTCATTTCTTGCAATTTGAAGCCATTGGTTTGGGTTCTCTCCTCTGGTGCAGGAGAAACCAAGCTTTCTCCCTCTTCCATGTGACAAGCCCTTGAGATATTGGAAGATGGCCATCATGTAGCAAAAAGCATACAAGTTGGGGACTTCCATGTCCTGCTTGCCAGTAAGTGATCAGCCTGACTTCACAGCGGTTTGCTGACTTCAGCAGCAGCAACAGCATTTCTTGGTAGCCTGTGAAGGGCCTCGTCTTCTTGTATTACAAGTTAGCACCTTTCAATCTGACCACATGGCTTCCTCACATTTTGAGAACCTTGCATATAACAGCACAGTTACTGGAGATCATCCCTACCCTAATAAGTTGGCCTTCATCACATTCTCCCGCCATGTGTTAGAAGGGCTTCGCATGATTAAAAGGGCTGTGAGGCAGCTTCACGTTTTCCTTGCCCCGCTGCCCTCCTGCTGACACCCACAGGCTGTGCCTTGCTTTCTGTTCTTATATATTTCAATATTTCTCTGGGTCCATGGGCTTTGCAAGAAGTGAAGCTGTCCAAAATGATGCCTATGGAGCACTGAAGAGTTCTTTGTTGAAGTATAAAAGGCTTTTTAAAAAAAGTACAATACAGATTTGTAAACATCTGTTTGATGGCTGAGATATGCATTTCTATCATGCACATATGATATATGTAAGAATCATGTATATTTCCGCACCAGCAGACAATGAAATGGAAGAAAGATTTGTGCAAAATAAGCCAGTTTCTACAGAAAGAAAAACACCATATGGAAGTGCAAATGCATGTTGGGATGGATTGAGGCACATTTGCACATCCCTGCACCACACATACAACTTAATTTGTTTTCCATAAATTCAACTGGCTTAATTTTCCTAAATTGGAAAATTTCCATACAACTGGCTTTGTTTTCCATAAATTTAATTTCTCACAAAATAATACCAGATTTTAGGACTGCCAATTAATCCAGTAATGACTGTTGTGAAAACTGTAATTAAAATGGCAAGAATTAACTGCACCAATGTAATTCATGGATGAAATCATTCTCTATGTGACATCTGTGTAAATAGTTACCGTTTCTCAATTATTGCAGAGCTTTGGTAATAATAAGCTGTCAGTTTACAGCCACTGGGTTTTTTTAAAAAAATATTGTTCTCTCTAAGAGATGTATCAGCAGAACATTTTTCAAAGGCATCCATTTAGAAAAAGAAGAAGAAAAGCAAAAATAAGGGACCTGGCCCTGTTTCTAAAACTATATTGCCATGTTTGCAGTTGAAGGTACTTTATATGAGCTTTGAGATCAACCCTGCTTTATTTCCCCAAGCAAGCTTGCCCCTTGCTATGTTGCATGCCACCCCCAATCTCCAAGAGGTGCGAGATTCCAGGAAGTCCCAGGTCCACTTACCCAGGGTACATGTTTCGTTTTGGAAAGGAGGCACAGAGGAGGCTGTGGTGTCTTTATGGTATATGGTTTATCTGCACAAACATAAAACCTGAGCCTACAATGGGGGGGGGGGTTTCCAGCATTCACACTCAAAGCGGGCTTTGCTTCTCCCATAGCCACAGCCCTGGACTTAAACCAACATTAGCATCAAGCTGTCTGCCTCTCTCTCCAGCTCACTGCTTTACTAGTACATCCCTGACTCCCTAGTCTAAGGTTCTTTCTGGCATTGCTTCTAACTTTCTCTACACTAAGCTCTATTTATTTGCTCATTTGCTCATTTGCTACCTCACACCAAGCTCCTATGATCCTAAATGCCCATTACCCCAGGCTATCACCTCACATAGAGGACTGGCCTAGCTTAATTAGCTTTTGACACCCTAAGCCCTAATTAAATTCTAGCACCTATTGGACGCAGGAATTTAGGGTGTCTTAACTGGGGACGCGGGTGGCGCTGTGGGTAAAACCTCAGCACCTAGGACTTGCCGATCGCATGGTCAGCGGTTCGAATCCCCGCGGCGGGGTGCGCTCCCGTCGTTCGGTCCCAGCGCCTGCCAACCTAGCAGTTCGAAAGCACCCCCGGGTGCAAGTAGATAAATAGGGACCGCTTACCAGTGGGAAGGTAAACGGCGTTCCGTGTGCTGCTCTGGTACCGGTTCACCGGAGCAGCTTCGTCACGCTGGCCACGTGACCCGGAAGTGTCTGCGGACAGCGCTGGCTCCCGGCCTATAGAGTGAGATGAGCGCACAACCCTAGAGTCTGGCAAGACTGGCCCGTACGGGCAGGGGTACCTTTACCTTTAACACCCACAACACTAATTTGTGTGCCTGGAGGACCTTCAGCAACTAGCCTCTTGCGCCTTGCTTTCTGTTCCACCAGTATTCTGGTCTCCTCGGGTAGCTAGCCAAATAAAGTCTTGTGAGTCAAGGCAAAGGTGCCCTCTGGGCTACAGGACTGGCCTGAGTAAGTGTCAGCTGATCTGACAGCCCAAAGGTTGTCAGCTGACCTCACAAGCCAATAGAGACACACCAGATATTTCCTTTGAAACCTGCTCCTCAGACTGAGAAACTTGTTGCTGGCTTTGCCTGCTTGATCTAGTGCCAGGCATCTGTCCCATCTGTGACCACAGTGACTGATTCCAGCCCACCTGGTTAACCACAGGTTTTTGCAACTTTTTGGTTCACACTTTTGTACTTGCCTCTCATCCTCAGATGGGGCTTCACACCAAACCTCAGCAGTGAAGCCAAATTAGGTGCTCCTGAACTTTTCACTGGGACCATCAGCAGCACTTATCTGAACCTGCTGGTTGATAATAGCAATTTGGAAGCCAGCAGGCAATATCCTTCCAGATGTTTTGGCGGGGGGGGCACATTCGCAAAAGTCACTGGCTCCTTGCTAAATGGTGCCTGTGTGATGTTGATCCAGAGGTACATCATTTCTCCTCCTCCTGTCTGGTTGCAATTTTTTGGTCAGTTAGGAACCACCCCCTCCAACTTTTTGCTCATCTCTCTCATATTTTTTCCTGGATGCAGTGTGCTCACATGTGCTATGAGCACTCCAGCATATTTCTCTGGGTTTTTTTTTTTTTTTTACAGCAATCTAGAACAGGAGGCTGTCTTCCTTGTTGGCAAGAACAGTCCAATCTTCTTCCATGAAGGAATGAGGATAGCACTGCAGATGGCAAGCACTAGCAGTGTTACTGCCATGGAAACTACCAGTAATTTGGAATGGTCATAACTGACGTATATAACATGGCAACCAAGCTAATGCACTACTTCAAGTGTCACAGCACTGGTGTCTACTGCTTTGGAAAGCTGGGTGCTAGTGGTGGTCCCCAAGTTGAAACTCCCAGTGGGCAGATGCAATAAAGAAACAGCCTGTTGTCCTTGCCTCTTCATGAGGAACACCATTTTTTGTTTTATTTTTATCTGACAGGGCTACATGGCAGCCATAAATACTACGGTACTTGTGCATCTTCCACCAGTATGGAGATGTCATTTTAACAAAACAATAGTATTCTGCTCAGGGATTAACTGCTGAGACCCTGGGGGAAAGATGTCTATGTGACTTCTGTTGTCAGCCTCTGAAATCTGCATCCCTGGTTGTGTAGACACCATGGATTTAAAGCATCTTCTCCCCCGAAAAAGAATCCTAGGTTTGTTAGGGGTGTTGGGAATTGTAGTTCTTCTTATGTTCTTCTGATGCAGGACATCCAGACCTAGAGCATCGTGAGCAGCTTCCCTAGTGTCTGCACAGGGAGAGAACAATGAAATGGCCCTGCAAGATGCTAGCTCTCTGATGGAACCCTCATCAGCTCTCTGCTCTCCCCATAAATTGTGAGTATTTACTCTCTGAATTACAATGTTCACAAGCCTAATCTTGCCAATGGAGGCCTGGGTAATATTTCCCCAAGCAGAGTTGTGCTAGACCCAAAGCAAGAGAGATACTAAATATGGTTGAGAAGGTATCTTTGATTAGATCATGTTGATGATGGAGATGCTTTCAAGGTTTTGCCCGCTTTTTAGAAGCCAAAATTTAGAAGACACAGTATATAGTTGTTGGGTTCTGTTGTTTCACATTTGCCAGAGGGTATCGTTGAATTAAAACTTGGGGTGTTGGCTGTATAAATTAGAATATAACAACCCTGTATATTCTGAAGAGAGCCATTCCATTTGTTTTTTGTTTTTCTGGGTCAGGTGATTCCATAACAACGTCACGAGATCTATGTAGCTATGGGCAGAGAAGCCAGTATTCATTAACAAATGAATTGGAATGAGCTCAAGTACAGAGGAGGCACCTGGCAACGTCTTCTGTCTCGCATGGCCAGGCTTTCATATCAAGATCAGGACATACACAGCTGATTTCTCATTAGAACGCTGGTTGCCAGCAGGAAGCCCCTAAGAGTAGGGCTGAGTTGAAAGGTGGATGGAGGTGTTTCATGGATATTTTCATCAGAAATTTAAAAAGTGCTCCTTGGACAATTGTTCAGTGGTCACTGGAAACATGGGTGAAAATGCTGAGTGCTGTCTTTCCCCCTACCAGGCAATTTGCAAGTGCTTTGTCCAAAGAGGGGGACGGATTATGCTGCAAAACTCCTCCTTGAAGTTATCAATTTGCAATAGTATTTAATGATGATGGTGACAACAACAACAACAATTTATTTATTTATATGCCACCCATCTGACTGGGTTGCCCCAGCCACTCTAGGAGGCTTCCAACAAACCAAAACATCCAAACTTCTCAGGGCTGCCTACAACTGTCTTCTAAAAGTTAGATAGTTGTTTATTTCCTTGGCATGTCAGTGTGGGCCAAGTACCCAGAAGTCAAAGAGGTTGAAGGAGGAGGAGGAGGAAGAAGAAGAAGGAAATTGTGTTAACAAGAATATCACTGAAAAAATGCAAATGTTTGCAATAACTGCTGAAAATCGCTGAAAATGAGAAACACTTTCCCACAATCATGGCAACAATCAAAAAGCAAGTTTAGCTTAGTTCTGTTAAGAGAATCTTCTCAGTAGATCTTAGAACCTATGATATTAAAGAATGAACTAGTCTCTCTGAACTTGTGTGAAAAACACTGATAGTCTAGCACAGGGGATTGGAAACCTGTGTCCCTCCAGATGTTTTTTTGGACCATCTCCAACAGGCCATGGGTCCAGCCACAATCCAGCAACAACTGCAGGGACACAAGTTCTTTACCCCTGGTATAGAAAAAAATAAGGCCTTTTTTTTAAAAAAGGAAGATATGTCTTAGTGATGTGGTAGTGTTCCACAGAGATGTACTGATCTCAAGGCAGAAATAAATCAGGCCCTCGGTGTCTTTCTCTGTATGTTTGCCTCAGACTGTCAGGTTATTCTCTGAAGTGGCCACAAAGTCAATCTCAGACAGAATTTTAAATCTGGTTGACTTCTACTTTTTGTAGCTCTTGGTTGCTCAAGGAAGAATTTTCTATTTGACCTGTCAGGTAGAAATCAATCCTAATAATTTTGGTAGCCAATAGTTTGTGTACTTCCGAAAACATCAAAGCTTATTCTTACAACTTCTCATTATGAGACACATTTTCCTCTCCGTGCATTGATGCTCCCATGGTTCTGTCATTGGCCTGCAACACAAGAGTTTTCCAGATGTGGCTTCTAATGTTGCAATGAGAAAGAGCATGACCTAACAGGATATTGTAGCTGTGAGCTCAACACACATCTGCTTTGTCAAATGTGGCGGAAGAAGTTGTAGCAACCTACTCTTCACTTCCATTTGAGTATCCTAAGCAACACCAGTGATGAATGAACTCAGGACAAAGGCACAGCCTGGCAAGGCAGCACTGTAGGGCAGTATACATGCCATAGTTTCTCCTGATGAGAAGATAGACACTGTAGTTCTTCAAGTGCATAAAGAGGAGAGGTTGAAGGACCTGGGATGCTGGTTTCAACCTTTAAAGCCCTAAATGCCTTGAGACTAAGCTACCTGAAAGACTACCTTCTGCCATACACACCTATCTAAGCCTGAAGGTCCAATTCAGAGGCCCTGCTCCAAGCGCCCCTAACAAATTATGTAAAGCATAGCCACTAGGGATAGGGCATTTTCAGTAGTGGCACTCCAGTTATGGAGTAGCCTTCCACAGGAGGCTCATCTGGTGCCATCTTTGTCATCCTTTCTGCATCCAATGAAGACCTTTCTATTCACTCAGGCCATAGACCTTAAATAGTCTGGGCTTCTGTTTTGTGAATCTGTGAGAGGTGTGGTGAGTTCTGTTTCCTTTTTATTGTTTTGTTGTTGCTGCTGCTGCTGTGCTTTGTATTTCAGTTGTTGTTTCTTTATTTCTTTATTGTAAGCTACTCAGAGAATCCCATGTTATAGGTGGTAAACAAACAGGGATGGGAGACAATTTCAATTCAGTTATAGGAAGACTTACCTAAACTGCATTCTCTGTAATGCTTAAATTTTTTGCATTTCCCTGAATTTTGCAACACAGTTCTCAAGTCAAGTAATGTGTACAAAAATGCATATATTAAGGTAAAATGTGCACTAAAATGTACATAATAGTGGGGGAGATACCCACAAAAATGCATTATATTTGTGGAAATCGCTTTGTAAAAATATATGTACTAGCAAAACTGCTCCCAAAATGTGTATATTAGGAGAATATACTGCTCTACAATGCAGATGAATTTTCTTGAGGACTTAAAAAAATACAATTTGGAAATGTGGCAAACTGAACTTTGGAGTGGAAAAACAAGAAAAGGAGCGAAACCAAAACATGATAGATTTCACTTTCCCTATATACAAATGTCACCAGTTATTATTATGATGATTATTAGTTCTAGTAGTAGTAGTAGTAGTAGTAGTAGTAATACAGAGGCCCCACATAAAGACCTGGATATGCAGGTGTCCCATCTCCCCCTGATGTTGTCTTTTTTGCTCAAAGAAGGATTTCCCCAACCAGGCAATTTTAGGCCAAGTGTCCCATTTTTATTTTCATCTGATGGAACCAAAGTGCCTGTTTGCCACCTTTCAGCTGCCAGTCTTTTTTTGTGTGGAAGTCCTTGTAAGAATTCTGAGGTCTCCGAAATGGCATAAGTGAGGCCCAAGTATCCTGGTATGTGGAAAGTTAATAGCGGATTGGTACAAAAACAGTTGAAAGGGCAAGAGCTTCCCAGTGTGCCACGTGCTCCTTCCCTTGCCTTTACTGCAAATAATCATTTAAGTGCTTTATAGCTTTTGCCTCCCAGCAACTTGGTGGTGCATTCATGTTGTTCCCATGAGGAGCTGAGGCCGAGAGGGGGATTTGCCTGAGGCCACCCAGTGTGTCCCATGGGCTATATTGCTCTATATCGACAGGACCACAGAGACTCTTCATGCCTTTTTCCAGAGTCTCTCTTTAAGCATCTCTTGTGCCAAGTCTTCAGTCTGCTTTTTAAAGTTTGAAAAGCATTCGGGTGTGTGTGTGGGTGTGTGTGTGTGTGTGTGTGTGTGGAGGGGATAAAGGTTTTCCCACAGGGTGGCTTCTGAGAGAGAGAGACTCCCAGAAATGCTCCAATGGGTTGATGCATGTACTCCTTTGAATCAGAAGAACATCAGAAGAGCAGGGGCCTATCTCATCCTAAGCCTGGTTTTCCACTGTGGCCAATCAGTTGCCTAAGGCAGGGGTCAGCAAACTTTTTCAGCAGGGGGCCGGTCCACTATCCCTCAGACCTTGGAGGGGGGGCGGACTATATTTTGGAAAAAAAGAAAAGAACAAATTCCTATGCCCCACAAATAACCCAGAGATGCATTTTAAATAAAAGGACACATTCTACTCATGTAAAAACACACTGATTCCTGGAACATCCGAGGGCCGGATTTAGAAGGTAATTGGGCCAGATCCGGCCCCCAGGCCTTAGTTTGCCTACCCATGGCCTAAGGGAACCCCACAAGCAAAACACGAGGGCCAGAACCACCCCCCCACTATTATTCCCCAGCTACACACTTCACATACTGACTGTACCTTTATGCACGCACGCGCACACAATTTCTGACATTGACTAGATTACCTAAAAGATCCCACCCAACTCTATGGCTGCACACACAACCATGCAGTTAAACCTCATGACTACCCCAAAGGAATCCTGGAAACTGTCATTTGTTAAAGGTGCTGGGAATGGTAATGTAGGGGTTACCTGCATGCTTTAAGTGTGCTTTTGTTGTTGTTGTTGTTGCTTAGTTGTTTAGTTGTGTCTGACTCTTCATGACTCCATGGACCAGAGCACGCCAGGCACTCCTGTCTTCCACTGCTTTAAGTGTATGGTTTATATGCAGCCTATGATTCTGTCAAATGCAAACAGAGCCCAACAAATACTGCGAGCCGCTGCAGACTAATTTATCTGGCTCTTTATATCCCCCCCCCCCGATAAAGCTTTAAGAAAACAAGCTTTATGCCCTGCATTGTGAGTCAGTTGCTCCCGAACAGTCCCGTTTGCTTTGATTAGAAGGCTTCTGGCATTAGATGATTGAGCAATATGGTTGCATGATCCAATGCAAGTGCTGTAGAGAGATGATAGGACATTATTCTGTGGCTCCTTTTTGTGACTGTACATCCAAACTGTTGTTTATTTATTCTTTATAAATCCTTTATTCATTTGACATTTCGGAGTGTCTTACTGAAACCACAGCACCATACGCTTTTAATTTAAACCAAAGTTGCAGGGAACGCACTGAGTCCATTTTCAGCAACCATGAGTCATTATACACCTATTCTCCTATGTTTGATATCAGCAGATCAAGTTTTAATGGAATATAATGATGAGGTATACATCTATTGGGGGTGGGGAGTAGATCTCTGTGGTTTATCAAACAGTGATGAATTATATCCGTAAAGCTTTGTACTGCTATTTTTAGGTGAGGAAGATGTTTTCTTTTCTTTATTTTCTAAACGTCTGAATACCCTTCACCTCTCTTATTAGGATACCAGTTCAGCAATAAAGTTGTGGTCCTAGTCTCCATATCTGGTGCAGTGGTTCTCTGTTTCGAATGTCTTTTTTCTTTATGGCTGGTAAATATTCCTCTGGAATTCCTTGCTCTGTGTCAATGGCTGTCTGATTCCTTCTTATGAGGGTGAGCAATCTCCTTGAGAGACTCCAGCAAGCCTCGCCTTGGAGCCAATTGTGTGCACACCCACCCACCGAGACATATACTTCTAGGGGAGGGTATGCCGTTCTTTGTAGAAGGATTAGGAAACTCATCCACGCTGGAAAGATTGCACAAGTAACCAGAAGCGATATTTATAGGGCTGGCAGGGAAGGGGAAGCAGACTTCTAAATGCATACCAGGCACTTAAATGTGGAAGTTTACAATCAGATATCTCAACTCCCCGAGATTGCGTAAAGTAGAGATGCCATTTCCTACAGAGAGACTAATAACCTTAGCTGATGTGAATCGTGCAGACCTGAAAGAGCCAGGTGGGAAGAGGGAATTTCTTCATGTTGTGCAGTTACCAGGACACAACACAATCTCCTCTTTCCAACTACAATAATTACCTGAAATTGACAAATTCCAAAGAGGCAGCTGTGTTTGGCTGTTGCGGGGGGGAAACACACACCGTTTGTGTGGCACTTTGAAGGCTAACAAAAATATGCTTTCATGGGCTGGAACACTGTAAGTGCTAAAAAATGAGCTTCACCTCGATTTAATAATGATATTTCCCTAAGGGAACACTCGTGATAAGGGTCCACTTATCTTAGGAATGCTCTCTTTTCAAGAGATCATTGCACCACCATGATATGCACTAAAGAAGGGTGGTGGTAGAGCGATGCAGAATGGCAATCTGGTTTAGTTTGTAGATCTCCACCAAACTTCCTCAATTGCACCCTGAGGCACTTCCCCCGAAGTGAGGCCTAGGAACAAGACAATCTCCTCCAGGACAGCAACTTACACGTGATGCAGCAGAATCAATGAGTACAATCCAGAGGAAGCTGAGCTTGGTAAAGCGTTGCTGGATTCAACAGCTCTTAATGTTGGATCACACATAGCACAGCAAGCCAAAACAAACAAACAAGCCATAAGCAGCAGCCCAGCACAAAGGCAGCTGTTTTAGCCTAAGAAGCTTGCTGTAGGTGAAATGGTTTTCTTAAGTCTTATCAATCTTGCTTCAGAAATTCAGGCAATCTGTCAGAGAGGAGGTTAGGAAACATGAGGCATCTATTTCAATAAAGCTCTGTGTGAAGCTGAGATAGGGAGAGAAAGGTAGGCAGAGGCGGGGAAGGGCAGGGGGAGTGAGATTGGCAGAGAGAAAGAAGTCAAGAGTGTGGGACTGTGTGGATTTTCTTTCCTACACCATTTCCCCAATGTTCCTCAAAAAATTTTTCCCTGAACTTCTTTTGCTAAGAGTCAGTAGCAGCTCGTGGGTCAGCATTGCTCACTTGGCTTCCCAGTGTGAAAGTCACTGCTGGGAACTGGGAGGGGGTGGCAGGAGCAGTGTTGACACGGTGCAGACACAGCAGCAGACCCAATCTGACAGTTCTGCTGCTTTTTCCGCCCTGCGCTGACCTCTGCGCTGCCTCATTTGGTTACCAGCAGCAGCCTCCACACTGGGAAACCAGCTGAGCAATGCTGCCCTACCCTGCCCCACCAGCCACTACTGCTAAGGGCAGGAGACTTACGTTAATACATTCAAGTGTCTTTTAGTCGCCTGTCAGATTTGACAGACGTGCTATTTACGGGGAGGAGGGTCCTGGCCTTAAAATGTATTCAACTTGATCACTGCTTAGTACCAAGAATGAGTTTATTGATTAATTTTAAACTAAGATATTGGTTGCGAAAAAGAACAGAAAGGTGTCTCCATTTGATCGAAGCCAGCAAGATGGCAACCCTGACGCCATGAATCCACTGTTGCCCAAGGTTCCCAGCAATATCAAACAGGGAGATAACCTAAACAAGCATTTAAACCCAGATGATTTAATATGGAAGTGGTGCTGTTGAGGATGTACAAGCAGCACTCAGCAGTCTAAAGAAAAAGTTAGAAGAAACAGAAACAATCCAAAACCCATTTTTTGTTTTGCCTCTCTTTCATATTTCAGAGACTAACACCACAGCCCTATATATATATTCATTTGGAATAAAGCCCTACTGCATGTTAAGTGAAGTTTGTGCCTGAGGAAGTGTGCACAACTTAGTTGCATTAAGAAGAAGAAGAAGAAGAAGAAGAAGAAGAAGAAGAAGAAGAAGAAGAGTAGTAGTAGTAGTAGTAGTAGTAGTAGTTTGGATTTGATATCCCACTTTATCCCTACCCGAAGGAGTCTCAAAGCGGCTAACATTCTCCTTTCCCTTCCTCCCCCACAACAAACACTCTGTGAGGTGAGTGGGGCTGAGAGACTTCAGAGAAGTGTGACTAGCCCAAGGTCACCCAGCAGCTGCATGTGGAGGAGCGGAGACGCGAACCCGGTTCCCCAGATTACGAGACTACCGCTCTTAACCACTACACCACACTGGCTCAGTGGTTGGCCCAAGACATGTTGCTGCCTGAAGCAAATGCCAAGGGGGTGCCCTCCCTGCCCCTATTCCGCATATAGAAGCTGGCCTGGCAGTCAGCTGAATCTTCCTTTAATGCTGGAATCAAGTTAGCATCCCCCACCACAACCTTAAGGCAGCACGCCAGCTTAGAGGACACAGAGCAGGCCGCCTGGCACACAGCTCTGTTGCCTGACGCCCTGTTGCTTCCTCACTGCTACGAAAAAGATTCTGCTCCCTGCCTGCTCAAACAAGTGCTGCAGCCGTGCAGCAATGGTGTCACCAGGGTGCATCATGGGAAATGAGGGAGACATGCACACAAACAATGCTTGCTGGAGTCTTAACAAAGCTGCTGTGCTTAAAAACTAACTAACAAATGCAGAGCTCTTTAGCGCTCTGCAGGCAATATTTTGGAGAGCCTCACTTCTTACAAAACACAGGGACCTAGAGAAATGTAGAGCTATATAGGGAATATAGCACAGCGGCACAAGAATTTGTGGGGTCCCCAATCCAACTTGGGGGTGGGGGGGTTGCTGACGTTGAGCTGTGGTTCAGGACGGGGGAGACCCACAAATCACCCAAATTTGCCCCATTCAGCCCCCACCCTATTCAGATGTACACCCTTAACAGATACAAGATCAAAAGTACCCTGTGTTCATTTGTCTAGGAATTTTCCATTCTAGACCTGGCTATGGTTGCAAAGAAGTCTTATGAAAATGTTGCAGAGAAAACGATAAAGATGTGAAGGATGACCACCCCCCTGCCCCCGAGAATCTCTCAGCAGTGATTTATTGTTTTGACTTCGTGAGGTTTGCTTGAGCTGCTGCTTACTGTTTGGATTAACGCCAGTGCTATATAGGAGGCACCTGTATGTGCACGAGAACCTCATGCCTTGCAGTATAGAATTTCTTTGGCTCTTTAAACCTGCGCAACTGCAAGCAGCCCACCAGCAAGCCAGTTATTATACAAGGCCTACAAATGCATGCAGATGGAAGAAAGGCCAGGGGTCACGAAGTTTCTAAGGCTGCTTTTAATAACCATGAGCTGCTGAAGAAACATCAAGGTACATCCAAAATGGGAGTTTTAAAGGAGGGGAGGGAAGTCAGCCTTAAAGAACGCAGGCCTGACTGTCCCTGTGTACCCAGTCCCCCAATGAGGACACGTGATGGGGAGTTTAGTTCTTTACGGGCAAAGCACTCAATTGCTTCAGCTCCTAAGGTGCAAGAATCGCAGGCTAAACAGCTCCTTCTTCACACTTGGCATCCAAACTGGACAGCTGGTGCAACAGTGCAACTACACCTGAATCAGCGCACTTACACTCCCTCTTCTGACATAGTGTGCGCAAGGAACCAGCGACTTCTCCTGGGCGGCTGCTCCTGCCGCTTTTAGCCTCTGCTCATCCTTGGAGATAGTGGAGGAGAGGACAGAGGAGATTCCAACAGCTCAACTCTCTTTGTGACTTCCTGCAACTCTTCTTCCATCGCTTCTTCACTTGTCTCTCACTGCCTGGACTCTTCCTCTTTCCCCCGCTTCACGAGTAGCGCAGAACCCCATAAATCACTGGCCCTTTCACCTGGATCACCCTCCTGCCCCCTGCCTCCTCTGCCCACCCTGCCTGTCCCTGACAGCACATCCTTTGGAGATCCATGGCTGCATCCCACTTTGCATTGTTGTCTGGGAGTTCCTGTGGCTCTTATAAGGCTTAGAATGTGTCTAAAATTTTCCAGGTGCTCTGCATATGTTAAAAGATAAGCCATTCCCTGCTCCATGGGCTCATAGGCACAATTCAAAAGAGGGAAGCAAGCACTCAAGCAGCGGATGGATAAGGCCAGTCTGGTCTCCCCCTGGCCACAACGCTCCTCCTGGGAGGCAGGGGAGGTGCAGATTCTCATGGAACATAAGAAGGCTTGGTTAAGACGTGACAGAAGAAATGAGCCCAGGGAAAGGAAGGGAAGGCTGGAAGATGGAGCAAGCTTGTTTTCTGCTCCAGAGGGTAAGACCTGGAACAAGGGAGTCAAATCATGAGAAAGGAGATTTCAACTAAACATTAGGAAAAACTTTCTGACCACAGCAGCTGTTTGACCGTGGACTGTACTACCTTGGAAGGCAGAGGACTCTCACAATAAATTAAAAGTAAATTAAAAACTGGGACAAAATGGGGATGAAACACTTTTGGGATGAACACTAGGTAGATGAATGAGCAGACTGTAACAAATGCTGGAGAAACCAACAGATACATGAAACTGAATGCTGGAAAAAGAAAGTCCTCGCTGGAAGCCACAGGAGGCGAGAGAGCTCTTGTGTTCAGATCCTGCTTGTTTCTTATAGGCATCTAGTTGGCCACTGGCCTGATCCAGCCGGCTCTTCTTACATACTTATCTCTTTTGTGGGACTCGACATCAGCAAAAAATGTGACACCCGTATCATTTCCTTGCCTCCTTCAACACACCACACTCCTTTCAGTTTTCTCCTCTCTCCTTCATTTACTTTTACTTTTTTAAAGAAAAGCTTCTATAAATCTATAGCTTGAGCCAATGTCTGCTTTTTTGGTAGGGAACAGAGTATTCTTTTGCTGGCAATGCTACATGCTAAGGGAACTGGGGAGGACGTGACATCAACTTAACCTTTCTTCTGAGCTAGGCGAACAAGCCAAGGCAATACAAGTGGGACCTTTGCAGAAAAGCTTGTGCAGCTGCAGAGCACAGACCTTTTCCTGGCCCCTTGGTATGAGGAGCTAGTTATTTTGCCTGCAAGGAAAGAAGCAAAAGGCCAACAATAGGAAGGTTTATAATATGTCCCAGTCTCTCTGCTGGGGAAAAAAAAATCCCCCCTATCCCTTTTGAAAATGTGCTTGCTTTTCATCCTCCTCTGCTCCTCATCACCCCCCGGGCAGCAGGGTTACCAAGCACTGTATGGACTTCATTAAATCTTTCTCCATGTGCCCATCTCCAAAAGAACCCAGGAAAAGATAAAGCCGAGCAATAGAATGAAAACCTTTATCTGATTCTTATTGGTGGGCATCTCAATTAGATTCCTTGCTTGCGTCTGAATGCCAGGTAAAAATCCCGTCACCCAGAACAAAAGCGCTCCTCCCTTAAGCATGAATAATAACCAAAGACGAAAATCAGTCATTTGCGTGGAGCAGGAAATTTATTTCCCTTCCCTTTCTGTTGAAAGGGCAAGACTGGGATGCCTTCACTGGGGTTTCAGTCCATCTCCATTGCGCTACTCCTAGCAGGGGTGGACTTTGGTTCTATGGCACCCTGAGCAAGGCCAAAATCTGGTACACCCCTCCAGCCCTCGCACCATGCCAAAGACTTTCTGAGGTTCCAGAGGGCCATTTACTATGTGTGCTGTCATTCATAAAAAGAGAGCCAAGTATCAACAACATGATTTTGTTGTACCCTTTGCCACAGGACCCTCTTTTGTTGAGTTATCTCCTCTGCAATACCAGCTGCTCTAAAACCCCTATCTATGAAAGAGATCTGGGACCTTTAATGATGTGCGATCTTCATAGCTCAAAAAATAACGGTAACATGGCTCTCTCTGGGTTTGGATTGACGGGGTGGCTTACGTTGCCTAACATATTATTGTTGGACAGCATTAGCTAGAATGATTATGAAGGAGGGCACTCCACCATACCACAATCCCGCTAACATTATGGAGAGAGCTTTTTATGTATGTGTCATAGCTTGATATAGTACAATATCACCAGAACGTTTTCTGTTGTTGGGTTTTTAAAAACCTCTTCCTAATAATTTGTTTCGGCCATTTAAGAGCACTGATTCACTGATGTTTTTGTTTCGTTTTTTAATCTGGCTTTTTAAATGCTGGGGTGTGCTTGACAAGTCAGCAGTAATGGTAAACCCTTTGTCTCACGAAAGCTGGAGATTACTTGCCCCTAGATGTTTCCGTAGGAAATTCAAATGTTGGATCCCCCCCCCCCACCATCTACTCCTGAAGCTGAATGAAATGCTGAGCGAGGCAGCTAGTGATTTCTTTGCATTCTTGGATCTGGTTTATTTTTCTCTGCAATTGTCTCTTGTCCTCAAAGCATCTCATTGTGAGTCGAGGACCCGCCACCCGCATAGGAGTACACAAAGACACAATATTTTAGGTTAATGGGCAAAATTAGGCCACAACTTTTATTGGTTACAGCATGTGAGTAGTATTGGCTTAGGCATTGGATGAAACAGCAATACAAGACTCCCCGGGAATCATATCAGGGTTAACAACCAATGGGAGGAGCTTGTTGATGCAAATACAACTGGAAGCTCCCCCATGACGTCACCGGGGCTCGTGCCATGGCCCTAGCCACCAGCAGGGCATCGGACAGGGTCCACGACCGCCGGATTCCTTTAACGGAATACCCAAAAGAGGAGGGGTAGATGATGGCCCATACCCAATCCTCCAACACAGCACACATATTCCAATTTCTAACCGCCAATACCAGAAAGTTGTGATGAATTGCTACAAGGTAGGCGAAAAAACCAAGAGGCTGGTGCCAATTTGCCAAATGGATAAAAAAGTCCTACCAGGCCCCTTGGGCAACCAAGGCAACCAACCGAAGTCCATAGCAAGATCAATACACAAAAGAAGCTGACCTAAGAGGGAGGGCGGGAGATCCAAAGAAAGCAGGAACAGGCTGGGAGCTGAGCGCTGCTGCGGCTGTTTAAATGCGGCTAGCCCCGCCCACCAGCCGGCCCTATTGGTCGGCTGGAAGGCTTGGCCACGGCAGCAGAAGCAATCAGGAGCAGGGAGCCGAGGACGCCTCCCTGCCCCAGTGGGAAGCTGCTCCCGCTCACAACCCCTCCCCTCTGGGGAGAGGAGAGGCCTTATCTGTCCACATGAGAGATTATATATGAGAATAAATACTGCAGCAATGTGGAGGTTGAATTCAAGTGGCAAGTGTGGGTTTCCCATCATAAAATAAAATTACTGATTGCAGAAATAAACAGGTTTATTTGCATCGCTTAAAAGTATTTCATCCACACAGATTGCTAAATGCTATCCTGCACTTTCCCCAAAATTATAAGAGACCTACAAAGTATTTGAACAAACCAATTGTCTGTAACAAGCACAAATGGGAAGTTTTTATACAGTCTTGGAAGAGCCGGTCCTGGTTGGTGTAGATGGACCAGGGGTCTGATTTCCTATCAGAACTCTCCTGTGTGCCTAGCTCACAACCAGAGATTTGAGAACCTTAGAAGTTCTGCTTTCTCATTTATTTCAAATGAAAATATAAGTTGCTTGACTGATGGGTTCACTGCAATGGTAGAATGCTTTGCTATGTTTTTAGGACTGAGATGCAAAGAGCCTCTTAGACAATACCCGTAATACTTTTGTACATACACCAAATGTCTCTTCTTTTTTTCTTTCCGGTCAAATATGGATAGAAGAAGGCTATTATGTTCATGTTCTGCTTTGGGCTTCACACAGGGATCTGGTAAATCACCATGAGAATAGAATGCTGGATTAAACTAATCTTTTGTCTAATCCAACAGGACTGGATTGTCTTCTCATGAACTAAAGCAAGAAGGCTCCGGTTGCAAGATGGAAGGTAAGAGAGCCCAAAGTATGTAAAAGCTTCTTGCAAAGTATTTTGGATCCTAGCCTAACTCAGAAGGGAAAATCTGGGTTTGTGTCCAAGAAAAACAGAAAATTACACCACAAATGTCTTTTTAATATCACTTTTTCTTTTTTTTTTGCAAAACCACAAGCTTTAATTTGCTATTTGCTTTACTCAAGAGCTATTCAACATGTATCTTCCAAAACATCATTTAATGATGATACATTTGGTTTAGATGATGTAGAATGTGGTGCCATACAATTTATCAAAAGCACCTATTATCACTCCAATGGAAATGGCCACCAGCTATATATCAGTTTAAAAACACTGCTAGGTTTTAGACTCTTCTTCATAAATATCACATTTGCCTGATATTTTAAAAGAATGGTGACTGATTTTACTTCCTCTTACTTTAAAGTTCGATGGTGGTTCTTTGTATTTTGTGCTACTGCAGTTTATTGTTTTAGTTTTGTATTTTGGTTTTACGTTGCTTAAATGGTCTCCATTTTAAATTTTAAGCCTCTTTGGGGATATTATCAGGTGAAAATATTAGATGAGAAGTCTTCCAGATAAATACCATTCCATACCACTCCAGTGGGGTTTAAGGGGCAACTCTACCTTGACTTTGGTTTTATTTTGAGTGAGAGAATATCACCACCACCACCACGGCTCTACTTGTCTGTTGCCTTTCCATAGTTATAACCATGTTCAAGGTGGCTTACAACATGAAAGGATTTACATAATGACGAAAGTTGTCATAAACAAAGAAACGTGATCAAAAAATATGCATCAGTCTGATAGGCATGAATGGCATAATTTATATTAAACAGGCTTCAGAATGAGAATATGTTTTGTGTACACTGGGATGATGCATAATTTCTTTTAATAGTGAACCTTGGGATGGTTGTCTGGCCTTCATTATGTAGACCAAACAGGCACCATCCTTGGAAAAGGGAAGCGTATGCATGCTTGTGAGAGCCCTGTCACTTGGTGAAAGACTTGGTAAAATAGATTCTCATGTGCAGGGCAGAGATCAAATCCACAAGTGTGGTGCCACTCAGATAAACTATCTTGTCAGAGCATGAGCCAGTTGCAAGACTGTAGACAGGGGTGGGTGGGTTTGTGCTGAGCTGATGGAGTAGGAGAAAGGAAGGAAGAGATAATAAGAGATAGAGGAGAGGGAGTTCAAAAGCATTTTAGGAGTCTTGGCTTGAACAAATTTGTATATTCCAACGTATCTTTATTATCACTGTGTAAATCAGGGTGTTGGCCTCTTTTTGTTGATAAGCCCAAGACATTTAACGTGATCATCTTCCATTTTCCAAAAGTGCATTAAGCTTCTTTGTTACTCATTCCTTGTATGATGGAGGTTTGGTAGAGTAATGACTTGGAGGAATCGCTGAGCAATTATTTAAAAGATCTGTGAGCTAATTATCTCCTTAGAATGTCCCAGACTGTGTGTCTGTTGAAGGAACCTTTAATTAATTGCAACCTATTGAAACTAGGAATGACTCTTCTGCATACTTCTAGCTTCTGAAGACAGTCTGTCCTCTCTGTCCTCCTCTTGGGAGAAAACATCTCAATAAATTAACTCAGTGGTACCACTTCATTAAATTTCCCTTCTGTAGTAAGCCAGTCTGTAGCAGCATCTGAGCAGCACAAGGAGCCTGGGATGGACTGGCTATCCAGCACCCCTCCTGCCCTTTGCGAAAGCCACCAGTTTCATTACACGGCCCAGGAGAACATTTATGGAAGCAAAGCATCAACAAGACTGAACTGGAGAGATGGGAAGAGGTCCTTTGTGACCACAGTACAATTGTTGGTATTTGTCCTGAGTAATCTGCACTAAGGGGAAAACGATGCAACAAATGACTGCTCCACCCCCCCCCCCACAAAGAAGTCACAAGAGTGTTGTCTGAACATAGTTGTCAACCTTCCCTTCTTTTGTGGGAAATTCCCTTATTCCAGCGACGTTTCCTGCTGCTTCCCGCTGCTATTCCGGATTGTTAGATATCCCATAGATTGTCCCCGGGACAGGTGAGGCTGCTGATCCCTTATTTTCAAATCTGAAAGTTGACAGCTATGTGTCTGAATAATCACTTTTGGAAAGAGTGGGTGTTAATGGGAGGGTTTTGGTCTCCTGAGTACAGGCCTGAGGTTTCAACAAATGCAAAGCCTCACTTTTACATGTATGATTCCTCCCAGCCAGGCTTAGTAGCTAATTGCAATGAAGGAATTTGTTCTGGCTTTGTTCTATTTGCACTAACAGACTTCATATGAGTCATAAAGGCTGTTGCTCCAGAAAACCCTTTCCTTGGTGTAATTTCAATGGTGTACCATTGGCTCACAAGGCAGACTCAGAATGGCCATATGATACTGGTATTTTTAATTTTAATTTTAAAAAGGGGAGACTGATGCCCTCATTTGCCCTGTGATACTGTGTGCTGATGCCAGGCCTAAGGTTAAACATTTCTGCCAACCTTTCTCTGGTGTCCTGCATAAAATAATTCTGAAGGTACTACTTGACCTTGGAATTTGCATTCAAGAAACTTTCACCCTAGACAGATGAGATCCGTCTAGCCTACAGAAAATTACTCTAAATTGTTGCTATTATGCTAGCGAGGCTTGAAATACTTTTGACCTGAGTGAATTGCTTGCTGAATGGCAACGACCAAAGATGGGAGCGGGAGGCAGGGGCACAGGGAGGAAGCAAAAACACCTGACTTTGAACACACCTGCCTAATGCAGTATGATTGAATTCTCATTTAGAGATAATCTCTCTAGATTTGAAAGGTTTCATAGCCTGGCTATCTTTTGAGACTAATCTCCTTTGCTGGTGAACATGCTTCAGTCCTGTTGCACAACACATTGGAATATGTATTCTTAATTGCAGGCCAATAATAATGTATTGGTGCCTCAAAAAGAAAGTACAGAGGCTTTTTGTGTGGTGCACATGTGTCAACTGGTTGTTGTTGTTTAGTCGTTTAGTCGTGTCCAACTCTTCATGACCCCATGGACCAGAGCATGCCAAGCACTCCTGTCTTCCACTGCATCCCGCAGTTTGGTCAAACTCATGCTAATAGCTTCGAGAACACTGTCCAACCATCTCATCCTCTGTTGTCCCCTTCTCCTTGTGCCCTCCATCTTTCCCAACATCAGGGTCTTTTCCAGGGAGTCTTTTCTTCTCATGAGGTGGCCAAAGTATTGGAGCCTCAGCTTCAGGATCTGTCCTTCCAGTGAGCACTCAGGGCTCATTTCCTTAAGAATGGATAGGTTTGATCTTCTTGCAGTCCATGGGACTCTCAAGAGTCTCCTCCAACACCATAAGTCAACTAGTAAGCAGCTCTAATTACCCAAAGAGAGAGTGAATAGAAGGCAAGCCACTTTGCAAAAGCTAACTGAATTTTAGTAGCCAAATGCTTGTCTCACATGAGGCCCAGATAACACAGAGAGAAATTCTGTACATGTTTTGTCACAAGGAAAACTTAATTGTGTTCCATCTTCAGTGGTGCTTATCCCCAGATAACTGTGCATAATATGGCAACTACATGAATGATAAAATTCCTTGATTATATTTGTTTTACTTTGCATTTCGATTCTCTCCCCCCCCCCATTTATTTTCTGAAATCCATCCAAAGACCTTTATGTTGGGGAGTGTGCATGCATGCAAATGTAATAAATGTCTTTGCACTTTATAAGTCACAGCTAAAAGTGTGAATACATTTCACTAAAAAGCATCATGTTCAAGGTGATATCAGGAGACAAAAATGGCATGTCATATCAGTAATGATCCATGCCCATAAGGCTTGATGTTGTAGTCTTCATGAGATGTACATTTAGGTGTACACCTACTCGCTCTATTAAACCACCTAGTTTGCAATAAGTTGTTATATATGTGTGCACTCATATTGATCATAGGGCATCACTGGTGCATAGAGCCAAATTTCACTGTGAAGGGCAATGCAGATCCTTTGTCAAAGGTGGCTCCTGTTCTTGCAGAATTCCTTGTTGTCTTCACTCTGTAGTCTTTTAGTAGAATTGAAGTCCATGGAACTTGTCTGCAGCCTATTGTAATTCTGTCTAAAGTATTAGAAACCATGTAGGATCTTGCTGCACTGTTACTTTAGTTAGCACACTACAATACTTGCAGAAATGAAGCTCTATTACTGTCTTCAGTCCTCCATCACTTTGATCTACTACTACTTATCTAGTTCCTTGCTGTATACAAAGCTGCTTAATGTAACATTATAACAGCTGATAAAATATTTTTTAGTTGATTGATCACCTGCCTTTTGTTTAAATTATTTTGCATACTACTAATGCATCAAAATTCTGCCTTTTTGTGACATTGAAGAATAATAAGCCAAATTACCTCTTAAAAAGTGGAAGCTATCACTCACTACCTAATGGAAAGGGCACCTTCAATTTCTTCTTCCTTTTTTTGGCCTGTTACAACTAACACAACTTCAGTTGCAGCCCTGCCAATTAAAATTGTCCTGATTATTTCTCTAAACTTTCAGTCATTCAGTCTACAGATTCAGTCTACCTGTTATAAGTCTTCGATGCAGTTTTGCAAAACGGAAAATACAGAACCCATTCTGGTCCTAATAGTGCACACATGTATACTCAGAAGTATGCCCCACTGAGTTAAAATCGGGTCAGTCCCAGGTAAGTGTGTACAGGATTACCCCTTGATTTCTTATTTATGAGAAACCGCAATCCAGTAACAATGGGAATAAGAAAGGAAAACTTCCAATGTCAAGCTAAAGACAATGTGCATGTAGCAGCAACAAAGCATTAAGCACTTGATGAACCTGGAGATAACAGAACTTCTATTATTGTTGTTTTTCTTATTATCTTATGAAAAAAAACAGGCACTGCTGGAAGGATCATAAGAATGAGAAATGGGACCCCATCTGATTCTTAACAGTTGATGAGATATAGGACCACTGCTGAAGGTTTAATGTTATAAGTAAGAGCTTGGATTACCGAGAAATGAGGCAAGGTTCAAACAAAAGATGATTCATTTGTCACGTATGCATCAGGTCATTGGTTTTGTGTTTTCAGCCTTTAGGCAAGAGACGGCATCAAGTAGCATTTAATTTTAGTTCTTCAGCTTTTTTTTGATCCCTTCAGTGGGAAGACTCGAGCAATAAATAACGTCAGTTTTTGACAACCACTGAATATCAGTGAACTTCAGAGGCTTGTAGCAGATAAGCCTCCTGACAAGCATTTGGAAACCTAGTAGAACATCAGTGTACTCTTGGCAAGTATAACTGCTTTCATTCAGAATGAAAGAAGATGCCCAGACTGGTTTTCTCGAAGCCTTCTAACCATGAACACATAGAAGCTGTGGCCCATAGTTGCTTCATGGAAGCAACAGCAGGGGTGGCCCCCAGAAGTAGCCAACATCTTAAGATGTTTTGTACCACAACTCCCATCAACTCATCATGGCCAATGGTCAGGGATGATGGGAGTTGCAGCCCATAACATCTGGAGGGCAGCACATTGGCTGCCCCTGATATATACTGTGCTTCTGCCTTCCCCCTGGATGTGATTGGCAAGCGTTCCAAAGTTTAGGACATCCTTCTTCTGCACCTAGTCTTCTGTGGAACCACCAGCGTTTTCCTTCCTGCCTGCCAGCAAGGCAGCACAGCTCCGCCCCTTCCCCCGACGGCTTGGAGTAGGTTTGGGAGTTGTGGGTGGGTGGCCACCGAATGTCACTCACCTCAGTGATGACACCTGGGCCCCCTTCCTCCGCCCCTGATCCCAATGCCCATCTGACTGGAGACTTGAGGCCCCGGAGAGAACAGGGAAATAAAATGCAGGCAAAGGAGAGAGAAGCTTCCTAACCCTTTTTTTGCAGGCACTCAGAACTCTGCATCGAACAAAATCTGCGCTCTGGGGGACACAGCTGGCGCCAAACAGCAACACAATGCTGACTGGATGCAATATTAGGTCGCTTGGAAACAAGGCGCTTGTCTGCTGTATCATTCTCCTGGAAGCAGAGTGGAACATATTTTCCTGGTTAAGGCAAGGAAGGCCTACAAGACACAGCCCTAACTATTCTCAGGACTGAAAGAAAAAGGCACTGCCATCTTTGTTTGCCACACAAATGGCTTAAAATAAATGTTTGCTATTTTGCTGAACTAGTTTTTTAATTAACTAGGGAGCTTCATAGGCTTCATTGTGTAGATGTGAAGGAGACTCTGTAATTAATTTATTACGAGAGTCAACAATAAATTGAATATGCGAGTTGCTTCTTGCCCCCTTGTTATGAAGCGAGAGTGATCCCCTTTGGTGCATGCGTTGTTGATTAATTAACAAACAATATTGCCTAATTAATGTAGTGCACATTAATGCATGTTCAGAGTTAACAAGGGACACGTTGGTTTTTTGTGTGTGTTTTTGTTTGCCTTTGCAGCATTAATAGTTCTCTTCCTCTGCCCATTCTGCCATAAGCACCACACATTGAAAGGGGTTTATTTCCCCTTGGTAGCACCAAGGAAGCTCTTCAGTTCTTAAATGCTTGGTTTTCACTTCCCCTCAGAGCTCATTGCATATCCCCCAAAACTCTTAGCTAGTGTACACATTACTGTTTACTCCGGCTCTAGTGTGCTCCCACCACTGGTGTTGGAAGCTGAGTGCACATGACACCAGCCACATTCCATATGTATCTGGTTGTTTTTGCTATTTGATGTGTTTTCCTATCAAAGCAGCTTTCATCTGATTTGAAAAATTAAGCCATGGTTAAGCTGAGGTGTGTAAATTTGAAACCACCCTTGTGCATGTACACAAAGAGTTGAACTGTACACTTGTACAGGTAATGTTCAACAAATGTCTAGTTTGTGTACCTGTGCACACTCTTTCACACCAACACTTGTACACACTGACACTTGTACAGTCCAACCTAGGCTCTCAAATGCCTCCATTTTGGAACGTTTCGGCTCACGAATGCCAAAAACCCGCAAGTAACTACTCCCGTTTTCAAATCATTTTCAGAAGCTGAATGGCTTCCAGGGAGTTTTTTCTTCTTTTTTCTCCATTGACTTTGTCGACCGCACTTTGATCCTTGCTTGTCAAACTTTTTGGAAGTCGAATGGTCTTCAGAAAGGATTACGTTCGACAACCGAGGTTTGACTGTACTTGGGTAAAGACAGTTTGTACCTATGTCTTGAGTAATGTGTGAACAAGCATTACATGCAATGTAACACACCATCATAGTGGAACCATAAGATCAGGCTTCCTTTTTCATAAAGTTATGAAAAAGGGACTGATATCAATAGTTCAATCTATCTGGAGCTCACCTGATGAATCACACCAAACTTTGTTTTTGTTACAGGTCTGAAGGAAAGCGTAGAAACAGCACGTACCATGTCAGCTTGACTTGGGAGAAGCATGTTTGTGTTGTGAAAACTTCACATGCAAACTGCAATTGCTGCATGAAACGTCAAATACGTTAATTGCTTTTGTTCTCATTTCCTTTCCCATCTCTTCAAGACACCCTGGTGCCATCCAACCCTTTCATCTTTCACTGCCACCTGCCATGAATACGTTTATCTTCAGTTGTGTAACAGATGAATGGGAGTCAATGAACCTTCTCACACATTGGCTCCTTGCTAAGGTTCCAAATTATCTGATTGGCTCCCTGAGTCTGTGTTAAGTGTTGCCTGCCACACCTGTACTCCAGGTGAGCTCTCTAAACTGGGAGCATCAGAACCCAAGGGCGGGGGAGGCAGAGCCCTTCACAAGTTTAAACAGGCAGCAGAATGAAACATAAAGCCACGCCAGCTATGATATCACCATGCCTCACCTTTTATGGCCTCCCCTATGCCTGTGTGGCTGAATGAACACAGGAAGAAGGTGTGGCCATGTTTATACACAGTGAATATTCTGTAGAACTACGGAGAGAATCCAAGTCTATAACTATGAAAGTTGGCTCAACCACTGCTTGCCATTGATATATACCTGGAGTGGAGAACCTGGTGACGTAGGACTCCAACTCCCATCAGGCCCAACCAGCATTGCTTTTGTCAGGCATGATGGGAATTGTAGTCTAGCAGCATCTGGAGGGTTGCAGGTTCCTCACCCCAATATATATGAATAGGTGTCCACAGAGTAGTTTGTGTTTTCCTTACTCATTTTAATCCTATAGTACACATTTTCTAGGGAAGCGGGTGGGGCTGTGGGTTAAACCACAGAGCCTAGGACTTGCCGATCAGAAGGTCGGCGGTTTGAATCCCCACGACGGGGTGAGCTCCCATTGCTCGGTCCCTGCTCCTGCCAACCTAGCAGTTCAAAAGCACGTCAAAGTGCAAGTAGATAAATAGGTACCGCTCCGGCAGGAAGGTAAACAGCGTTTCCGTGCACTGCTCTTGTTCGCAAGATGTGGCTTAGTCATGCTGGCCACATGACCCGGAAGCTGTATGCCGGCTTCCTCGGCCAGTAAAGTGAGATGAGCGCCGCAACCCCAGAGTCGGCCACGACTGGGCCTAATGGTCAGGGGTCCCTTTACCTTTACCTTACACATTTTCTAGAATGTAATCTTCAGAAGAAAACCAGAAATGAATGGGTAGGATGCTCCATAAAGATGGATACAAAGCAACACACCTGTAGTCTGTTATATCAAAACTGTACCAGCATTTATAGTAGAATTTTCAAAATTGATCATTGATACGACCTATCAGCTTTGCTTGAAACCTAGCTAAATATGGACCTGAATGCTGGAGTATTACTTATTAAATTTGTATATCACCCTTCATCCGAAGATCACAGAGCAGCTCACAACTTATATGCTAACCTTTCTTCTCTTCTGCTCAAACACCACAGGCCTGGTAGGCGAATCTCGCTTGTTCCAGCATTAAGTCTTAAGGGCTTTGACCGAACCAGTTTCAGCAAATTGTTTAGGCATGAACTTCATTTGCAGCAAGTCATCAGTTGGTCATGTCGACACCAAGACACCCTCAAAAGAGATCTATATTTAATTACCTCACAACTTTATGATGACAGCACCCTTTAATCTGTCTCGGAGTAGTCCAATTGGCTGCATGACTCAGCGGAGCTCATGCCGTCAAGGTAACCGTCAGAGTGACACCCACTTATGCTTTGCACCTAGTTTTCCCATAGTGCAGCTTTCACATTTTAATTCCACGCTGATGGGATTCTTGAATGCCAGGGTGGGAGGGATGTGCATCAGGCCTCCAGCCATTCTCCTGGCTATTGCTATTGTTCCTTATATGTGCAGGTTCCCAGGGCTACTGTGCCCTACAGCTATAGGTGTGTAACAATTACTCCAATCTAGCCATGCATTGCCACTGTGTTCTGTATGGGACTAGCTCCTGACTTCCCACACCCTCCTTCCCTCCTAGCACATGGAGCAGGGCAAAGGAGTGTGGGATGGTTCCTTTTGTGGAACAAATGTGATACCATTGCAAACTTATATACAGTGGTACCTTGCGTTACAGACACTTCAGGTTACAGAATCCGTTAACCCAGAAATAGTACCTCGGGTTAAGAACTTTGTTTCAGGATGAGAACAGAAATCATGTTCAGGCGGTGCGGCGGCAGCGGGAGGCCCCATTAGCTAAAGTGGTACCTCAGGTTAAGAACAGTTTCAGGTTAAGAACGGACCTCCGGAACAAATTAAGTTCTTAACCCGAGGTACCACTGTACAGGGCTGGCCCTACTTTTAGGCAGAGGGAAGCAGCTGCCTGAGGTGGCAGATGCTGAGGAGGGGCAGCCCCCAGCTATTCCCCTTGAACTGCCCCACTCCCCACCATTCTGCTCTGTTGCCACTTAGCCTGCCCTGCCTCTGCCACCAATCTGTCCTGCTGTTCAGGTGCAATAGAGTTTACTATTACAGTGGTGCCTCGCAAGACGAAATTAATCCGTTCCGCGAGTCTCTTTGTCTAGCGGTTTTTTCGTCTTGTGAAGCAACCCTATTAGCAGCTTAGCGGATTAGCGCTATTAGCGGTTTAGCGGCTATTAAAGGATTAGCGGATTAGCGGCTAAAAGGCTATTAGCGGCTTAGCGGCTTAGAAAAAGGGGGGGAGCGGGGAAAAATCGGAACACTTGCAAGACGTTTTCGTCTTGCAAAGCAAGCCCATAGGGAAAATCGTCTTGCGAAGCAGCTCAAAAACAGAAAACCCTTTCGTCTAGCGGGTTTTCTGTCTTGCGAGGCATTCGTCTTGCGGGGCACCACTGTACTAACAACCAGTCCAGGTGGTTTCTGTACGTCGAATGGTCACTTCTGGCAGCTAAATGTTTTGGGCCAGGCCTGCTTCCACATCACATACCCAGAAAACCAGGGGTGTTTTTATTTGGGGGGGGGGGTGTTACAGAGCAATCTAGTGCTAACAACCCTCTTTGCCTATGTTGAGAGAACAATCGCTTCATCAGTGTCTCTAGACCATGCATGGCACTCTGCAGATCAGTTTAAGTCAGAAGTCAGGGAAAGCACTGTCAAAGTTCTGTCTCATCACAGCTCTCTACTTGGATTTGCCATGGTTCCTTTATATACACAAAGAAAATGTGTATATGAAAATAGGAAGGGGGCTTAGGAATTACTACCATGCATGAATTGTAATATGCAAATGTATGGATTTTGCAACATTCCAATAATTTGAAAAAAAATAAAATAAACAAAAGAAGAGAAAACGGAGGCTTGCCTTGACACACTGGGTTGACTATGGTTCTAATGAAACCTATACAAAGTGTGATGATATGCATTTTTTCATTCTGCTTCAAAAATAGATTTGCATCTTTCTGAAAATTTGCATCTTTGGTGAAGCTGTCTTGAAATAATGTTAGCATTTTTATGGTCTCAGACAGCAAGCTGCTTCTTAAGAATGCCCATGATTAAAATTTCAGGTCCATCTGTATTTTTAAATTTCGTCCTTCTACTTTAAATGCAGTACCTAAGGCAGCTAATGCTATTAAAAACCCCAATACCCATTGACTATAAATACAAAAATTAAAAGCCGAATGTTCCTTTTGACTGACTATTCAGTGCGTCCAGCTGAACGAATCATGCTGTTTTAAAGCTCGTGCTTTTCAAAATAACCTTAATGGTGAGACAGATCCTGAAAGCCTTTTTGGTGAGTAATCCTTACTTTCCTGACCATCCCCATGGAAACAAATGGAAGTTTCCACATGAACAAATGTTTCATAAAGCCATCCCACCACTTACCTTTTGTTTTTTTTTTTTTTTTGGGGGGGGTTGCTTGTTTCGTTCTCCTTTCTGCTTGCTCTTGTTATTGCAACTTTATTACTGGCATGATTCAGATGATCTTTTAAAATGCATTGGCTTTACAATAGGGTTATAGCAATGGGAAGCCATATTGGGCTCAGACATGCTCTTTCAATTATAGCCAGCTTTTGTTTTGTTTTTCCGTAAAAAAAAAATGTTTAGGGGCACTCTCATTTTCCTACTCATATTGAAATACTGCCCCTCAGTGAGGCCAAATTTAGATTCACAAAATGTTTGGGGGTGTGCATACCGCTGCGTTCCCCCAGAAAAAAAGCACTGATTATAGCCCTGTTTCGAAGAAAGGCTTATCTTTCCAGTCTATCAGCTGGGGTGAGGCCTTGCTAAGCCCCCTGCAAAACACCATCTTGTGGAGGGCTCTGCAAGACCCATGTGGGCAAAAAAGGTCACATGGTATCATTATGATGTCAGGTGACTAACTGGTGGGTGGATCCGCCCACCTGCCAAATTCACCCCACGAGGGGTGGGGGAGATTACAATTATGCCCACTAGCTGGATATAATTCTCCACCACAGCACTGGGTTGTCAAGGGTTGTGCTCTTCTTTTTATAGCAGTACCAAACTGGTCTGGAGAAGGAAAGCTGGAACGGTGTAACCCAATTATTTCATATTGAAGCAGTTACCAGAACCTGACGGTTGCTTCTGAACACATTTCTGAATACTGAAATGCGAACTGAAATATGAATTGATATGCACGTCTCCAGGTGACTTTGGCTTCTAAGACCCCTCAAAGACTGTTTGCTTTATTAGCGTGGTTTCAGAAGCCCTGGAGTTTATTTTGGCTTTCATGCTCAAACAAACCAATTAACCCAAATCAAGCTCTCCCCAAACCACCGGGCTTGGCTTGGTTTTAGACCCAACCACAAACTGTTTTTTTCATATTCACATGAAATCACTAAGCTATTATGCTGGGCTGGATGCTGTTAACTGTTTCACAGCAAAACATAGCTATGGCCATAATTGGGGACTCAATACATGTGATCACAGGAACATAAGAGGCTCCTGTTGGATCAAGTCCAATGGCCCCTCTACTCACGCATCCTGTTCTCACAGTGGCCATTCTGTGGGAATCCCACAAGCAAAACCTGAGGACTCTGCCTGCCCGCGATTTCCAGCAACTGGTATTCAGAAGCATTACTGCCTTTGAGCTATGCCCCTTTTCCCGAGTCACCTGGAGTTGGACACAGACAAAACTGTGGTATCGATGCCTGGCAGGCCCTACCATTTGTTTCAAGAGGATGATAAGAAGGCAGAATGCTTCCAGTGAAAGTAAGATGGCAACACCAAACATTAGCAGCCCTGTGTTCAGGTCTTCTTGCTGCTGCTGACCTCGAAAGTGAGGAAGCCAGGTTGAGCTATACTCAGTGTCACCTGCAAATCTTCCTAGGCATCACTCAGAGCATGATGGAGGTGCACCATGGGGCATCCCTGCACAATTCAAATCCCCAAGCATCTATCTGCACATACCATATGCACATTGGTATCACCATTCCTTTGTATAGCAAAGAGAGGAAGAGCTGCCCTCGGTCTACAGTGGTGGCAACCCTCTCCGTGAACACACTCTCAGAGCATTAACAGAGTGACAGAGTTCTCAGTAAGTTTTTAAGTTCATTTCACTTTTAATTTGTATGCAGCCTTTCTATATTACTATATGCACAAGGTGGTTTACAAGTTGAAGAAACAACGAAATATACAGCAAAGATCACACAACTCTTTCCTAGGCTGCTTTCGTAACATCTGAATCCACTTTGCATGCAGATCAGTGTGATAAGCAAGGATGCTGCTGTCCTAATCTCCCACCATTGCTGGTGCTGTCGTGTTCTACACAATCCACTCTTACTATACAGGTATCGGATTTCGCTGCATTGCCAATGTCATGAGGTAGCAATCCCCACACTGTTCTAGTAATTTAAAAATCAGCTCTCAGATACAAGATGGGAATATTGGACTGGTTTCTGTGGAATGTGTGTCACATAAAAGGTCCAGACTACCTTGGAAGGTGCTGGACTCTCATTGGAGGTTTTTAGACAGAGGTTGGGTGGCCATCTGTCAGGCATTCTTTAGCTGTGATTCCTGCATCGCAGGGGGTTGGACTAGATCACCCTTGGGGTCCCTTCCAACCCTTCAATTCTATGATCCTATGGAAACCAGTGAAGCATTTTATAAATACTTGCATGTGCAAGTAATCATAGCAGATGTTGAACCACTGAATAATAATATCACAATCCCTGTTTTGTAAATTATTTGTGATGACAAATGTGGTGACAAACTGTCAATATGGAATTTACAAATGGTGCCAAAAATTCCTCGATCCAAACAAAGCAATGAGAAATGAGACCTTGGATTCTGCTCAGAAATGAGTTGGCCAAGCCCTGATGCAATCCGTTCTGTAAGATCTTTGCGAAATCTTGGGATTCTCACCCTTTTTTCATTATTCTCAAACAAGGAGGCAAGCGTTTGACTTCATTCTGTGCCCAGACGTCGATTGTCCCATAGACTGCTTGAGTCATAAAGGGCTCATCGCTGCACAATGTCAGGCGGGTCACAACCCACTGGAAAGAGGTTTACATAAATGAATCTAAAGGAACTCACAGGAAAATGTGTAAAAAGGAAATGCTCTGTCAGCCTGAGGCAAAAAGGAGGCTTCACCATGGCTAGAGGAAGCATATCAATTTACTGCCTTACTCTGCCAAACTGTACATTAAGCCTTAAGGTGATATATAATGATTACGGTCACATGCACACCGTACATTTAAAGTACATGGCTTCCACCAAAGAACCCTGGGAACTGCAGTTTACCTCAACACCATTCCCAGCGCCTTTAGCAAACTACAGTTCCCAGGATTCTTTGGGGGAAGCCAAGGTGACGTTTGGACTTGTTTGTCAATTTCTTAAACTTCAAACAGCAGTTGTTGGGAAGCCCAATCAGGATCAGGACCACAATGCAAGGGAGAGGGTTTTAGTCCTTTAACCCCAAGCTATGGACCTAGTGAAAATACCCTCACGCCAAGCTGCTATTTTTTATTTGGAGGGAAGTTGTCTTGGATACAAATGGCAGCTTTCTTCCCCAAAAGCAGCTCCAGGGTGTTTGTGACCTGTAAGCCACGTTCCGTAACCAATAAGCCTTTGCCCAGCAGCACTGTGGTTCATAGATTGCAGCAAAATACTGGGCAAGGTTTCGCCCAGTGTTTTCTCTGTGTGATGGGCTCATGGGAAAAAGCTGTCCCTTGAGCCGAAAGCCTAGATAAGGCTGCTTCCCCAGGATCTCACAGCCATTTTGCTTTGATTGCTTCCTGATCCTGCCACAACTGCTATTTAAACGGTTAAAAAATAAAGACACAAGGGCAAATTCTGTGTTCAATATGTAATTTGTCTCTGAAGATTTACAAAATTAGAATTGAGGAAGCCCCCAGGAAGCCCCCAGAAACGAGACTATCACCAATAGTCAGCATGGATTTCTGAAAAATAAGTCATGTCAGACTAACCTGATCTCGTTTTTTGACAGAATTACAAGCCTGGTAGATGAAGGGAACGCAGTGGATGTAGCCTACCTTGATTTCAGCAAGGCATTTGACAAGGTGCCCCATGATATTCTTGTAAAGAAGCTGGTAAAATGCGGTCTTGACTCTGCTACCACTCAGTGGATTTGTAACTGGCTGACTGACCGAACCCAAAGGGTGCTCATCAATGGTTCCTCTTCATCCTGGAGAAGAGTGACTAGTGGGGTGCCACAGGGTTCTGTCTTGGGCCCGGTCTTATTCAACATCTTTATCAACGACTTGGATGATGGACTCAAGGGCATCCTGATCAAATTTGCAGATGACACCAAACTGGGAGGGGTGGCTAACACCCCAGAGGACAGGATAACACTTCAAAACGACCTTGACAGACTAGAGAACTGGGCAAAAACAAACAAGATGAACTTTAACAGGGAGAAATGTAAAGTATTGCACTTAGGGGAAAAAAAATGAGAGGCACAAATACAAGATGGGGGACACCTGGCTTGAGAGCAGTACATGTGAAAAGGATCTAGGAGTCTTGGTTGACCACAAACTTGACATGAGCCAACAGTGTGACGCGGCAGCTAAAAAAGCCAATGCAATTCTGGGCTGCATCAATAGGAGTATAGCATCTAGATCAAGGGAAGTAATAGTGCCACTGTATTCTGCTCTGGTCAGACCTCACCTGGAGTACTGTGTCCAGTTCTGGGCACCACAATTCAAGAAGGACACTGACAAACTGGAACGTGTCCAGAGGAGGGCAACCAAAATGGTCAAAGGCCTGGAAACGATGCCTTATGAGGAACGGCTAAGGGAGCTGGGCATGTTTAGCCTGGAGAAGAGGAGGTTAAGGGGTGATATGATAGCCATGTTCAAATATATAAAAGGATGTCACATAGAGGAGGGAGAAAGGTTGTTTTCTGCTGCTCCAGAGAAGCGGACACGGAGCAATGGATCCAAACTACAAGAAAGAAGATTCCACCTAAACATTAGGAAGAACTTCCTGACAGTAAGAGCTGTTTGACAGTGGAATTTGCTGCCAAGGAGTGTGGTGGAGTCTCCTCCTTTGGAGGTCTTTAAGCAGGGGCTTGACAACCATATGTCAGGAGTGCTCTGATGGTGTTTCCTGCTTGGCAGGGGGTTGGACTCGATGGCCCTTGTGGTCTCTTCCAACTCTATGATTCTATGATTCTATGATTCTATGAGAGTGAGTTACACAGCATCTGACGGTCTCACATTTTGATGGGGCACAATACTGAATTTGGACTTGACACCAATATTCTGAAGTTATGTTCCATGTTTATGTTAATCTATTTTTATTTTTAGTGCTATGATGCTTTTTCACCTAGTTTTTAAAATACAGGGGAAATGAAGTGAAATGTTTTTTGCAAGGGTAATTGATCACAGGTTTGTTTAATTTACTTGGGAAAAGCTGGAAACAACAGACTCTGTTGGGGAATATGTGGTCTCCAAGTCGCAATTGTTTCCAGCCTTTTGGAAAGAAATAATTTTTTAAAAACACTTACAGTAATCAATTACATTGAAGTGCTGTTGCAAGAATATTTTCAAACGCAGCCGGAAAAGCGATTTAGCACAATTTGTAAAGTTTTGATAAAAAATGTAAAAAGCTGCTCAGAAGGGCATCTTACATTCATTGCCCCTCCCCTGTCTACACAGTTACGCCAAACCACCTAATGGTTTGAATGGAGTGGAATGTACACAGGCATGTGGAAAGTCAGTTTCAATTTCACATGTAGCTTGCAAGAGAAGAGCAATGCCTAGTAAAAGTCACTGCTAGGAATGGAAAGACCTGTCCATTTCAGTTCTTTCCATTTCTGGCTTTCCCACTCTTCTTCACATTTTTGCAGTGATTTGTGGTTTTTTATTTCAAAAAATCTTCCTGAAAATTCACCAGTATTTTAATGTGAATTTCTCCTGACGAACACATTTCTATATGCAGTTTTGTATATAAAATCTGCATATCTCCGCAAGTACTTTTCCCTGATAAAATGCGATTTTTGTACGTCCTTTCCACGAATACCTTATTTTTGTGTGCACACTTTCCTCTAACATATATGCATTTTTTGCAAACATTGTTTGGGGTGAGAACCACATCACCAAATGAACAAGGTCACTGCCAGGGCCAGACCTGAAGCCAGGTTGAAATGGGTCCAGCTACTCCTATACATTCAACAGCTGCTCACATGAAGGAGTTTCAGCAGGTTCAGCCTTTCTCATCTAGGCCTCGCAAGCTGCACAAGCTCCTTTATTCAACAAGACGGTTAAAGACGCTGGGGCCTCTTATCCTCTCTGCATGAATACAAACACAGTCACCTACAGCATGGGTAGATGGTACCTGCTCCAGCATTGGGGAGGGAAATGGCTTAGTCTGCAAAGACACCCCTCTTTTTATGGGATAGGCAGGAAAGGGGAAATCGTTGGCTAGTATTAGCCATTAAAAAACCCCAAACAGTTTTGCATTCCCTACTTGCCCATGTGCTAGGAAGTTTCAGTGGCTGCTTTTTACGGGCCCCTTCTGCTGTTTTTTCGAGTATGTGATGAGCCCACAGGGAAGGAGGCAAGCACCCAGACAGATTGAGAGCCTCTAAAGCTTTATCACTTCTTCCAAACTTTGATCCCCACCCGCAATGCTGCTCCTTGCCAGGCATATGCAAAGCTTTCTTCTTCCCTTGGCTACATTGGAAACTGGCAAAAGGTTTCCCTCCGGCTGCCACCCAAGCAGGGATGATGTGTTCAGTTGCTGCAACCCAGCAAAAAAACCACCAATGCTAATTTAAGCAAGCATTTTCTCGCCAATTGCGGAAGCATCATTTGCTATTAAGCCGAACTGACGCCTAGAGAAAAGGTCACATCTCCTATCCAAAAAAGGATGCTTGCAACCATATTTGATGGCTGTATTTTGTTATTACGGCACTATGTGTATTCCCCACATTATAGAATTATATCTACGTCAGCATAAGGTCTTGCTTGATGTTCTAATGTTTTCATCCAGCTTAGATTTTCTTGTTAAAAGTGTTACCTCAATTCTTCTAAGACTCAATGAACATTCTCACATCCAAGTGGCACATTCAGGATGAACAGCCAGATTGGTTTTCCTCACGTTGGAACCTTTAAAAGGACAAAGGCCTGTATTCTAATTTTGTTGTTATTGGGGGTGTTGCCCCATTGGTCAGTATGGTGTAGTGGTTGTAGCAGGAGACCAGGGTTCAAATCCCTACTCTGCCATAAAGCTCACTGGGCCAGTCACTGTCCCTTAGGCTAACCTACCTCTTGTGAGGATAAAATGGCGGAGGGGAAGAACCGTATATGGCATCTTGAGCTCCTTGGAAGGACAGATCAGGTGATGATGATATTGTTGCTGTGTGGCTGATTCCTGCCTATTTGACTGTGTGCTCTGGTCATTACAGCACTTCCTAGTGACAACTTCCACCGTGGAGCAGCAAAGCGGAAGGAAAGGAGGACAAAAAAAAAAAAAAAAGGCCCGAGGAACTTATATAGGGAGGAAGGCATGTATGGCACAGGCTTGGCACTTTCTGTTTATTCCTAGAAGTTGTTATCTGCTCCTTCAGAAGAGGAGTTAGAGCTCAGATAGGAGGACTTGGAGCAGCTCTTGTCTTTGGGAAGAAGGCCAAGGCCCGGAATGTACCAAGGCCGCAGCGGTTTTTGGCGTTCCAACCTGTCATCGACTGCTTTTGCCTATGGAAGATATCAGCATTCCATGGGAAGCACATCAACACCTTCGCTTGTGCCAGATAAGGTCCTCTGACATTTTCTGCCTGATAGAGCCACAGCTACTATGGCTGAAAAGTTCAAAAGGGTTGGTTTTTTTTTTAAAGGGCTCAATCCTCTTACCGTCCGTAGTGATAACATGCAGACCAGCCTGTTTTTCTCAGTCGAAATGGTCAACTGCCCCTTGTGGTAAATCACAACTTTATTTATTACTTACTTGCAATCACAAACCGCCCCCGGGATCCCAGAACACATATGATAAAATGACAGGAGTTAAAGCGTAATGAAAATCACATCAAACCAATAAAAAGCATCCATGTCAAAGATGGCCATATCCACTCACAGACCTCCTCACAGTGCCTGTGTGCCAACAGCTATATCCCGAGTTGTTGTCTGAAAACCATCCGTGGGAGGGACAGGCTTCTTTTCGGAGGGAGGGAGTTCCACACACAAGGGACCATTATAAAGGTGTAAAAGGTGAGATTGCAGGGACAGTATCTATTTATGGCCTTGTTGCTTGGGTGGGATTACCCCCCAGTAGTGTCCTCCCCCTCCCAGTTTTAATCTATGTATGTGTCTTATTTTGTTTTTGCTTAAAATATTGTAAGTCGCTTTGATTTGCTGTAGTGAAAAAGCGACTTGTAGATTTAATAAATAATAACAATATTAATTCATATTCCTGTATTCTTGTGATCACATTTCCTAAGTTAAAGTATTATGAACCCAGACCTTTGAGGTTTCAAGTACAGTCGTATCTTGGTTGACAAAATGACTTGCAAATCGAACATTTTGGCTCCCAAACGCTGCAAATCCGGAAGTGAGTGTTCTGGTTTGCAAGCGTTCTTTTGGAATCTGAACATCCGGCGCGGCTTCTGTGGCTTCTGATTGGCTGAAGGAGCTTCCTGCAGCCAATTGAAAGCTGTGCCTTGGTTTCCGAATGTTTTGGAAGTCAAACGGACTTTCGGAACGGCTTCCGTTCGGTTTCCAAGGTACAACTGAAGTTATTAACAAATACAGTGGTACCTTGGGTTACATATGCTTCAGGTTACAGACTCCGCTAACCCAGAAATAGTACCTCAGGTTAAGAACTTTGCTTCAGGATGAGAACAGAAATTGTGCTTCAGCAGCGCAGCAGCAGCAGGAGGCCCCATTAGCTAAAGTGGTGCTTCAGGTTAAGAACAGTTTCAGGTTAAGAACGGACCTCCGGAATGAATTAAGTACTTAACCTGAGGTGCCACTGTATGATGTTCTTCATATGTGCACACCCTCCTATGGAAATGGATGAGAGATTTATAGAAGGAATGTTTGGGAGATTCCACCTGATCAGACTGTGGATTTTTGAGTCATATTGTAAACAAATGTGTTATGACCAAATCTATTTAGCGATAAAGTGCACTGGAGCAGCACTCTAAGCAATACTGGTGTGTGTGTGTGTGTGTGTGTGTGTGTGTGTGTGTGTGTGTGTATACTTTAATACGATTTATTTCAGTCAAACCACAGCCACAAACTTGACAGATGCAAGATGAGATTCTGGACCAGCAGAACTTAGAAACGAGTGTGTTTAGGACCAGGTTCACAGGCGCAACGGGATATGACTCATGTTGAATAAGGCATAGAAACAAAACAAAGCACAGATGATTAATAGTGCTGAGAGGCATGTGGGATATTATTGGTAAGAAGAAGGAAACAAATGGTTACTGGAAGAACTTGGAACAATTGTGCCCTGTTTGGGGTTCAGCAACAGGAGCCAATGGAGTTTCCTCACCCTGTTACACGAAGGAGAGGCAAACATCTGACAGCACACAGGGCTTGTTCAGCGTGGCAGTTGGCTGCAGCTCCTGTAGACCACACAGGCTACGGCAGAGAATAGACAACCCAGTTAGCAAGACAGGGAAGCAGGAATGGGTCCAAAGCCAGATAGCGGGTGTCTGGTAGATAGTGATACACAGATGTTGTAAAAACAAGGCGGAGCTTAAGGCTTAATTCCCATGTGGAAGCAGCTCCCCTAGGGCTTCTTTCAGAGAAGTACTAATAGGGGAGCCACATGGGAAGGCAGGAATCAGACAGGATGAAACATGTAAGCATAAGGAACCAGGTCAGGTGGTGTGGCTGTGGTGTTTGCACTGTCTTCCCATGGGAACCCAAAGCTCTCTGGTGGCTTCCCCTTCCAGACATTGATTAAGTAGCAGAAGAAGAAGTCTCACTTAAGCAGCTTCCCACGTTGCACCTGGAAAGCATGAATCAGACCTTAGTCAATCCTCCATTTGTTGAACCGCTATGTCTATGCGTACTCCTTAGTGATGCCTGGCCACTACTTCTTCTCCTAGTGGTCAGAATCGCCCACATGCTGTAGAGTCAGGGTGCACACTTAGTTTGGACAAGTCATAGGAGGATGGAGAGCAGGGTTGCACATGCTTGCCCCATGATATGCATTCACCAGCCTGCTCCTGCAATCTGGGTCCCCACATCCAGCAACTTGCCCCACTGCAAAGATGGCCTATGTCCATAGTTAGTGTTGTGGGGAGAGCCAATGTGGGATGGTGAGAGAGTGTGCCTGACCCCTCGGTTGCTTATCTTCACATGTTTGTGAACTCCTGACTAAGACTTATCAATCTGCTAGTTGGGTTTGTCATCTCCTAGCTATTATGGCTGGCAACAACCATTGAGAAAATGTTTTGATGAATGGAGGGGACAGCAAATAAATATCTGGAACTTTGCTCTCTCGGCCCACAACAATACATTCATCTTCCAGGAAAGCAAAAGCACTTTCATGCAAACATTGGCATGCATGAAGCGTCTCCTTTTTCACCCATCATTTTGTGTGTGTTTAAGTTGTTGCCATTGACCGACTCTTCCCCAAATGGAGATTCCCAGGCAGACACAGTCTGTCACATCAGGGCTTCTAAAGGTTAGATTCACTTTCAGTATAACCAGGCAGCCCAGGAAATCCATGCTGCCAAATAGCCGTCAATGATCTACCAGAGGATATCTTATCTCCTCTGAGCAAAACACATTGGTGCTGTGAATCATAGATAGCTCTAACTGCTATCTGCTATAAATCTGTCCCAACTGTTTCCATGCTGGATTTATGGTGATGGCACAAGATAACCAAGCTGTTTTCAAGAAAACAATTATGCAAAGTTGGAAGATGTAGGGCTGAGGCAGACGAGCTCTAGAACCTTCTCGGAAGAGGGTCTAAGGACATCACAGGGTGGCCAACCTTTATGGTTAAGTTCCAGAGTTTTCTTTTTCTCTTCTCAAAGCTGTGCCACCTGGGAAATGAAACCAAAGAGTCTGTAGGTTACATTTTTACTATTACAACTATACACCTTTCCTTAAAGGAGCTCAGTGTGGTATACATGGTTCTTCCCCTCTCCATCCCATTTTAACTTCACAACAACCCTGTGAAGTAAGTTAGGCTGAGAGGCAATGACTGGCCTGAGGTCACCCAGTAAGTTTCATGGTTGGGTGGAGATTCGAACCCCATTCTCCCAGGTCATAGTCCAACACTGTAACCACTATACCACACTGGCTCTCATAGTGGCAGAGGGCATTGTATTCCAGGGCTACATGATCCCAAAACACTGGCAATGCTTCTGGAATAGTTGCTCCAGCATAGAAAGCAGCAAAGAGACTCCACCTATTCAGTTTAGATGAGTAATATCAGACTTATACAACCCAACCCTGGAGGCTAATTATTGAACAACAGCACAGAGGTGGGTGGGTGGATGGATGAATACCTTTGAACTGCACAACCAATCAGCAGTGAATCCTCACAATTTTACTGTGGCACAAACATTTGTGGACCACAGCCCATTTCCACTGATGTTGAAGAGTGGGCTCCCAGCGGGGGCGTCACTGCTGTGTAGTGGGGTGCTGTGGGGGCAGGGTGGTGGCAAGTCAGGGTGGTTCTGGCAACCAGGAGCACTGGATCGGCCCTGTTGATATGCTCAGACAATCCCAACCTCACTGTTGCCCTGTCAACGCATTATCCTGGCATATGGCCTCTACAGGCCAAGTCTGTAGCCCTGCCTCTCCTCACTGGCCATTCCTACAGATCAGGAGGCAGATAGAGACATACATGTGTGAGAAATGGGAGAAATGGGTGTCAAGAGGCCACAAAATGCCGGGTCAGGTGGGGGGAGTGCTCCACATTTCTCAGGACTGACACTGCCTCCTTTTAAAGTTCTGTTTTGTTGACCTATTTTTCGTATTGGTTTTGAAGCTGGGATCTTATGTAACAACACTGAAACTTTCCCAGCTTTTGCTTCAGCAAAAGACTAGAGAAAACACCACCTCACTTGATACCATGCATACAATCTGTGCTTTTTTCTGGTGGTACTCACCAGTATGCAGTACCTGCACTCCCCCCTCCTGCCCCGAGAGGCTCAACCGCATGGGGAGCTGTGGCCTGAGCCAAGCCCTGCCAGGGTCTGGCCGCTGCTGCCACCCCTCAAGGCTAGCTGGACCGCATGAGTCCTGCTCCCCAAGGAGCATGAGAGTGGGCAGTGCGGCATGTGAGCTGCACTCTGCTGCTGGCCATGTGCACCTTGGTCTTTTCGCTGGTGGCACTAGGTGCCACCACCTTTTTTTCTAGAAAAAAAGGCAGTGCATGCAATCATATTGTTGGTACAGTATAAAATGTAGGTAGATGCAGACTGCCATCTACCAAGTGGTGAATTACCACAGCATGATTTAATTTATTGGTTACGGGCATTAGTTGTTGTTGTTGTTTAGTCGTTTAGTCGTGTCTGACTCTTCGTGACCCCATGGACCAGAGCACGCCAGGCACTCCTGTCTTCCACTGCCTCCCGCAGTTTGGTCAAACTCATGCTGGTAGCTTCGAGAACAGTATCCAACCATCTTGTTCTCTGTCGTCCCCTTCTCCTTGTGCCCTCCATCTTTCCCAACATCAGGGTCTTTTCCAGGGAGCCTTCTCTTCTCATGAGGTGGCCAAAGTATTGGAGTCTCAGCTTCAGGATCTGTCCTTCCCGTGAGCACTCAGGGCTCATTTCCTTAAGAATGGAGAGGTTTGATCTTCTTGCAGTCCATGGGACTCTCAAGAGTCTCCTCCAGCACCATAATTCAAAAGCATCAATTCTTCGGCGATCAGCCTTCTTTATGGTCCAGCTCTCACTTCCATACATCACTACTGGGAAAACCATAGCTTTAACTATACGGACCTTTGTCGGCAAGGTGATGTCTCTGCTTTTTAAGATGCTGTCTAGGTTTGTCATTGCTTTTCTCCCAAGAAGCAGGCGTCTTTTAATTTCATGACTGCTGTCACCATCTGCAGTGATCATGGAGCCCAAGAAAGTAAAATCTCTCACTGCCTCCATTTCTTCCCCTTCTATTTCCCAGGAGGTGATGGGACCAGTGGCCATGATCTTTGTTTTTTTGATGTTGAGCTTCAAACCATATTTTGCGCTCTCCTCTTTCACCCTCAATAAAAGGTACTTTAATTCCTCCTCACTTTCTTCCATCAAGGTTGTGTCATCTGCATATCTGAGGTTGTTGATAGCACCCCACTAAATTATGATGAGTGGTCCCCCCATTATCCCCCCCCCCGCTTTCCAGAACTCCTGTCTGAGCCTACATCTCTTCACTCCATTAGCCTTTTTCAGAAAACCTCATGCATTTTGGATAACACCGTGTTGTGAACATGAATTAAAATCCCAGCACCGGAAACACCGTGAGTGAACAATAAACAGGAGTGTAACAGAGTCTTGGGTGCTCTGGTTTCCTCCTGCTGCCACCTTTGCCTGCTCAGTGTGTCACAAGCCACCTGGACAATCACCTTTGTTAAGGTTGTTTTTCCTCTTAATTGCACACCTGACATTGGACTTATCTGCCTGCTGTGTACATTAAAAAAAAAAAAAAAACTGAAATAGCCACTCTTGCAGTTAGGCACCTCACCCACTTCTTTCACTGCCTAGAGTATCTTATTTTAATGAATCACTTGATGGTTCCAACCTTACAGCAGTAAAAAGCAATATAATGACTAATTCCTTAAGTTCTGTTTACTGTCATGGTTTAACAATCATAGACAAGTTGGAAACAGAGCGCCGTGCCAATGACTGCCATGTGCAGGAACAAACATGATGGAAAACCTGGTGTGTTTACTCAGGCTTTTCAAGGCCAAGTACTTTAATCATGAATGGGCCGAGTCCCTTCTATGCCCTATGTAAGCCAGGTCGCTTTGAGCAACAAAGTCGTGGCTTCTAGGAAAGATTGCTCCCTTCCCCATGAAGTTGTCTTGCTGTAAACTGTGCAGAACCAAATGCTTTTTTCAGTGGAATTAGCCCCCTTTGATGGGCACAAGGGTTTAGAGGGGGGGGGACCTCAGGCCATGGACAATTGCAGCCCGAGCGACCTAGTTATCTGGCCTTTCCCCCCAGGCCCCAATCCAGCTCTGTACCCTCCCCAGACACTTTTGCCTAACTGAGCTGTCTCTTGCTTGCCTTCATAGAAGATGGAGAAGTGTGTGGCTGGAATGTAGCCTACGGATTCACATCTGTTGCGTCAATTCCCCCTCACCTTTCTGATCATGGTCCCCAGAAAATTGTCCAGGAGGGAATGTAGCCCTTGGTCCAAAAAATGGTTCCCAGAATGAATGCCTGGCTTAGAGGCCCCAGAATGAATGTCAGTTGTCTGGGCCTCAGCACCCTGGCAGAGCCCGCTTCCAAAGCCAGAACAGGCAGCCATTTTGATTTCCTGCAGTGGTCCTGAGTACACAATGCACTGTTGCTGTACCACACTGAGTTCCCTGTGCCTCACCTCTTGGTAAGCGGCAGCAATGCATGGTGTCAGGGAGCTGAGAGAACAACACAGTCCCAACCATGCTGCCCCGACCGGCTGCTACTGGGTTGTGGCATGTTTCTACTTATCGACCAAGTCTCCTGGGCAGACCACTGTAGTGGTCCAAGAGGACGAAGCTTCTTCATGCAGCACATAGTTAATCTATGAAACTCTCTCCCACAGGTGGCAGTGATGGCCCCCAACCTAGACATCTTTAAAAGAGGACTAGCCAAATTCATGGAGGAGAGCCACTGATGGGGGCAGCGATGCTTCTGAATACCAGTTGCTGGAAACCACAGGAGGGGAGAGGGCTGTTGTGCTCAAATCCTGTTTGCTGGTTTCCCACAGGATGCTAGACTAGATGGGCCATTGGCCTGATCTAGTAGCCTCTTTGTATGTTATGATCCTGAAATAGCAGACATGAGGCCAGGTAGTGTGGCCTGCCTCCCACCATTTGCTGCCTAATTTCGGTCTTGCATCACGCAGCCGTTTCAGCAGAGCAGGGCCCAGCAGGTCCCATCACATGCTGCATCTAATGCAGCTTCTGGGCAGCAAAGCAGCGGCTGTTTGCATTGCGCTGGTGCACGGAGACGCATGTGCTCTCTCACCCTGCTCAAGCGGCTTTTAGCAGACAGTGGCCTCGAGCTGTTCATCTCCCTTGGCTTTCTTTTAATGAACCGCATTACAGATTTCCAATTATTACTTTTCCTGGCCAGACCATTGCCTCTCGCCGCCAAGCACTGCAGCTTTGTGTAATTTCTTTCTGCCTGTTTCCCCCCCCCCCCTCCTTTTCATCGTGCTGACCTTTATCATATTAGGTTGAGTGTTGGGAAAGTCACTTGAACAAACAGCGCATAGGAGAAAGAGGCAAAGGGCTGGTGGACGGGAGCCAAGCGCATTGTGCCACCATGGCCCTCCTGATAAGAAAGGACATAATCCAGGCATAAAGTTGCCACCTGGCCAGTCTCAAGCTGGCACGCTCGTCTTCAGTGTTGCTTTAAAATTATATAATGTGTTCCAGTCAGCTGTACCAATGTAGCGGAGCTCTGGTGCTTGCTGCCATGTAAAATGGGCATGTATTTCAAGGGATTTACATATGTAAACAAGCAGCAGCTGGCCTTCTGGTCCATTCCTTTCTGAAAAGCCAAGGCCAGCTACAATTTTTTTACATTTCAAATTTTAGCCAAATTATTTACTACTACCTCCTCATTCTGATAGCCAGATCAGACTGAGTAGTGGCTTGGGATGTTGTAGCTGTCAGGGATGGAGTTTAAGATATTGTGACCAGATTCATGTTCAAAAACATGCTAAAAACATTTCTGCTTAGGCAAGCCCATCCAGGCATGTGGAATGTTGACACGTGTTTTAATCTGATTTTTAGCTTAGTGTTGCTTTTCAGTAATTTTTGAGTGTATTAAATAGCTGTTTTGAACTGATAATATTAGTGTTTTATTCTTTTTGTAAAACTACCTTTTTTACAATCAAGTGGTATATAACTTGGTGAAATAATTTATTAAAAAGGCTGTGCACACACCATACATTTAAAGCATATGCACAGACCCCACCCATGAATTCTTGGAGAGCTACAATTCCTAGCACATTTAACAAACTACAGTTCCCAGGATTCTTTTGTGGGGGAATGCACTTTAAATGTAGAGATGTGAAGGCCTGGGGGCTAATGAAGAAATGGGAAACCCTCTGCCCCCCTCCCCATTTTTATGGAACCTCCCCACATTTCCCCCAGGAAACTGTACATCTTATGTACAGTTTGTATGCAGCCTAGGCCTCAACCCTATACACACTCTTTCCCGGAAGTAAGTGCCGTTTAACAATGATCAGGCTCTGATCCTAGGTTAAACAGAAAGCGTTAGGTCTCTTCACTACTTTTTCTTCAACTGCTGGATTTCTTCTCACTTCTGTTCCAGTTGAAGACTTACATGTAGGGTAACTTGAAGAAGTAAATCACTGGTTAAACCACACTGCCTAGCCCCATTTTGAGTTATGTAATGGAAAAGGCAAGGTCTGTAAAGAACTTTGTAACCCTAGACTTTGTAACCCTGTTCAAGGAACGGCAGTCAAGCAGATAACCCTGCCCTCTTATCGCACTGTAAGTTAGTTCCTTCCTGCCCTGGGCTGGCAACAACACTGTTGGTTTATGCGATGGGCATGTGTGTTGGCACGTTTCTTGTGCGAGCACAAACAGGCCGGCTGTGTGGGTCGACAAGAGGGTGACTTTTAAACCAGTGACTTGGCAGCACTATGTGCTGCAATGCAACTTAGCAGGCCCTAGCGAGCAGTACCTAGCATCAGAGCCTAATCATTGTTAAGCACGGCAGTAGGCTAAGAATTGTGATGGATGATGAGTGCGCTGAAATTTTAAGTATATCTCTGGAGCATAATTCTCTGGGCTTATAAATGTGCCTACTTTTTTCTGCCAAGCCATAGTCTATTTCTACTAATAACCACCACCACTACTACTACAATATGTTGAAGTTTGGTTGTTGATATGTTTGATTGGATGGATCACACTGGGCAGGTCTGTTGTGGATGAACCATCCCACAGCATGGATACAGAATTAACTGGGCATCTGTATGAGATTCTGCTATGCCTTGCCTCTGTAAACTCCAGTGCAAGGCGAAAGAATGTCCGTATCTACAGGGGAGGAAATGCCGGTATCTCCCGTGCTTACCCAGGGATGTGACTAGGTCAGAGACAAGGGGGGAGCTGAATCACTCTCTCTTTTGGAGACCTTCCCTTCCCCACTGAGTCAATTTTGTTCTCACTTGAAGTTATTCCATGGAGCATGTTTAAGTGCAAAGTCACTTTAGAAATGAAATAGGGCACTGACCAGTCATCAAGTGGAACACAGAATGTCCCTGCTGCTTGATCCAAAACCTCAAGAAGAGGATGGAAAGTGTCACTAAGATCTGTTGAATAGATCTATGACACCCAAGGATATTTGGAACAGCCTTTTCCTTCTAGGAGTTTTGATTTTCAAGAATATGGGAAGCCCAGAGACCTACACATCTGAGTCATCCGTATGTGACACCTGTGTCCTGCTCATCTGCTGCTTTTTCCACTTACGAGCAAGTACATTGCGGCTGTTGAATGAGATGAGCCTATGACCTGCTCCAACAGGGCTGTTCTTATGTGCTTGGGAAGCAATTGCCCCTATTTACGTCAAAATCATAAGCTGCAATTTCCTCCCAGAAGTGGACTTTATCCTTGGCCAGTCAGGTTACACCTCACCCACTTCCCAATCATCTGTTTTTGTTTCCTTAGATGTGTACTTTGAACATGTAACTTCTCTCCCTCTCCCCTACCTCTCTCCTTCTCCCTGTCCCTCAAGAGTGGCAAACAGGGTGCTAGGCTGGATGGCTCAGAACACTTCTTATGTTCTTATATGTAAAACATGCTTGTAGAGTGTTCTAAGTTCTTCAGACCCATCATCTCCAGTTCATTGACCTCATGTATCAGGGCTGGGAAATACCATTTCTTGAGGCCATGGAGAGCCAATATGAGTCACAGCAGAGTAGACTGTATTGTGCTAGCTGAACCAGGATATAATGTGGAAGGCTGTTCTCTTTGGGACAGAGGAATCTCCCATGGTTGTCGATGGGGAATTTCCACCCAGGGCAAATAACAGCCTCAAAGGAGGGATTTCCCTCAAATTGCTGTGATCTTGATAACTGCCAATCCCCACAGCTGATGCTATTTCGCTTCTAGAAACCTGAACATTAAACGCAAGAGGCATTAACATCCCATGTAGTTCAGTCTAAAGTTTCGATGTCAAGCTCTAAATGCAGTCAGGTTCAGGAGGACTATGAAGCATATACACAAGCTGTCACCACAGTGGTACAAGTCACAAGAACCCAGGAATCCAAGAGTGCTTATGGAACCTAGATGGGTGATACTCTGTATAGTTTCTGGGAAGGATCAGAATGCACTGTAACTAGTCATTTTGATCTGTGTGTCTGAGCCATAGGGGACCACCACCAAAGAAGAGAAGAAGAAGAAGAAGAAGAAGAAGAAGAAGAAGAAGAAGAAGAAGAAGAAGAGTAGTTTGGATTTGATATCCTGCTTTATCACTACCCGAAGGAGTCTCAAAGCGGCTAACATTCTCCTTTCCCTTCCTCCCCCACAACAAACACTCTGTGAGGTGAGTGGGGCTGAGAGACTTCAAAGAAGTGTGACTGGCCCAAGGTCACCCAGCAGCTGCAGGTGGAGGAGCGGGGACGCGAACCCGGTTCCCCAGATTAGGAGTCTATCGCTCTTAACCACTACACCACACTGGCTCTCTTCAGAGACTTCCCCAAAGATCTTAGAGATCAGGCAGGGATAGAAGAGATCTTTAAGATTAGAATTTCTGAACAGAGCCACACAATCACAAGCCTGGCTGGCTCAGTTGGTTAGAGTTTGATGCTGATAACAGCAAGGTTGCAGGTTCGATCCCTGTATCGCATAGCTGCATATTCCTGCATTGCAGGGGCTGGACTAGCTGATCCTCAGGGTCCCTTCCAACTCTAAAATTCTATGATTCTATGTACAAATTATGCATTCAGAAGTTCTTGTGAAATATATGGAGCAGGGCCAGTGGATACAATCCTAACCTCTAGTGCCACGTGCTCACTGTACACAATGTCATGCACACAGGGCTCATGACTCTTGGATATTATAATTAAAATATTTTCATCTTATATATAAATGCCTGATGGGAGAGCCAACCCTTTGTGTCTGTCTCTCTCTGTGTGTGTGTGTACGTGTGGAGAGAGAGAGAGAGAGAGAGAGAGAGAGAGAGAGAGAGAACATACCACTTTTTTGGCACTCTTTACAGGAGCAAGCTGATGGAGATGAGTTTCCTTATTCCGCCATGCTCAGGAGTTGGGGGACTTCTGCAATGTATGCTACACCTGAACTCTGCAGTATGACTTAGCTGCAGGAGCAGCCCTACTATTTGGCAGAGTGAGGCAGCTGTCTCAGATGGAAGGTGCTGGGATCAGGGAGCAGCTGAAAGGTGTCAGAGGACAGAGCTTTGTATGTCATGCAGCTTGCCTTTCACACATTCACACCCACCTCCTTCCAGGGGCTTTGGAGGATGCTGTCCTACCACCAGAATTGAAGGAAGGTTCAGTTGCCAGTCCAGTTGGCTTCTGCCCATGGAATTGGGCAGAGGCGGATTTCGGGCAGTGTGAACGGTGCAGCCACACAGGGCACACCTTCTTAAAACCCAGGAAGCGCTTGCCCAGCTTCAGGAAAGAGGTGTGAGGCTCTGACAGGTCCTGGAGTCCTCCTGCCACCTCCCCAAAGCCTGGCAAATGCTTACTGGGCTTTGGGAAGAAAGAAGGGGGCTCTAGGAGCCTGCCAGAGCCTCACACCTCCTTTCCAATACCTGGCTTAAGTTGGTGCCATGAGGGCTGTGGGGAGGACATCAAATGGCCTTGCACAGGGCGGCATATTACCAAGGTCCACCCCTGAACTGGGGGGACCATCTTTTCCTTCACTCCAAGAAGCAGACGTTCTTCAGCTGGCCCTGTTAACTGTCAGTCTTTTTCTATCAATGGCTAGTAGCCACAAATGCTGTGTTTTGCATCCACTGTCAGAGGCAGATGCCTCGGAATACCAGATGCTGGGAGTCACAGCTGGGCTGTTGCACTCATGTCTAGCTTTCAGGCTTCCCACAGGCATCTGGTTGGCTGCCGCGAGAACAGGGCCATTGGCCTGATCCAGCAAAACTTAAATTCGTTTCTTCAAGAAAGATCCCACTAAACATGGCTCCACAGAGCACATATCAACGTGTTTAGAATAAAAACAGAATAAATCAATATTGAATTAAAACTCGTTCCCAGATTTGTACCAAACGAAACCATGATACAAAGCAGCAAGCTTAGCGTAGCACACTAGAACTGCAAACCGCCTTGGCTCTTCAGGCCCCACCCCATTCATTTTAAGGCCTGCTGAAACAAGAAAAAAAAATCTAACTTTCTGAAGGTAAAAGCAGAACAGGCTTGACAGGCATCTCTGTTCCTTGATAACATCAATCTAATTGATGCCATTACCTGATGAAACATGTCAATAACAAGGGGGTTAATGACTGCCCAACTCTAAAACACTCAATACCATACCCTGGTACAACCTGCAAGGCAGTGGTATAAAAATACAGACAAAATGGAGCACTTATGTATTCTGCAAATCCACTGGGGACTCACACCCCATGCTCAAAACCCTTTTGGTTAAAATTAACAGAAGTAAAAGTGCTTAGCTGGATCAAAGTCAGTACCGTGGCAGCTTCAAACATTAACATTAAAAAAAAATAATCAGAGACCTGTTACAGAATATTAACAAGGAAGCAAGAACCAGTCTTCCTTAAAAGCTCAGCACAGCAGTGTAAGAAACTTCCAGAGCTATCTTGTTGAGCCACAACTCTGCCTTAGGACCTGATTTCAGTGCCTTGGCACAGTCCTAACCCATGTGAAATAAAGTGCCACTGACCATGCACAGATAATTTCCTTTCCATGTACATTAACAACAGCTGATGAGCATGCTCAAAAAATATCACAAACCTAATATTTGGTGTTTACTAGAAACTATCTCACTGGTGTGTAGGAAGATATTGAGCTGGTTCATCATATCAGCTGATTAACACAGCATCAACTGATGGTGATTTATATTGTTTGTTTGTTTGTTCATTCATTTTTAAAGTAGATCCACTTTTGCCTTCCACCAAATGAATTCCTTAAAGTGGCTTATAAACAAACATGTGTTGATTTGTTGTGTGTGTGTGATCTACTTTGGACATATTTATATGGAAAAGCAATATACAAGCTGAATTAATAAATACATGGAGACATTTTTTAAAAAAATAATAATCCAACCATTAAAGCACAACTAATGAAACTAAAAGCAGCAGCAGTAAAAACACAAACTCTAAAAGGAGCACTCACATTCAATGCGTTAGGCAGCAACAGTATCAAAAGCTTCTTTTAAAATGATTTTTTATTTATTGTGAGTGGAATATAAGAAGGAAGGTGGCCTAGGGTTGTCTCCAATGCTAGTCCTGCTGAAGTAAACAGACATGACTAACATAGGCTCATTAATTTCTATGAACCTGCTGTGAGCAGAAATAACTTAGCTACATCCCCTAACACTTTGGAGCAGGGAGTTCTCCCTGCAGGGGGCCACCACAGAGGAAGCCCTCTCTTAAGTTGTCGTGGTGAGATATGCAAGACTGGCACAGCCGTTGCTCTTAAAGGGGAGGCTGGTCCACATAAGATGGCCCTTCAAATAGTGTATCAATAATAACCCAGCACCTTGACTTGCACCCAGAAATGGACTGGAAGCCAGAGCTGTTGATACAACAGTGGGAAGGCACATGCACACACAGACACACATGACCCCAGCTCATCGCCCAAATCAAGATTTTAGTAGCAACATTAAGCCCCAGTTGAAGTTTTGAGCATTTTTCCAGGGCAGCTCCACATAGAGTGCATTTCAGTAGTTTGTCTGAAATGTAACTAATGCACGTCGCACCTTGGCCAGCTATGAATGAGGAAAAATATCTTTTTGTAAACCACTTTGATGGGGTTTTTTTTTACAGTCAAGCAGTGTATAAATGTTATGAAATGAACAGACAGACAGACAAATTACAGCACAGGCAGAAATTTTCAGATCCTCTCCATGTCCACACAAATTGGTCTTAAAAGCAGCTGTTTACTGTTTGTGTGATGCCCTCTCCTGCCAGGGAGCAAGAGATGGCACGTTGGAAGTGGAATTCCACGACCTTCTTACAAACCACTTCCGATTACCGCCAAGAGGAGTCCCGCTTTTGTGAACTGACAGATAATAGCTTGAGGCTGGGCAAGTACGAGCCATGTTTCCTTGCACATCTTGCGAGTGCCTGTTGACATCAAAGAACCTGACAGCTACACCGTCTTCCTTTTCATGGACTAGTTTGCACTCAGCTGTATACCAGTGGGAACCTGCCCCTCAGCCACACCTTGAATGAGGGCTTCTGGAAGAGGACAAGACTATATGTGGGGAGAATTTGTTCAAATGACATTATATAATTGGCCTATGCTGTACAGGCTTGAAGCTAATGGAAGAAGAGAAAAACTGAGTTTCCTTAGATCATGCTTTGCAATCACCTCTATTGAGCCAGAGTGCGGATTCTCATGGAGTCAAAATGGCGCCATCCCATGCACATGCTGAGCTTCAGGAAACCCCAGAATTTTCAATAGTGCAAATATTTCTAAAGACAAGGGAAACCTAAAAACAGACCAGTGCAGACCACACCTGCTCAGTGGTCACAGATACAAACTGATGGTTAGGACAAAAACAAAGGAAAAACACGTGGTAGGAGATTTGGAATGGAGTCTCCCAAAGGAAAGCATGGCTGGCTGGCTGAGACCATGGAAAAAAGCATTCCATACTGCAAGGTTTTGTTGCAGGTCCCACATATGGGCTCTAATATTTACATAGGGCTTCTCCCTTTTGAAAGCTCTAACATGCAGGCCTCTACTCCAGTGAGTAGGGCTTGCCTGGGATTTCTTGCACCAAAAACAAAAATCCTGCCTCTAGACCAGCAGCCCTGACTCAGTATAACGTACAATAATTATATATTTGTTATACTTTAAGGTGCCACACAACTCTATTCTTACAAGTCACCTTTAAGGCTTTAAGTCACCATTAAGGCTTCATGAATCTGCTGGTTCCATGGTTACCTGCTGGCCATACATGCCAAAATCTGCAAAGATGGGATTTCTGATTGCAGCAGATGTAGAGATCTTTCAGATTAGGGAGAAAACACACACACCCAAAAGCAAGGAGCCTTGAACCATAGTGCTTTGAGATAGGAGGCCCCAAGATCAGTGCACTGCCACTTTAATTTCATTTGGTGAATGACTAAAAGTGAGCATATGGTCTAGGCATGAATCATGTGCATTTTGGTTTTTTAAGTCAGCGTGATCTGGCATGGTAGAGTGCTTGCTAAATTTTCAACAAAGTCTGCAAGTGAATTTGAAGCTCTTCAAAAAGAAACTGCTGCTTAACCCACAGAATGGAAGGAAAGTATAAAGAAACAATTTTGTTACTGAGAAGTCTCCAGAAACCTTCACCAGAAGAATACCAACACATTCCTATCCTGCTCTTCCTCCAAAGAACTTGGGGTAGCGTAGCATATTTTACAGTAAAATGCATACTGAAATGTGTGTTTTATGGTGGGAAATACATAAAAATGCTAATTTTCATGTGCTTAAGTGTGATGCAGAAATGAGGTGGGATGGACTTATGAATGAACACTTGAAAAATGAACAGAACTGAGTTGCCCATCCATATTCGTCTCACTCTGAAATTTAAGATTTAAAAGTGTTGTCCTCTGGTTCAAAAATACCCACTGACTGTTAATTGAGTCTGTAGAAAAGGCTGGTGCATAAGACAGGATATAATTGAAAACGTTGGCAGATATTCCTCAGCAAACATTGTTAATCGCCAATAGCAAGGATTAGTCACTGCTTCTTACAAGCCCTGACACAAAGCTAACAAGTTATTAAGCTAATCCTCACTTATGGGATAAATATTGCATCCTTTGGGAAATTAGGCAATGTCTTCAGTATATCCTGTTGTATGTAAGTGAACTATGACTGGAAAGTACAAGGAACAACAACAAGGTATGATGGATGTTATCAGATATCCAGTAAGAGGGAATTTTAAGAAATGGATAGGTCATCGCTTGCCCACCTGCCCTCTTCTCTCTCTCTCTTATATCACAGTGACTCAGAGGACTTTAATTTCCCCATCACCATTTTAATGATTTACTGAATGTTTCTACACAAACATTGGTGGCATTCCCATAGTAGTTTATTCTTTGACATTTCCCTGAGTGTTAATTTCTGCATTATATTTGAAGCTTTCACATGACGTGAAAGCCACTTCCAGAAAACTCATAGAATACAGAGCATATTTAGAGCTCATTTAATCCCAGTAAGAATTATTTTGCAGCCCCTTTAACCTGAAAAGTCATGGCAGCAAAGTGACAAATATTATACCAGCGCACAAATCTTTCCTGCTGTTTTCAGGGGAGAATCGTGAGGGGAAGGAAGCATGCATGAGCAGAAAGGGTGACCGAGTAGCAATGTTGTCCAAGGACATTCGCAGTTGTGTCATACCATGCCTACCGGTATGAATGAAATTTAGTATGAAATGGCAGAATATCGCTCGAAAGGTCACAGTTCCCTATCACAACAGGTACTGCGGTGTGAAAGGGATGTTAGAAAATGGGCAGAATTCTCAGCATGAAACCAGTGCTTCCAGAAAGCCAAAATTCCACCCAGTGTTACTGCTGGAAATGGATGCCAGGCAATCAGAGATCATATAATGAGTATGATGTCATAATGTCATCTTGCCAATCAGATTCAGCCATGTGACAATGTCATGAAGCCAATTCAGAGGGCAGGCAATGCTTTCTGCACCACACAATGAGTGTTAGAAGCACATCCTAGAGCCAACTGTGTATGGTGAAGAGTTTTGCGGTAGCCGCCTGTATGAGTGCCCATGGGTGTAAGGAAGGAGAAATGTAGCCACCAAGCAATACTTAACCACTGCACTGAAAGCACTTTCACATCACCTGAAAACACCTTCCCCGAAATACCAACAAAAGATGGCATGTGATTTTTCATAGCAGGCAAAAGTGCTTGCAAAAAGAGATAAATAATGTTTGCAGCAGTAATGCTGACATTTATCGTAATAGCATTGTCTGACTTACGTTTGTGGATTTAAGATGAGCACTTTTTGCACTTCAATGTATCTACAATCAAGAGTAGAGACAAAATTCCAGGAACTTGGCATCAGGCATGTTGCCTAGAGACAATGACAACTGTATCCTCTCTCTCTCTCTCTCTCTCTCTCTCTCTCACGCTCTGTCTCTCTCTCTCCTATTTTGCCATTTTCTCTGAAACAATATGCTACTGCACAATTACCTTTGGGGGAAAAAAGGATATACATCTATGAACAAGAAATATCGACATCCACCATCAAATTCTGAAAATTGAAAGTCCTGCATACATGCTACTTTAGGTTTCTTTTTCACATGCCTGAATTTTATGGGAGGTTTTCTGAAATGAATTGTTATTTTCCTTAATAGTTGCTTGTTCATTTCTGGGTTGTTCCAGCGTTTAGCACATTATAATGTTCTACCCATTCCTGGGCAATTTCCAAGGAGAACAATCTGGATGCTGCCATCTACCTATGGGAGTGGTAGGAATTGGGGAGAAATAGCTTGCATTTAAAGGTGAAACTTCATAATTCACAATTTCCGAAACAATACATGAAGCAAAATGCAGCCATCCTTTGGAATTTGTACTTCTTCAAATTTTGCAATTCTCCAGCCAGGTAATGTGCCCAAGAATGCATAAATTGAAGTGTGCATAAAAGCCATATATTTGTGAAAATAACATGCAAAACATGTTAAAGTAGGGAAAATTGCTCTGTAAATGTGTGCTTTAGTCAAAATTGCATACAAAAATATTAGGAGACATCACACTCATTCACACTCAGCCCCAGCTGATCCAGGATAGAGGACGTAAGTCCCACTAAAGTGGGATGAGGGATTTCAGTTGATGTAACCTTGGCTGAGCTGGCACAACCTCAGCCAGGTATCTGCCTATTCCAAACTCCACTCATCCTGGTGGATCTTGGGTCTGGGTTTCTCCTTAAGGGTACCACCTGTGCTATGGCTCTCCCCCTAAATTTTCATGGCGCAACAGCAGAAACAAAGCCAATGCTTTATTTTTAAATTACCGTATTTTTTGCTCTATAAGACTCACTTTTTCCCTCCTAAAAAGTAAGGGGAAATGTGTGTGCGTCTTATGGAGCGAATGCAGGCTGCGCAGCTATCCCAGAAGCCAGAACAACAAGAGGGATCGCTGTTTTCCCTGTGCAGCAATCCCTCTTGTTGTTCTGGCTTCTGAGATTCAGAATATTTTTTTTCTTGTTTTCCTCCTCCAAAAACTAGGTGGGTCTTATGGTGTGGTGCGTCTTATGGAGTGAAAAATACGGTATTTTTCTTGGAATATTTGAATACATTTCAAGACACACAGGCTCACTTCCTTCATATGCTTTAACTGCTCTGAAGAAGACTACCCAGCTACGGATCCTCCCAGAGGTTTCACCATATACAAGACCCAAGTGTGTAACAAGTCCAAGAGCCAGGCCAACCTATGGAACACAGTCTTTGCTTTTTATCCAAATTGCTGATTCATTTGTTTCTGCCCGTTGGTTGTGGAAAAGTTGCTTCTTTGTCATTTCCTGCCTTGCACCACAGATCAGACAAGGTCACTTCCTCAGCCAGTGACCGATTAGACTTTATTTCGGCAGCTTGTAGGAAATGATTACCTAAACAGTCAATCATTAGTGCAGATCATTAACTGGCAGGTACAGCAATGGGGTATATTTTAAACTGATTCATTAAAAACTGTCGCATGGCAAACTGCGCTTAAGGTTGAAAGGAAAACAGTCCTTATTTTTTAATGATGCCAGCGAATCTGATCTTCTGTCGCCACACAGATGGTTGGTGCCCCTGCCCCCCAAGGATGCTCCTTACACAGAGAGCCCTGCTGGTTGGCACAGCGCAGGTGGGGCAAAGGTTTCTGAGCTCTGGGTTGCATTCACTTGTGTCCCTTGGCTCATGGAAGATTCTTTGCCCTAATGTGGGATTCTGGGAGGGCAAGGGAGACTCCCTTCAAATCTTCCCTTTCTTACAAAGCCCTCCCACACCACCTCCTATGCTTGTCCCACCTGACACTCTAGGCTGCAAAGGAAACAGGGAATCAGCAAAAATCGCCTTCCCCCATTCAATTTTTCCACTGGAGCAAACTGCCATCCAGGAACAGAGGGAGACAAGTGGATATAACCCTTAGTTTGACAAACCACACATAATAGAGTGATCTGGGATCCAATAAAGGCCTGCGTAGAGGAAAAGCTCCATTTGTGACTTGTGGTTCAGTTGTTTTCGTGTTCCCCCGTTCTCTCCTGAGGCCCCCCTTTGGTCTCTAAATAAATTATTATTATTATTATTATTATTATTATTATTATTATTATTATTATTATTAATTATCTTGCAGCCACGCCATACATCTTACAGAAGAAAAAGGATAATCTTAAATTTTCCGCTCATTTCCCCAGAATGCAAGCTAGTGTTGCTACACGGGGACTGATTCAGTTTGGTTTGTATTTCAAGACTATATCCTACTGAATTTGAACTTCCCACAACAGCATGTGAACTGAAAATACCTTAGAAATTTGTTCATCTCTCAATTCTGCAGTGCATTTTTTTGGTTGAAAATGTGTGCCTCCAAAAATGCATTACTTTATGCAATACAGCTGAAGCTACTCTGGCATATGTTTTTTTAGGACCTATTCTTTTTAATTGTAAGTTGTTTTAACTGATTTCAGTATTGCATTTGACATGGCTGCAACCTACGCTGGAACCTTATGGTGAAGGGTGGTTAAGAAATATTAATAATAACAATAATTAAAGCTGTTTGAAAAAATGTATAAATTAGGGCAAATTGCACACAAAAACTTGAGTATGAGGAAGAATGTGCGCTAAAATGCTGGTTAATATTCACGAGGACTTTAAAAACCATGAATTACTGCAGAAATGTGGAGAACTGAATTTAAGATTGGAAAAATGGAAAATGGAGAGGGCTGCAATGGACAGATCCATCCATCGTACTTGGAAGGTTGTAAATATATATATATCTTGCTGTCTGTGTTCTGCAATATTCATACTGTGCTTCACTGTAGAGCTTAAACTTTATCCCTCTCAGTTCCTCATAAAGATTTTTATTTTTTTTTAAAGAAAGTGCATGAGAGCTTATAGACTTAAACAAAAAGTTCAACAGCAAAATTCAGGGGATCGATGGGATGAGGAAGTGAGGAAACGAGCAAACAACGATTCAATGGAAGAGCAAACACCAGGCAGGCCTGAGTCCAAATGACCTTCGTTTACCTCAGGCCTAGCCTCCTGTCACCCTTTTCATCTTGCTCCTTAATAGGTGACGGTGGTGGAGTTTGATCATGACATTGCATTTAGGAGCAGGATACATTTTCTTTGCTCATATCAGCTCATAAGCTTCTAGGGTAGGAATTGTATCCTGAACTAGCCGTCCAAGGCCTAAGGCAGTCTTGCCTTCCACATTTCAATTCCCAGCAGCCCCAGTCAGGATGATGGGAGCTGGAGTCCAGCAATATCTGGAGGGCACCAAATAACCACTTTAACAATCACGGCTACTGTGCTTGCTTCCCTCTGCCCTCCCCATTCCTTTTTCCTTTTGTATCAGTTATGAGCCTGCAGGCAGGGGCTGCCTTGTCTTTTAACATCTGTACAGAACTTAGGTGCTTTATAAGTTTTAAATAATGACAACAAGTGAAGAAGGAAAAGAGGTGTCTGACAATAATATGGCCCTAGTTGTTATGTAGTGAAACAAAAAGGACATCTTAAAATGCACTGGGTATTTTGTTTGTTTGCAAATTTGGAGCTAAAAGACATGCAGGAGGCTGCCAGATATGAGACCTCTCTTAACCTTTCTGCCCCAAAGAGCATGAAACTAGATTTTGTTTGTACTGCCGAAGCATGTCTCAGCAAATGCCAGTATTACGTTGGCGTAATTTCATGGATTTCAGTGCAGGTTTGTTGTTGTTTTTTGTCCTGAAGTCAGACTCACACCTTTTAAATGGAAATTCTGCTATGACAATTAGTTATATAAAAATACCATCATCTGACCTGGGGGGATACGGAGAAGTACGAGACAGACTGTTGCCCATACCAGACGTTGGCCGTACATGCCAGCAATGAGTCACATTTTTGTAATCCTGCCATTCCAGACTTAACACCAATGAGAGCATCATTGAGCATCCCCAACAGATGCCTTACTGATGCCTGGAACGTGGGCACACCAACCCCAACTGTTTCCAGAGTTTCACCTGATGTGTGGAAGGATACAAGGATGCATGCACTGGGTCAGGCATAGGCAAACTCAGCCCTCCAGATGTTTTTGGGACTACAGCTCCCATCATCCCTGACCACTGGTCCTATAAACTAGGGGTGATGGGTGTTGTAGTCCCAAAACATCTGGAGGGCCGAGTTTGCCTATGCCTGCACTGGGTAGTTGAAGAGGAATTCTACCTGCTGGTCCCATCCACCTGCTACGTATGTTCAGTATAACTTCTGCGCAGAATCTAAGTTAGGTCTAAAGGTAAAGGTAAAGGGACCCCTGACCATTAGGTCCAGTTGTGACCGACTCTGGGGTTGCGGTGCTCATCTCGCTTTATTGGCCGAGGGAGCCGGCATACAGCTTCCGGGTCATGTGGCCAGCATGACTAAGCCGCTTCTGGCGAAAGAGAGCAGCACATGGAAACGCCGTTTACATTCCCACTGGAGTGGTACCTATTTATCTACTTGCACTTTGACGTGCTTTCGAACTGCTAGGTGGGCAGGAGCTGGGACCGAACAATGGGAGCTCACCCCGTCACGGGGAATCGAACCACCGACCTACTGATCAGCAAGTCCTAGGCTCTGTGATTTAACCCACAGCGCCACCCGCGTCCCTAAGTTAGGTCTACGTCTTGCCAAAGATGAGGTCAGGCATCATCAAGAAAGAGGGCGAAAGAGGACACAGATTTGCATAAAATATGCACATGCTAATTTGTACGCATAGTTGGAAACTTATAAATAATATAAATATGAAATGCAACAAATCTCACCACGGCAGGGAAGATTTTGTCTGTGTGACCTTGTGCCAGCTCAGTCCGTTGACCAGGCACTAATAACTGACTCGCAACTTGTTGGACAGCTCCCTTTCTTGTGGTTCTTTGCCTTGTGACCAAACCTGGATGGACAGCCCTTTAAATAGAGAGGATTGGCAAACAGAGGACTGTCTTCCAATAGCCCTTCAACTAGAGGACTGGACTCTGCAAAGTAGGACACAGGCCACCCTAGTCAGCCAAGTATGTTCCGTCTAACCCAAGGCAGGAGTGCTTTCCAGGGATTCGAAGCAAATACTTGCAAGCGGAAGCAAAGAGAGCATCCAGCTTCCTTGTCTCTCTCCCTGGAGACCCAAGCAGCTTGCTTTTCTCTGTCAGACTCCACTCTTACACAGAGCATGAACTGACTGACTAAGCATGTGTGAGGTCGGGCTTGTTGGTGCAGTGTGTGTGTGAGAGAGAGAGAGAGAGACAGACAGACAGACAGACAGACAGACAGACAGACAGAGAAAATTCCTGAATGCCAAGATCCAAGGGATAAGGGGCTGTATGAGTTTCTGACTCAGGGGGATCTTGACTCCCAGCTGGCAATCACAAGACAGTCATGTAGCCAGGAGAATGTCCAGGGACTGGAAACAGAAGCACTCAAAATGGCAATAGGTTGGAGATGGGCCATCCAGGTGGCAATGGGCTGGAGATGGGCAATTTAGGTGCAGAACAGCAGCCTTTTCTCAGCTCTTGGAAATGACTCCTCCATTTACAGATGCCGGAGGACTGGGAAGATTGAGCAATCTTCAAGGGACAGCTTCGGGAAAGCCGAACTGTGCCATGCAAGCAGTGTCCACACAAGTCTCAGTGTTTCTGGTTTGCTTTATTTTGAAAATGTTGACATGTAGAGCAGAGTTGAGTTTAAAGGAAGACTGTGGAATCTCTGATTACAAGATCTCAAGCACAGGGAGATCATCTGCCTGTGACTCTGTAGAACTGTGTTTGGCACAGGGAGATATTACTTCACTAAATGGTTCATTGGTCTTATTCAGTACAAGACAGATCCTTGTATCGGGCTTCCTTCTGATCACATATCCGAGAAGGCGCTGTATTTTTAGCACTGCAGATGGTGCTGATATCAGCCGTGGAACAATGCATTTGCTTGTAAATGTTAAGTGGCGTGCGAGATTTAAATGTAACCAACAATGCCTCTAAAAATAAAATTACTGTTGTATCTCAAAACTGGAATGAAAATTGGAAAATTGGGGGGGGACAGTAGGGTGTGTGTAATCTCTGAATTGAAACATCAGGGAATTTTTTCATTCATGTCCTTTGATTGAAACTAATTTGACAAAGAAAATGAAATCCAGAATCTAAAAGCGTTTCCTGTATAAAGATGCTAGTTTTCACTAATTTCTACCGGGGGGGGGGGAGGATTGGGTCTAATTCAGCAAGAAATTCTCCTGCAAAACCTCCCTTCATTTCATTGGGGCTTGTACAGAAAAGCTTTCTTCTAGAGTCATCCAACTAATACTAACATGATGAAAATAAACATGGGATGGATAGACTGGATTCCAGTTTATAACCTCTCCAGGATCTCTAATGTGAGGGCTGGCGCCAGACTTCAGGGGCCCTTGACCCAATGCTGATGATGCCCATCCCCACAACTGCACAGTATTTTCATCATTTGCAGCAGCGGCCCTGCTCAGAGCCATCCTGGCTGGGGCCCCAGGCAGCGTTTCAACAGTGGACAGCTGACAGTGCCCATTTTAACTGGTAGGCAGCCCACTGTCTCAGTTTACTCCGAAGGTGGCCTGTTAAACCATGTGAGTCTCCACTCTTAAGATGTTGGCTTGACAAGGTGAGAAAACAACCCATTTATGTAACCTACCCACGCTACAATTTTATTCTGTAAAGCAAAGATAAGGTCCCTCAGCCTCTCTCCAGACAGGCCTAGAAGAAACCCAAAACAAGAAGCATCTTGGACCATCTCTAGCTATTCTGTGAAATCCAGCAGTCCTGTAGTTTTCTGCTAATAAAGAACACCCACTTATTAAACTACCCATTGGCATGATGTAATACAATACACAGGAGAACATAATGTAGACTTGATCTCCAAATAAATGAATATGTGCCCTGGAACAAGTTGCAGCCCTCATCTCCCTTAAAAGAAGGGTATCTGGAAACCCTTGCAAAGAAAGCTACCCACACCGATCATTTTGAAATGAATGGGACTGAGGTGCTTAATGGTGCACTATCTACCCCATTGATTTTTCACGTGGAATCAAGCATGCTCAGCTTCCCCCTATTGCTGTGGCCAAATGTTTCAGCTGTTTGGAAAAGAACTAAGGGAGAATGAAATATTTAGCTTAGCACTTTTCCACCGCTCAGAAATAAAAGGGAAGGCTTATATCAAAAGCTACACGACAGCTTCAGAGGTTTGAGCAAAATAATTGGCCTGTTTTAAAATGCGCCTGGGCAGAGAAGCAGCTCGTTAACATTTATGCTAAGTTACTCCGTTCCCCATAATCTCTTTCTGTTTGATTGCAAGCTGAGGGGCCTGGAGAATTGTGTGGTGTCTTCATGGTTAGCTTCTTCATGATCCTAATCACACTCTGAAGATACATGGAGGGCACTTGCTGAAGCGGTAGGATCAAGGCTGACCAGTTGCAACCTGGAGAACTGCATTACCTTTCGGTGTCACAGCCATGCCGCAAGAACTTGGGCAAGGCTCTTCTTCCGGCCTCTAACCCCATATTTGCTGGACCTACAAATCGCAAAATATAGGCGGGCGTTTACCCTTACCAGATTTGATGTATTGCCATCTGCCTTACTAAAGGGCAGATACGAGGGCACACCCTATGCTGAACGAGTTTGCCCATGTGGTCTGAAGGAGGTGGAAACGGCTTCACATGTGCTGTTACACTGCGACCTTTACGGGGACATCAGGTTACTGTTTATCTCCCCTATCGTTCAGAAATTTCCAGGTCGATCTGAATCTCAGCGGCTGAAAATCCTACTAGGAGATAAAAACCCAGAAGTAACACTGAAAGTGGCCAAGTTTTCTGCGGCCGCGATCAAGCGGAGGGCATTAGCTGTAAAAAAGTAAAAGATCTGACCCCTGGATAAGCCCCCCCTTTTTTAAGCCCATACATATACTGTAGTGCATATATGAGTATGTATATGTGTGTGTATATGTGTATTGTTTTTATGTATAATTTTACAACTTTTTTTCTTCCGGCCTCCACTTTCCCCAGAACTTGTACTCACCCTTCTCTGCCTGCTGTGGCAAGGTGGAAATATATCATAGAAATATCATAGAATCATAGTTGGAAGGGAACCTGAGGACCATCTTTCCCAACCCTCCTTAAAGCAGGAATCCTGCCCACAGCCATCTGTCACATAGAGGAGGGAGAAAGGATGTTTTCTGCTGCTCCAGAGAAGCGGACACGGAGCAATGGATCCAAACTACAAGAAAGAAGATTCCACCTAAACATTAGGAAGAACTTCCTGACAGTAAGAGCTGTTCGACAGTGGAATTTGCTGCCAAGGAGTGTGGTGGACTCTCCTTCTTTGGAGGTGTTTAAGCAGAGGCTTGACAACCATATGTCAGGAGTGCTCTGATGGTGTTTCCTGCTTGGCAGGGGGTTGGACTCGATGGCCCTTGTGGTCTCTTCCAACTCTATGATTCTATGATTCTATGATTCTATGATTCTATGATTCTATGATTCTATGATTCTATGATTCTATGATTCTAACCTTCTGGTTAACAGCCAGACACACTGACCCATGGAGAGCCAGTGTGGTGTAGTGTGGTGGTTTGAATGCTGGACTGAGACCTGGGTTCAAATCCCCACTCTGCCATGAAACTCACTGAGTGACCCTTGGCCAGCCACCGCTCCTGAGCCTAATCTACCTCACAGGGTTTTGTGAAGACAGAATGGGTAGGAGAGCTATGTACCGCCAAAAGCTGGGATATATATATATATATATATATATATATATATATATATATATATAATAAGAAGAAGTGCCCCTCCCAGAAGGTGATGTGGTGGCCACATGTCCCGCTTTGCACAAGCCACTCTTCTGTTTGAAGGATTTCTCTACTTGAAAAGCTGCCCCAGCCTGGTTCAAAGATAAAGAACCATGAAGGGAGGGCAGGGCACTTAGATTCCTAGAATCATAGAAATGTAGAGCTGGAAGGGACCCCAAGGGTCATCTAGTCCAGCCCCCTGCAATGCAGGAATTGAAAGCACCCAAAGCAGGAGCAGCTAGCCAGGGTGCTAGGGCCATGCTGCAGAGCAACACTGGGGTTACTACCACTTTCTGGGATAGTGAGGTGGCAGGGCAGGGTAGCAATGAGGTTAAAGTTGTGGTGCAGGGGTGCCAACTTGAATAAAATATTGGGGAGGGGGACATAAGCCCCAACCCACATAATCGATCACATGATACCGTACAAATATACCATTTGAATGGCAATGTCCATCAACTTTGGGGGGGAGGCCCCCTCAAATACTTTATGGGGGGGCCAAAAGGACCTCGGGCCCTAGGAGTTGGCTCCTATGCTGTGGCAGCATCCCAACAGGGCACCAAATTGCCTCTCCCGGTTTGCCCATGCAGCTCCGACCTCGCTGCCCCCTGCCCCCTGCTGTCCAGATAAGTGGTGAAGACTCACTGCAGCAGAAGCTGAGATGCACTGTATTTCTGTCACGGCGTCTACACATAAGATTAACGCATGTACCTTTTATGCAAATCGGAGTCCCTTTTGCTTTCCTTTTCGGTGATACGCAAGTGGCCACTCTAGGAGGTGGGCAAAGAGACTGAGCAGAAGGACAAGGGAAGGAACTAGCAGGAGGCAGGCAAGCTCCTTCATCTCTTGCAGCATCGTTGCTGCTGAACACAAAATTAGTCCTCTTTGAGCACAACATGAGAAGAACCCTTGTCTGAAGTGAGCCTGAGGCGAGAGGGACCGAGCCAATAGTTGCGATTCTATCAGGCACATTGTGGTCCTGCTGAAGGAAACCGAAACAGCTACAGCTTCCTCTTTTTAAAGAAGGAAACCGTAATTCAAAGTTTGGTCTGCCGCCAGCACCGTGTGTCCCTGAGTCATGCGATTAACACTGATTTGAGTCAGAGGAACTGAAAGATTAAATTAACACACAATTCATGTTATGTAGATGGGACATAATACCTGGAAATTTGTGTGGACTTCTCATATGTTCTGACATTCTTTAATCACGATCATTGATTTAGCAAGACAATAAGCTCTTTCAGGAAACATTACACAGAAACCCAGGTTCTTATTAGAATCAGCTGGGTTGCAAGTTTTTCTTCATAGACATGGCTTCGCTTTTCACACTTCACACGGCAATCAGCAGGGCTGGCCCACCCATGAGGCAAGGTGAGGAGACTGCCTCAGGTGGCAGGATCCACAGGGGCAGCAGATGCTGATGTGGATCTTTATTCCCCCTTTGTTCCTGATGTAGACCTTCACTCACTGCTTCTTTCCTGGAGAGGGATGGTGGGTGCCATGGCTTGCCTCAGGTGCCAAAATGTGTTGAGCAGGTCCTAGCAATCTACTGTACACGATCTACTGTACACACTTTGCAGAGCTTATTTACATACATCAGTTATCCAGCGGGTGTGTATTGCACAGTTTACACAGGACTGCTCATACTCTGGAAAAGGGATGTGAGGGATTCAGTTCAGTTCTCATTTAAAGACAAACCTACCGAATCTGCACTTTTCAAAACAAAACACGGACAGAAACACAGCCATCCTTTTACATTTGCACTTCTCTGAATTTTGCAATGCTGTTTTCCAATACAGTGGTACCTCTGTTTACTAACTTAATCCGTTCTGGAAGTCTGTTCTTAAACCAAAGCTGTTCTTAAACCAAGGCGCGTTTTCCCTAATGAGGCCTCCCACCGCCGGGGCCCTTCCACCATCTGGCTTCCATTCGTAGACCAAGGTAAAGTTCTCAAACCAAGACTATTTCTGGTTTTGCAGAGTTTGTAAACCAAATCTGTCTTAAACTAGGCTCATCTTAAACTGAGGTACCACTGTACAAGTAATGTGTGGAAAAATGCATGTATGGAGTTACATAAAAATGCATATATTAGTGAAAATAACACATAAAAATTCATTACATGAAGGGCAATTGCCTTGCGAAAATGTGTATGAGGCAAATTGCATGCAAAAAAAAAAAAGTGTAATTGGGAGGACATCACACTAAAAGGCTGATGAATTTTAACAAGGCCCTTAAAAAAGAAGAAGTAAACTGATATGGAAATATGAAGAACTGAATGTAAGATAGGGAGAATGAGAGACTGATAGAAAATGAAATTGACAGATTTGCTCATCCCTACTCTAGACCAGCATTTTAAAAAAAGAATTAAGATTATGTGTGTAAACTATTACCGTTCCACATCCTCATTGTAAAGTGGGCAGGTTACTAAGGGGCTTGTGCATTTCTTTTGTTCTGCAGGCTCAGCCTCTCAAAGAAGAAAACAGTATGCGCCTTTTTTTGGCATCTTTGAGGAAAAGTTTTCTTTCCAGATTTGCAGGTGAGCTTGGAATAATGAGGGAGCAGAAGTCACAAGTCACTCTGACCATGCTATTCCCAGAGAAGAATCAATGCAAATCCTTGCATCCAAGAAGCCCTGTGAATATCCTTTGCGTGAAATCCTGTATATCCTGCTCATGGTAATCTCAGACCGATCACTTCATAAAACGATGTCATGAGTTCGAGTGCAGACAATCCCTTTATAGCTCACCTTCTATAGAATGCTCTCCCCAGAAGAAGTTCACCTGGCACCTTCATTATACACCTTTAAGCGCCAGGCAAAAATGTTCCTTTTTAACCAGGCCTTTGTTTGATCTGATTTACACCCTATGCCCTTTTAAAATGTGTTTCTAGTGGGGAGGGGGCTACTGGCTTGTTGTTTTCATTTTTATTATGTATTTTGTGGTTTTATATCTTGATTTTATTCTGTGAACTACCCTGAGACCCCCGGGTATAGGGCAGTATATAAATTCTAATAACAATAATAATAACAATAATAATAATAATAATGCAGAGCTACTGTAGGTGTCAATCACTACTACTACTAGCACTAATAATAATAATAATAATAATAATAATAATAATATCTCAGATCCTCAGTGAGTTAGGGACTTTTCCTCCATGTGTAGACAGGCTCCGGCAGATTGAGCAGATGAGACCAATAGTGGGTCCAATGGTCATGCAGGTGGTTTCTGTGCGTGCTGTAGAGGGAAGTGAGAGGCAGATGGGGCTTGCCAACCTGGGAAGAAAACTCTGATCCTAAACCTCCGCTGCCTTGTGGGATATATTTGGGAGAAGAAAAGGCTAAGGATTAAACCCCACACAAATCCGGAGAGGAGGCCATAAGACTATTGGATGGTGATTTGTATGCCCCCTTCCAGCAACTCCTGCAGCCAAGCTGGTGCCAGACACATTGCTCTGCTTTCCTTTGGGCCACATCAGCAAGGCTGAGGGGGGGGGGGTCTTGTCATTTGGGGAGCCCAGGACCTCCATACACACTGCCCATGCTTGCACCCCAGGGAGGTCACTTCAGTGCTGCTAACATGGTGGTTTGGCTTCCTTCCCAGAGGCACAACCCATTGTCTCTTGAGGCAGATGGATGCCAACATAAATAATAATATCGGAGATTCTGTTTAAATTCAGTTTGCATCCTGAATGAGAAAAGGCTGGGTTTGTGGCCTGTAGAAATTATACACCTGCATAAATATTTGACTTCTGCTAGTGATGAGGAGATACCAATGGAGAACCTGACACCCTCCAGAGGTTGGTAGACTCCAACTCCTATCATTCCTAACCATGCTGTCTGGGAGCTGGCTTCCAGCGATATCAGGTGGGCAGGTTCCCCACCTTTGCATGAGGAGGCAGGTAACACACTGAAGCCCCACTGTCTTGTCCAACCACCTTTCTGTCTTCGGAGATTGCAGGAGAATTGCCCACAGCCATAAGAACTAGATGCCCACCTTTTTAAAACACCAAAGATGAGATCCCCACGAAGATGATAACTTTGCTCAGCATCACATTCTGCACTTCCACACAGCACACACAAAGCCTGGCTGTAAGTTTCCCAGAAAAAAGGGAAAGAAATCTGAAGCTGCCTGTGAATCCAGCCTTGATGTGGTTCTTTTTAAGGCATATGAAAACAATGCAAAGCAGTGTTGAGGGTTTCCCTCCTTCTCATCCAAGCTGCCAATTGGAGAGATCAAGAAATATGTAAACGTAGGAAGCATAAAAAGAGGGGAGGCGGCAACCCTTTAAAGCAGCATGCTGTTAACAAACATCTGATACACAGATTTCTATGGCTTCTTTAATGCTGCTGCTTCTGCCACAAACTGCTCATTTTTGATGCTTTGCCAGAGCTGCAAATTGTTTCAGTGCAACTTTGTTAGGAAATGTTCTCCCACACAACCTTGTAGGATCCAAATTGGAACTTCAGCTGGCGCTATAAATATTTCAGACATGTCACTTTAGCGTGATTTCTTTCTTTCTTTCTTTCTTTCTTTCTTTCTTTCTTTCTTTCTTTCTTTCTTTCTTTTTAAAATACAACAAAAACAGCTACCGTGGTGCCAACATGGGAGGGAAACAAAAGGCTGCAAAAAAAGAACACGTCCAATCTGAGATGTATTCCTATAATATGCTATTTGGACAAGAAAATCACTTCTGGCAATACGAAGGGGTGCTCATGTAGGAGTAAATAACAGTTATGGCGTGTAATGGCAATTAGTACATCTGCATCCACAGCAAAGTTCTGCCACCAGGCTTCGCTTTGTCAGTACCTCATCCTAGTGTCCAAAGAGAGAGCAGAAACATTAAATGTATGGTGAACAGAAAAATGGCTGAACTATATACATTTTTAAACTGGATAAAATGAGCCTGAGACCTTTATATTGCATGGCTTAAAAACCAGTACTCTGAGATTATTACTATCTGGCCTTAACCAAGTTATGCCCATTGCCACAATAGGAGAGAACCACCAGTAATCTCCAAGCAACGGTTCAGGAGGTCAGTGTTGTACCAGAAGCCTAGCTTTTGAATGCGATAGAAATCTCTTTGACCTGCTTTGGAATTTGAAATCTTAAGTTGTGGTTCTGCTAAGCGACACTTCACACTTGGCATGCCATTCATGTTGACCGCAGTTGTGCAACCTAAATACAAATGGCATGCATTCATACCCAAACAACTACTCACTGCTTGTTTAGAAATGCCTTCTTGTCACAGGGTATGTGTTTATGTGGCAAAATTACATAAAAGGCGGACGTTCTCATGTGCGGGCGCCTGAAAGTTTTGTGAAGGCTGCAGTCCTAAACCCTCCCCCATCCTTGGGGCTGGAAGGGGTATTTTAGTGTGGGCTCTAGTGCTGGCACAGGGTCCTGAAACAGGACCTTATGGGGGAAGGGCTCAGCAGGCCCATTCTTAAATCTGCAGGCCCTAAGTCCCTGCATTCTCCAGAGAGAGGGACCTCCTGACAGCTGAGTCCTCGTTGCTTACCCAGAAGAAGAAAGGGAGGGACAAGGTAGCAGGAAAGTCGTGGCAGTGCAAATCCCTGAGCAGAGACAATCCAATGATCCTGCTTGTGCGTTTGCACCGCGCTGAACTCCCTCTCGCCTTCCCAGTGACCTACCTGCCAGGCAGTCAGGTGAATGGTGCCACCCTGCCACAACATCCATTACTGGTGAGTAGCAAGGGCAGGACCACAGTGGAGCTGAAGCAGCAGTTGGGGTTCCCCTGCATCTGGTATTCATTTTGAAAGGCTCAGAAACTCAAGGGCTAATGACATAAATAAAAGACTTAGTTTCTTGTTTTTGTTGAAGCGGTGGCAACGCCCCCCTCAGATAAAATGTGGGCCCGACGTTAGCTGTCTGCCATCTGGTGTGTAACTGAATTGAGTTATTGTTTGAAACGAGATACAAATGAATATTGATCTGCCCCCCTGCTTATTTTGTACCATGCCATGCTTGCGTTTAGTGCCTTATCTTAACTGTAAGGTGGAGCAACTGTTTGATGATGACTCATGCCTAATTCTATCCAGTTGTAAAACATGCTTTTAAAAAAGAAACAAAAATGGAGGAAAGCAGCAAGGAAAAATATAAGTTGTTTTTCTGGACAAAGCTACTCTTCACACGAAAAGATGGCTATGGCTACCATTAGATTTATTTATTTTTACTTTGCATTGCTTTTATCTTATCAGGTTTTATTAAACTTTCATTGCACATCATCAGCATCGTTCGTGTGTATTTCACCTAGAAATAATAAATCAATAATAGATAAATGACTGGCAAGCTAGTTTACTCTAGAAACACAATTTTCCTTGGAAAAATACAGAGGCAATAAAATGTGGAAATAGTGCCTGTACCCTTTCGACAGAAAGCTTTGCTTTGGCAATTACCAGCCTGCCTTTCTATCTTTGCCACCCTCACAGATGGCTCCAAAAATGCACAGCTGGTTCATACATTTTGACTGTCTCCATGACATTTTAATTCCAATGTCTGTTCCAGGACTAGTTTGGAGAATGTGGGTTTTCTCAGCCTTTATGCAGACAAACAAAGGTGTGTCCACTAGGCCAGCTGTTCTGCCCCCCCTCCCTGCATGATGTGACCCAATACATACCAGAAGCAACTGATACAGTCCGCACTCCCTTCCGTCCCTGATAAAGGGTCCACCGGGTGTATTGTGAGAAAGTTAGTATGAGGGTGGCAAGTGTCAACAGGTGTTTTATCCCTGCTCAGCTCTGGTTTCAACTTGTTTAGCTTCTATTTTGTTGCCCTTTGGCTTTTCATGCTCTTTATATATACATATATTTAAATCTGGTTTATCTAATTCTGGTTTTTAGCCTCTGTGAGAACCCTTCGGAGAGTGAAGCAAAACTGTCCAAAAAAACAAGCATGGTGTATTTTTATTTTAATTCTAAACACTTGCCAGGCAGGGCTCTGACAGGTCTCTCCTGAGAGGAAATTCCCCCACCGGGAAGTTTCTGCTCTCTGTCTTCACCCTCATAGAGGCAGATACAGCCTGGGCAAAGATTTGGACTGCAGCTGTTAATAAGCAGCAGGTCAGGTGGAGACGAGAAGCCCTTATAGAATCATAGAATCATAGAATCATAGAATCATAGAATTGGAAGAGACCACAAGGGCCATCGAGTCCAACCCCCTGCAAAGCAGGAAACACCATCAGAGCACTCCTGACATATGGTTGTCAAGCCTCTGCTTAAAGACCTCCAAAGTAGGAGACTCCACCACACTCCTTGGCAGCAAATTCCACTGTCGAACAGCTCTTACTGTCAGGAAGTTCTTCCTAATGTTTAGGTGGAATCTTCTTTCTTGTAGTTTGGATCCATTGCTCCGTGTCCGCTTCTCTGGAGCAGCAGAAAACAACCTTTCTCCCTCCTCTATGTGACATCCTTTTATATATTTGAACATGGCTATCATATCACCCCTTAACCTCCTCTTCTCCAGGCTAAACATGCCCAGCTCCCTTAGCCGTTCCTCATAAGGCATCGTTTCCAGGCCTTTGACCATTTTGGTTGCCCTCCTCTGGACACGTTCCAGTTTGTCAGTGTCCTTCTTGAACTGTGGTGCCCAGAACTGGACACAGTACTCCAGGTGTGGTCTGACCAGAGCAGAATACAGTGGCACTATTACTTCCCTTGATCTAGATGCTATACTCCTATTGATGCAGCCCAGAATTGCATTGGCTTTTTTAGCTGCCGCGTCACACTGTTGGCTCATGTCAAGTTTGTGGTCAACCAAGACTCCTAGATCCTTTTCACATGTACTGCTCTCAAGCCAGGTGTCACCCATCTTGTATTTGTGCCTTAATTATGGTGCATAATTATGGTGCTCCCTTTGCAGTGCTGGCTGTGCCCATTGGGGCTGGTGGGCAGAGGCAAACAATAAGTGGAAGCAGAGGAACAAATTCTAACTTTGCCCCCTTTGCTGCTGTGTTCTTCAAGGGCAAGGGCAAGGAGGATAAAGCTGATAGGCAGCTTCTCAGAACAGGTTATTCACACAGCACATTGTTGGAACTCACTACCAAAGGAGGAAGTGATTAGGGCTGGGTGATATATCAATATATCATCCAAAACCAGTTCAAAGTCCCTATCATGATATCGGGTTCATAATTTTTGACCTGGCGATATATTACAAATCATTATGTGTGTGTGCGCACGCATGCATCTGTGTTTGTGTACTGTGGAAAAATCACAATGTGGGAAAAACTGTGAAGCCAGCCAATAAAGTAAAGGTAAAAGGTAAAGGACCCCTGATTGGTTAAGCCCAGTCAAAGGCGACTATGGCGTTGTGGCGCTCATCTCACTTCAGGCCATGGGAGCCAGCATGTGTCTAAAGACAGCTTTCTAGGTCATGTAGCCACTCAACCACTACTGGCACCAAACCACATGACTAAACCGCTACTGGTACACAGAGGACTGTGACAAGTGCCAGAGAGCACAGAAATGCTGCTTACCTTCCCGCCACAGCGGTACCTATTTATCTACTCGCACTGGTGTGCTTTCAAACTGCTAGGTTGGCAGGAGCTGGGACCGAGCAACGGGAGCTCACCCCATCACATGGATTTGAACTGCTAACCTTCTGACTGGCAAGCCCAAGAGGCTCAGTGGTTTAGACCACAGCACCCTCTACATAGCTCCATCCTTATTTCAGACACCATGATATATCAGTATATTGTGATATATCACAGTGTTGAAAACCAGATATCGCCCGGCCTTAGCAGTGATGACCACCTACCTTTTAAAAAGGATCAGACATATTCATAGAGGACAAAGCTATGGATACTTCCTAGCCATGATGGCTATGCTCTGCCTCCAAAGAATGTTTCTGAATAACAGTTGCTGCAAACTGCAGGGAGGGAGAATGCTCTTCCGCTTGCATCCTATGTACAGCTTTCCTACAGGCATCTTGTTGGCTTGATCCGTGCCCCCTAGGTTGTTTGTAAGAAAGAAGGGACGTGGCAGGAGTGGAGCAATTGTAGGTGGACTGAAGTTGGTGGGTCAGTGCCTCATTTTCACCCAAAAAACCAGCCTCCACTGGTGCAGAGGCTGGGTACAGAAGTCAGCAGGCAGGCAGCGCAGCTGGTGGAGCCCAGGAAGGATGCAGTTGCCACGTTTTGCATGAGCTGCATCTTTTTAAGGGCAGCTCCGTGTTGTGTGTTGCCACAGTCAATCCTCAATTGTTGGTTGGAATTTGGAGAAATCGCAGCAGTGCCAGAGTACAATGAATGGCAGAATGTAGGGCTTTACAAAATGGGACTTAAGCACATGAAGGAAGAGGGGGAGAGGCTTGATAGCAATTAAATTTCACAAATGCAGAACTTCCCTTCTTCTTCTTTTTTGATTTTCAAATAAGGGTATCAAGATACAGAGAAGAATTGCTCACTTCATATTGGCACTAGTATGAGCCAATTTTATATAGCCAATATAAAAGACTGCACTGGAGAAGCTTGGTAACTTCATGTTTATTTTTGTATGTTTTATTTGTTATGATGAACAGTTCCTTATTAAACCAAATCTGGTATAATAGAATTTTAAATGCAGATTTGTAACTGATTGAGCTTGACTTAGTTGACTTCCAGCTTTTAATTAATTTGTTTTTTATTGAACTGTGCTTAATTAATTTGTGTTATTCCACATGTCATTCATTATATACAGTAATGTCTATCTCCCATGCTTTATTTTGATGAATTATAGTTATTTGTCAGCCTGCGCCCCCTCCAGATGTTGAGGGACTGCACCTCCCATCTTCCCTTACTATTGACCATGCTGGCTGGGGCTGATTGGAGTTGGAGTTGAGACACCTGGGGGGCCACAAGTTCCCAAACCTCATTATAAGCAATAAATTTGAATTCAGATTACAAGGAAAGCCTGTTTTGCTCACTTTAATAACAGTGATTCAACCAACACAAACATAAACCAACAATCAACCGCTCTTCCCCTGCAACTCTGGGAATTATAGCTCTGTGAGAGGAATAGGGGACTCCTAACAAAACTCATCACCCTTAACAATCGCACTTCCCAGAATCCTTTGAAGGAAGCCATGACAGTTAGGGTGGTATAATACTTTAAATGCACGGGGAGGATGTGGCCTGAGGCAGTGTGTGTCTGGAGGTGATCATTCCATGGGAAAATAGTTGAAGTGCTTTTTATGGGAATCTTCCCTCAGGTTAAAAATATTTTCTGGTTCAATTTTTTATTTTATTTTTTTATTTAAAAGGCACAGAGTTAAAGCCTAATCCTTTCTATGGCCTGATCAAACATTAAACTGCCTTTCTAAAAGTGGAAAGCCAAAGCGCCTGCCAAGGCGAGCTGGTTAGTGCAGGTTCTATGATTCATCCAACCAACTCACGGGCTCATTATCTGAAGGAAGCCCTCAGCAAACTGACACAGAGCAGGGTGGCAAGGAGGTAAGAAAGGGAGAAGAGGGAATGTGATTCATTTCTCCGGCAGTTCCCTTCAGGTTATGGATACTGTTGCCAGGGAGCGCCAAAGTAGGCCATAAAGCATTAACTGGAGTGAGGAGAGCAGCACTGATGTGGCTATAATAACGTGACGTGTGTGAACAGACACATGCGGGTGGGGAGACGCAGGACATGTGCCAGGCCCAGTCTGGTTAATGTGTCTCTTTTAATATCTGACTGCCCCATCTCGTAAAGCGCCAAGAGGAAACAAGTTAATTAGGATCAGGGGGCCATTGTTTCCAAATTGAATTCCAGCTGAAATTCGACAGCCACCTGCTACAGTCACCAGGGATGATTCAAGATGCAGGCCTGGTGTGTTCAGGGACAACATTGGTATCGGCAGCAAGATGCCGCACACATCTCAGTTCTTTCCTCAGATAGTTTTGCCTAATTAGTGTTGAAAAGTTTGGCAGTCTAGGGCAAGAAACGCCCTCGCACAACACTAGGATTTCATCTTTTTTCCTGTAGTTGAGGTGGGTGGGAATGTAGGCATTGCTCATTTTGCCTTATTGGATTTAATGTAAATATAGGAATACTTTGAGTTGACCATGAGCTTTGACGCTGTTCTCAAATTGTTCTCATTCATTTCTAACAGTAAGTCAAGTCAAGTCAAGTTTATTAAATTTGTGAGGTCCATGCCTTTACACAAAATACCATAAAACATTGTTAAAAGATAAACAATAAAGTTATAAAAGTAGGCTAAAATTCATGCCATGCTGTCCCAGCAAGGAAACTACCCAATAAACCCCACCATTCAGGGAAGAAGATACAGCAACAGGTTAGGAGAGCAATGGGAGGGACCTCACCGTTTCATCCAGGAACCATACCCTAGTTTTCATAGCCTTCACCACAAAGACCGCTACCACGTGAGAAATCCGTGGATCAGCGTCAGCCAGTAAAAACTTGACTTGGTCCTCAGAGTTAACTATTGATTTGGGAATAGTTTGTAACATCGCATCCCTGAAAGCCGAATAGATGGGACAATACAACATGTAATGTATGAGTTCCTCTTTGGTTCTCATATAACAAGGACATATACGCTGCTCTACTGGGATTTTTGCATATCTGCCTGACAGATAGGCCGTAGGAATGGTTTGAAAACGGGCCATAGTAAAGGCTCTCCGAAGAGTGGGATTGATGATATTCGCCAAATAATTGGTGCAGATTTTGACTGCTTTCAGTCGGGGAAACCAGTGGGAGGACCCTAGGATCTGTATTTTTGTGATATCTAACAAGGCGTCTCTCTCCAGGATCCATTTCCGGACTTTGTCCGGGCTCCACAGTTTAAGGATATTAAACTCCGGTAGGGTGTATCTAACCAGGATCTCAGATAAGTTTTGGCGCCAAGTGGTGTTCTTTTGAAGAGATACAAAGGCTTGTTTGGCCAATAAGGTGTTTGAAGTGTTTGCAAGGTTGATGTAAAATCGTAGGAATCTTAAGTGGGCCCTGGCAGATACAGAGGGTAAACCAACCTCCACCCTCAAGAAAGCTGCTGGGGTTCCTTGAGGAAGGCCTAGAATCCTCTTAAGATAGTAATTTTGCAAAATTTCAAGCCGTTCCAACAGCCTCTGGTTCCACCCCCAGAGTTCTATCCCATATAACATCTGGGGGATAGCTTTCCCAACAAAAGCTCTTAATGCCGGGATCACCAGTTGCCCCCCCCCCCGGAATGGAAGAAACTAAGCAAAACACCAATTGTTCTTCGTGTTAGAATGGTTACAGCCTTAAAGTGGGCTAGCCAACTAGATGTAGCCTGGAATGTAACACCCAAATATTTAAAAAGTAAGTCACAAATTTAGTATAGTAGGAGGTTTTACAGACTGGAGTCCACAACATAGAACTTACTTCTATGTAAGGTTGTTTAGGATTACACAGACTTTAATTTTTACTCCAAACACCTAGGAGAACCACAGTATATGTCTCCCCAATTGCTTCATCCAACTGGGAAAGTGTGTGTATGTGGCTCTCCAAAGCCATTGCATTTAATGTGTACTCTCAATTACAACTTTTGTTAGAACTGACTGTGTTGGATGGGGGTGGCCTGGGACATTTTGCTGCTTGAGGCCCACTGCCATTGCACCACCACCTGTGGCACATAAGCAGAGCACCCACGGAGGAGGAGGTGGGGGCAGGGCAGTGTCAGGGTGTGACTGCAGAGGAGGAGGTGGTGCAGCTGCATAGGACAGGGACCCTGAGGAGGACCTGCTGCCTGAGACCACGGCCTCACCTTGCTTCGTGGGTGAGCCAACCCTGGTCTTGGGGTAGCCAACATGGTGCTCTCCAGATGTTGCTGTACTTCAGCTTGCATCATCCCTCTCGGTTGGCCATGCCAGCTGGAGCTGATGGCAGTTGTAAGGTAAAAGGTAGGTAAAGGACCCCTGGATGGTTAAGTCCAGTGAAAGCTAACTATGGGGTGCGACGCTCATCTCGCTTCAAGCCAAGGGAGCCAGTGTTTGTTCACAGGCAGCTTTCCGGGTCTTGTGGCCAGCATGACTAAACTGCTTCTGCCACAACAGAACACCAGGATGGAGGCCAGAGCGCACGGAAACGCCATCTATCTTCCTGTCACAGTGGCACCTATTTATCTATTTGCACTGGTATGATTTCGAACTGCTGGGTTGGCAGGAGCTGGGACAGAGCAACGGGAGTGCACCCCATTGCGGGGATTCGAACCACCAGCAAGCCCAAGAGGCTCAGCTGGTGGCAGTTGTTGCCTATCTGGAGGGTACCACATTGGCCGTCTGTGGACTATGTCATATTTTTCTGTTTTTTGTCATTCCCCAATAAACCACAGGGCTGCCTGGATTATCTTTGGGAGACAGAGGGTGGGACTCAACTAAGTTGTGTTCACAGAATAAGATCTGCTCATGCAATGGAACTTTACTTCCTCTCCTCCTGCTGCACCTCACCTCTAAATCTTGTCTGTAAGATGGGGGGAGGGAGGACCCAGAACAAGTTTAGAGGGTGTGCTGTGCTGTGGGGGGGGGGAGCCTATTGTGACCCACATAGTGCTGCACTGAATTCCACCTAGAAGATAATTCTTTAGATAGGTCAGCCTACCTATAAAAGAAGTACACATTGTGGCAATGGCCACTAAGCGTAAATGGCTTTAAAAGCAGATTAGACAAATTAATGGATGATAAGGCTGTTGCTAGTTGTGATAGCAGTATGCAGCTTTCAGGTTCAGAAGCAGCACTGGGCTGAATACAAGTTGCTGGCGGGGAGAACAGTGGGTGATGCCTTCTTGTGTGCTTCTCCAGAGGCATTTGTTTGGCCACTGGGGGAAACCCAAGTCACTGAAATAGATCAGGTCTTTGGTTGGATCCCGGAGGGCTTTTCTTAGGTTCTAAGCATGCATGTGGTAGATGACTTTGAAATTATCATTAGTCTAATTCTGATCGGCTTGATTCAGAATGGAGATTACCCTTATTTGCATTTTCCAGTTCTCGCAATTCATCACTATTGGCTTCCTGGGAAAAGGAAAGAGCCTCCATTAACCGCAGTCCAGAAATACAAAACAACAACAACAACAAACTTCCTCAAAGCAGTGCTATGATCTCAGCCACTGATTATTAGTGAAGCACCACAATTTATACACGTTTTCAAATAGTGCACTACTTCACACTGTCTTGACATCTGCTCTTAGTCATGAGTGGGTCTAAACAATTTTGTGTGAGAGAGCCTTGCTGTGTGGCCAACCTTAATTTCACAGTATTTTGTTGAAAGGAATAAGTTCAAAGACTGCCCCCCCCCGGATTTAGACACTTTCCATCACTTATGTAGCTCACATGATGCATTTGTAGCTTGTGCTGTGATGTTTCAGACTTTGATGCATCTGGAGCCTTGCGGGTGATTTCTTTTTGCTGCCGTAAAGAACAAGCGAGACCCAAGAAAATCTGGGCATCCTCTGTCTTAATTGCTTTTATCTGTGACTGCTGCTGTTTGCTCCCTCCTTCGGTGACATTTCTGTACTTACATAGCAGGTCCCATTTTAGTGGGGAAATTCCCTACAAATTTCAGGGGAAATGTTGGCAAATGAGTCTGTTGAAGTAGACTGGTTTCTGAGCTTGCAGTTACTGCATCCCCAGACCTCCCCAATCACCGTACACATATACTGGTTGTGTGGGATCTGTAAGAAATTATTGTATATAGAACCCTAGGGAAGCAGCTCCCCCTCTGCTATGGGTGGATATTTATCTCACAGAATTCTAAGAATGATTCCTCCTCAAAGGCATAATGGTGACTTTTTCTTCACTACACACCTATGTTTGTCCAAAGCTGTGTGACTCTTAAGTGCAACTCATGCATTTCAAAGGTTTTGTTTGCACTCAACTCTGCTCTGCTTTTGAAATCCTGAATCACCCTTCACCATACCCTCCTAGACACATCTGTTCGTTTTGCCGTGAAAAACTACCGGGAAAGTGTAAGCATGAAGGAAAAAAGAAATTGACTGTTTTCTTGGAACTTAGTCCTGCTTCAAATAAGAGGCTAAAACAGTATTTAGAAAAGTCACTTCCTCGATGAATCATCTATGATTCCTGTGCAATAGAATGCTCCAAGCCCTTTAAAAAAACCAGTTTGTGTCACAGATCCTGAAATCAGCTATCGGCTATTGAGTTCTAAGCAATGAGAAGCTCATGGGGAGATCTAGGGCAGGATTAGTTCCAGTTTAGGTTAACAGAAAACTATGTAAAGCCTCCGGGCATGCTCTCTCAATCTCTATATCAGCTGGTTGGGATGCAAGAAGTCTTCGCAGGATCCGAGCCCAGTCAATTAGTCTCAACAGGATCAGAGTTGCCAGAAACATCAATGGTCAAAAACACAAACAGCCCACTGCCTATTGAAAGGGCTTGAAGGTTGAGCCAAAATCAGTCTGGGAACCATTTCAAGTGCAACATTCTGCATTCACTGGATGGCTTTGGGAATAATTCCCTTGGATGTACACACGTGGCCATGTTACACCAGAACGAGTCTTTCATGTGACTTGTTCAGAGGCAGTACCATGTGCTGGGTCCAGCAGGAATCCAAAATCCCATTCATGGGACCAGTTACCCTTGAACAAGAATAAATGACACATTCCGATGAAATGTATGCAGAGCTTTTTATTCATGGGAGTAAGTGGGGAAAGTGGCCCATAGCTGCAAATAGATACATCGGAATTATTCCTGGAGCAGATTGGAGGACTGTACCAAAGAGTGAGAAAGGGTTTATATAGCAGCAAACCAAGAATGCTGAACAGCAGTAGACACTGGGATGAAATTAGGCTGACAAAAACACTGGCTGGATATCCAGCCCTACTGACAATATACAATACAAACATGACTTAAGGCATTTTGGGTGTCCATCATATCGCTGAGATTAGATATGAGCCACCATGGTATCATAGAAAACATGAGAAACCGTGGAGATCTGGTGGTACTTCTGATGTCTTTTCATTAGCCTATGGATTTTTGACAGGTGTCTGCAATACCTGATACTTTAAGACCAAGATATGAGCACAGTGTTTGCAGGAGTCAAAACTTGTCTTTGCTGGTGTCGGAGCAATCTCCATAGGACCTATGATGAATGTTCAAAGCAGCAAACAAGACAAAAAAAAAAATCTGCATAGGGAGAAAATCGCTGGGCATGTGCCCAGTTGTACATGCATCGACTTTGAGAAAGAAGAACATACCTGTGGAAGAGACTTCAGTGACAATACCCACAAACCTTCTACACATGTGTGCAGGTGTATCAAGCCGAGAGAGAAAGCACATGCGCAGAATATCACAATGACCTGAAAAGCACCATCCACTTCTCATGAACCACCCACACTAAACATTGCTAAGTAGCATGAAATCACACCATTCCTGCAGGGGATACAGTGCAATATTGATTATTGCGGGAATAGAGAAAGAATCCCATTTCAAACAAATGCTGGTTCTTTGGAAAATCCAGTAGTTCCTGTGTAGATAGCTCCAGAGATTCAGCATGGAAGCATCGATCGCAGCAGTTATTCTTTCTGAACATGCATCAGCTGCCAAAATGAACGTTAATGGGGGAAATTAGCCTTGGCAGTGTCACTGGCTCATCTCATAAAATGGCCCTAATCAAATGAAACACTCAAATGATTGTGGCATGTCCCTTGGCAATCCTATGAGACCTGCTTATTTTTTTTTTTTTAAGGCACAGCAGATGAAACGCCACACTCTAGATCCAGAAAGGTGGTAAAAAAAGATTGTTCTCTAACAGGATAGGGGCCAGTACACCACCATCATCATTTTATTATTTATACCCTGCCCATCTGGCTGGGTTTCCCCAGCCACTCTGGGAGGCTTACAGAATAAAGAAAACATAATAAAGTATCAAACATTAAAAACTTCATGATACAGAGCTTCCTTCAGATGTCTTCTAAAAGTTGTATAGTTCTTTATCTCCTTGGCATCTGAAGGGAGGGTGCTCCACAGGGAAGGCGACACTACTAAGAATGCCCTCTGCCTGGTTCCCTGTAACTTAGCTTCTCGCAGTGAGGGAACAAGCAGAAGACCCTCGGTGGAGGACCCCAGTGTCTGGGCTGAATGATGGGAGTGGAGACGCTTCTTTGGGTATATTGGACCAAAGCCACTTATGGCTTTAAAGGTCAGCACCAATGCTTTGAATTGTGCTCAGAACTGCTCTGGGAGCCAATGAAGATCCTATAGGACTGGTGTTATATGGTCCTGGTGGCTACTCCCAGTCACCAGTCTAGCTGCCGCATTCTGGATTAGTTGTAGTTTGTGAGTCACCTACAAAGTTAGCCCCACATAGAACTCATTGCAGTAGTCCAAGCAGGAGATAACCAGAGCATGCATGACTCTGGCAGGTAGGGTCTCAGTCAGCATACCAGGTGGAGCTGGTAGACCACTGCCCCGGGCACAGAATTGACCTTTGCCTCCGTGGACAGCTGTGAGTCCAAAATGACTCCCAGGCTGCGCACCTGGTCCTTCAGGGCCACAGTTGCCCCATTCAGGACCAGGAAGTCCTCCACACCTGCTCACCCCCTGTACCCCAGAAACAGTACTTGTGCCTTGTCAGGATTCAGCCTCAATCTATTTGCCACCATCCATCCTCCAACTGCCTCCAGACACTCACACAGGACCTTCACTGCCTTCACTGGTTCCGATTTGATGGAGAGGTAGAGCTGGGTCTCATCTGCATACTGGTGAACACCCATTCCAAACCCCCTGATGATCTCTTCCAGTGACTTCATATAAATGTTGAAAAGCATTGGGGAGAGGACAGAGCCCTGAGGGTCTGAATACAAGTGAGAGCCCAGGGGTCTGAACACTCATCCCCCAACATTACTTTCTGGACACAACCCAGGAGAAAGGAGTGGAACCACTGTATAACAGTGCCCCCAGCTCCCAACTCCTCTAGATGATGTTTTGAGACTACATCATCCCTGACCACTGGTCCTGCTAGCTAGGGATCATGGGAGTTGTACGCCAAAAACATGGAGGGCCAAGGTTGAGGAAGCCTGGTCCAGAAGGATGTCATGATCAATGGTGTCAAATCCTGCAGGACCAGTTACAGCTTTCAACTTTGTCCCTAGCACGCCGAAAATAATCAACCAGGATGACCAAGGTAGTTTCAGTCCCATGCTGAGGCCTGAATCCTGATTGGAAGTGATCCAAATGATCTGCATCCTCCAGGCATGCCTGGAGTTGTTCAGCAGCCACCCACTCAATCACTTTGCCCAAGATTGGAAGATTTGAGACTGGGTGAGACTGGGTCCAAAGATGTTTTTTTAAGAAGCGGTTTAATAACCGCTCCTTTAAGCAGGTTTGGGGAGACTCCCTCACAGAAGGAGGCATTCACCACCCCGCAGAGCCCATCACCAGATCTACCTGGCTTCCTTTTATGAGTCAGGATGGGCAAGGATCAAGGAGACGGCTGGTCAGTTTCACTCGTCCAAGCAGCGTGCCCACATCCTTGGAGGTAACAGATTGGAACTGATCCCACACAACTTGACTAGACAGGACTCTAGCACTCTCCCACCCCGGCCCTGCTCCCATGATGGAGTCTACCTCTTTCCGAATCTGAGTGACTTTATCTGCAAAAAAAATTCCAAAATCATTGCAGGAGATCTTGGGATCCTCAACAGGCTCCGATGGTGACAGTGGTTCCATTAGATTATGAACCACCTCAAAGAGTCCCCTGCTGCTATTTTCTGCAGATGCAATAGAGGCAGTGAAGAAGTTCCTCTTTGCCGTCGCTTTCATTACTAGGTAGGTTCGACATTGAGCTCTAACCCATGGTTGGTCTGATTCAGAATGAATTTTCCTCTACCGATGCTCTAGCTATCTCAGTGATTGTTTCATCAAAGGTTGTTTGATGTAAATGTACAGAGGTGAAGCCTTTCTTGACACCTTTATCTTTGACAGAAAGATACCACTGTTTCACCTGGTAACTCACTAGTAGCTGGTGCAGTCTTTCAGGACTGGCAGCTGAGTTATGCACTAACTAATTGCAGCTTTCAGGCTGTCTTCAAGGGCAGTCCCAGATGGAAGCAGCAGTGCAGATGGAAGCTCATTAGAGCAAGTACCTTCAGCCTTTCCAGACTCAGAACCCACTTTTAACTCACACATGCATTTGGGGACCCATTTCTTGATCTTTTAACCAAATCTTTGTATGGTGGTAGTGTTACTGTTGCAACCCAGCTTGGATCAGGCTGTGACCCACTAATGGGTCCCAATCCCCCAGTTGAAGACCAGTGCATGAGAGCATGGACTAGTAGGGCCAGGCTATCCTGGTGTAGGAACATCTGTAACTGGTGGAGCAGCCTACGCTGGGCATAAGCACTCCTAGCCACAGATAGTGATAGGCAAATGCGTGAATTTCAATTTAGCTGTTTCCCCTTTTTTCCATTCTGAAGTTCAGTATTCCACATTTCCACGTAACTTTGTGTTGTTGGTTTTTAAAGTCCTCATCAAATTCCACCAGCATTTTAGTGCAATGTCTCCTAATATACAGCTTTTAATGTGCAGTTTTGCCTAATATACCCATATCTGAAACCAAGTCCCCCTAATCTGAAGCATTTTTATATGTTGTTTTCACTAATATATCAATTTCGATGGACTCTTTACCCCAGTGTATGCATTTTTGTACTCCTTACTTGGCTGTTGAACTGCACTACAGGAGAAGTGTTCAAAAGATGACTGTGACTAACCTTACTTCTCCATTATTTGCGAACTCTTCCATTTACTACCTTTTACAAACCTCTGAAAACATCATCGACAGCAAAACTGAGGTGATACTCCCATCTGCAAATTTAAGCCATCAGTTGGCTAACAAAAAAGATCCTTCAGAAAATAAAACAGTACTGGAAGTTAGTAGAAAAAAAATGCCTGAGTATTGAGAGTACCACTTCTGGAAAATGTCACCTAAATTAGAAACTAATTATATTGTTTTCTTAAGGTCTAAAATTCTTTGTTCAACCGTCTTAGCATCAATGCAGATTCTATTGTAGAATAAGGTTGCCAGACATCCCCGTTTCCTAGGGACAGTTCCTGAATTTACAAATCAGTCCCCTGACAAAATCCATCTATTTAGTAGGAAGTTGAAAAGTGTGCCTGGACTCATTGAAAAAAATCTGGTAACCTTATTGTAGAACCTGGCTATGCCCGAGGAAGAATTGCTCATAGGAGTGGTCTACTCATGTGAGCAGCGTAAAGTCTGCCTCATGTAAGATTGCAGTGGCTGTTTCCATGATTAGAAGTAATTTTTCTAATCAAGGAAATGGCCACTGCAATCCTTTGTGAGTCCCCACTTCAGATGTTATTTGAAATATGAAGGGAAAGACAAGGAACATCTTTAGAAGGGCCTCCCACAGCTCCAAATTGTCACCGTATTCCAAAACCATTTTTTGACAGTAGTAACATTCAGGAAACGCTGTCAGTTCCAGTTTTGTGACCATAATGTGGGCTGCATCGCTACAATTTCTCTTACTCAGTTGGCTACACAGTGGGTAAAATAGGGACTTGACTAAGATAGTCGCCTCCATTCTCATGAAAGATGAGGCATTGCTGGGATTTCCTGTTTGAAGACCCACCAGGCAACAAAGATGTCATTAAAACTGACAGAATAAATACACACCAGGGAATCAGAATGACTGGTAGCATCTGCTACACTATAGCAGAGCAATTCAATGCCTATTTACTCCTGGAAGGGTTCCTATGTTTTGTTAGAGAGAACAGGGCTTCTCTAAATGTAGATTCCTCCATTAACAGCTGTGATGTATCTGAAACAAATGTAGAATTTGGAGTGTGGTGAATATTTTGAATGTATTCGGGTCATATTATACATACAGGTGGAATCTACAAACATATTAAAAAATGTTCTAAAATGGTTAAGAGCAGTAGACTAGTAATCTGGGGAACCGGGTTCGCGTCTCCTCTCCTCCACATGCAGCTGCTGGGTGACCTTGGGCCAGTCACACTTCCTTGGGCTAGTCACACTAAGTCTCTCAGCCCCACTCACCTCACAGAGTGTTTGTTGTGGGGGAGGAAGGAAAAGGAGAACGTTAGCCGCTTTGAGACTCCTTAAGGTAGTGATAAAGCGGGATATCAAATCCAAACTCCTCTTCTTCTTTTTAAGCGCTTAAAAAAAAAAAAATGTTGAATTTTCCATAAGGCTCACCATCGCCATCTAGTGTCACATTGTATATTGCACTTAAAACACACTTAAAACGTTTCATTTGCAGCTGCATAGCTGAGTCTGCAGTGGAGCATGAGCCCACACATGCCTGCCACGAAACATAGAGCATAATATGTGACATGCCAGTGTGTACTTACAACTGTCAGGAGTGAAACCTCAACGTCTTCCACATGCGCTGGATTAGGAGGATTTTGGGTATCACATGGCAAGACAGAATCTCAAACAAAGATGTGCTCTCCCAAGCCCAAATTCCCAGCATTTTCACACTCCTGTCTCAGCGAAGTCTATGCAGGCTTGTTTGTGTCCACAGAATGGAAGATGGCAGGATCCAAAGACAAGGAGCTGGCTCCAGGCACTAGGCCTGTTGGCAGACCAACTCTGCCTTACAAAGATGTCTGCAAATATGGCATGAGGGCTGGTAACATTAACATTGCTGTGTGGGAATCCTTTGGAGGTGACCACAGTGCCTGGAGACAGACAGTCAGGTTGTACATCCATAGCAGTGATCAGAGGAGGAATGATCGCTGGGAGGAGTGCAGAGAAAAGAAGAAACTGGACTGCATTAGTTTCTACAGCCACAGCAGGCGCTGCAACCTCCCAACAGTTTGATCTCACCCAAAGGCACACTCCTCCATTGCCTCCAGAGACAGATGAATGCCAGCCATTCCCCAAGTCTACACTTCATGAAGTACATGATGCATTTATATTCATTACCCATGATCTTTACAGTTCAAAAGCATGAAGATGGGCATATGCACATGCATCCATTCATTCAAATATTTAAATACATACATACCAGTCACATCACATACTACTCAGTGGGAACCAAGATAGGATCACATACCACAACATGGCTAGGACTGATGGAGTTTACTAACCCATGAGGTGGAGGAGAGGAATGAGAGAGGAATGAGGGACGCGGTGGTGCTGTGGTCTAAACCACTGAGCCTCTTGGGATTGCCGATTGTAAGGTTGGCTGTTTGAACCCCCGCAACGGAGTGAGCTCCCGTTGCTCTGTCCCAGCTCCTGTCAACCTAGCAGTTCAAAAGCACACCAGTGTAAGTAGATAAATAGGTACCACTGTGGCAGGAAGGTAAACGGCGTTTCTGTGTGCTCTGACTTGTCATGGTGTTCCATTGTGCCAGAAGAGGTTTAGTCATGCTGGCCACATGACCCGGAAAGCTGTCTGTGGACAAATGCCGGCTCCCTCGGCCTGAAAGCAAGATGAGCGCTGCAACCCCATAGTCGCCTTTGACTGGACCATCCAGGGATCCTTTACCTTTATGAGAGATTATGATGATGATTTGATATATTTATTCATTGCTTTTTACACAAAGTGTCTCAAAGGAGCCTGAAAAATAAGACTAGAAGTGACAAGAAACATCACAACCAAATACAAGAACAGCAATAAAACAAGGACCTAAAATGGCCATCCATACAGAAATATAAAAAGAATGGATCGAACCCATCTCACTAAAAGGATGAGCAATAAAAACAAAACACCAACCACAAACCTAACTAATTACCCTACAAATTAAGTGTCAAAGATCTAGGTAAACAGAAAAGATTTTAAAGAAAGAACACAAGGCTTTCCTTTGTCCTTGATGTGAGGGAAATGGCCTTCTCTTGGTGTCACCATTGGGAGAGAGACCATGAGAGAAGGCCTTCTCTGCAGTGGAGCTCCAGTTATAGAATGACCCCAGGAAGTAGACCTCCTGGCAACTCAGCTTATATTTCAATGCTTGGTTAAGACCCTCCTATTTGCCCAGACCTTTTTGAGTTGCTAGCATTTGTTTCCGTTGTTGTAAGGAGCTGGGATGGCACCATAAGATGTTTTCATGATTGATCTTCAGTTGATTTTAGGTATGTTTCATCTGCTACACCTGTTTCTTAGGCTGCATTTGTTTTTTTAACTAATTTGCAACCAGCCTAAGGTTCCAAGATGAATGGTGGTATAAAAGTATACTGAGTCAATAAATAAATATTTTGTGACTGCAAACTGAATGTCTTTTCGAGCTTTGAATAAAAAAATAATGACTTGGGTCTGCACATTCTGGAGGATAAATAGTGCTATCTTAGGCAATATTTCTCTGAAGCAAATGCCGCTATATCAACTGGGGTTTGCTCCCAGGTATGCTAAGCGTGCACAGGATTGCAGTTTTTGTTCCAGAGCTTCAGTGCATACCTGCTGTTCATGCTTTTCAGTCTGATGGTAGTGGTCAGTAGCTCCAGAAAGCTTCAGTGGACAGGTCAAATCTTGAAGCTCTAACTCAGCCTTTACTCATGCATGAAAGCTTGATGAAGGCTTCACTAAATCATTCGGTAGAGCCAGGTGGTCTCATTTTCTTCCAGGTATTATTATTTTCCCCTGAGACTCCATGAACCCACATGTTCCTGCTGATTCACACAGCTTGAATCACAAGGGCACATTCAGACTTGAAGAAGACCCCTTTCCGAGAAGGAGCTGTGGGATGTGACCCAGAGCCAGTTGCTCTCTTAGAACAGGCTTCCGTTGACTGCCTACCTCGTACTTCATGTCTAGAGCTGCTGTTTTGAGTCACATGATGCCTCTGGATGGGAGCCATTCACACACCGCACACCCAAACATACTTCTTCATTCATTTCATATCACAGCACAGCCATAGCACCATATGGAGTGTGTGGGTGTGCGCGCATGCCCACACACAGCAGACTTAGTAATATTTTTGTACGGTTTTGCTCAGGGTCCAACATTTCCTGATCTGTTCTCCGCTCTTGAGAGCTCTGATAACAACCATCTGCTTTTCTTTTGACGCCACCCAGAAGGGAGGTTCTGAAAGTTCTGAAAACCTTTGGAATCTGTTTCTAAATTCTCCTGTTATCTGCCACTTGCTGAGTCAGCTCTGAGTCATATCTGCCAGGGTTAAGTAATGTCAATATAATCCTGCCTCGGGCTTGTTCCGTTTAGAATTCCCTGTTTGCTCAGTGGTTTTGAATTCCCTTTTAAAAAAAATAAAATTGAAAACTTAAACACATACACACACACACACACCATAATGTATGTTTATTCCTGTGACATCACATTACCGGGAAGAGAAAGCAGGGGGGAAATAATGTGAACATTCAATAGCAAATGGCTGTTGGTTTTCTTCTCCTGTTACTCATCACCCCATGCAGGCACAGGATGAACAAAGCATTTTAAATATTGCATGTTGACCAGCTTGCATGGCAGAACGATGGTATCCCAGGAGAGACAATTGCGGGCCACATGCAGCAGAATCTTATGCATGTTCATTAGGAACGTTGTCCCATTGAGCTTGATGTGGCTTACTCCCAGGTAAGATAAATCACATCCTAGGATGCCAGCTATCCTCCTTGAGCTCCCTCTTCAGCTACAAGAAGTAGCATAAATGGTCTTAAAGGATGGTATAACCAGATACTACAGTCTTCCTGACTGTAGCATCTTCTTCAGTCTCCTTCCCTTCCTGCTTTCTTAACTTTGAAAATTACAATTGCCCCAAAATATAGAGCTGTCGCAACCACGTGGCCAAGCCTAGCAACTGCCATGTTTTACTTTTAATGTTTTTGGTTTTGAAGCAGTCCCTATCTTTTGGTAAGCATTCTTTATTTTAGAATGCCATTTTTAATATTTTTTATCATTAATAAAGAAAAATTATAAATAAAAAGGGTGTCTAGCTGAACTTTTACAGCTTATCGGTTTATTTTATTTTAATTCATATAGTGCTTACAACATGGATAGTGTCTGAGGTGCTGAGTGCTTGGTAACATTGCCTCAAAGTAAAGATGTATTCCACCAATTTTTACCTCGCACAAATGGAAATTGAAAAAAGATACACGCTTTAAAGCTAATAGAAGGGATATCATTTCTGTAGTTAGTGCCCGAACAGACTGTAGAACATGGGGGGGGGGGACCAACTTACACTTGCCTTTTGCCACCCTAGATCACTGCAGACAGTACAGTACAGTACGGTACAGTACACCTCTGGTTATGTACTTAATTCGTTCTGGAGGTCCATTCTTAACCTGAAACTGTTCTTAACCTGAAGCACCACTTTAGCTAATGGGGCCTCCCGCTGGAGCATGATTTCTGTTCTTATCCTGAAGCAAAGTTCTTAACCCGAGGTACTATTTCTGGGTTAGCGGAGTCTGTAACCTGAAGCGTATGTAACCCGAGGTACCTATCACTGTACTTTAAAAAAAAGCAGAGTTTCCCTATACAGTGGTACCTCGGGATGCGAACAGGATCTGAGTGCATCTGCGGTTCATGTTTCACTGCTTCCGCGCATGCACGTGATGTCATTTTGAGCATCTGCGCATGCGCGAGTGACGAAACCCGGAAGTAACACACTCCGTTACTTCCGGGTTTCCACGGAGCACAACCCGAAAGCACTCAACCTGAAGCACATTCAACCCGAGGTATGACTGCAATTCCTTCCTTTCTTCCTTTCCTCTTGGGAATTATAGGGGTAGAACTACTCAAACAGTAGAGAAACCTATTTATGTATGCAACCACAAGTGTAAGAATGTTACTTGCCCAGACATGGAAAGAAGAAGAGGCCCTGCTGAGAGAAGAATGGATATAAAAACTTTTGGAATATGCAGAAATGACGGAACTTACCGGAACTATAAGAAATGAAGATAACTTTTTTAAACAAAAGAATGGACATGGTTTATTGACTATTTACAAACATATTGTAAACAGATAAAGACATTGGCAGGATTATTGTAATAACCTGCAGTTTTAAAAAAAAATAGAGAATTAAAATTAATAAATAAAAGCATAAGTTAAGTCAATTTAGAAAATGCAGGAAATGATAAAACAAATTTAAGGAACCGCAGAAAGAGGAGGAAGGAGGTCGAATTGTTTGACATGTTATAATTTTTGTAAAATTATTGAAATGTATACAAATGAAAACTATAAATAAAATTATATATTAAAAAAGCAGAGCTACTGAATTGAGCTTGGCGCCCCCTCTCACCTCTGTGCCCCAGGTAACCACCTAGCTTGCCCACCCTTTAGACTGGCCATTCCTAGGTAAGTGTGGTGAGGATTGCAGCCTGACAATGAAGTCAGTAGGACTTACAACTGAGTAGACATGGTTAGGATTGTGCTGTTGAGTGTGTTTAGGAAAGCAGCCTTAACCTTTAGTAGCAACATTAACTTCTCTTGCATTACACAAGTCTTAAAGGGTCAAGAATAGCCCTGAGGGGAGCTTCTGGCCCTGCAAATGTAATTGGACTCCAGCCCCCATTAGCCCTGGGCAGCATGGTCAGGAATGATGGGAGTTGTAGCCCAACAAAATCTGGAAGTAAAATCTAGGTTACCTGAAAATCATGGGTGACAAAACCCAAAGTATGCAACTTACAAGATTTATAAAAAGCAATGCATGCAATTTATATTTTAGAGTTACATTTTGTACATTTTATAGTATATTTTGTCCTGCTGCTGATTGCGTGGACAGGCAGAGTCCCCAGATCCTGCACGGTCCCCCCGTCAAGTGGAATAACGACTCAAGACAACGTGCTATGGGATTAAATTGGCCACAACTTTATTAAATTTCAAATGTGGGTAGACCTTGGCTCAGGCATTGGGCGTTCTCCCTCCCCGGTCCCCAGCCGGGGACCTAGGGAGCATCAGGGTTATCCAGTGTGTGTGGGAGGGATGGGCCGGCTCTGGAGAACATATGTTCAAGCAGAGATGGCCGCCCCCGTAACGCCGCTGCCGCAGGAGAGAGCAATGATGACCTTTCGGTGTACGGCCAAAGCCTCCCTTCAGAAAACCCCTTTAACGGGGAACCCTGGTATCGCCGCCGCAAGAGGAAGATGGACAAAAGGATTCCGCCCAAGGCCTGATACCGCCAAAGTTGTGACGTTTTGCTACGGGAAAGGCGAAACCTGCCAATGCAGGGAAATTCCTTTCCGGCCCTTTAACAGCGACCTTAACGTAGCAGCGCCCGCATACCTGTGAAGAAAAGTTAACCTGCAAAACCTGTGAAGAAAAGTTAACCTGCAAAATAAGACATTAACTGAGGGTGGGTAGGGTGGGAGAAGCTCTGGAGCCAAGTGAGGATTCCTAGGTAAGATCCTCCCTCTATTGTGTGGGCAGGTAATCCCTCCCCTACCTGGCCTGGTCTCCTTGGCAACGCTTCCCCCAGGTGGGATTGGACAACTGACTGAGGTAGGCGGAGACCTCCAGGTATCCCACCTGAGGGAAGGCAAAGCCAAGCCTATGCTGTTGGGGCCGCTCCAGATCTAGGGGCTGCACGCGTCCACGCAAAGGCCGCCCCCCGTTTTAAGCGGGGAGCGGTCATTATTGATCATTTTCTCATCTGTAAGGTGAGTGTTAGTGTTTTAAGGAAAAATGAATAACCTTTGGTGGGAATGTCCAACAGTTTTTGAACATGTGTGATGATTACTGCTAGGAATTTGTCCACATTAGACCATAAAGGTAAAGGTAAAGGGACCCCTGACCATTAGGTCCAGTTGTGACCGACTCTGGGGTTGCGGTGCTCATCTTGCTTTATTGGTCATGTGGCCAGCAGGACTAAGCCACTTCTGGCGAACCAGAGCAGCGCACGGAAACGCTGTTTACCTTCCTGCCAGAGCGGTACCTATTTATCTACTTGCACTTTGACGTGCTTTCGAACTGCTAGGTTGGCAGGAGCTGGGACCGAGCAACGGGAGCTCACCCCGTCGCGGGGATTTGAACCGCCGACCTTCTGATTGGCAAGCCCTAGGCTCTGTGGTTTAACCCACAGCGCCACCTGCGTCCCACATTAGACCATAGATAAGAAGTGCCGGCTGGATCAGGGCAATGGTCCATCTAGTCCAGCATTCTGTTCTCAGAGGGGACAACTAGGACCTGAGTGCAGCAACTGCTTTTCAGAAGCATTTCTGTCTCAAACAAGCAAACCATTTCCTAATGAAGATTGCCAATGAGAGAAACAGAGGGCGTCTTCTCCTTTCTTGCCATTTCTTCTCCCCCACATTGTTATTTTTTATTGTGCTGTTGAACATTCATTGTTTTACCTTTTGGGGGGATCGTTGCCAAAAACTGGTTGGACAACAACAACAACCAACCAATCATCCAGTTTATGGTACCTCTGATATATTAATTTTTTCACCAGCTCATGCATAAAATCTACTTTATCCTACTACAACTACCACTACTATTACTGTTGTTACTTCAGCCTACTATTACTCTTGGGAAATGAAAACCAGTGAATGCCCATGTTTAGTGATGCCAGGTAGACGCCTGAAGTGGTGACTCACCTTTAGTTAAGGGTGTTGCTAGTGACCAATTGTGTGAATGCCCTGACAAATCACAGGGAAGAAATTAGATGACAGCTCACCTCTCCCTAGAAAACTAATGAAATTCTAGCTGATCTGTGAGATGATGTATTCCAGCCACATGCCAGGACATTCACCAAAGCAGTTGACACAATGAACAGAGCAAAAACTGATTTCACCACTGCAACTGTTTCTCTGCACCACACTGAGAGAAAGTATTTTTGGAGGAAATTATTCCAGCATATATAGATGGTGTGTCAAAATAATCTGATATTATGACCATAAAAGGTGTTAGGTTGCCATCTGCATACACTGGGAATAAGTACACCAAACTGCGTACATAACTGCTGCAGTAATGATTTCCCAAAGAGAAAAACAAAATAGATGGGAACTGCACTTCCAGAGGCCACCCAAGGCTGTTTTATTGTGTCACTAGCAAAATGGTTAGTTTGTCTGGCTCACATCCCAGAATATATGAACCAAGGGTCAAATTGAGGCTCTAAAGATGACCAAAACCATTTGATTCCAAAACATAGACAACAGGGTCAGTCGGTGTTGCAGGAAGCGCCGACATCTGCCCAGATGTTTGCTTTGAGGAATCCTGGTCCTGACTCTGAGGCAACACAAAAGATCCGCAAGGAATGTTGATGGGGATTCTGTAACATAATTAAGAGACCACAAATGAAAACTCTTGCCTAAAAATGTAAATAGAGGAAAGACCAATAGAAGGAAATTAGACTTTAAAAGGAGAGGGGGGGAAATTCCTTCAAGCAAAGTTAGGCAACATTTCCGCCCATAGATATTAACAGGCTGGCTCATCAAGGTAGATCTGTGAAGGTCGTTTTACAGAAAATGAGACGTGGCCATCAGAAGTAAATTTAAAACAGCTTGCCTTTTCCTGTTAATTCTCTTAACAATGCATGCTGTCTACTTTTTGTCTCCTTAACTATGTTTCATACGTCAACTCTGTTAAAGTGCGCTAAGTAGACCTGTACTTACTTGTCACGGCCTGAATGGGTTTTTTCCCCCTATGCCTTGGAAATTTCATGAGCTGTAGGAATGGTTTAAAAAAGCAATGGGGATCTATTCTCTCATTAAATATAGGGTCCAGTGCAGTGCTGCTATAGAGTTATCCACAACATTTCCCATTTTTTGATAAATCTGCATGGCTCAACTCTATGTAAACTGTCTTTCATGCTTTACCACAATGTTATCCTCCTGTGTGTGACTTTGTAATTTTGTACTTTTCTGTTTTCGAATTTAACACATGCAGAAAACAATAAATGCTGATGGTACAAAGTCATGTTGAGAGCATGGTTATTTTGGGAGAACTTAGGAAGACGCCTTCAACAGAGTCAGGCCATTAGTCCATCTATGGTCTAAACCAGGGTTTCCCAAACTTGGGTCTCCTGCTGTTTTTGGACTACAGTCCCCATCATCTAGCTAGGGAAGATGGGAATTGTAATCAAAAAACAGCTGGAGACCCAGGTTTGGGAAACCCTGGTCTAAACTGACTGGCACTTCTTTTCCAGGATTCCAGGCATGAAATTTCTCCCAGCTGTACCTGGAGATGCTCTACAAATTAGAATAACAAGCTTGGGCTACTCTGGCCACCCAAAGGACTTCAGAGTAGATGGACATTCTCACCAGCTGTCATTGCTAGGGATATGTCTCCTCATGAATGTGGCATAGGATGACCATATTTTCAGCTTAATGGCAACAGATAAGAGTCAGGTACCCTATAATGAAGAGGAAATAGCAGGAACTGCTGTTCTCTCCCCCCCCCTTTCACCTTCCCCCTCCCTCCTTTGGCTGGGAATAATGTTATCAAGCAAAGAAATGGCAGTTTTGGATAAAAGCTGAAAAGAGTCTGAGACATAGCTGTCAACTTTTCCCTTTTCTTGCGAGGAATCCTATTCGGAATAAGGGAATTTCCCTTTAAAAAAGGGAAACATTGACAGCTATGGTCTGAGAGCAGAGGTCTGATGTCACAACAGTGGGTGTTGGTGGTGTGTCAGTGTGTTAAAGTGATACCTCCACCTATGCTCAACCTATATATTTGCAAATAAACTAAAAAAAAACAACCCATGTCACCTACTTCCATGGAAAACTGAATCCAGGCCAGGCTGAACACCTGAAATTTCGCACTGCTTAGAGAATTGCAGGAGGGATGTATAAGTCGAGTCTTGTTGGGGTGAGGGGGGGGATGCTCTCAGTACATAAGTGTCAGGGAACTGACATCGGAGACCAGCAGAGAGAGAAGTCTCCCCGATAGTGCAGGAGAGGGAACCAGCAAGGAGAGAGAGAGGGCTTCCGAGGGGGAAGGGAATCAAGGGGACACCAAGAAGGAAGGAGGGAATGAGAGCACTTTGGAGGGAAGGCTCAGGGACTCTTCCAGTGAGATCAGTGGGGAGAGTGCCGGACCACCACTGGGCACGCCTACTCTGCGCAGAAGGCTTCCGTGCAGAGAGGCTAGGCGGAGACTGGCTGTCAAGGAATTCTTATGTTGGAAAAAATTTAGGAAACACCCACTAACGGATTCTGCCAGCGACTGAAGCAGACGCACAGGAGTGCGCTTCAGTTAGGGAAAGGTTTAAACAACAAGCAGTTTAGGGAAGTCGGTGACTTACACACAAGCAACTACAATTCCCATTACAATAAGTGATGACCAGTTTCAGTTAAAGCCTAGGCCCTAGAGATGGACATACTAAAAAAGAAAAAAGAAAAGAGAAAGTGTGTTTGCTTTTCTGTGGTCATCTTATTTGCAGGTAAGACTGTTTAGGTTTGTTTCAAAGACATTTGGCTACCCTTAATTGCTTCAGTAGAACACTGTGTCCATGAGACACAGAGAAGTCTTATTTATAAAGAAGCAGTGAAGTGCTGCCATGGCTTTTTGCGGTGTGTACTGGGAGACAGCAAAACATTTACTTGTTTCCAGTGTACCATGCATACATTTATTTACAAAAAGCCCGTTATAAGCTGGTTTTGTAAACAGACAAAATCAGCCGGGGTTATTAATGGATTGTTACACACTCCACCAGCCTGCTGTAAATTAAGCCCCTACTTCCTTTTTCCTGTACAAGTGGGCTAGGCTAGTCTGCCTTTGCCTTTGCTTCTTCAGGGCTATTCATGACTACTAGTCAGAATGGTTGAACTCTCTCTGCACAGTCAAAGGCTGTGTCCTTCTAGATACCAGCTGCTGGAAACCACAGGAAGGTTTGGGGTCCTTTGGATTCAAGCCATGGACCAGAATGCCCACAGCACACACCCCTTTTGTCCCTATGAATATCAGACCTTCAATGTCAGTAGAGCCAAGGCTTCAGAGGAGCTGGCAGACGTGGATAAGATGCTCAGGCATCGACTCTCCCTCTCTGGTGCTGAAAAACTAAATGGTCTAGTGGACTAAATTGATATAAGGCCGCTTCCTATGTCCCTAGGTCAAAACGTATGTCAAAGCTGTCAAAGGAACTTCCGGGTTAGCGCCATCGGCAATAGCGGAGTTCCTCTGACCAAGAGGAACCCGCTCCGTGAGAATCGGGTCTTGCCGCTGTGGCGAAGGCGGGGACCCCTTAAAAATCCCAGGCGGAGGAAGCCTGGGAACGTGGGATTCGGCGGGCACCAAGAGCGCCTCCCCTACTCGCGGGGAAACCCATTTTGGGGCTCCAGAGCAAAGTGGGGTGAGCGGTGCGGTGCTTCGAACTGATTGCTACTTTCACGGAGTGAAGCTGCACAGTTGTTGCCAGAGAGCGCTGACTTTTTCCTATGGACAATTGGATTTAAAAGTAACTACCCATGAGTAAAGTGAAGAATTGGAGTTTTAAAAGTTGAATTAATTTGGCACTGAAGCGGGAAGGTCTAAACAGGAAGTCCACCTTCCGCTTTTGTAAATAGATTGAAGCAAAGACATTGCAAGCTAAAGTCTGGAAAGTCGTTTGTAAAGGACTAAATTTTCATCAGCTAAAAACACCAACCCCCCCTTGGAAGCAGGAGAAGAGGGGGGAAATCTTAGATTGTTTAAACCTGCAGGAGAGAGAGTAAAGAAAGATAAATTTCCACCGTCTTGAACCTGGGAACGGGGTGTCAGAGACAGACGCTTTGGGGAAGTTCATTGACTGTGAATAAAACGTTTTTTGACAGATAGTTAAAAAAGAGAAACATATTGATTCCAATGTTTCCTTCTGCATCTAAAAAGGAATAAAATATCTGGAAAATGAAAATGAAAGTAATTTTGTTGCTGGAGCTGCTTTCAAAAAGACGGATACAAACAGAAATTGTTTCCTCTAGAGGGAGCTTGTGATACTGTTGCTGGAGACGATCTGGGGAATTTTACAGCTGCAGAGATTAAAGATCGTGGGAACCTGACATTGACCTTGAGCCAGAATGTGTCTAGAAGAAGTTTTAGTGCTTGCAAGACAAGCGCTTTACTGGAACAGCTACATGAAAAGATGGATTTGATGACTGTTGCAGTTAGCAATTTTGGAGAAACGGTGAATACCTACATAGAAACTACTCAGGAACCATCTCAGGAATTTGCTTTGACAGGGCAAGTTGTGCAGAAGACAAAGGAGGAGGTTGTTGCTGAACCTCAAGTAATAGAAATGGAGAGAGCCGCAGCCTTGCAGGAAAATAAGTTGTTGTTTCTGACAACTGAACCTGGAGAAAGTCAGATTGGGAGAGATGGAGTACTGTTTGGTTTGGAGATGGGAAGCTGGATGGATCCCCCTATGCAGGGATGTTCTGACTTTTGGGATCTGGTTGTGGGCCAGGGGGAGCTTGGAGTTGTGGGGGCCCTTAACTTTGGAGGGACTTTGAAACATGCCTTCAAATATCTTTTGGATTTCAGTGCTGACTGTGGAGAGTGGGCTGACCTCTCGAGAAGGGATAAAGACATTCTCAAGTTGGAGTCTCCCCGAGATCTACCCCTCAGTGAGAAAGGAAGGAAATTAAGAATAAGATCAGCAGAAGATAGAGTAAAGTGCAGGTATAAACATGAAGAAGACCTGCAGAAGGGACATGTAAAAGACTTAAGAGCCTCGGATAGAAGGTCACCAGGTTAATGGACTAGATGGAAGGGATAGAAAGGACTGACAAAACCCGAGACCAGGAAGAAGAGACGATGGATGAAAATTGGAAGAAAGTTTAAAAATTCATTTAGAGAATTAGTGTAAAATTAACGAGTGTTAGAAAAATGCTGAAATGAAACTATTTGGCTTTAGTAGAAATACTATAAGGAATTATGTATAAATAAGTTTTAAGTTTTAAGCTCTAGGGCTTTTTATGGTAAGATAAGGTTAAAATAAATTAAGGTAATTTAATGATAGAATATAGTGAAAGATGGAAAGGATTTGCTGAGATAATTAATAATTAGAATACAAAAAAGGGAGGTGTGAGGAGGTCGATGAAACAAGTTAACGAAAGATAAAGATTTGGGAATATTGGATTTGTTTTTAAATTTTTTGTTTTTCCTTTTTTGTTGTTGGTTTTGATGTATTATGTGTTTTGTATTTTTCTTTTTTTTCTTTTTATTGACTTGTATTGCTTAATTCCTTGTTTTTCTGATTATATATATTTTCTTTTCTTTTCTTTTCCTTCTTTTTCTCCTTCTCCTTCTCCTTCTCTCTTTTTTATTCTCTGTAATTTTAAACTTTCAATAAATATCATTAAAAAAACAAAAACAAAGCTGCCTATCTATCTATCTATCTATCTATCTATCTATCTATCTATCTATAAAATTAAACGCTACACCATACTTTCAAAGTGTTCTGTTTTAACCAGGACATGAGGGAAACAATGTTAACCGTCATGGCTCCATGACGTTGTTCTGAATGTCATGAATTCCACCCTTCCAGTCAGTGCGCGGGATTCAGTCTCAACCTCCGAGGCTTGAAACCAGTGAGTGACCTTACCTCCCTGATTGGTCCAAGGACCACTTCTCACCCTGCCCCAGCCATTCTCCAATAGGTCATGAACTATTTGGACCCTCCTCCCCTCACTGCCATTTGAGAAACCCTCTGACACTCAAGCCACAGAGCCCCAACTTGTGCTCCACAGAGCTAAATTACACACACTTTAGAAACACAAATTGTAGTTGTTGGTCGAGGCAGTGGTAGTGTGTGTGCTATGCATGCAGAAGGTCCCAGGTTCAGGGCTGTGAATCTCTCTTGTCTGAGACCTTGGAAATCCACTGCCAATCAGTGTTGACAATACGAAGCTAGATGGACCAATGGCCTGACTCAGTATAAACAAGGCAGTTTCCTATGTTCCATCACTAGGTAAATAATGTTTCTGAAGTGAAATTAGCTACTCTCCTAATAATCAACAACACCAAAGCAACAGGACCTTTCCTCTTTTTGCCTTGCTGTAAGGAATAATCTACTGAATTTCACAGATGTGCTGGATCTGGGATTACTGGACACAGTACTTTTAAGTATTTTGTTTAATGAGAAATAATAATGGACAATGAAGAATTGGCTGAAGCTTTCCCAAATGTTCCCTTAGCTTTGTGCCTTTATCTAACTCTGCCCATTTCAAATTGTGAAGGGAGAAAGAACGTTCTCCAAATTATCCGTCATTAAAAATGAATTACGGTCAACAATGCTGTAGTCAAGCCTCTTTGCCATTATCTGTTCTCTCTCTGGAATAAATTACTTTTGATACTCTCATAACTTAATCTGCTTCCAAGAACAGCAGGGGAAAAAGAAGACAACATGACAACTTTCACAATAACCTGAATACAGTTAGTCATTAATGTGTAAACATTTTATTCACTTTGTATTCGATAGTTATATTAGTTGTTGAAACATGAAAAGAGGGTCCTAATTCAGAAGGACTGCAGGAGTGCTACACATTGCAGATTATTTCAAAATACTACTGAAAAAGGTTTTTTGAGGGTGGAGAGTTGGCATTTCGATTTTAGAGATATAAAACCTTAACATGCTGCTTCTGGTGTCAAATATAGATGGTAGTTAAGTTCTGAAGGGCATGGCAGACCCTGAGGATTTTTTTTTACATTTTGGTGGGCTTTCATACTATAGATGAATAAGCAATTGCTAAGGGGCCTCATGTCATCTATGAATTTCTGTGGAGAAACTGTAAGACCTTTCTCTCATGGTCTCAGGGATCCATTGTACCCTTATTTACATCAGCCTGCTCAATGAGACCCCCCTTCATTAGGATAATTTAAGTAACCCCCTTTCTGAGGTTACTTTTATCACAGCATATCCAATTCAAATCTATTTACTGGTTGTCCTATATATTCTATTTAGCTTAGGTTACTGCACGTTTTTATGTCAATCCTGCTAATGATATAAGCTGTTTACATACATTCCTTCTTTTTGCCAGATTCCAGTGCCACTTCCACAACAGGAACACCTGCAGCACCCCTGTAGTGAGATTATATGGGTTTCGCTACATACCTGTTCTGCATACATACCTGTTCTGCAGAAAGAGCAAGAAAAGGGCATGCAGTCGACTTGAACTTCCTCTTCTCTACCTTTTCCCGAAGTGTGCCCCAGCCATTTTATGGATTAATAACTGCACAGTTGTAGACATTCTTTAATTGTCTTTAACTTATTGAGCTGTTCCTTTTTTGTATTTTCTGTTTTATTGTCTTTCATTTTATTGCACACTGCTTAGGCAACTTTTTGCAGTGACACTACAAATGAATGTCATGGCAGAACAAAGTCCGACGTGTGAGAATTGTACAACAGTGATCTTACTGTAGTGGAATAAATGTGTAAACAGCCCCACTTTTGATGTTCTTGATGGGCTTCTATCAAAATCTATATTATAGGAGAAATTGCACAAATGCTTATATGTATGAGCAATGCAATTCATTTGGCATTGTTAATGAGGGGATGCAATGTTTAAATTAGAGAGTTAAAAATATTGATTTGACCAAATAGTGTCACAGTTATTCAGACGGGATTTTTTTTTAATACAGGTATTTATACAAAATAAAATAAAAAAATTCCTTCCAGTAGCACCTTAAAGACCAACTTAGTTCTTTATACAGTTTATTTATACAGACTGCAGACAGCAAGAACCATCATAATTTTTTCCTGCCGCATCAGGTGATTACTGCTATGACCCTTGTTTGTGTCACCTAAAAACAGGAGAATGATACTTTTGAATCCAGAAACATTGTTCTTACATGCACTTTCGTTTCCTTGATCAATTAATCAACTAAAATCTCATACAAATAATCAACTGAAATTTCCAGCTGGAACCTTTTCAAATTAGGAAGCCATGTGAACTGGAATAACCAATCACCTCCTTTGAGGCTGTTTTTCACTCTGAGCAATAGGTTAACAGGGAAGATCTTGGGCAGCTCCATCCCTTCTTCCCATGGGCGTAAGTATTGCCTGAACCAAATTTAGGGCCTACAGATGTTTGGAACTGTCTCTGCAAAGTGTTTATATCAATGCTAGATTTGAGCCAATTGGGATTCACCAAGAGTCCAGAGATGGGTAACTGAAGAGGGAATATAAACTTCCTGAGACAGAGATCAGCTGCGACAGCAAAGTGCTCAGCTTTCTCTAACATGTATCTACTCTTATGTAGTTGTGTTGAAACTTAAAGGTAGCTTCATCTTTAACCGTCTCATCTCACCCTGTATGCTACAATTACAGTTGTTCCTTTAGGATGCGAGATATGCAATTCCTGTGTCCACTGTGCTCCCCCCTTTCTTTGCCAGCCTCTCCAGCACTCCTGCTCCTGCTCCTGTTAATGTTCCGTCTCTTTGGTAACATCAAATTGATGTAACTGACAAAATACCGTTTTTGTCTGTATACATTGATCTGATCTTGCTGTCTATGTGGTCTTTATAAAACAGCAACAACAACAAGAGCTCTTTGAAAAGGCACTGCATTGCACTCTGTAATTATCGTTTTCTTTAAAGGAACCAAAGTACCTTTCATAGAAGTAGGTCAGAGTAATATCTTGCTTATCTAACATACCATGTTGATTTCTGAGCAGGCAAAGCAGCACGTCCAGTGGCAATAGCCCAAGTTGCCCTTGGCAAGATCCACTTTGGTGTGATGAACAAAACGGCCAGTCTTCATGCAGACTTTGGCATCTAACGATAGAAAAAGCTAGGGGATAATGAGAAACTTTATGGACTGCCACATAAAACTGTTTCTTTTTTAAAAATTTGCTTTTTAATAAATCCCTGATAATTTTGAGTCTCTGAAGACTGGAGGTATATTTTGTAATGGGAATGAAGCATAATGCTCCAAAAGCATTCGCACAGTGTGGGATAGTACATCATAGTTTATTCGGCCACACTGCAAAGTTCAGATACTAAAGCCATGGACAATAGCAAGGGTCATAATATTAAAATTAGTATTAATATTAGTACTACAAAAGTCACTGAAAAGCTGAAAGTGGTGCATTCAGAAGCACATGCAGTTTCTGCATAACTGTACTATATTTACTACCACAGAGATTAGAAAACTTAATGAATACGTTCTGACTTTTCAACTAAGCATCCCCTCAGTGCTTGTTTGACTGGTACATCTTCAGATTAAACCCAGAAGCCATTTGAACAGGAAAAGGCTATTGTGCTGGAGATTGTATGCAGCCACATACTATATCTGCCATGGATTTGTCTAATTCCGCTTTAAAGTCATTTAAGTTCATGGGAGTTACCAGATCAGGAAGAAGCCAATTCCACATGTGAAATTTTAGAGATGGGGGAGAAATTTGGTGTAGTTCACATTTAAAGGATAACCAACCTAATTTGCGCTCCCTAAAACAGCCTTTCCCAACCTTGGGTCCCCAGATGTTGTTGGGCTACCACTCCCATCATCCTAAGCAGCAGGGGCAGCAGTCAGGGATGATGGGAGTGGTAGTCCAACAACATCTGGGGACCCAAGGTTGGGAAAGGCTGCCTTGAAGCAATATGTGAACTGAAATGGCCATTCTTCAAAATTCAAACTTCTCCAAATGTTGAAGTGCAGTTCTTCAGTCAAGTAATTTGTACAAAAATGCAAATACAGTGGTACCTCAGAACTCGAACGGCTCTGTTCTCAAATGCTTCAGCTCCTGAGTGCCGAAAACTCAGAAGTAAGTGCTCTGGTTTTTGAATGTTCCTTAGAACATGAACGTCGAGCGCAGCTTCTGCTGTGCAAAAACCTAGTTGTTGGCCAATCGGAAGCCGCGCCTTAGAACGTTTCGGAAGTCAAACGATCTTCCAGAACAGATTACATTCAAGTTCTGAGGTACTACTTTACTGGGGTATATTAGTGAAAATAGCATACAAAAATGCATTATATTAAGAAAAATTGCTTGCAAACATGTCTGTTGAGAGAAATTTGCACTGAAATGCTGATGAATTTTCATGAATGCTCTTTGTTTCATGCAAACTGATATGGAAATGTGAAGTGAACTTACAGTTGGAAAATGGAGAAATGGAGAGAAACCAAAACTGATAGATTCATCCATCTCTAGTCATTATGTACTGTGTGTAGAAGAATGCTTGAGAAAGTTACATGAACCAGATACACACTGATCTCTCCATTCCTACCTCTGAGTAAACATGTACAGGACTGTGCTGCTAATGTTTTTAAATCTCACTATGAGTGTGCCAGCCCAATGACACAGAGAGTCTCTATAATAAATTTAAAAAATTAAAAAAATTGTCCAGTAGCACCTTAGAGAACAACTAAGTTTGTTCTGGGTATAAGCTTTCGTATGCATGCACACTTCTTCAGATACACACTGCATCAGACCAACATGGCTACCTACTTGAACAGAGAGTCTCTATAAGAGCACCTACTTCCAAGAATGTGAGAAACTGCATAGAGGTTCTGTTTTCAAGTTCTTCTGATGACATTTATCCTAAGAGCTCTAGGGAATGGTCATTCACTTGCATACTCACTTATGACAAACACACACATTCATTTAACATCATTGACCTGCTCTGCTCCAGAGGAAGAACTGAGGGGAGAGCGACTGTCTGCAGGCAATGGCTTCCACCTGCCTTGCCCCACCCCCCACCCCCCACCCCCGGGAGCCTTTCCCAGACCATGACTTTGAGAACAGCAGAGGAGAGTTCAGGGGTAGTGTTGTTTTGTTTTGTTTTGTTTTGTTTTAAATAATTTTATAAGTTGTGTGTCCTTGTTTCTTAATCTAATCCTTTTACATCGTTTTGTATGATTTGCGGTATTTTATGTATTGTGATTTGCTGCTATTTTTATAGATTAATTCTTTATTGTAATTGATAAGTGTAAACTGTTTAATTATTACTTGCTGATGTTTAATTTTAGTGTTTACTGTTGGATTCTAATGCATTATTGCATATCGCTTTATTTGGTTTAAGTTGTTTATTTTAAAGTTATTGTGACTTTTTGTAAAGGATCTGATTGTTAGTATTAATGTTTGATGTATTATTATTAATTTTGTGTGTGTTGGAAGTCGCCCAGAGTAGCTGGGGCAACCCAGCCAGATGGGCAGGGTATAAATAAAATAATAATGGTAATGATGACAAACAAATGTCCGTAGTCTCCTGCCATAGCTGTCAACTTACAGATTTGAAAATAAGAGGCCAGCAGCCTTGAAAATAAGGGACCAGCAGCCAAAATAAGGGACCTGCAGCCTCACCTGTTCCAGGCACTCCAGTCTTCCTTGTTGGTATTAAAGGGTTAAGAAGCTCTAATCAAGACGCTCTAATCACTGAGCAGCTGGAGGTAGTTAGGCTTCCAGGAATGTGAGTTTGTATAAATAGTCAACTCACTCGTGTGTTTGCCCCGCCCTTTCCCCCCCCTTTCTTTTCTTTTGGAGTGTGTTTGCTGAAATGTGTGATTCTTCACCAGTGTTTTTTGTTTTGTGTAAATAAACCTTTTATTTGAGTTCCAAACCGCTTGCTCCAAGATTCCTTTATTGAAATGATGCTGACTCTCCAGCCCTTCTTGAGCCGCTGTGCGAAATGCTCTGCTGTAATGGGACATTGCGGCATTGGAAGCGCACTGGACATTTGATTAGCATTAAACTAATTAAAGTTTAATGGGACAGGTTATGGTTGTTTGTACGTCAAGAAGGAGATAAGGAGTGCAGTTAAGAGTGATTTATGCAAGGACTGGAGCGAAGACAGAAGCGGTTGCCGACAACGAAAGCCTTCAAAGCAGCTTGAGTCCTGCAACGTGCCTAGGAAAAGTTTTAAAGAGGCACTGCGCAGTTTGTACTCGCTGGAAGACGCCTTATTCCTCGAGGAGCCACCTCAGCAGCTGGGAGACGGTCTACAGGTCTGTGAGTATCGTTCCTAAGCCCCAGGGAGGATGGCAGAGTCCCAGGAAAGTTTTACTGTCCCCTTTACGCGACTCAATGGGAAAAATTGGCAAGATTGGAAGGCTAGAGTAAGGGTTTGGTTGCAAGCAAAAGAGTTGTGGAGTTGTACTGAAGCACCGCCTTTACAGGCAGCTGCAGACGCGTCTGCAGAAGACAAAGCAGCAGCAGCAGCTTCTCAGAAACGTGACAGGAAAGCCCAAGGTCTACTAGTTTTGGCAGTGGGACCAGAGCAAATGCCTTATGTTTCTGAGTTAAAGAACACGCATGAGGTCTGGACGGTTCTGCAGCGGTTAAATTCCAGAAACACTGCGGGGGCCAAGATCCATGCTACAAGATGTTTGTTTGATTTACGTCTCCAACCGGGAGCGTGTGTGAAAGAACATATTGCCAAAATGGTGTCTGCCTTTAATCAACTAAGACAGCTGGGCATTCCTTTCTCTATGGAGCAGCAGTCATACATATTGTTGTCTTCTCTTGATAAAAGCTATGAGACTCTAGCTTTAACTTTGGAAGCTATGCCTTCATCTGAATTAACCCTTGAATACATTTCTTCTCGACTTGCTGATGAACAGGATAAAAGGCAAAGAGAAAGAGGTTTGTCTTCAAAGGGGAGTTATGCTGTGCCTAAGAGTGGGGATGCTGAGTTTGAGAACACAGTAAATGCTTTCACAGCTAGACACTGTTTTCGCTGTGGTTCCTCTTCCCATTTAATCAGGAATTGTACACGTGAACCTGGTCAAGATAGCACCAAGGCCGTTGCCCCTAGTTACCAGACAAGGAGTTCCAGGGGACGTCGAAGAAGAGGAGGTCGTGGCTACTCCCACAGCACACAGCACATGGCTTCAGCAATGGCGTTGATGCAAGGGCGTGGCCAAGGCAGCAATCTACGCTGGTTGATCGACAGTGGTGCATCTCACCACCTGGTGGCGCCATCTAGTGTCCGTTTGCAGAATTGCAGACATTTGCAAACCCTTAAAGTTGTGACAATGGCAGATTCAACTAAACGTTCCTTAGAGACTGTAGGCACAGTGTTTTTGAAGTGTTTGCAAACAGAAATTGATGCCTACGTGCTAAAGGGAATGAAGGGGTGTATTTTGTCTGTGTCAGAACTTGATAGAAATGGGTTTAAAACTGTGTTTGAAAATGGGGTTTGCACTATTTCAAAGAATAACGTATCTCTTTTGCAGGTGGAATGCAGAGATGGGTTATATTATTTTGAGACAAGTCCAGATGAAGTTGAACAGGTTCATGCTGGTTGTGTGAACTCGCCTACCCATAATTCTTGTGTTCATTTATGGCACCGCCGTTTGGGACATATTAATTTTCAGTATGTTAAAAGACAACCTGAATTATCAGAAGGGTGCAAAATGAACAAATGTACTAAGTATTTGGATTGTACTGCATGCAAAAGGGCGAAGGTTCATAGATGCAGCTATCCCAGTTCAAATAGGAAATCTGACAAAGTATTCCAACTTGTGCATATGGACCTATGTGGCCCAATGCCTGTTGCTAGCATGGGAGGTTCGAGGTATGCACTGTGTCTCTCAGATGACAAAACAAAGGTTACATGGTTTTTTCCTCTCAAAACAAAAGCAGATACTGCAGAAACAGTTAAAAATTGGGTTCATGCAGTAGAACTTGAATTCGGTACTAGAGTTCTTGCTTTTCAGACAGACAGAGGGTCAGAATTTACCGGGTCTGTGTTGCAGAATTTCTTTAAGAAAAAGGGAATTAAGCATCGTCTGTCTACACCTTATTCCCCCCAAGAAGGAGGCGTGGCCGAACGTAAAAACAGGGTTCTGCAAGAGTTGGCAAACTCTATGTTGTTTGATGCTAAACTTCCTCAAAGTTACTGGGCGGAAGCCTGGCAGACGGCTACTCATATTCTGAACCGAGTATATAATTCGGTAATTGATACTACGCCATATTTTGCTTTATATGGGAAGAAGCCCAAAGTTAATTACTTTCGGGTGTTTGGATCTCAAGCCTATGTACTTATCCCAAAAGCGTTAAGGAAAAAGGGAAGTCCAAGGGCTAGGAAACTCATCTTTTGTGGGTACGAACCACACGCCAAATCTTGGAGGTTTGTGAACCCAGATGGGGATACTACAAGAGTGGTCCTCAGTAGGAGCGCTGAATTTTGTGAGCAATCCGGATGGACTCACTTACATGCTAACCCTGACATTTTGAGAGATGATTTAGGCATTTATGCTGAGAAAGAAAGTCCAGAGGATGATGAGCCAGAAGGGGACGGTGCATATGGTTCAGATGCAGATTCTGACCAGGCACAAGGTTCTTCTCCTAAGGTAGAAAAGCCAGAATCCAAGAGTGTTCCAACATCGCCAGTCAGTAGGCCTAGCAGACAGCAAAAGCGAAGCAGGTCGCCTGCAACACCAAGCCCAAGGGAGGTATCTAAACGGAGGTCTTTATCCCTAGAGGCACGTCCAGACATAAAGTCTGAGACAGATTCTGACAGCCAACGGTCAGAGGGGGCACAAGAGGAGCAATTGCGCAGGTCAAAACGTGCCACAAAGGGCAAGCCGCCAGAGCGGTTTAAGGTGACAAGTGTATACGTAAATATGGCACAGTGTGAGCCAGATAGCTATGTAGAGGTACAACAGCTTCCAAGCTCAGAAGCCGTAAAGTGGCAGGAAGCAATGGAAAAAGAGATGGCTTCAATGAAGTCTCTCGGTGTGTTTACAAGTACAGAGCTTCCAAAAGGCCAACAAGCTGTAGGTTGTCGATGGGTATATCGTTTGAAGCCCACAACTACTGAGGAGTTGCAATATAAAGCCCGACTAGTTGCAAAAGGGTTTTCGCAGCGCAAAGGAGTTCACTATTCTCAAATTTATGCCCCTACTTCAAGATCGGAGTCATTAAGAATGCTTTTAGCCTCTTCAGCTAAGAAGGGAAATAAGCTGTTTCATTTTGATGTCAATGTGGCTTATTTAAATGCAGATTTACAGGAGGAAGTCTATATGACGCCACCACCAGGTTTTGAAGGAGACAACCCAAACCAGGTCTGGCGCCTACACAAATCCATTTATGGGTTGAAACAGTCCGCCCGTAATTGGAATTCCTGCTTAAACGATGCTCTAGAGAGCATGGGGTTCAGAAAGAGCGCAGCAGATGCGTGTCTTTATCTAAAAGGCTCGGGATGTGAACAAGAAGCAGTTTTGATATTTGTTGACGATTTATTATACAGTGGAAAGGACGATAAACTTGCACAACAATTTGCCACAAAGCTTGGAGAAAGGTTTCAGATAAAATCACTAGGCAATGCATCTGTTTATCTAGGAGTTAAAATTCAGCAAGATGAAGATGGGAACTATTGGCTCAGCCAAGAAGCTAAGATCCAGCAGTTGCTGGAAAGGTTTAAAATGGACAACTGTGCTGGTGTTAAAACCCCAATGGAGTTAAGTTACACAAAGGATGCTCAAACTGAGCAACAGGCAGAGTTCTGTAATCCCGGGGTTTACCAGTCAGCGATAGGCAGTCTACTCCACATTGCACAGTGGACTCGGCCCGATATAACATATGCTGTCAACATGCTGTGTAGACAAGCTGAAAAACCATCAATGCATGCTTGGCAAGGAGTAAAAAGAGTTTTAAGGTATCTCCAAACTACCAAAAGGTTTCGCTTAAAGCTATCAGCAGAGGGCAGCACACAACTTGAATGTTGGGCTGACAGCAGTTGGGCAGATGCTGGACCAGATAGAAAATCAGTGTCAGGAATGGCGATAAAATTTGGAAATGCACTAATTGGTTGGAGATCAAGAAAACAATCACTTATAGCTTTAAGTTCAACTGAATCTGAGTTCAATGCATTATCAGATGTATGTAGAGAACTGGAATTTTATAAGCAACTGGTACAAGAATTGTTTGGAGAATGTTCCCTACCTATCAGAGTGTGGGAAGACAATCAACCTTGTATTAAACTAGCTAAATCAGGTCAATTCAAGGCACACACAAAACATTTGGATATCCGTTATCAAAATGTATGCCAAAGTGTAAAACAAGGTTTAATTGAACTAAAGTATTGTTCAAGTAAAGAAAATCTCGCAGACGGTTTTACAAAAGCTTTGAGTCCGCAATCTCATAAATGTTTCTGTTCAGGTTTAAATTTGAATTAAGGTTGGTACAGCTCAGTGTTACGAGCGAGAGGGGGTGTTGGTATTAAAGGGTTAAGAAGCTCTAATCAAGACGCTCTAATCACTGAGCAGCTGGAGGTAGTTAGGCTTCCAGGAATGTGAGTTTGTATAAATAGTCAACTCACTCGTGTGTTTGCCCCGCCCTTTTCCCCCCCTTTCTTTTCTTTTGGAGTGTGTTTGCTGAAATGTGTGATTCTTCACCAGTGTTTTTTGTTTTGTGTAAATAAACCTTTTATTTGAGTTCCAAACCGCTTGCTCCAAGATTCCTTTATTGAAATGATGCTGACTCTCCAGCCCTTCTTGAGCCGCTGTGCGAAATGCTCTGCTGTAATGGGACATTGTGGCATTGGAAGCGCACTGGACATTTGATTAGCATTAAACTAATTAAAGTTTAATGGGACATTCCTGTCCTCCTGCAGTCTGGTCAAACTCATGCTGGTAGCTTCGAGAACACTGTTCAACCAACTTTGTAACCAGAGGTTCAACTGAATAGAATCTGAATCACATGCACCACAAGGCCTATGCAGCCTCAACTTAAGATGGCTCCCCAGCCTGGCTTTGCACTGCAAAGTTTGCAGCAGCACGTGCAACAAAATGGCGTCCAGCATTCAAAAACTCCCTCAGCTTGCATTAACTAGCCACACACAAGGCATGCAAGCTCCACCCCCCAGTCATTCTTAGACTTCTTATTGGGTGAGCAACACAGCCAAGCAACACAGTTGGAGCCTCCCTCCTCCCTGGCTGGCAGGGAGGGAGGAAGAGGAGCTGCTTCCTTTGAAATTTAAGGGACATCACTTAAGGGACATTTAAGGGACATCCATCAATAAGGGAGAGCAGCGGGACATGGCGCTGGAATAAGGGACTGTACCTTCAAATAAGGGACACTTGACATCTATGTCTCCTGCGCAGTTAGCAGTGGAATATGCTAATCTTGGGGGAGGGGAGAGAAATATGTTAGGAATTAAAACACACCTTCTCTAAATTCTGGAAAAGACAGCTTGGGGGAGGGATATTGCAAGAAATTATGCACCCCTTCCCCAACAGAGCAAATTTCACCTCACCTATGGTGGCTGCTGTGCTACAATTCAAAGAGAAATGGGTGGCCTCCATTTGCTCAAGAATAATGTCTCTCTTGAGCAAGTCAACGCTGTTGTTCGAGCTGTAAAAAAGTTACTGAGGCTTTCTCACCTTTGCGACATATTCCTCAATTGTTCGCCCTTCTAAACAAATCACTGCTGTTGCTGCAAAGGCTGGGTGGAACATCCCTGCTATGCACCTGAATGCACCTGTCGCTGTCTATCATAACAGCTCGCTGATTTTCACAAAGTGTTCAAGTAATGGCAAGTGGCAGACTAGTGGGTATTGTGCAAATCAGCAAGGTGAGGGTTAAAATACAGGCCCTGGCCCTGTGAGTTGGCTTTTAGTTGGTAGTGCAAATTGCACATGCTTGACCTCTTCTAGGCTGTTCTCTGCTGGTTGACGGCACACCCCATTTGGTCATGCTCTGCAAACAAAGCACAACAGCAATGCAAACAAAGCGAGGAGCAGAGTGGGATCCTCATTCCTCCGGTAGTGACTGTAAGCAGTTGTCATTTCCTTTTTGTGCACTGGTATGCAAGCCAAAGTTCAAGCCGTTTACGTGGGATTCTTCGGAGCTTGCCATCTCCTGAAATGGAGCTTTTGCAAGTACAAGCACAAAATCATCAGTTTTCTTTAGACTTAGTGTGTTTTCCTGCTGCGAGATTGTGAAGCTGGCAGGACATCATTGTCTGCAAGGAATGGCTTCCATTTGGGCTCGAAGCCAGCTGAGACAGGAATCCAAAGTGCTTTGCCGCTTGGCAAGTATTGGGGCAGCAAATCTTAATTGTTTCCTTCTCTCTCTCTCTCTCTCTCTCTCTCTCTCTCTCTCCTTACTTGGGAGGGGAGGGCAGCATGTACAAATTTGTTCTAGAGGAAAGAATGGCAATCCAGAGAAAACAAATCACCGCATAATCCATCCTCACTGCACTTTCCCCATTTGTCATTCACAAGTTTAACTATTGTTTGTGTTACAGCAGCTCCTACAGGCAGGCACCCACCATGTTAGGTATGGGGTGGATATACAGGGAAGGACGCTGGCTGCATTTTTTCAAGAAATTTATAGTAGACAGAGAATGGAACGGGATGGGGAATCAGGGAACAAAAGCAAAGTTAGGAAGCAGAATCAGTCTTAATTTATCAGGCTATGACTGTTTGCTGCCCTGAATAGGGTTCAATTTTGTTTTAAAGATTTTTCTCTTATGCAGAGTCCCAAAGCGCAGATTATTCTAACTTCAGTTCATTCAGGTATATTGTTTCTGTCCAAAGCAATCACAATACTATCTTTTCAACAGCCTCTATCTATTTGGGGCTGCTACCTTTTCCTTTCAAATAGCTCGGCTACCTCCAAGACCTTCCTCCCCCTCCCCCCCCATTTCCCTGTTGCTGGCAGTTCTCACCCCACCCACTAGATCAGCACTACGATCCAGGAATATCCCATGTTGCATTACACAGGAGGAAGGTACAGTAATGACTGGACTAATTCAGGTTCAGCACATTCCTCACTACTGCGCATTCAGGCCAGTTGATAAAATGCCAGCCAGATAGAAGGCCTACCTCCATCCCTCTTAAACCTCACAGAACAAAAGGCATGAGATGTGTCCGTGTGCACATTTGTGCATACATGTGTGTAAGGCTTTCATTGCACATTCCCACTTGGGATGATACCCACATCGCCGCCTTGGATTTGCAGGAAGTCAGGAGGCAGGGGAGAGGAGCAAAGGAGAAGTTAGGTTTTTAAATGACAGCACATGACCCGGAAGCTGTACGCCAGCTCCCTCAGCCAATAAAGCAAGATGAGCGCCGCAACCCCAGAGTCGGCGACGACTGGGCCTAATGGTCAGGGGTCCTTTACCTTAAACAACAGCAGAGGTTGGGGGCAGGGGGGAAAGCAGTGGTGGAAGGATATGAAGGACCTGTGAGGATATGCAGGGTTTGAAGGCACTTTGAGGATATGGGGTGCTTGCAGCTGTGAGAGGATGGAGTAGTTTGGGGTTGGAAAAGTGTTGGGGGTTGTCCAGGGGTTGAGGAATCTATGGGGTTGGTGAGCAATGCTCCTTGTACATACATACTAAGCAGGTAGGTGTGTGTGTGTGTGTGTGTGTGTGTGTGTGTGTGTGTGAGAGAGAGAGAGAGAGAGAGAGAGAGAGAGAGAGAGAGAGAGAGAGAGAGAGATTCAATTGGTTTGCTATCTGGTCTTTCCCCAAAAGCTTCTTGGGAACCATACACTGGTGATGATGCCGAGAATTATGCTGAAAATTGTGAGCCGTCCAAGTAGAACTCCATTTCCCAGGATCCCTTGGGGAGAGTAAAGGGTTGTTAAACCAGTCTTAAGTCTGCAAAGTGGACACACCCTAAGTTCAAATGGTTAAGACAAATGCATTTCCAAGAAATCAGACCCCTGGAACCATGCCTGCTGTTTCTAGTAACATAGCAAATATTTGGTTGCTATTGTGATGAAAACCAAATTCCAATGGTTACGAGGTTTGCTCACTGCTAAGGATGAGTTGGACCATGTGCTCTTGGAATCTGAGATTCTACAGCAGGAGTGAGAGGAGCCAGTGGCTCTCTGGATGTTGCTGAACTACAGCCCCCGTCATCCTTGGCCATTGGCCACACTGACCGAGGCTGATGGGAGTTGGAGTCTGTAGGGCCACAGGTTCTCCATGTGAAAAGGACTCCTCAACTGCTGTTGACATGCCAGCACATTGCTGAAAGACAGTTCAGCAACACATTCCAAGACAGACCTCCTCAGGGGAAGGACAGGAGACATGTGCCCTGTTCAAACAAAGCCACCCAAATATGATGCTGCCGCTAGAGATTGCATGAGCAAGAGGAAGTGAGCTTTCAAATGAGGTTAACTGTGCTGTCAGGACAGCTGATGCTTCTGTCTGGAATTTCTAGAGGAAGAAAGTATTAGTGCTGGGGTTACGGAGCAGGTTAAGCGGCAGCACCAGCTGTCATTCTGTGCCGACGGTTTATTGGATATGCCTATCAGCAAGGAAAGTGCTAAGATCTGGAAGACAAGGAAAAATTTAAGCAATTTAAGTAATTGGAGGAAGTCTCTGGATTGTAAACACCGCAGTGACAGGTCATGCTTTGCAAACATTTTTTGTGTTGCACAAAATACGCTCCTCAAGGAGGGAAGCATGTCCTCACTGCGAACGCAGTGAAGATGACACTCCTTGACCCCAATTCAGTCATGTTTCATTGATTAGGGGGTGAAAAATGTGGATGGGGGTACACATTCGGATGTTCACCCTAATGCCCACCCCTACCCCCATTTTGTCCGAAGAACTAGTCGTGCGTGTGTGTGACTAAGGCGAGATTAGGACAAAAAAAAATTGCTGACAGACAATTGAACTGTTATTGTGTCATTTGATCTCAGGGACTGGACAGAAGAGGAATGGTGGAGACCGCCTCTCCAGCCTGACCCCTCCAGAGAAGAAGAAGACAGTGCAGAATTACAACAAGGGTGTGAGGGAAGTCACAGTTCAGAGGCAGATGAGGGGGAAAGCTGGGAAAGAATGGGAGAAGAGGAGGAGGAAGAACCAGGAAGGCAACAGCTGATGGACACAGTATCCTTAGAAAGCATTCCAGAACCCCCTTCTCGCAGAACCCGGTGAGCACTGAAAGTAGTAGAGCAAAGGGCTCAGAAGCAAAGGGCCCTCGGTGCCACCCGTAGGGGAGAAGGTGACAAATGAGGACGTTGGAGAAAAGGGGGTAGAGGGTCACTTGGAGCAACACCATTATTCCAAGAGGCTACATCCCCAAGCGTCTTTCTGTAAATATTGAATAAAAGCAGATGGTAGGGACGTTTCCTTGTCTTATCCATTCCTGGCAACCTGTTGTAAGGGTTGGTTTCTCTGCTGCCTGACATTTGACAAGCCAGGGAGCACTGATACCACCTGATTCCTTATATCCCTACCCTATCACTGAGGCCTTCAAGTGAGTCGCTGTTAGTAATCCCTCATGGCCCAGATGCACAGCTCATAACCAACAGGAGCTGTGTTTTCCATATTGTGGGCCCAATTCTGTGGAACTCTCTCCAAGACAAGCCCCTTCCCCACTGAACTTGCAGCCTTCTTTCAGCAGGCATTTTAAGCAAGTTTTCTAATTTATAGTTAATTTTAACAAAAACCCTAAAAGGAGCTTCTTGAATCAGGCCAGTTGCCCTTCTAGTCCAGCCTCCTGTTCTCACAGTGGCCACCCAGATGCCTGTGGAAACCCTTGAAGCATAACCTGAGCATAACAGCACTCTCCACCTTTGTAATTCCCAGAGCCTGCCATTCAGGTACATACACCCGCTGATGTTGCGATAGAACATAGCCATTGTGTCTAGTAGCTGCTGATAGCCTTATCCATCCTAAATTTATCTGCATTATAGCTTTTCTACCTTTATTGTAGCGGAAGGTCAACAGTTCAAATCCCCGCAACGGGGTGAGTTCCTGTTGCTCGGTCCCAGCTCCTGCCAACCTAGCAGTTTGAAAGCACATCAAAGTGCAAGTAGATAAATAGGTACCACTCCAGCAGGAAGGTAAACGGTGTTTTCGTGCGCTGCTCTGTTTTCACCAGAAGCGGCTTAGTCGTGCTGGCCACATGACCTGGAAAAACTGTCTGCGGAAAAATGTTGGCTCCCTCGGCCAGTAAAGCGAGATGAGCGCCGCAACCCCAAATTCGTTCGCGACTGGACTTAACTGTCAGAGGTCCTTTACCTTTACCTTTTTATCTTTATTGTATACAACTCAGAGAATAAATAGGTTCAGTTCTTGTTCAGCTTGAGTAGTGGGATGACTTTATTCACTCTTTATGATATCACTGTGCAGCCAAATATGAAGGCTACATTGTCATTGTCACCAAAGAATGAAAGGAATAGAAGTTCCATTGAACCAATAAGAATCTTATTGACTTATCTGGAAGGCATTGGATCAGATTCAGGAAATGAATTTATATGTTACGGCAGCAAGAATATTGGTAGCTCAAGAGTGGGAAAAGGCAGAAGCAACATAGATTACTAACTGGGAAATTTAATGTATTTTAGGTTAACATAGTCAACGAAGAACAAGGAAAGAAGATGCGAAGGTGAATTGCTCGGGGAAAGTTTTGCTTCTATGGTAAAAGCTCTGGGAGCATTGAGCTGGATGAAATGAATGGATAATTAATTAATAATGGGAAGGACTATAAAGTAATGAAAAATAGAAAGCCTGGCCTAATGTGGAATCATCACTAAGAAGTCAGTGTGAGAAAATGGTTGTACGCATTCTGTTGGGAGTGATTCCCAGCAACCAGAATTCAGAGTCTCCAAGAGTGGAAGTCGTATATAGCCATAGTGTCTGGTTGCCACTGATAGATAGTAGTCATTGAAACCCATTCCTGTCCCAAACACCATAAACATTTCCCATAGAAATCAGTGGGTGCTATGTTTCTCTTTGGAAGGATAGTGTGTTACACATGGACTTGAAATCTGATTTGATGAAGGGTGACTTAAATAAATGATAAAGTAATAAGACTGTGAAAGACCTTGGCCAAGACAAGAGGAAGGCAATGGGCTGCTGTGATTTCTCCATTCCATTTATGAGAGGGTGATAGGCCTGGCCTGACCTCAAGGCTGTTGTACTTCTATCTAGCAGAATACCCTGGTTCAATAGCTCATGGATATATTAAAACATCACAAGCAAAACAGCACATTGTGTTCAGTCCACCAGAGTTGACTAGGAGCTTCCTATTGTAGACCACTTTCAACTCTTTAGAGGTGTTTTTGTGTAGTAAACAGCTTTGAATCAGAACTGGGATGGGCCTGTTAGTTGGTACAGGAATTTGGTTCCAATCTGAACTGAAACCAGATGTGAATGGAGGATGTTTCTTCCCACAAATGACTTCCAAGCAACTTCATGCTGCAGGAAAAGCTCACAAACAATTTCATGAAAGGAGGGAAATGTGTTGATTGTTACATGACTTGGTAACTAGTAGAGCTTAAATGACTTCTCCTGCCCTCTCCCTGCAGGGGTGGATTTGTTGCTGCATTTCAAGTTGATTTTACTAGGCGTCTGCATGGCATTATTTGTTGTAGTTGGAACATGCACATCCTTTGCTTATTTTTCTTTGGATACAATGATTGCTTCTTCTTTAGACTCTTCCTTAGTTTTATTAAACCCTTGTTATTTTCCTGTGGTGAAGGAGGCAGAATGGTAAACTACTGAAACTCAGGCGCAGTTCACGCATACTGCCGCTGCTTCCCTGTGGTCAGGTCCCATGGCGTAGGGGTAAATCCCCATGCTACTGCTCCACCTCCCTGGGTGAAAACGTAGCATGCGACCCACCCAACACCAGTAGTTACCAATTGCTGCCTAACAATGTGACAGCAACCATCAAGCCCCGACCGTATACATCAAGACATCATGGTAATTCCCTGAAGGAGTTTTGAAAAAGGGTGACAAAATAGAAAAGGGGGAGGTTGTAGTGCAAGTCACTTGCCATTCATCTCTTAGCAGAGAGGGGATAGAGGTTGTGTCCCTTTAGAAGCTCTGAGGGAAGCAGAAGTCCCATGGGTATGGCTTCTCCCATTATAGAAATCATTGCTTTAAGACTCCAAACAAGTGTAAACAGCAGGATGAGCAAACAATCTCTCGTTGATTATGATTTTTTGATGGGATATTTACTGAAACATTTTGCAGGTGCCAAAGGAAGTACTGGCAGTCACACTGGTGCTCGTGGGCGCTGGGTTGGTGACCCCATATCTATGTCAAGATTGGCACCTGCAAGTACCACATTAGCCATCCCTGTTGTAATCACTCAGTAAGAAAGAGCAGTGAAATCAAAGGAAGCTGTGGAAATTCCACATCACATCATGTGGGGTTTTTTGGGCAATGCTAAAAATGTACAGCTAAACTTTGATAAAAATAGCGCCCAAGAACATGTCAGCATAGATCCCCAATTTTATTTCTTATGGTGATATCAAACAAGTGTAGGAGACTGTGAATGAATAGCTAATATTGTATTCATCCAGACAGAGCTGACAAGCAGAATTTTGCAACTGCATTGAAAGAGAGAGAGAGAGAACCTGACAACTAGTATTCAAATAATTTCAAAGAAATCGATTTGATTGGAGGATTATTCTTAACATCTTGTTTGGGCTACATTTTCTTGATTGGTGCCTAAAATGAATGAACCTAAGCACATCACTCCCTTAAAAGTTTGTCCCTTCAAACTCTCAGCTGCTGTTTTCAGACTTGACCTGAGCCTGCCCTGGGCTGTGTCATTTGCCTCTGACCCTGCTAGGTCTGGATGATGCATAGCCAGCTGTTACTTGCTGCTGTTCTGCACAACTTTTGGACTTTAGGGGCAGGGACGTACGTGGACATCTTGTCCAGCCAGTAGGGGGTTAATTCCTACACTCTCCCCTCTGATCCTGTTTCAAAGAAATGAGGTTGCCTCCAGAGGGACATGGGGACTTCATGTGTCATGAGACAAAGGTTCTTGAGAGCAGAAGCAGTAAGGCCTACAAAGTCATTCAAGCCTGCTAACTGCTAACTGTTAACAGCAAACTGCTAAGTTACTGTGACTCGTGACTCATCTTGGGCAAAGACTCATTCTCCCTATAAAAAGTAGCCAGCCTCTCTGTGGGCCTCAGTCAGGGAGCTGTCTGGATTGTGTAATAATAATAATAATAATAATAATAATAATAATAATAATAATAATAATAATAATAATAATAATAATAATTTATTATTTATACCCCGCCCATCTGGCTGTCTCCCCAGCCACTCTGGGCGGCTCCCAGAGAGCCAGTGTGGTGTAGTGGTTAAGAGTGGTGGTCTCGTAATCTGGGGAACCGGGTTCGCGTCTCCGCTCCTCCACATGCAGCTGCTGGGTGACCTTGGGCCAGTCACACTTCTCTGAAGTCTCTCAGCCCCACTCACCTCACAGAGTGTTTGTTGTGGGGGAGGAAGGGAAAGGAGAATGTTAGCCTCTTTGAGACTCCTTAAAGGGAGTGAAAGGCGGGATATCAAATCCAAACTCTTCTTCTTCTTCTCCCAATCAAGTATTAAAAACAAGTATGGAGTAGTCTGTGGAATAGAGCTGTTGTTGCTGTTATGTAAAGCTAAGGCAGACTGAGTGGCTTCAGGACTCTAGTAAATCGTTAAGTAAGACTGTGCCTCTGTGAAGAGTCAGACAGCTGCTATGAGCACTCTGTGTATGCTCTTTAACTATGCTGTTTATGAACAACTTTATTTTCTCAAGTAAAAGTTTTATTCTGTTTATAAAGAAGACTCTGCGTTGATTAATTTACTGTTGTGCGGCACCATGGTCCTTAGTTTGAACTAGGTCTCTGAAACAAGTGAGAAGCCTGATAACTCCTAACAGAAGCCTAACAGAGTTGGCCTCTGTCCTGCTACTAGCACTGCAAAACTCTGGAGGTGGTAGTTTAGAAGTGAGCTATCACAAAAGCCACCAATATGTATAACTGTATGGAAATTTTCCATTTGCTGGTGTGATAACCATAGGAATAGCTTTGGCAGTGTCAGTTCAACAGAGACCTTTAAAAAGTAATAGGAGTAACAGAGAGATACTTTGGAACAGAAGCTGTGTGTTTTTACTGTGATAATTTCATAGCCCGAGACCAAGACCAGCATTCTGGTTCCAGTGGTAAACACCATGTATCATCATATGATTATGGGCTTATACCTGTTGTGCAGAAGGCTTCTGTGTGATGGTTGCCTCCTGCTCCCTGCTTGTAGCGCACTATAATCTAGATTTATTTTGTTTTTGTTTTTCTGGAGGTTGTGTAATGTCTACAGCAAGCCACTTAAGGACAAATAGTTTGATGGTCTTTGGGCTTTTTCTGACACCTTGTGATTTCTGTGTTCTTTCTCACCCACCCCCTTTCCTTCTGGCTACTCGGTGCTTATTAATAAAGACTTTAAGCATATAAAAAAGATTTTTGAGTCCAGTAATTCTGTGATCAGTTTTAACAAGGCAGGGTGACTCTCTTGAGATACTCTTGTATTTGGAATGTGTTAGGTGAATCTGTCATTACTGGTTTCTCATTTTTCCACTCTTAAGTTTATTTCTCCACATTTCCATATCAGTTTGGGAGGGGCAGGGATTAAAGCTATCATGAAAATTCATCAGCATTCCAGTGTGAATATCTCTCAATGTACACATTTTTTTGTGTGGAATTTTGCCTAATAATTTTGTATGCCTCACTTGGCTGGAGAAAACTGCACTGCAAAATGTGGAGAACTGTGGCTGTGAAGTGTGGCTGTGTTTCTGTTCACATGCTGTTTTGGAAAACTATGGATGAAGTATGTTCACCTTTAAATGCAAATTGAGATGAATTTCTCCCTCATTCCGGATGTGGAAATATGCCACCGTCTCATATGAATGACAAGATCTGGTCCAGCATGTATCCGTAGACTGCTGCCTCTGTACAGATTCTACCCTGCTTCACAAAGGACCTATATGTTCCAAAATCAGTCCTGAAGACAGTCTCAAGTAATTGCTGGATTTCATTTATTAAAAATGTGGTAGCAACCACTATCCATCAAGGCCTCCGGGACACGGCTGCTGCTGCTGCTCCTCGCGTGAGTGTTGGGAGGACCGCTCCCTTTTCTGCCAACTCCATCTGGCCTAGGGGGCGGGGCCTGCACTCACCGCCACAGCATAAGAGGCCTGAGAGAGGCCTCCGGGACACGGCTGCTGTTGCTGCTTGTGTGAGTGCTGGGAAGACCGCTCCCTCTCCTGCCAACTCCATCCGGCCTAGGGGGCGGGGCCTGCACTACCACTACAGTTTAGAGGCCTGAGCAGCTACCGGCAGCAATGGACAAAATTGTTTTAAATGTTTTAATCGCTTTTAATTTGCAGCACCTTAAATGGTGGTTGTTGTTTTTTATAATATTATATTATTTCATTATTTTATTTTTGCTTGGGGTGGGATAAGCATTTAGTCAGCGCTATTGTTTCTTGCTTTGTTTTGTTTTGTTTTGTTTTGTTCTGTTTTGTTTTATTATTATTCTGTTAAATTATTATATAGTTTGTATTTTGCTTTTTAAAGGTCATGGCTGACTGGGAGTGGGCCTCAGCCAATAGATTGGGTGGGGCATGTTCCACAGGGGGGGATGTATTGGGACACCCGATCTCAGTGATCACGGGCAGGAGGAGGAGTTATGCTAAGACCAGACCATGTCATTACCGAGGAGGCAGGTTTAGTCATTGTTTGAGGACTATCCCTGCCTCCAGGTCTGGTCCTGACCGGAAGGATACAGTAATCAGCAAGGGAAACCCACATGAGCTGAAAGTGTTGCTGTGCAATGCCAGGTCAATGATGAATAAAACCACTGCCATCCATGACCTGATTGCGGATGGAGGATTTGACCTGGCATGTGTGACAGAGACCTGGTTGGATGAAGCAGATGGGCCTGTCCTTGCCGCTGCTTGCCCACCAGGTTTCTCTTACACACAGCAACCCAGGTCATGTGGGCGGGGGGGGGGGGGGGTTGCAGTGATTTTTAGGAAGTCATTAGTCTGCACCAGGCGTCCTATTGGGAAGACCCAGTTTTCTGAGTGCATGTTCTGGAAGTTGGGCAATAGGGGCAGTACAGGATTCCTACTGGTGTACTGACCTCCCCGCTGCACCAAGGATTCCCTGCCCGAGCTGCTTCAGGTCGTGGCGGATATGCTTCTGGAGACACCTAGCTTGGTTGTCCGGGGGGATTTTAACATCCATGCCGACACGACCTTACAAGGGGCCGCTCAGGACTTCGTGGAAAGCATGGCCTCCATGGGACTGCCCCTGAATAAGTTTGGCCCAACTCATAGCCGTGGACATGCCTTAGACTTGGTGTTCACCTCTATGGATGTTGGTGATCTGACACTAACTAAAAGTGAAACAAAAGAAGTGCCATGGTCAGATCACTTCCTGGTGCAACTGGACTTCTCCGCAACCCTTCCCCTCTGCAGGGAGGTGGGACCGATTCAGATGGTCCGCCCCCGGCACTTAATGGATCCAATTGGCTTCCAGAGAGTGGTAGGGGAATGCTTTATCCCAAGTTGATGGCCCTTCAGCTGATTCCCTGGTGGCACACTGGAATGTGGAGTTAACCAGGGCTATTGACTGTATGTGGACAGGCAAGCGCCCTCTCCGATTGCATGGAGCCCGGACAGCCCCGTGGTTTTCCCCAGAGCTGAGGGTGATGAAACAATCGTTGAGATGGCTAGAGCGCCGGTGGCGGAAAACTCATTCTGAATCAGACCGGACACGGGCTAGAGCTCAACGTCGAGCCTACCAAGTGGCAATGGCGACGGCGAAGAGGGCCTTCTTCACCGCCTCCACTGCATCTGCAGAAAACAGCAGCAGGGCCTGGTAGGGACCCCAAGATGCTTTTGCAATGCTTTTGCAAAATTTTTTGCAGATAAAATCGCTCAGATTCAGAAGGAGGTAGACTCCACCGTGGGAGCAGGGCCAGGGCGGGAGAGTGCTAGAGTTCTGTCTGGTCCTGTTACATGGGATCAGTTCCAATCTGTTACCTCCGAGGATGTGGACAGGCTGCTTGGACAAGTGAAACCGACCACCTGTCTCCTTGATCCTTGCCCATCCTGGCTGATAAAAGCGAGCCGGGAAGGGCTGGGCGATGGGTTCTGCGGGGTGGTGAATGCTTCCCTCTGTGAGGGAGCCTTCCCAGACCCGCTGAAAGAGGCGGTCATTAAACCGCTTCTTAAAAAAACATCTTTAGACCCGGCCAATTTGGCCAACTATCGCCCAGTCTCAAATCTGCCATTCTTGGGCAAGGTGATTGAGCGGGTGGTTGCTGAACAACTCCAAGCACGCCTGGAGGAAACGGACCATTTGGATCCCTTCCAGTCGGGATTCAGGCCTCACCATGGGACTGAAACTGCCTTGGTCGCGCTGGTTGATGATCTCCGGCGGGCTAGGGACAAAGGTGAGAGCTGTTTCCTAGTTCTGCTGGATCTCTCAACGGCCTTTGACACCATTGATCATAACATCCTTCTGGACCATCTAGAGGGGCTGGGGGCACTGTCATACAGTGGTTCCGCTCCTTCCTCCTGGGCCGTGTCCAGAAAGTGGTTGTGGGGGATGAGTGTTCAGACCCCTGGGCTCTCACTTGTGGGGTGCCTCAGGGTTCTGTCCTCTCCCCCATGCTTTTTAATATCTATATGAAGCCGCTGGGAGAGATCATCAGGGGGTTTGGACTGGGTGTTCATCAGTATGCAGATGACACCCAGCTCTACCTCTCCTTTAAATCAGAACCAGTGAAGGCGGTGAAGGTCCTGTGTGAGTGCCTGGAGGCGGTTGGAGGATGGATGGCGGCTAGCAGATTGAGGTTGAATCCTGACGAGACAGAAGTACTGTTTTTGGGGGACAGGGAGCGGGTTGGTGTGGGGGATTCCCTGGTCTTGAATGGGGTAACTGTGCCCCTGAAGGACCAGGTGCGCAGCCTGGGAGTCATTTTGGACTCACAGCTGTCCATGGAGGCGCAGGTTATCTCTGTGTCCAGGGCAGCTGTCTACCAGCTCCACCTGGTACGCAGGCTAAGACCCTATCTGCCCGCGAACTGTCTTGCCAGAGTGGTGCATGCTCTAGTTATCTCATGCTTGGACTACTGCAACGTGCTCTACATGGGGCTACCTTTGAAGGTGACCCGGAAACTGCAATTAATCCAGAATGCGGCAGCTAGACTGGTGACTGGGAGTGGCCGCCGGGACCACATAACACCGGTTCTGAGAGATCTGCATTGGCTCCCAGTACGTTTCCGAGCACGATTCAAAGTGTTGGTGCTGACCTTTAAAGCCCTAAACGGCCATCGTTCAGCCCGGACACTGAGATCCAGCGCCGAGGGCCTTCTGGCGGTTCCCTCATTGCGAGAAGTGAAGCTACAGGGAACCAGACAGAGGGCCTTCTCAGTAGTGGCGCCCGCCCTGTGGAACGCCCTCCCATCAGATGTCAAAGAGATAAATAATTACCTGACATTCAGAAGACATCTTAAGGCAGCCCTGTTCAGGGAAGTTTTTAATATGTAACGCTGTACTGTTTTTAACACTGATTGGGAGCCGCCCAGAGTGGCTGGGGAAACTCAGCCAGATGGGTGGGGTATAAATAAATTATTATTATTATTATTATTATTATTATTATTATTATTATTATTATCCTTCCCCCCCCTCCCATCAGCTCTCAACACTTCCTGAAATCTGCTTTCAACCTCACAAAGATTAATTTAATTCTGTCTGTGTAACGTCTCCTGCACTTAATTGCCATGGTTCCCTCTCTGAGTTCTCTGATTCAGACCAAGAGTGGGAGGCACTTGAAGATGAGGACTTGGCATGGGAGTAGGACAAGATGGGGGTACTCAGCAGGGCCTTCTTGATCAAGTTCTCTCCCCCCCCAACAGCCCCCAGACATCACCAGATCAACTGAGGATGTGGGAGACCCAGAGACTGCCTCTTTCCCACCTGTGGTGGATAAGGAGGGGTCAGGGGTGTAACCTGCTCTGACAGAGGGTGAGGGTTCAGAGGGGCAGGTGGGCCCAGCACTGTCTCCCAGGAGAGGCAGTGCATCAAGATCAAAGAAGAGATTCAACCTCCTAGGTGGGGTGCCTGTCTGCAGCCCAGGAATCCCCATAGGGATGGAGACACTTGTGAGTAGTCTGGCCTTCTCCGACTCTGCTTAAAAGTTGGGTGTGTAGGTGGGGAAACTTGTTGGAACAACTTCACAGCTCCCTTGCAGTCTTGGAAGTCACTAAGCTAGGACTCCTGAACCTTAGCCCTTGCTCCTGGCCAGACTTATTTCTGTTACCCTTTGCCTTGTAAAAGCACCTGGATTAAATTCTTCTATTTTCTAGCTTCTGAGTGTGTACAATTAGAATGCTATGATAAAAGTTCTTTACTTACAAGCAATTGAACCTGTTACTGGTTTTGGGCAGGAGCCAGGACATTAATTATAACACAGTTACATTTCAAAGTGTAGATTTTTGGACTCCAACATCATGTTCAACCCAACGCATACACACTATATACAGATAGATTAGACAGATGATAGATAGATGATAGATGATAGATAGATAGATAGATAGATAGATAGATAGATAGATAGATAGATAGATAGATAGATGATAGATAGATATAGATAGATGATAGATAGATAGATAGATAGATAGATAGATAGATGATAGATAGATAGATAGATAGATAGATAGATAGATAGATAGATGATAGATAGATTTTGCTTAGAATCCATCCTGAAGAAAAGTTCAGGAGAATTTAAAACTTGCTTAATATTCTGTGACAATTTCGTTGGTGCAAGTATGTGGAGTCTTCCTGAGTGATTCAGCTATAACTAGAGAAGCAGCCTTCTGTACACCAGAAAGTTCTTGTGGGTATTTAGTTGGAATCTTCTTTCTTGTAACTTGGACTGAGCATGTGTTCAGAGGCACCCTATTCACAGAGCCTCTGTTTTGCACCTGGCTCTGGTTGGTGGTCAGGCAAAATGCACTTCAAAGCAACCTTTAGACCTTCTCACTCAACATGGGAAAGTCAGGGATAGAGCAGGTGCACACAGTGTGCGTGGGAACACCTGGCCCTTGTGTGTTTGGGTTAAATAGCCAAAGAGAAGGAAGTGCAGGCAGTGTGAGTCCCAAAGCAACATAGTGCATCACTCTGAAATCTTAAAATCAGTTGCCCAGCCTAAATAAAACTTCTGTGGTCTCTTTCAAGTTCCAGCTCCGTTTCCTGTCTTCCCTGAAGCCATGCCTTCCTGGTGTAGCTTCCAGTCTGGCAAGCAGTTATGGCTTTTCAGCAGCCAATTGTTCATTGCCCACCTTCCAATGAGCAAACTGTGTCCAGCTTAACATAAACAGTAAAAGTCACATTATCGAGGCACTTTGGATCCATCAAAAGAAAGACCCAAGGTGGGTTTCAAAGCTTTGTTCTTTTTTGTCCCACCCTAATCCTTCTTGCTTATTGATCTGAACATATTAAGGTTATTGTTCTTTCTCTTTACTGCTTCTGTGGCCTTTTCACAGAGCAAGTTTCAAACGCCTTCTTGGCCTTCCTCCATCCTAACTTTCAGCTGCTCTTTCATGGAACTTCTGGGTCCCACCCTCTGCCTCAATGAGTTTGTGCAGAAGATTCTTCTATTGATTTGGACCTACTTTAACCATTATGACTGGCAAAGAAAATAAAATGTTGTTTTCATTTACTGAACCAAGATGTTGCTTTATTTTTTGAATGTTTCTGTGCCTCCAATTTTTCAGTTGTGATAACACAACTCTCAAACAGGCTTATTAACCTTCTCCACCTAAGAACCAACCCAAATCCAAATGCCATCAATCCCTGTGTTCTTTTTCACCTAAGGCACTCTGCTTTTCTTGAAATGCCTCTACCAGCTCAAATGATACAGCCCATACACGTGACATATACAGTAATGAAACATGCAGACGTACACAGCTCTATCATCCTTCGTAATGAAAAGAGCAGCAAATGCAAGCCATTCCAATTCCCATTAGTGTTGTAAAGGACAAATTTGTTACTGGAGGGGGGGATGGAATTAGGACTTAGCCTTTGTTGAATATGGAAGGGAATTGGAAAGCCTGGTCCATCTGGCCTGTCCTTAAACTGAAGTGCACCTGTTGAGATAAGCGCAACTCCAGTGATCACTCAGCTCTTGGATCGGAGACAGAACATCCTTTCTATAAGCTTTCAAAAGTCTATTCACAAAACATTCCACAGATTCAGGTTACGCTGACTGTCAACCACAACCCAAGGCACATGAAATTGCAGCATGAAAAGAAGCCCTGAAAGAGACTCTTGTTCTTTTTCCACTACCTTTTTCGACTACTCATAACGCTCAGCCATTTGGAGTCCACTGCCACTAAGCACTGAAAGTATGCCGAAAGAACTCCTTCCCGCTAAGTATTGGCTAGTTCTCACACTGAGCACCGATCCTTATGGATTCCAAGATGCAAAGTGCTCATGCAGCCTCAATATGTCTAGATAAGACTATTGAAAATGAGTCTATTAAAGTCAGGGCTCTTTACAATGTTCATGGAAGGGACAGTCTAGGGAAAGTTCTGCACACCTACATCCCACTCAAGTGAGAGGAATTTAAAACACAGCAGAGCACAAGTAGAGCATTGATTTCAGGAATACCTCAATGCACCTAACATTTGACTGTACCAGACATTTGGAAGAGCCAATTGTCCTGGGGTCCCTGTCTCACACATGCCATCTTTTAGACTCCCAGAATTCTTACAAACAGCATGGATTCTCAGAGTAGGTATGGTTGGATACCTGATGTACGTGTGTGTATCAAGGGAGCATAACACTTTGCATAATTCCTACATTTTGGAACTGGTGTGGACAAATCCATCAGTGTCCATAGTGTGCTCAAAATAACAAGATTTGGACTCTGCTTCTCAGGTAATAGTGGGAAAGAACTATTGTTTTTTTGGAGGTTCAACATTTCCCTATTAATCACCTTTTCCATACTGTACTCCCTGCCCCCTTTCCATTTGACATCCTGGTTTTCATTTCTTTAACTGCTAGGGAGTGAGAGTATCACTATGGTGGGACATATTTTTTTTGCTTTTTTGCTTTCTTTACACTCTCGGGACCAACTCCTTGATTACTTACCTAATAGCTCATGTTAATTTATGGAATTAATCTAGTATGATGTGCGGGGGAAGCCGTGAGGGAAGGCCCCAGCTTGGCAGCTCCCTCCCACTCATAGCAGCAGGCAGCCTCAGAGATGGCTGAGACAATGGCTTCCACCCCCTTCCATCCTGTCAGATCTGCTGCTAATGCCATCTCTTTCGCAAGCATGGGAGCTAGGGGAATGGTGGTAAAAGTGACTGAGTATGCTCTTTTCTATTTCCCTTTCCACTCATGGTACTGAGGGCAGCCGTGGAGTTGATTGGTTGAAGACATGAGGGGTGGAAAGGTAGCAAATGACCCACCCCCTGCCTATGTGGCAACCCTGTAGCTGCCAAGCTTGCCTGTCCTTGTAATGTTGACTTCTGTTTTACTCATTGTATCCTCCAGCTTTTATCTTACTGGTTAAGAAAGATAGAAGTATACCGTTACCACCAACTTCTTTGGAAACAATAAACATGGCTCAATTTTATGGAAGGGGCTCTCTCTGGGTTTCTGACAGTAACTACTAGACCTTCCCCTAACTGAAAGGAGCCTTGTGCTTTTGAAACAATAGATTAACGTTTTTTTTGTTCCTGCTATTCTGACATTTCCGTGTAATCATGGCTAGTGATGTAGCAATACCATTTGGTTGTTTTCGGTTCTAACACATGAATTCATTTAAAAATCATAATCCAGCATTGTACATTGGTGGTCAAGGGGCAGGTGGGTGGGTGGGAATCGTGAAGCACTTGATGACAGGAATTCCAAAGAGACTCTGTTCAAGCATTGCTTTATTGAGACAGGAACAGAAGTTGGTGTTATCCCAGGCTGAGGTGCTTCATAATAACCCCAAAAGGAAACATAAGATGCTCATTTTTTAAATATAAGTCTATAGCACTCTGAAAATAAATATTGCAGTGACAAGGAAAAGGCAACCCTGGCTGCCTCCTCCTTTTGTCACTTGAACTGTCACTGTTGTTGCCATAGTGACACCCCCCCTTCCTCTCCTTCTCTCATGTAAACTGAGTTTAGGCGATGAGTCAGTCAGTAGGAATGCTATACTGTCCTGCCCTGGTGTGAGCTAACATAACTGAAAGGAAGATTTGTTGAGCTGCTCATTATTAACCATGGGAAATCTGTCTGAACTGTTGCCTCCATAATCACCACCTCATCTTGACAAAGATATCCATTTGAATGAATTTACACATAATCAAAAAATGAGGGGAAACTTAGACTTCTCTCATATCAGAACTTCTACTGTGTCTCCTCACTGTGGTGAAATGTGTAAGGTATCTCTGCATAGAGAATTAGGCTTCAAGAAGACACCTTACAGCAACCTGGTGCCCTCCAGATACCTTGAATTACTACTCCCATCATCAGCTAGCATGGTCAATAGTCAGGGACTATTGGAAGGCTGTTGAAAAGACTGGTTTTCAATGAGACCACCGCTGTACCTGAGCCCCCAGAAGAGCCTCCTGTGCCACCAGGGCCTATAGGACCCGAGCCAGGACTGTCATGGGCCCCTGAGCCTGAAGAACCAAATGTCTCTCCCAGTACCTCACTGCTCCAATGGCATAGGGGGGAGGAGTGCCCATCTTCAAGTCTTTAAAATACCTAGAAGACATACTCTGGAGGTGAAGGCTCTAAAGGCCTCAAACTACTCTCAACTTCTGCCAGAGCATGTTGCTCACTTGTAGCTATCCGTGGTCCTGGAATGCCCAACCTGCCTTTCTGGACTCTGACACCAGGCTTGACACTTATCAAAGGAACAATTTTCAGCTTTTTATTTTAATTGTAAGGGGTCAGTTGCTAATTTCCTTGGACTATAAAGCTACGATAATAGAATGGATCGGTTTATACTTTCTTCCCTAGGTGATCTCTCCCAAAATTAGTGCTTTCATTAATTTGTTAATTCACAGAAGCCTTCCTAATATCTGCCAATTCCCATTTTGCTTGTCTCTATTTCATTTCAGGAGTTGGCGGGGGTGGGAGATGGGGAGCATTATGTTAGTCAAACAACACCATATGTTAGTCAAACAAAAGTTGCACTAACATTGATCCTTCGCATGCATGCCATATCTGACCTTTCCCTAAACCACAAAGTAAGCCTTTTCTGTTACCTTGCAGTGAACATTCACAGGTGCTGTGATACCAAGATGAATGAAAAAGTCATTTCCAGTACAGCAGAAGAAATGGAGCCAGAAATTAGACATTCCTAAAATAGATGCTTCTAAATCCTAAAGAATGAGGTGAGAATGAATGGATTAACTAGGTATTCCAGACACATTACCCTGCTTCACATATTAATCACATGAAGGGGACTCCCTGCATAGATGGAAGAGTGGGGAGTGTGGCTGTTAGGCCTGCCCCTGATATCACATGACTCTGAAGCTCTACTCCCAAATACCCATACCAGAAATGGAGCAGATATTTGAGGTGGAGTGACCCAATACCACAGTCCCTACCTTGCTGGTGAACTGGAATGCAACTCCCAGTTGGATTTTGCATTATGAAATTTTAGTGCACCAAAGGTTGGCACAAAAAGAATTTATTTTACATTTAAAATGAATATTTTATGGAGGGAGTATTGAAAAGGGCACGCACAAAATATGTATCATTTAAATGTGGACTTTGCGTGTGTTCTTTCAAAAAAATCTGTAGGAAATAGGATGGATGGTAGAGTGTCAGTGAAACTGAAATGGGATTGAATAAGGCTGCTCAGTCCATTCCTAGCTCATGCATTGTGCATGGAGGTCTTCATAAGGGAAACAGATAGATCTCTATGTACAAAGGCTTTTTCTATACAAAGATGTGCCATACCTGGGTGGTGGGTTGGAGAGAGTCCAACAACAGTGGCAGTGGAGCTAGTAGTGTGGCCCCACAGCTCTTTCTGTGTGGGGAGCCTGCATCACACAGATAGCATATGAAGGGGGCTTCAGTTTCAATACTGAGCTAAATTTACATATGGCTGTGCAAGTCCTAAGCACTTGAGATCTGACTGCTGATCATTTCCTCTCCTCCACGTAAAATGCTGTGGTTTCCTTTATTCTCTTTGTTAAATGACTGGCTTTATGTTACGCAAACAACTTTTCAAATTCCTCAATATATATGAATGATTTGTTCTGCATATGAGTGGAAATCCACTTCATGCATCTGGGGATAGAGCAATAATTTCCTGATTGGAATCTCAGCAAGCTGCTGGTCAGAATCGGATTGTGTTTCCTTGAAGGAAAGTAAATACTGTAAACATGCTCCCCAACTAGGTAGAATCTCTCCCCACCCACCTCCGCTTCTGCTGTTTGAATGTAAGGAGAGAATAACCATATTCTGGAACTTGCTGGAAAGGGCTGCAAAGAACAGCCTGACTGGAAGTAGCCAGCTTGATTGATATTATTCATGCATTCAGTCATTCAGAGCATTTATACCCCATCGTTTAGTCAAAAGGTCTCTCAGAGCAGCTTACAAAAAATAGTACAGCGGTACCTCGGGTTAAGTACTTAATTCGTTCCGGAGGTCTGTTCTTAACCTGAAACTGTTCTTAACCTAAAGCACCACTTTAGCTAATGGGGCCTCCCGCTGCGCGATTTCTGTTCTCATCCTGAAGCAAGGTTCTTAACCCAAGGTACTATTTCTGGGTTAGCGGAGTCTGTAACCTGAAGTGTATGTAACCTGAAGCGTATGTAACCTGAGGTACCACTGTACTAAGACAGTGCCTGCCCTCAGGCTCACAATCTAAAAAGCTACACACAAGGGAAAAGGGAAGGGAAGGAAGAGGAAGAACCATGCTCATGTTCTTCAATTTAAAGTTCTTATAACACAATTATATTGTTCTATCTATGCAGATTCTGGTCGTTAGAAGAACAACATTGATATTAATAGTGGTTCTGACTTCCTTGCACTCGAAAAGAGTAGTCCTTGTTTGCTGGCACAGCCTCACCAAAGGCTAAAGGCAAGTCTGATGGCCAGGAGCAGCAGGGCAAGCTGCAAAAGCCCACACCGGTGGAAAGCAAGGGTTTGCTTGCTGTAAAGACTGCTCCGAAAGCCAAAGGCAGGTTTATTGTCGATTCAGGCGCCAGGCAAGGTATTTCCAGGAAACTCGTGTCGCTAGAAGCTGCGTGACTACAGGGATCGATGGATCGTCCGGCAGCCGGCTTGGGGCCATGATGGACTATATCTCCCTGGCAGTATCCCAACAAAGCCTGCCTTATACTAAGTCAGATCATTAGTCAATCCATCTCAGTCCATATATCTCAGTATTATTGACACTGGCAGGCAGCAGCTCTCCAGGCAGAGGATATTTCCAGTCCTACCTAGAGACACCAAAGATTGAAGCTGGACTCCCAAGCTAGTACAGTCATACCTCGGGTTACAGATGCTTCAGGTTGTGTTTTGTCGGGTTGCGGACTGCCGAAACCCGGATGTACCGGAACGGGTTACTTCCGGGTTTTGGCGGTCTCGCATGCACAGAAGCGCCAAATCGCAACCCGTGGGTTGCGAACATGCATCCTGCACAGATCACAGTTGCAACCCGAGCGTCCACTGTAATCGTCACAGTGTAGAAACGATTTAACAGTTTCTACAGTCACCATTCTGGACAGAAGTAGTGGAACATCCTACAGTTTAGCTTCTTTCTCATTGACTCAAGGCTCAAGGAAGAAAAGGATTGTTAACCAATGCCTTCTGACTCCTGACAAACCTCCTGAATAAGCAGTCAAGTGGCCTCCATCTAAGCCTTGTCACCGGAGGCCTTACAGCTCTGTTCCAACAGTGTTGTTTGCAGGAAGGGTGCGTTTGTTTTGTTCATTCTGGGAGGAGACCTTGTGTACACTGTGTCAAGGAAGGAATGTGCAGAGAGCGTGTGTGTGTGATATATGCACAGCTGGAAAGTAAACAGGAGGGAGGGGGACAGGATGGAGGAAGGGGAGTGTGGTGATGAGATGGAATAGGTGGAATGTTAACAAGGCACATCTCTCAAGAGATCCGTAGGCAAGGCTCCAAGTCAGTAGTGCTGACTGAGAAGTGTTCCCCCTCTCCCGTCTTTGACATCAATCAAAGCAGTTTCCAGCTTACACACACACACACACACACACACACAGTTTCCAGCTTACACACACACACACACACACACACACACACACACACACACACACTGAGCAGTTTCCAGCTTACACACACACACACACACACACACACACACACACACACACAGTTTCCAGCTTGCACACACACACACACACTGAGAAGTTTCCAGCTTACACACACACACACACACACACACACACACACACACACTGACTGAAGCAGGGTTGCATTATATGGAGATCTACCCTGTGTAATAAGGCATTGTGTCACAACAGGTTGGTATCCTGCAACACTTGACCCTTGGGCCTCATTTCACGTGAGTGGCAAGTAGGGGGAAATAGCAATCACAATAACAATAACAGTAACGATTTATTATTTATACCTTGCCCATCTGGCTGGGTTTCCTCAGCCACTCTGGACAGCTCCCAACAGAATATTAAAAACACAATAAAACATCAAACATTACAAACTTCTCTAAACAGGGTTGCCTTCAGCTGCCTTCTAAAAGTCAGATAGTTGTTTATTTCCTTGACATCTGATGGGAGGGCGTTCCCCAGGGCGGGCACCACTACTGAGAAGGCCCTCTTCCTGGTTCCCTGTAACTTCGCTTCTCGCAATGAGGGAACTGCCAGAAGGCCCTCGGCGCTGGACCATCAGTGTCCAGGCTGAACAATGTGGGTGGAGACGCTCCTTCAAGTATACTGGGCCAAGGACATTTAGGGCTTTAAAAGTCAGTACCAACACTCAGAAACGTACTGGGAGCCAGAGTAGGCCTTTCAGGACCAGTGTTATATGGTTGTGGCGGCCACTCCCAGTCACCAGTTTACCTGCCGCATTCTGGATTAGTTGTAGTTTCCAGGTCACCTTCAAAGGCAGCCCCACGTAGAACGCAATGAGGAGAAGGGGGTGGCAGAGAAGGCGAGGGTGGCAGGAATAAAGGGAATTCCTCACCCCACCTACTCTTGAATTCTGCTCTACCCACTGTCAGCATGCAGCCCCTGAAAGATTACCCCTCTGCAGGGACGGGTTCTCCTCCTTGTGTGTGGGATCTTCATCCTTCTCTTTCCTAGCCACTGCCTTTATTCCATTTTTTAAGTGGTACTGTCACATCCTCTCTTAGCAGGCACTGATTTAGACATCTGGTGAAGCCGGGAAGAATCTGAAACCCTCTTTCAGATGGCCCTGCTGTGTTTGCTTTAAATGTCCTTATAATGTTCCTGTTAATTAAATTGCCGGAAATGTTTATAACCCAAACATATATTTTGAAGAATCCCTTGGCTTTAGTCATTTAGTACTTCTCTGAAGAGCCCAACTGAATCACTATGAGTGCAATCCTCACTCGTTTCCTAGTAACACTTTTTCCAGTCTGCTCTTGGTGTTTGTGCGTTATTCTCCAGCCCTGCCTGCTGGCCTCATGGCTCTTCCAGAGTTATTGCTGGGATGTAATTACCACACAGATCCAAATGTTCATGCTTGGCAAAGGTATCACCTAGCTGTCAATGCCTTCAGTGCCCCCTCCATTTCAGTCTGTTATCTCCTAAACAGTGGTAGCCACGAGGTTGCTTTTCCAAAGGCTGTCAAGATGCATATTCAACGGATAAAATTTTACAATAGGGTCTATGCAAAACAATTGTGCATAATCCTGGCTGTAATGGGGGGAAAGACCAGAATGTCGGATGCCAGAATTTACGCATCAGGCACCCAGTGCTTGAATATTATATTACTGAGAGCACAGAAAGAAGGAACATATAAAAGGAAGCCGGGGTTTGTATGCTAGGATTTCTGGGATAATCAAGTTACAAAGAATAATTACCGTATGCCATCGTGACAGGAGCTCACCTTGCTGAAAGCCAGCAGGGTGTGTTGAATTTGTCAACTTTCAAATTCCAAAAATGAGGGGTGCTAAAAAGTTGCAACACAACTTGGGAATTCAAAAGAGATTTTGGTTAAATTAATATAATGTGTAAAATTGCATAGAAATAATTAAAAATGATTGCCAGGTAGAATCATAGAATCACAGAATCGTAGAATTGGAAGGGACCACGAGGGTCATCTAGTCCACCCCCCTGCAATGCCGGAATCTTTTTGCTCAAGGTGGTGCTCGAACCCACAACCCTGAGATGAAGAGTCTCATGCTCTACTGACTCACCTATCCCACTTGCAGTTATACTGTATATTAATATTATTTTTATTATTTATTTATTATTCCTATTTAGTATTACCTGACGTTTTCAAAAGGTAAAAATCTATTTTTTAAAAAAGGTTTCCTGAAAACAGTCTTCAGAGTGGTTGTAGCAACCCAGCCAGATAGGTGGGGTATAAATGTTGTTGTTGTTCTACTACTACTACTACTACTACTGCTACTATTACTATTAATCAAATGTAGACTTACAAGCTAATTGTTGTCCAGTCACAAAAATAATAGCAGATTTGAATTGGCTACAGTATTTCTGGGTGGAAGATATGCTAGAACACCTGTAAATTTCATTCCCACATATGTGGCCAGGGAGAATTAGAAGATAGTGTTCATTGTGTATTAAACCCTGGGAAAAGGTTTTTGATAGAGATTGTCCAGTTTCCTTTTTTGAACAGTAGGAAGAAAATCTGTTACTTGCTGGTTGATAGAGATAAATACATTATCCATAAGGTCGAAACAAAATTTAAAAAATTCCTTCCAGTAGCACCTTAGAGACCAACCATGTTTGTTATTGGTATGAGCTTCCGTGTGCATGCACACTTCTTCAGATACATCCATAAGGTGTGGGTGTTTCCTTTAGCAACTCCATGGCAAACATTTTACCACACAAAATGGGATTCAGTGTGCTGTGGATCAGCTATATTATAATGTATCTCTGTTTGACTGATTGCACCAATGGTTTTAACAAATAAATTTGATTTCACTAGCTCCAGCTGTGTAGACACCATACATTTAAAGCATATTGTCCCCTCCAAAGAATTTTTAGAACTATAGTTTGTTAGGAGTGCTGAGAACTGTAGCTCTGAGAGGGGTTCCCAGGATTCCTTGCAGGGGTGCTTTAAATGTATGATGTACATGCAATCTCAGTCACTTTGTTCTGCCTGACCCTGTTTTCAGATGCTAGCCACTGTCGTTGAACAATACTGAGGCAATCCCACAGGAGGAAGCTAAATATGCTTCTGAGCTTTTCAAAGGAACAGAGCACGTAACTGTTAAATATATTATCTCCCAGTGTGTATTGTTCTTCTTGGCTTTCATTTCCTGTTCTTGAGGGGATTAGGAGTTTAAGCCCATGAATCATTGCAGAACCTATTAATGCTGCCAGCCCATCTCAGCAACAGATATAAAGAAACAGATAATAATACCAGCTTCATTCAACTAGCACAACACAAACAAAACTTCACCAGTCTCTCAGAGGTGCTTCCACTCCAGGGGTGTGGATAAGACATACAGCTGCCACTCGGTTAAAAAACAGAAAAACAGAGACAAGAGTAAAGACAGCCACATTTTCCCAGTGATAAGCACATAATTCTTGAGGAGCTAAGGGGTTACTGAGATTGGCAGTCTGCAATTCTTTAGGTGATTTCCCAGGTAATCACAAAAGCATCTGAGTCTCACACCTGAACTTGTTCCTCATGTGTTCATTCTTGCCTTATATGAATTCTCACTGTCCATCTCAACTAAAGCCCAGCTTTTTGAGGGGTGCAATAGACTGTATCTGTAGGCCCTGTGTGTGTACAGTTTATCACCTGCTTGAAGGAACTGTTCATTATTATTATTTTGTTATTTATATGTTGTCCATCTGACTGGGTTGCCTGAGCCTCTCTCTGGAGCCATTTATATGAAATTGGGCAGTATTAATACCCTCTTAGGGGCACGGGTGACACTGTGGGTTAAACCACAGAGTCTAGGACATGCCAATCAGAAGGTCGGCGGTTCAAATCCCCGCAACAGGGTGAGCTCCCGTTGCTCAGTCCCTGCTCCTGCCAACCTAGCAGTTCGAAAGCACGTCAAAGTGCAAGTAGATAAATAGGTACCGCTCCGGCGGGAAGGTAAATGGCGTTTCCGTGTGCTGTTCTGGTTCACCAGAAACGGCTTAGTCATGCTGGCCACATGACCTGGAAGTTGTACGCCGGCTCCCTCAGCCAATAAAGCGAGATGAGCACCACAACCCCAGAGTCGGTCACAACTGGATCTAATGGTCAGGGGTCCCTTTACCTTTTAATCCCCTCTTGGTGGGCTACCATGCCTCCAAATTCCTTGCACCTAGGTGGACAGACAAAAACGTTGTGGCCATTTCTGTTTCCCAATGCAAGTGAATGGGAGCACAGTACAAGATTTGAATTTCTGGATCTGGCTCCAGATCGACTCAAACTGAATCAGGGCCAAAACCAGATCACTGAATCAGGCCTTGCTTTGGATCAGAGGGTCTTTGCACAGGCCTGCTATTTGGGCTGTGTTACATACGGCAAAATTACTTAAGTCACCCTCACTGATCTCCAGGAGCACCTCTTATGTAAGGAGTGTGTATCTGGCTAGATTTTTTGAAAGGGAAGCGAGTGCTCCATGTCATAGATATTGATTGCCCCACAGAAAAACAAATGCTATGGTGACAGCAAAACAATTGCTGTCTCTCACTATTGTAATTAAAAAGGGACTTGGAAGGGATGAAAGCGACAAGGTGTTGTGGAACATCTTTTGACTGATCATGTGGAAAGAAACACCCTGGTCTCGATTCTCTCACCACAGAGTGTTGCCATGTGTGTTTGAGTAGAAGCACCAACGTCCTCTCTGCAGACTTTTCCTGCATTTGAAATCGTCTCAGAATATTCGAAGAGTAGAGAGCAAATTGTCTGCAATTTGTCGTACTTTCCTACAAAGTGCTTCTGCTCTGATGACTGAACGATGTCTCCAGCACAGATTGCCTCGCTGTTAGGATCTTCCCTGAGAAAAGGTAGATCAGCGTTGGGGATAATTTCATTAGCAATTTCTCACGGGCAATCATCACATCTTCTTGGTTTCAGGGAAGGCACTAAGTCGTGGCAAAAGAAGATAATAAATCTGGGACGCTTCAGTGACTGTTATGGATTGTTATTATGGGAACTGCAGCTGAAAGGCCTTCACCGTAATTGGCAATGCCTTCTATCTCAGCACAAAGATAAAATACTATCTTTTGATAGGGAACAAGGGTCTGCTTGTATTGCAGGTTACTTCCTTTCCTTTGATTGCTGTGTTGATTCTTATTGTGTTTGTCCTGGGCTGCGTGCTCTACCCCCTGCTTACAAATCTTGAGACTAGGCTGGGTCCAGGCAATCATTTTGAAGGCAGAAAGTGGTTTTGAGGCTGAGAGGCATCAGTTTCCATGCATGCAGCAGTACAGGTAATTCTTTTCTCCTACTGTTTCTTCTGGTCAATCAGGTTTTGCAGGATGATTATTATTAATAATAATTGTAAAAAAATCTGTCCACAAACAAAAGAAGAAAACTGCAAAAGTGAATTTTGTCACAAGTAGTGATTTCTGTCAACCCCCCTTTATGTGTCCAAAAAACAACAACAATAATGCGTCTTCTGAGTCCACATACTTAAGGGCAACTAGGTTACCTTTAGGGCAAGTGTGGTGAAAACTTTTTTGCTCCAGATATTGGAGAACTCCATCCTGTTCTATTATTGGACATGCTAGCTGGGCCTGATGGGGTTTTTAATTCAGTAACATCTGGAAAGGGTAGTATTCAACTACATTTTACTTAAGAGTAGATCCACTGAAATTAATGAACATGACTAAGTTTGGTGCATTAGTTTCAATGATTCTACTCTGAGTAAAATTTAGTTGAATACCACCCAGAGGTTCCCCACACCTGCTTTAGGGATTTGGGCATGTAATATGTAAGTGTTGTTGTTGATGTTTGTTATTCAGGGTTTGGCAGTTTGAATAACCTCCCCTCAAAGCCCAATCAATTCTCCATTTCTGATTAATCTCAGAGTGGAAACTCAGAGACAACAGAAGTATCCTGGGACTGTCACCCTGTGAAGTCGGAAATTGTTGTCATACTCACATGTGACTGTTTTTGTGTACTTTTGAGGAGATGTTTATTGAGACCTTTCAAGGGGGCTAAAAGGAGGTATGGGTGGTCACACTGACAGCTGTGAATGCTGCACTGGCCATCCCTGTTGTATCAGAAAAATAAAACAAGTTTTTAAAAAGATGGCCATCATATCACTTCTTAATCATCTTTTCCTGAGACATATCAACTCCTTATACCTTTCTGCAAAGGACTTTGTCTCTAGGTCCTTCAACACCTTTGCTGCTCTCAAGGTCTATCAACAGCTGTCAGCCATGGGACCTAAATGGAATATCCATGTGCGGACCAGATCCTTAAGAAACGCATCTGAGAAAGTCATTGTCATCCCATGCTTTGCTCATGGGCATCTATAGCACCAATGGGGAACCTGTGGCCCTCCAGATGTTGTCAGCATGAACAGTAGTCAGGGATGATGGGAGTTGGAATTGAACATCAGGTTTCCACACATATTCTTAAGGGTGCTACAGTTAGAAATGGAGCTTTGGGTGGATTCAATTGACTGGATCTGATCTGCTGGGCCAGATTCCCCTAGCACAACAGGGCTTTTCCCATCCTCTCCCCCAAAGTTGGGCCGGAAGGGGGAAGAGAAGGAAGACCATTTTGTTGGGGAAGCAGAAATGCTTCCATTGATGGAACATTTGTTTTTGTGCAACGCTGAATTCTTCCCAACACATTGGATGATTTGACTTCAAGTCTTATAATGGATGTTACAGGTGTAACAATGGGAGGCCAGCTGGAAGGCCTTTGTAAAATAAAAGGTAAAAAAGCTTTCCTAAATTATAGTTCTATATTTTCCAGCTGAGATATACCTTTGATGAAGCATATAAGTATCTTACATGCAAGGACCTGTTATTATGTGCAAGGCAAACATTAGGAGAGCAGATGCAGGCAGGGGGTGGAGGAGGTGGAGAGGTCTGGCTGTGTTAATGAAAGACTTGAATATGAATGGAACTGCTCAGTCAGTCACCAAAGGTTTCATGCCCCCAAGGAACCACAATTAATATTGTACTTCATAGCACCTATGTCTGCCTACACCCAACACCATAAATGAGGCTTATTTAAAAGTAGTGGCTGAAAATACTGCAGAAGCTTAGAGCTGACTGGGGCCAAAGTGGGTCTTTTAAAAAAACAACAACAACAAACTTTAGATACTCCCCAAAACACTGGAAATGTGCGCTTGAAAGTTCGTTGTTGGTTCTGTGTTCAAGTGCATTGGTAATATTTTTCCACCCAAATCTGTACTGTGATCAAAATTGCTAAACAGAATTGTACTGGTAGTGTGCAGCTTGACCATAAATCAGTGATATAGTTACCTTGGTTTGTGACAGGTCTGCAGCCAACATGGAGGCTTGCCTGCCTGGTGTGGAGACTGTGGATGTCACATGTCATTTTGATAGCCTGCTAAACAGGGCTGGGCAGGAGCCATTGGTTGTGGTGTGTTTTGCCACCAATGACATAGGGAAATGTAGTGATACAGTTGGTTGGCATCTGTCTGCCTCGGGAAACAATGGAAGAGTGCACCTTTCGGGGACCAAGTCAAACAGTTGGAGACTTACAGTGCTTGCTGTGGCTGTAGAGACCAATACAGGAGAGACATGTCTTGCTGTAGTTGGGGTAAATGAAGTTTGTGCTGATGCAGGTGTGGTTGCCTCACTCTGGCCAAGGACAAGGTCAGCCCTGCTTCTGCAGTCCACTCCCAGTCACTAGTTAAAGGAATCCTTGCTGCTCCTGGATTTTATGAAAAGGAAAAAGAGAGGAGATGACAGCATACCCCCAAATTATCAAATGTTCTTTCTCAGCAGTTGGACATAGTCATTAAACAGCACTGAGTATAAGATGCAGACTTGCTTTGTCTCCCCAAGCCAAATCCCAGGGGCAGTTCCCCATACCCTCCAAGATTTCTCTGATGAAAATAGGGACATTCTGAGGAAAAGTGGGACATTCCGAGATCAAATCAGAAACTGAGGCGGCTTCTCTAAAACAGGGACATCCCTGGGAAATAGGGACACTTGGAGGGTCTGAATCCCTCTTTGTCGCTCTTCCACTATTACCACTGCTCCCCATCCTATCCTATCCCCATCCTATCAGCCAGCAAATTCCAGCCACTGTGTTTCATTTCCACTGTCCTTCATTCTCACCCTGTGCCAACTGCATGCTAAATTATTTGGAAATGTTTGTTTCGGGTGCTGGATAAAACCAACAATGTTTTTATCAGACATTTACAATTAAAACACACAGACAATGCTCACAATGCAAACACCCATTTTTAGCCAATTTGAAGCTTGTTTTGTAAGCATTGGGTTCACAACGGCTAAAAATGGATGTTTGCATTGTGAGCGTTATCCTCACTCTCAAAACAAAACAATAAACCTTTCAAAAATGCTGTTCTACACTATTTACATTTTCAAGGTCTCTCCCACTCCCCCACCCCCCAAAAACCCACCATGTATACATGCAACCTAATCCATTTTTTCCCTGGGTGCCAAAGAAATCCATGGGTTCTTTTTTTTTAAGCTGGAAAAAAGTCTTCTCCCCATCATCTGAACCTCCTTTGCCTTTGTTATAGAATCATGAAAGCAATGACTCACACAGCAGCCCTCTTTAGCATAAACAGCAGCTCATGTTTATCTTTTTGTAGCTCCCCATAATCAAGATTTTATCGCTTTGCTGGGGACGGCTTCATTTTATTATTATTGTTATTTAGGCTAGCTGTCATCTCTGTCTGTTGCAGGGGAGAGCTTGTTTGTTCATACTTGCAGTTTTAAAGGAATTCTCCCCTCTATATATTCAAAAAACACAACAAAGCCAAGGGGATCATTGTGACATTGATTCTCCCAGCACAGAGTGGAGTGAGAAAGAGCTGACAGAAGCGCAGGGCGGGAGATGCTTCCCTCCCTCCTTCACCCCTTTTTAATTCAAGAAATAAGGTCTCGCTTATATGAATGAGGGGCTGAGCTTCATTCACAGGTTGAGTGAATAACAGATAAGACAGACAATGGCAAGTGGCTTCCTAGCTGCAGTGCAGCTTGGAAATCCCGAAAGGGGGACTTAATTCCTCAGGATGACTCATCAGTATGTGACAGATGCAAAGACTGTGCTGTTAAAATATTAAGGAATTAGGCAGTCTGGATCTTTTATTTTTGAAGAGTGTGCGCGCTGCAAACAAAGGCAGAGAGATCTCCTTTGACAAACGTGAGCCTGTGAATTGTGGTCAAGAAGGCTGGACATAAAGGTCCCTGGTTCAATAGGATGCATAAAACAACATGCGCTTGACTTTGAGCATTCCCATCATGGCCTGTGAATTGTGTTGCATACTAAGCAGGCTGGGGAGCCCTGCTGATGTCAGCGAGCTGCAAGCAAGCATGAACCCAGATGCTTTGCTCAAAGCGTGTGGGGAGGTCATTTCTGTTGCTCTGTATTACTACTGAGCTTTGGGCAATTGCATCTTCTTGGTACAGAAGAGCAAGGACATATAACTGGATGCATTTAAAATTTTATTTAGAACATTTATATCCCACCTTTATTCCATCATGCAGCTCGAGTTGGTGAACATGCAGCAACCAGGCAAGACCTGGACCTGCTTAGCTTCAGTCGGGTGGCTGCATCACATGCTCTCACACCATGTCCTACTGCTCTGGTCACATCTAGAAGCATAAGAAGCTATCTTAGTGGTCCATCTGGCTCAGTATGTCTACATTGGCCAGCACCAGTACTGCAGGGCTTCAGACTGGGGTCTCTCCCAGTCTTCCTGGAGATGCCAAGGACTGGACCTGAGACCATCTGCATACCAAGCAAATTCTGTACAACTGATCTTGATTTGTACGCTATGGGCTGCTCTGATTAGCAGGAGAACTCCAGAAACGTTCAGAATGATTGGGGCCTAGCTGTGAAGGATGAATCAGAGCACAAACAAAACAAATCAAATCAAATCTGGTAGGAACCAATGTGCGCACTGAATACAAGCCTCTCTTAAGACCCTGCTTTGGAAAGCAGGCCAATATGACTCAGACCACTTCAGGCACAGACTGCTTCTGCATCTATTTACAAATGCACAGGCTTGAGGACAGGTGGAAATTCGTAGCATTAACTCCCTCAACAGATGCTCCAGAGTTTGCTGCTCCCCATCAGACTTCTCCACCTGTGCCATAAGAGTTCTCACAAAGAGCAACTTGGTCCTTTTCTCAGATCCAACTCAGCCCATCATTTTTCTAAGCTTGCCATTCTAAACTTTTGTGTCATTGGAACTAATTATTGGAGATCCAGTTTTCTAAAGAATAGTTCGATGACATCATCTCCCACAAGAAGAGAGCTCTTGTTAAATGGCTCTTTCCTCCCAAAAGCGACTGCAATAATTCGTTCCTATGACAAGAAATCACCTGTACTTGGCCAACTATTTTGCTGAACAAATCCAGACTGGTTTGGCAGGTTTGACCTCATAAGCAGCCTTTCTGCTATCCAGACCACAGTCTTGCAACCATAGAATCACTGTGTTGAAAGGAACATTGAGGTCTCCCAGTACAACTTCAATTCCAGAAAAACATGTATGTGGCATAGGTTTCTGCAACAGGGTTCAGATGGAGGAAAGGTTTGCTGCCACATGCTTCTACCTGCACATATTCTGACAGATGTATCTCTCTCTTACATATGCCCCATGAAGTTGCTGTGTGAGATTTGGAGAAGTACTGGAAGTAACACCTAGCAGGACCTGGGGCAGGGATGAGAGCTCCTTGGCCATCCCTGTGTTGTGTTGTGTTGTGTTGTGTTGTGTTGTGTTGTGTTGTGTTGTGTTGATTAAATGGTTTCTATACCACCTTCACACAAAAATAATGACAATAAAATAAGGCAATAGAAAACATAATACATACTAACCAAGAATGTTAAAAACAATTTTTATAAAATACATAAAGAGCATAATTTGAAATACAGTCATACCTCGGGTTAAAGTCATTTCAGGTTTAGCATTTTTAGGATGCGCTCTGCGGCGACCTGGAAGTAATGGAACGCATTACTTCCAGGTATCGCCGCTCACGCATGCACAGACGCTCAAAATGACATCATGAGCAGAAGCAGCGAATCGCGACCCGCACACATGCGGGTTGCATTCTGCTCTGGATGCGAACGGGGCTCTGGAACGGATCCCGTTCGCATCCAGAGGTACCACTGTATCAGAACTTTAAAATGTCTTAACCCATCATCCTCCAAAAGCCTGACCAAAAAAAAAGTGAATTTTTACCTAGCATGTAAATGAATCTCAAATTGTTAAAGTACAACTCCCATCTTCCCTGGCCATTGGCCGTGCTTGCTGATAGGTGTTGGGAGTCTAACAACATCTGGAGGGCCAAGCATTTCCCACCCCTGGGCTGGGAAACTTGAGTCAGTGTGAACTGAATCTCGTTAGCTCTTTCTGAGAGATGCATCCGTGCAAAACCCTGGAGTAAGTCAAATGCTTCAGATAATGTAAACCAGCAGAAAAGGGTCAACTGCAAATGTAGTTTATAGAATCCTGCGCTGAGTTAGGCATGCTTAGACGCACTGAAATCAGTTGACTGACATGTGCCTGACATGGTGCTGGATTACAGTCACATGCGCTACAGCATTTCAACAAGGATTTATGACATTTGGTGGTTATTTTAAAGCTTTCCATCCTCACACACTTCAAAGGAGGTTGTTTTCAAAGCACACCTGAAAATCTGTTTGATCGGTACCATTTGTATTAACGTATGGTTCATGAGGCACTGCCTGCCTCAAAAGGGCAGAGCAAAAATGCACCACCTCAATCAGTAGTGTAACGCACTGCATAGAAAGTGGCCCATCTCTTGCCCTCTTATGTAATGGAATGAGATCTCTCCCCTGGAAGCAACATTCCTAGCTTGCTTGAGATGCCATGGGTCTAATTCTTATAAACTCTCAATGCCAGGGAGAGCTGCAGATGTCCACAACAAATGTGTGAGATGCTGGAGAGTTTTGTGCAGTCTCATCTTTGACGTTTTTAGTGCTCGCTTTCCCTTTTTCATCTTTCCCAAAACTAATATTTTTGTTGTTAAACTTTTATTTTGCCACGTACTATAGTTTTATATATTTTTAATACATCACGCTGAAAAAGAAAAAACACCCGAGAATCAAAGCGTAATATTCCAAAAGGTGGTCATTTATCCAAAAAGTAAATAACATCCATAGCAAATAATGTGGTATTAATATGGTTGATATGTCACTGACCCTGATCTAGGGCTGTGGACTGTCATATGGACGCAGTACAGTGGTACCTCAGTTTTCTAATGTCTCCGTTGACGAACATTTTGGTTTTCAAATGCCGTAAACTGGGAAGTGAATGCTTCGGTTTTTGAACACACCTTGGGAAGTCGAACATGCTACGTGGCTTCTGCTGAGTGCAAGATTCTGAGGCCTGTTGAGTTTTCGGTTTTCAAACGTTTCAGAACTCTGTGACTGTTTTCGTTTCACTAGAAAGTGCACCCTCTTTTCCTTTGTGGTGGCCACATTTAGATATACGCCTAAACATGAAGGAGGAGGAAGTGGATAGTACCCACTCTAGCGTGGTGTAGTGGTTAAGAGTGGTGGACTCGTAATCTGGGGAACCGGGTTCGCGTCCCCGCTCCTCCACATGCAGCTGCTGGGTGACCTTGGGCCAGGCACACTTCTCTGAAGTCTCTCAGCCCCACTCACCTCAAAGAGTGTTTGTTGTGAGGGAGGAAGGGAAAGGAGATTGTTAGCCACTTTGAGACTCCTTCGGGTAGTGATAAATCCAAACTCTTCTACTCTTCTTCTGTGTATGTTCAGTGAAAGAGAGGAGACATGCACAAACTGATAATGGAGAGGCTCCCTTCCCATGGTGACTCCAATCACATTGGCTCCATCAGACATCATGCCAAACGCATGTAAGGGTTAGAGGTACCATCCCCTCCCTTTACAATATAATTTCACTTAAATCAACCTCTAAATTCTATCTTGAACATCAAATTATTATTATTTAATTGAAAGAAACTTGTTGGCAAGCAGATGTTACTGATTTCTTTTAACAAAGCAAAAGGGAGGGAGAGGAGGGGCATTGTAGATATTTGGGGCACCATTAAATCAGGTTCTTTGAGGAACCGTTGAAAAAGCTGGGTATGTTTAGTCTGAAGAAGAGGCAATGGAGACGTAAGAGCTGTCTTCAAACACTTGAAGGGCTGTCATGCAGAAGGTGAAATAGAGGTGTTCTCTGCTGCTTCAGAAGGCAGGACTAGATGCTGGCTAAACCTTAGGAGAAGAGTCGCGGGTGGCACTGTGGTCTAAGCCACTGAGCCTAGGGCTTGCCGATCGGAAGGTCGGCAGTTCGAATCCCTGCGAAGGGGTGAGCTCCCATTGCTCGGTCCCGCCTGCTGCCAACCTAGCAGTTCGAAAGCGCATCAGAGTGCAAGTACAGTGGTACCTCGGGTTAAGTACTTAATTCATTCCGGAGGTCCGTTCTTAATCTGGAACTGAAGCACCACTTTAGCTAATGGGGCCTCCTGCTGCTGCCACGCCGCCGGAGCACGATTTCTGTTCTCATTCTGAAGCAAAGTTCTTAACCCGAGGTACTATTTCTGGGTTAGCAGAGTCTGTAACTTGAAACGTATGTAACCTGAAGCATATGTAACCCGAGGTACCACTGTAGATAAGTAGGTACTGCTCTGGCGGGAAAGTAAACAGCGTTTCTGTGTGCTGCTCTGGTTTCCCCAGAAGCGGCTTAGTCATGCTGGCCACATGACCCGGAAAAACTGTCTGTGGACAAACACTGGCTCCCTCGGCCAGTAAAGCGAGATGAGCACCGCAACCCCAGAGTCATCTGCAACTGGACTTAACTGTCAGGGGTCCTTTATCTTTACCCTTTTAAACCTTAGGAGAATGGGATGAGTTATCAAGCTGCCTCAGAGAGTGGTGGACCCCACATCCCAGGAGGCATTTAAGCAAAGGCTGGACAACCACCATTCTGGGATGCAGTGGTAGTGACATCTTGCACTGAGCAAGGGGTTAACCGGTTAGCCCTTGAAAATCCTTTCCCACTCTACAGTCCTATGATTCATTCTGTAGGTTCTGCACTGCTGTTGTTCATTCACTCTGAGGGCAAAGCCGTGTTACGCTTCTGTACCAAAAATCTGTCTCCACCCTGCACCCCCCATTATATTGCACACCCATCATTTTGTGACTATTTCCTAGTGAGGAGGATGAAGGCATATGGCAGAGGAGAGCACATAAAGACACAAAGAAAAAGGGGGAAGATCTCTGGTTTCTTCCTTTATCTTTCCAGTAAAGCTGCAGGAAGTATAAGTGGCGGTGATTCATTCATTTAACCAAGGGAAACCCATATTTGGTGCCTCGAACCCAAAGTCAGAAGACGTAACCATCATGTAGGTCTACCACATGCCCCCAGAATGAAGATCTCCTCTGACAACACACCTCTTAATGAGCCCTCATTCGAGATCCAAATTTACTTCTGCTTTCCACAAACCAGTGATTATATCAATTTTCTTGCTCTAAGTTACAGGCTTTAGAAATGCCCAACATGGAGCTGAAGTTGTTGCAAGCAGGTGGGCAGGATTATAAGTACATAAGGGTGTCTGCCACTGTTTTTAGAGGTTGGCAGAACATTCTTAACCCCTGAATTCTCAGGTTTTCAGCAACTGAAACAGGAATTGAACACTTTCCACTTGGCATCTGTGGGGGAGGCTCCATTTCAAGTAACTCGTGGCCCTCCAGATGCTGTTAGGCTACAACTCCCATCATCCCTGACCATTGGCCATGCTGGTTGGAGCTGATGGAAGTTGGAGTCCAGCAACATCTGAAGGACCACAGATTTCCCCATCCCTGCTCTATAAGACTACTACGGTGGTACCTCGGGTTAAGAACTTAATTCATTCTGGAGGTCTGTTCTTAACCTGAAACTGTTCTTAACCTGAAGCACCACTTTAGCTAATGGGGCCTCCCGCTGCCGCCATGCTGCCGCTGTGCGATTTCTGTTCTCATCCTGAGGTAAAGTTCTTTACCCGAGGTACTATTTCTGGGTTAGCGGAGTCTGTAACCTGAAGCGTATGTAACCCGAGGTACCACTGTACTCCCTCATCCACATTTCTGTTTGCCCCATGATTTTTAGTCACAAGATAGAGAGGTTCTTTTTTTTTTTGTCTCACCACTTTCCCCAGGAAAACCCACTGTTTAACACTCAGTCAGAACAAACATCAATTGGGAGACAACAAAGAAACCTCTTTGACCTTTGGTTAAAGATCACAGGACAAAGGGGAGGGGGATTCACGGGGGGGGGGGGATAGCCTTTCGGGCTATTATTACTATTAATCATTTCCTTTCTATACCACTTTTTAAAGAAAGAAAATTGCAGTGTGATTTGCAACCTAAATTAAAATATCAAATGAACCAATCCAAAATAAAACATTACTGAAGAAAGTGAAAAATAAAGTATACATTCAGAGCAACATAATTAACAGGAAAATAACATATTACCTTAAAGATTTCAACAACAGCAACAGCAACAACAAACTTTACAAAGGAGGTCAGCTACAGAATGTGCATTGAATGCAGCAAAGTTAACAAAAATAATTTTATCTGAAACATTTCAAAAGGAAACATTACTAAAGGAAGTCAAATATAAAATGCCCATTTGGAACAGCATAGTTAGCAAGGGGATAAAATCTGTGGTTTGTGTCCATGCAGCTGTGCAATTACTGTATATGCAACCATCCATACATTCCCTCACTGCCATTCTATGAAGAAGAGATGTACAATATATTGTACAATAATTTCATCATCCTTTCCACTTTGCTTTAGAAGACTGCAATTTGCTACTTCATAGCACACTGCCAATTCCCTCCACTTTGTCTTCAATCTGTGCCAATATTCTCCCTGCAAACCTAGTGGAAACCAGCAGCAAAGTACTAGTATTCTATAAGAATTGCTGAAATATTGGAAAACAACAAACTCTGTCTCTGTCTCTGTCTCTCTCTATAATATTAACATGTCACCTTGCAAATTATATGGTCCATATATGAAGTAAATGAAAAACGATTTTATTATTTAGTGTAATTAATTAATTTACAGGCTGTTGAATTAATTAGGGGAGTTTACAAAGCAAGAAACCTCTATAAAACTACAAGACTAGAATACAAATAAAATGAAAAAGTCCATAAAATATCCACCATCAAAAGAAGACACTAAGCAGTACATTTTAAGAATTAACAGTCCAGAAACGCCTGAACTAACAAGCAAGTTTTGGATAGGAGCGGGTCTAAAACACATCACAGCTGACACCTCTCAGAGGAGGACATTTTGGTTCATTACAATCAAAATCTTTTGAGACTTTCCTGCATGTTAATTGCAGCAGAGAGAATAGAAGAGCAGAAGCAACTTAATGATGCCCATAACTTTCAATTTTCAGGGAAACCCACATTGCATAACCTGGGAAAATTACTATATGGTCAGAGGAGATATAATTTTAGAAGCCAGTATCTTGTGTAGGTGGATATAAAAGAGGGTTTCCTCCAGTACAACAACCTGTTTAACATCACTTGTGTCGGCCTGAGTTAAGGCTTGTTCTGTAATTAGCCATGAAAATGTTATCTCTTTAATCTTTTAACCGATGGAGCTGCAATTATTTGCAATGAAATGACGCCAGTTCCAGAAGAATGGGTTCTGTTCATCCGCTGTCTCTTCTCTCCGGAATGTAATACCTTGGGTTTGCCTGTGAACATATCTGCAGCGTACTCCTGGAAAGATAACATTGTTGCCTCTGTGCAGAGAGCCCCATAAAATCCCTTGATGTTACTGCAATGTATTAGGCATGTACATGGCCCCCAAGATTTACTCTGCATCTGTGCATTTTTTAAAAATCTGCTTTTGAGCTGCTCTGCTCTCTCTCTGCTTTGATCTCTGTTTCTGGTTCCATGTCACTCTGTACAAACAAAGCTCTGTGTTTCCCCATTCATTATAATGGGGAATTTAAACAGCTATAATTTTTCCTCCTTTGGCCAAAGTGGATGAAATGTAGGAGCTCTTCCAGAGAGGATTAAGCCCACAGAACTGTCCAGGGGCTTTGTGTGGCAGAAGGAAAGAGGTACCACTTTCCTCTGTAATTTGTTGTTGTTGTTTAGTCATTTAGTCGTGTCCGACTCTTCGTGACTCCATGGACCAGAGCACGCCAGGCACTCCTGTCTTCCACCGCCTCCCGTAGTTTGGTTAAACATTTTAGTAGCTTCGAGAACACTGTCCAACCATCTCGCCCTCTGTCGTCCCCTTCTCCTTGTGCCCTCCATCTTTCCCAACATCAGGGTCTTTTCCAGGGAGTCTTCTCTTCTCATGAGGTGGCCAAAGTATTGAAGCCTCAGCTTCAGGATGTGTCCTTCCAGTGAGCACTCAGGGCTGATTTCCTTAAGAATGGTTAGCTTTGATCTTCTTGCAGTCCACGGGACTCTCAAGAGTCTCCTCCAGCACCATAATTCAAAAGCATCAATTCTTCGGCGACCAGCCTTCTTTATGGTCCAGCTCTCACTTCCATACATCACTACTGGGAAAACCATAGCTTTTATTATATGGACCTTCCTCTGTAATAGGGTTACCATATTTCAAACAGTGAAAATCCGGACAGAAAAGTTGTTGAGCTTTTTTGGCAAAATCACAGGGGGGGGGGGTGTCAAAAAAGGCACTGCCGACATGGGCTGTCATGCACCCGGATTTTCCCAGACATTTTCCTGATTTCCGCCCAGACACTGCTGCCGACTGCAGTATTCCAGATATGTCCTGGAAGTTCCAACCCTACTCTGTAATCCCACATAAGAGAAGTGGCTATCCCTGTGACCTTAAAACAATTAAGTGGCTGGGTGGTGTACATTCTTTCTTGTACGTATTTTAAAAACTTTGCAGCTTTGCACTTTCTTTCTGGAGCTAGTTTCTGTCCTCTGACAGGCCTTTACAGCCCTCCAATACGCTGTGCAATCTGAGGCTGTCTAGAATGCTGTGACATAGCATGCAACCATCATGCCTAGCAGCCATTGATAGCCTTTGCCTCAATTAATCTGTTTAATCCCTTTTAAGGCTGTCCCAGTTGATGGATATCACTACACCTTGTGGCAGCAAATTCAACTATATACAGTAGCTCCAGTCTCTGATCATTTTGATTGCCTTTTTCTGCAACTTTTCCAGCTCTAAAGCATCCTTCCTGAGACGCAGCAACCATGGATTTGTATACCTGAAGGAGCGTCTCCACCCTCATCGTTCTGCCCGGACACTGGCGATTCCCTCACTGCGAGAAGCCAAGTTACAGGGAACCAGGCAGAGGGCCTTCTCGCTAGTGGCACCCACCCTGTGGAACGCTCTCCCACCAGATGTCAAAGAGAAGAACAACTACCAGACTTATAGAAGACATCTGAAGGCAGCCCTGTTTAGGGAAGCTTTTAATGTTTAACAGACCACTGTATTTTAATGCTTTGTTGGAAGCTGCCCAGAGTGGCTGGGGAAACCCAGCCAGATGGGCGGGGTATAAATATATTATTATTATTATTATTATTATTATTATTATTATTATCAAGACATTACGGTACCAACAGTTTTATTACTTGATCCATTTCCTGACGATTCCTAATGTAGAATTAACTTTCTTTTCTTTTACAACTGACATACACTGGGTTAGCAACTTTCCTGAGTTATCTACAATGACCCTGCGAACTCTTTCTTGGTCAATCATGGTCAACTCAGACCCCATAAGTGTATATGTGATGTTAGGATTTTGACCTACGTGTGGCCGCATGCACATTTATTCTTATTCATGCTAAATACTTTTGAATAATTTCAGATGTCATATAGCACCCAGCCAGTCTCCCCATATTTGTCATATTGGACTTCCACCACATGCAAAGACAGGCAACTTCCATAGATCTATCACTGCATTTATGATGGTTTGCTTCTACTTTAAACGTAGCTCAGAGCAGACTGTGACATGGAATATCAGCTACCACTGTGCAGATAAGTCCCTCCTCTGTTATCTAGCTAGCACTAGGACTGCGCCACCCATTTTGGGCATGGATTGATCACCTTGGTAGAAGGAGAGCCATTATCTAAAGCGATTAGTGTGCTCTTATCCTTAGAGTCTCACTCAATTAATCATGCATTGGCTGTGACTTACAACTATTTGCCGCTCCTAGCTGTCACGGTGTCAGTGAATGATGGCATACAAGGGCGTGCTCAATTCAACTTCCTGGGCTGATGGCAATTTCTGAGGGTAACCTTTTCTTTTTTTAACTCCAGCAGAAGACTGAGAAAAAATGAATGGAGCCTTAATAAATAATAGTGGGAAATGGAAAGAAGATGTTTGAGTACTACAAGCCTGTTGACGTAATAAACAAAATAGTTGAAATGAAAAAGGTTCTCATAAGTTGTGGGAAAACCAATCTTTCATTCTAATAACTCTAAAGAGAGTTAGTTGCCTGTAGGGCTGAATGAAGCCCGCCAACATCCCACTCAGAAGCAAAGTCCCTAGACCCCCAGGTAGGGAAACTGTGGTCCTTTAAATGTTCTCATCATCCCTGCCAGATGGCTATGGGAGTTGGGGCTGATGGGAGTTGGAGTCCAATAGCATCTGGTGGGTTACAGAGTCTCCACTTCTACCCACCTTAGAGCAAAGCTTCCCACTGAAAGGTAACCAGAGCTAAGAAAATATTAACTTGTCATGGGGCCTCACCAGATGAGAGGCTCTGAAAGGACCATATCCTGTGCTGAGAATACTAAGTTGGTGATGCTGGCTCTCAAGCATTGGGTCCCTTAAAGTGTCTGTGCCTGGTCCTAGTAATTGTCTGATTCTTTCAGTTACAGCAATGTACTCGATCCACAGCAGGTGTTGATCTTTAGATAACTTGCCCAATGCAGATGTTTCTTCCTTCTTATTCTTTCATCAGCACAGGACCTCTCCTCATTCTTATTATGGGTGGTATCCAACTAACACAGCTCATCAACACAAGGATTTACACTTGCCCAGTGGTACTTCCCCCAAGTCATTCATGTTTCACTAAACTATGATTTAGTGTTGCATCCAAACATGACCACTGTCACAGATCACAGTTTAGGTGCCTCTTCAAAGTTTAGGTGCCTCTTCACTTAGCAACAATTATGATTGATAAATGAACTGGGAAATTTCAGAAATTTAGTGAGTTGGTTATATTAGATAATATAACAGCGGGTGGCGCTGTGGGTAAAACCTCAGTGCCTAGGACTTGCCGATCGTATGGTTGGCGGTTCAAATCCCCGCGGCGGGGTGAGCTCCCATCTTTCGGTCCCAGCTCCTGCCCACCTAGCAGTTCGAAAGCACCCCTAAGTGCAAGTAGATAAATAGGTACCGCTTTATAGTGGGAAGGTAAACGGCGTTTCCGCGTGCTGCACTAGTGCTGGCTCACCAGAGCAGCTTCGTCACGCTGGCAACGTGACCTGGAAGTGTCTCCAGACAGCGCTGGCCCCCGGCCTCTTAAGTGAGATGGGCGCACAACCCTAGAGTCGGACACGACTGGCCCGTACGGGCAGGGGTACCTTTACCTTTTTAAGCCTATTAATTTGAAAATTCAAGACTGAAATTGTCCTGTGGACAATTAGATGGGATATAAAGTTATTCCAGCACTGAAATGCAAGAGCCTAAGGCTTCAGGTAACTTCTCCTGTGATCTTTTTACATCAAGGCATTTGAGTATTCCTAAAAACCACCTTCATCTTGTTGCATTCTCAGAGTGGGTCTCTTTATTATGTCTGCTGTGTACTTTGACAAGGAACAATTCATTGCAGACTTTGCGGAGTCTTCTTTGTTAAAATGAAATATAGAGATGAGCCCGACAGGTTGGGAAGAATGTTGTTATCTTAGAAACCTGATATGAACAATGCTTTAAAAGTACCCAGTGTTGTGTGTGTGAATGTGCGCATGTGAACGGAGTCTGTGTTCAATAACTCTCTCCATATCGAAACATAGATGTCAGATGGATCTATGTGTCTAGTGGTGGTAATGGTGTGGGCAAATTATGCTATGCTTTATTTATACCACTTTTTGGCCCAAAACCCCTCCCCCCCCCAATTGTGAATATCATATCCACGCAACAAATGGTACAATAGAGATGCAATAAAATACAACTAATCATCAAAACAACATAAGGAGGTATATGTTGTGTACATTGTATATAACTGTTGCAGGTAGGTGTAGCTCAACTTGCTGAGAGAAGAGTTTGCATGTGGTTAGAAAAGGATAAAACAGGGTTCCTCTGGATTCCTAAACCATCGTCTTTGATCTCTGCACTGATCTAGCCTTTGAAATTAGGTTGTTTCTCCTTTCTTTCCATTTCCCTCTCCTCACTTCTCCATTGAACCTCACACCATGAGGTCATCTTGGATCTACCTCTCCAGAGAACAAAGGGACAAGCCTGGCCACCTTTTGTTTCTCCAACTCAGTTAGTTAGCTTAGAAGGTCGGATTTGAGTTGGGCTGCAACAGCTCCAGATCACTACAGGTCAGATTGAGTGGCCCAGAGCCATCTGAAGGGGGTGAAGCATCAGGCAGGAAGGAGAGACAGGTATGAGGAAAAGGAAGAAGAAACCATAAAAAGGAGGGCGTTCACAGAAGATTAATTATCTAATTAAATTATTTGTTTTGCTGAAGCCCAGTGTTAATAACTGTTGAGGTGATAAGCCATAAAAGTAAAGCTTTTGGTTGACAATTTTAGTCCAAGCGCTCTCATGACTATCTTGTGATACTAAGGGCAGTGGAACTGGGTAATGTCTGTGATGGCACTTTGTGACTCTCCCAGCCAAAGGTTATTAACCAAAGAGCAGTCCAGCCACAAGCATGGGTGCTTTTCATGGGAAATAATTCAAGCATATGCATGTCTGAATCAGCCTAAGTTGGAGTATTTTTAATGTTTAAAAAACAAGGAAGTGTGTGTATGTGGGTGTGTGATGGGATGTGCCCTCAAGAACACAAGAGCTAAGAAAAATAACAATAAAATCTATCACTGAAAAGTTTGTGTTGCAGTGCACAGCCAAAAACACTTGCAGATGCTGAGCCTTGAATCTGTAGTCTATTGTACAGTCTAATTTAGAGCAAAATGGGTTTTCCCCCTTTTTTAAAGAAACCTAGATTAGCTTCGATTTGTAATCACAGGATAATGTGTCACTTGCACTTTATTATGTGAATAAGACGGGGGGGACAGGAGGAGGGGGGAGGCTGACAAGTTCACCCCCTGCCTTTACATTAATGGTAATTACTGCATTTTCACGATCAAATTGCAGTCTCGCTTAGCAACTTCTTTTTTAAACCAGCACACTTCTGGCGCCTTGTATAAATGGAAATCCTAATGACAATGACTACCCCAATGGCAGCCACAGTGTAATTCGCGGAAAAGTGATGGGCCGCAGTGGAACTGCTTTACAGCCAAATGATCATATCTTGAATGGGTGCTCTTAGAAAATGAGCACCAAGCCCAACTGATATCCTTAGAGCAACAGGTCCTATCTACGCTATACGTTTAAAGCACTATTACACCAGTTTTAGGCAGCCATGGAAGGCTTCCCTCAGAGAATCCTGAGAAGTGTAGTCTGTTAATGTGCCAAGAGTTGCTAGGAGGCCTCTGTGCCCCTCACAGAGATACAATTTTCAGAGTTCCCTCGGAAGAGGGATTGGTTGTTAAACCACTCTGAGAATTTTAACTCTCAGCAGCCTTAACTAAACTTCCCAGGATTCTCTGGGGGAAGCAATGACTGCTTAAAGTAGTATAATAGCACTTTAAATGTTTAGTGCCATCCAGAGCGGCTGGGGCAACCCAGCCAGATGGATGGGGTACAAGTAATAAAGTTGTTGTTGTTGAAAAATAGGTCCTGCTGCTTTGAGAGTAGTTCCCTCAGAGAACTACAGTTCCCAGAATGGTTTAACAATCAACCCCTCTTCCCAACTATGTAGGAAGTGCAGCATTGTCAGGGGGGTTGAGGTCTCCTAACAACTCTCACCGCCCTGAAAAAAACACGACAGTTCTCAGGATTCTTGTGGAGGGGAGCCATGACTGTTTGAAGCAGAGTAATACTGCTTTGCATGTATAGGGCATGTGGGGCCACAGGGGTCTAGTCTTCAAAACACGGTAGCTAATCTTTAGGTGTGCTTTCCCATGTATTGGACAAGTGTGAATTAATTTCCCCAGGCATCGCCTTGCCCAACGGTCATCACTTGTATCTTATCAGCCTGTTTGGCCTTCCTTCAGTGCGATGTTGACTTCTACCCGGCTGCCACTGACACAGTGCAGGCTCGCTCCTTACCGGTCGTGAATCTCCTGGCAGCTTCCCCAGGTGGGAACCTCTGGAATTTGTCGGAACTGATAAACCAGAGCAGACCCTCTCCATCATTTCCCTACAATGCTCTTGAAACCTCTAAATTTGAAACTAGTCTTCCTGGAAAGCCAGACTCGGGGGTTGGGGGGGTTGGGGGGGTAAATGAGTCATAAGCTTTGGCATGCTGCTCCCACAGCCTCCAACCCAAAAGCAGCAGCAGCAGCACTTGAGAGCCTCAGCCTAGGCCTCCTGTAATTGACAAAACAGTAGGAAGTCCTTTTTCATTGTTTTCGAGGGGCTGCACTCATAGATATTTCCTAGAAAAGAAAGAAAGAAAAGCTGCCTGTGTTTGTGTGTTTCCATGTGAACCGGCACAAGGAAATCCACAGACACCAGATGCGGTTGAGAAATAGTAGGTGTTTCGTATGCCCGTGTCTGCATAATCTCTTGCTTTTGGTATGCAGTAAACATTCCACATGTTTAAGGGAACCTCCTACACAGCTGTAGTAAGGACATTCTTAAAACTGAGGTCCAGCCTTATGCCAAAGCAACGGTCACGAAGTTCTTGGTATTTACTTGACTGCAGTTGACGCGCGCGCACACACACACACAGAGAGAGAGAGAGAGAGAGAGAGAAAGAGACTGAATTGCATGTTTTTCCATAACTCCCACAGTGGGACTCTAATCTTAGCAATGAATGTGGGTGAAATGTTTTGCCAGCACTCCATATCTATCTATTCCTGCTCACTTTTCACCACTTGTGTAGGGAAGGGGGGGGGGGAGATAAAACCTAAACTATCCAAGAGAAACAGGGGGAAGTAAAGGTGCTACTTGTACATTTTCATAGAATTCAAACTGCAGGAAATTGCTTGAAAGTAACTTGACCAATTTTTTTAAAAATGGAATTCGATTTAATTTCACTTAACTTCCTCCCCACTCCTCCATGTGTTGTTAATGTGTGGTTACGCTCACACTAATTGCCTAGGTGAGGAGCTTGCAGGGTTGCATTTCTGCCCAGGCTTGGGTGGAATCTACACATATATAAAAAATGCTGTGGAAATGCTTTTTTTAAAAAAAAGGTTTTGAAAAATATATTGAATTTCCCATAGCTCGCTGTCGCCATCTAGTGTCACATTTGTATATCGCACTTTACAACAGACTTAAAATGTTTTATTTGCAGCTGTATAGCTGAGGTCTTGCTCTCATTCGGAAGGATGCGACCAGAGCTTTACTGCTGTTTTGTAACCATTCTGTTTCTTTACGCATGTATAATTTGAGCATGGGTGGAGGCTCACAGCCTAATAACTGAAAAGACACCCCAAAATATTTCAGAGCTCCAGCTTATCTCTCAGATCCTCATTTTGCATCTTCTCAACACAATAGGTTGCCTGCCTTTTCACAGATACAGCTAAATGATGTCACTATTCCTCTCTCCACCTGAGAAGAGGTGGGAAGAAAGTGGAAGAAGGTGCCCCTCTCCTAGAAGGAATATCTGCCTGTTTCCTTGGCTTTTGTTAAAAGCAATCCCCTTGGCAACTGGAGGATTCCAAGCAATTCATCACCTCAGTTTTCATAACAATAGAATTTGCCAGGCCAGATGATGTGCTAAGGCACAACCCGCCTGGCAGGTTTTAAGCCTAGTTTCCCTCTTCAAATCAAAACCAAGTTGGAAGGGCTTCCCAGAAGAACATTCAGACCAACCCCAATCCAATAACATTATGATGTTATTTCCGTCCTCCCGCCCCACTGGATTACCTTTGAGAGGGAATTTTATGGGTGGTATTCAGCACTAGTGCTACTCAAAGTAAACCTATTTAAATTAACATACATTACTTAAGTTAAATCCATTAATTTAAATGGGTATACTCTGAGTAAGTCTTAGGTGATTGCCACCCTTTTTAGTAAAAGTGTGTTTTTGTGTGTGTGTGTTTTAAAAGCCTTATCCAACCGTTGGAAAGAGTCAAGATCCTTTTATGCCCAGATATCCTCTGACTACCTACATTTTAAAAAATAATAATGAAAACAGTCGTCTTCATAAATTGTACTTCAACAAAGAATATTTCCTCAACTTCTGGATTGCATCTGCATATGGATGAGCAAATCTGTCCATTTCAGTTTCTTGTTCTTCCCAATTTTAAGTTCTATTTGCCACACTCTGCATCACTTTGCGATCTTCCTTAAAAAAAAAAAGTCCTCACAAATCTCCATCAGCATTTAGTGTGTATTTATCCTAATATACATGCTTTTGTATGCAATTTTACCTCACACCCATTTTTGCAAGCAATTTCCCCTAAAACTGTATGACACATTTTCATATTTCATTCGCACCAATATATGCATGCTTTCCCCGATATATGCATCTTGTACATGTTACTTGGTTAGAGAAAAAGCCAAAAAACCGATTTGGAGATATGAGACTTTCCAAGGATAGCTGTTTTTTTCAGCTTCAGGAACTGCAAATTCGATAGATTTGCATTAAAATGTTAGCTGAGCCAGATTTCTCACTCATCCCTAACCTGCCATTGCTCATGGTGCCCTCCTCCACATCAGAGACAGAACTGCCAGCAGCCCCTCCAAATAATAATAATAATAACCCAAGCTTGGTGGGTAGTCCACCCTGTCTTCCTCTCCCCCTCTCTCCTAAGTCCTGGGTCCCCTTCCTTTTATATCACAGGTCTTCACCAGCATGGCCAAATCTCCCACCCAAAGGCCAGGCCCCATTTCCAACCATGTCTCTTTCAACCACAACCCACCACATCCAAGGGAGACATCAAATCTGGACAATGGAGTCAAGAAGCTCTCCTACAATCACATTATGAGAATGAGGCCTACTTAACTCACAGATTTCTTAACCATTTCCTCATAAATTGAGAGTGGGGCTACCTTTCTCCATCCATCTACTTGTGCACAATAGGGCAATAATTCTGATTCATGAGTATGCGTACCTCAAACATCGCCTATTTGACAATCTGTGTCCCCAAGCCCTAGCAGAATTAGGAAACAGCTGACTTATATTGTTAACCTGCCATGTCATTTCCTAATTTTGCAACAACAGTTTATGGAGTGTCAGAGACGAGTCAGGTGCTGGTAACATGTCTGAAAATCCCGAGAGGCCTAACAAATTCCTCACAGGCTGTGGAATGAAGATCATGTGCAGAGATGGCTTTGTGTGAATAGTTGTGGTCTGGAGGGATTTCAAGAACAATGTACACATGGCCACCCCAGTAGCCACTTGTTCCATGACGAACAGTACAAGGTCTCTGAATTCCTTCATTATTGCAAACAGCACTATAATGTGGTGTGTGTGTGTGTTGGAATTTAACAAGGAAAGCAGACAAGTCTTATATGGGGAAACTGCAGAGAAGACCCAGTGGGTTTTGCTTAAATAAGTTACCTTGCTCCAGCGTACTTCCCAATGCATAGCCATAGCAACAAATAGCAGCTTTATTGAAAGATTCCCCAAATAGGAACAGATTGAGTCAGAACTTTGGACTGCCTAGCTCAGTATTTGCCTACACTGACTGGCAGCTGCTTTCCAAGGTTTCAGATACTCTCAGCCCTCCCTGCAGATACCAGGATTGAACATGGGGTCTCCTACGGACAAATGCAGTTGCTCTGCTGATGAGCCACCCCATCCCTACAGCATAATGAATTATTATTATTATTATTATTATTATTATTATTATTATTATTATTATTATTATTAATGAATCTCTGATACCATCCTCAGCTCTGCGGAACAGACTGCTTGAATCACATTGGGTGAGAGGGCAATGACAGAGGACCCCATTTGAGAAAAGTTGTCTGTAAGAGCCTCCTCCATCTCCACATAAACCTCCAGCTCCTTGGAGGGAAAGCTGGATATAAGCATAGCAAACCTAAATAGAAGAAGCTTCCATAGATAGTGCATTGACTGTGGATCTAGGTCAGAGTTTCCCAAACTTGAGTCTCCAGCTGTTTTTGGACTACAGCTCTCATCATTCCTGACCGCTGGTCCTGCTAGCTAGGAGTGATGGGAGTTGTTGTCCAAAAACAGCTGGAGACCCAAGTTTGGGAAGCCCTGATCTAGATTATATGCCATTTTGCCATTTATTCTCTTGGATAGCATGAGCCAGTCTTCTTCTTCTTTCCCTCCAACAGGACTCAAAGTGGTTTACATCCACTGACAGGGACTGAGTTGTTTTAATTTTTGCATACACCTTGAAAGTGGTTGACAAGTTGTGTCCAGCCTTCTGTTTCTCATTTGGGAATATTGTGTATTCTGCTTATATTTATACTACTTTTTGCTCTTATTATGGAAAGAAGGGCAGCCATCGTCTGTTGCTCCAGAATTTAAGGGCTGATTCAACCTGATCTACCTTATCCAAAGCATAAGTAGCACACCATGGGAAGGGTTGGTGGAGAGTAATTCTCCACTTTTACAGTACCAGATGGAGCTTGTACACAGCTGCCCTGGACACAGAAGGCTGATGTGGAGCGCAGAAGATGAGCAGAATCAGGAGTGAGGAAAGCCATGATTGTCAGCGGTGAGTTGGACTTGGAGAGTCCTATATGGGGAATGGGGGCTGCAGACCATAAAGCACATGGAAAGAGAAACTTGGCTTGAATGGCTTATCTGGAATTGTCCTATGATGTGCTCTTCCTGAACTCTGAAAAAGAAGTGAAGGACTCACTATGTCTCCTCTGAACTTTCCACATTCTGTTGTACTTCCCACCAACACCAAGTAATTTCTGACACAGCCTAAACAGCCTTCCCCAGCCTGGTGCCCTCCAGATGTTTGCAGGCACAATTCCCATTCCACAAGTCCCAGTCTATGCTGGCTGGGGCTGATGAGAAATGCACTCCAAAACATCTAGAGGGCACCAGGTTGGGGAAGGCTAGCATAGGATAATTTATCTCCATAATGCTAGCAACGGAGGGTAGGGTGGGGTGGGGAGAGTATATAATTTGAAACGTTGCAGGAGCTTCCCTCTTATTCTTTTTCCTCAGCACAGATAATAACATGTTATGGACACAATGGCAGCCCAGAGTAGTCGATGATTAATGGCTGCCCACTGCAGAGAGTGCACACACAGAAGGGCTATTCAGCCTAGGCAGTTTCATTATTGTGTTCCACCTACTGCTTCTAAGAGAAAGTGATCAGAAGAACAATGACCCATTTTGACAGGAGGGCAAAATGCACACAGCCAACATTCAAGGCTCCAATCAAGGAACATTGTGTCACTTCCAGATGTGGCTGATGACCAAAGACCAAAAGTACAAGTCTTGCTTTGGTGGAGTAAAGAGAGGCTCTTAAAGGCTGCTGATTAGCCTGAAGCCTTTCCAGACCGAACACTGTAATATTCAATCAAAGGGGCAATCTCCCGTGTGTGCGTTCTTGCTTCCACCAAAATGAAAAAGGAATCTTGCGATTGTGATCTGTCTGGGGAACAAGGCAGAGTCATGGACAGCTGTTGAAGTTCTTGGCACCCTGCACTTGGCACCCACTGATGGGTCAGCTTTGGCATCTGTCTCCAGGAAGTTGTGGTGATGGTACCGAAAACCTCTGAGTGTGGAGGCAAAGTTTCATGTATTTTTCATGATAAAAAAATGAAAGGAAAGGAAGCTTTGAGAATACAGAATGCAACCTTATGCATCCTAACTCGGTGCATATTCAAAAGGGCAACCCTTCGCATCCTTACTCAGAAGTAAGTTGCACTGTGCTCAGTAGGGCTTACAGTCCCTGGAAAATATATATAGGATTGCATCTGGGCAAAGCAACCACATATGGTCAGGGAAGGGAGTGGTTGTTGAAGATGGACCACCAAATCCAAAACCAGGTTGGAAGGTGGGGTGGCTACCAGGGTAGAAGTCGGTCAGCTGTGTTTTCCTTTTTTTTTTTAAATCATATTTATTAAAGTTTCCAAAAATATAGAAATACAAAGAAAGAAAAAAAAGAAAAGAAGATACTTAAAGCCTTACTTTCATTGCCTACTTTCTGGGACTCCCCCCTCCCCCTCCCGACTGTATTCCCCTTTCATTAATTTGGTTCTACAAGCTCTCCCTCCAAATTTGAAACTTAGTTTGTTTAACCCACTATCCAAATTGAATTATACAAATCTTACCACCATCCCACATCATTAACAAAAAGAAAAAAGATTTTCCCCAAGATCCATCCCAGTTCCTTCCACGAATTCCCTTTTTTAAACAGGTCCAATCAAATTAGAATGACATACGTAAGTTATATAAAGAAATAGAAAATAAAAAATATAAAAAGATTCAAAAGATGGTTACACAGCCTTTGGATTCCAAATCCCCCCCCCCTTCCCTCGTTTGAATTCCCCATGTCCATCAGTCTATATGTTATCAGCCTGGAGGTCTCAAGTCATGGCCAAATTTCTCCCCAATTCCATCTTGCCGGTTTTCTTCTAATTTATTAATTTTAATAATAGTTAACTTCAAACGTCCAATCTAACAGAGGCCTTTAATTTCCTTGATCTTTACCACTCCTCCCATTGTTCTTTCCGTGTCGTAGTCAGTCCTTTGTTCTTCTTATTCCTCCCTTTCTCAGGTTTCTCGTCCTGTTCAGCTGCTAAAACGTTCTAATTCAGAAATCTAGTATCTCCACAGAGGTTTGTTATTCAGGAACAAAAACTTACGTCCAGTCCCTTCCTTTCTTCAATAGAGAATTCTATTGTCTCCTTTAATGTAAACACCTCTGTAGACAAAATACAGTTTCAGTTTTGCAGCTTTCCCAGAAGATAACGCGGATCCAAGAGTATTTTTCCATTTACGACCGCTCTTGTAATGTCCCGAAACCCCTCTAGGGGGATTGTAATAACTTTGTATCCTCTAATCCAAAAGTCAAATTGTTGTTCCTTATTTTCCGACAGTTTATATCCATATTGTAGCAAATTGTAACAAAATTAGCCAGCAAAATCCTCATAACAAAGTCCTCTTTATATTCTCCAGCTTTGACAGCTACTTTGACAGCTGTCAAAGTCTCCGTCTCTCTTCACCAGGCTCTGCGAATCGCCCCGGTTCCCAGGGGGGGTTGCATTTTCCTTCTCACCCTCCACTCTTCTCCTCCAGCACAGTTCTTATACTTTCCCATCGTGGAATTAATGATTTTTATCAAGAGTATGCTTCTCTTTCGACCTTGGTTTCCCAGTCCTTGTTTTAGAGTGTTTACAATAGGGGGGGATTGACTTCCTTTTTAGATCACCCCCGCTCGTGCCAAATCCGAAAGATAAAATTCCTTTTGAAACCCGGTTTCCCAATTGCTCACGGGTTGTTGTTAATAATCCTCCTTTTAAACCCGGTTTCCCAATTACTCACGGGTTGTTGTTAATAGTCCGAATTTCCAATGGAAGAAGCCAGCGCTCTCCGTCGAATGGCATGCGGCTGCGCTCGGCAGGGAAAGCAGAGGACTCAAAGCACCATGCCGCTCCCCGGCACCCGATCCGAAGCCTTTAAAAAGGCTCCTTCACGAGTCGGGAGGGCGCTAATGGTGCCAGCCGAGTCACCCATGTCCACGGGCTCCGTGCCCGTGGTTTTTACGGGTCCCCGCGTCGCCGACGCGGTAGGACCCAGCCCCTGCCGAGCAGACTCCCTCCGGAGCTCGGAGGGAGTCCGCCATTCGGCGATGGCGCCAACCCGGAAGTTCCCGGTCAGCTGTGTTTTCCATTTCCTTTTTAATTCCTTCAGTTTAATGTTAAAAAGACTTTCCTTCCCATTGGATGCAATGGCAGTGGAGAGGCAGCTGCGTTTGGCAGCTGATTTTGGGTGACATGAAATGGTGACAAATTCTTAGTTATGTGATTGATCATTGCTATATTATTATTTTACTACCATGACGGGGGAGAAGCCCTTGTGGGCTTTTCTGCCTCAGGTTCCAAAATATCTTGACCAGCCTTGAGTCTTCTGTGCCTTGACCCTGAAGTGAAGTGGGGGCACCATTTGCTGTTCTGCCCCAAGGAATGGGGGGAAAAAACCTTTAGTTGGGATATCAGTATGGCAACTTCAATAAAAGTAGGGTTCAAAAACCTGAGATGAGCCTCCACAACCACAGGAGGCTCCCTGCTTCAGAAATGCACCCTGTGTGAAGGGCAGTCTGCTGCAGACCTGCTTTAAAGAGCCATAAGAAGGGGGAGCAGGGACCATGTTGTTGCTATGACTTGCCCAGTCAGTGCCTACTAGCATAAAGGTAAAGGGACCCCTGACTATTAGATCCAGTCGTGGATGACTTTGGGGTTGCGGTGCTCTATTTATCTACTTGCACTTTTGACGTGCTTTTGAACTGCTAGGTTGGCAGGAGCTGGGACCGAACAACGAGAGCTTACCCTGTCAAGGGGATTCGAACTGCCGACCTTCTGATCGACAAGCCCTAGGCTCTGTGGTTTAACCCACAGCACCACCAGTGTCCTCCCTACTAGCAGAGCAGGCCCTTATTTACACTAGAGTTTTTCAATTTTGCTGCAATGCTAACAATGATAATGGGCTCATTATGATTCCCAGTGGACTGGAGTGTGCATTAGCAACTAATTGGCGATTTTGTGGAAGGTTATGTCTATTTTTTTCTGCTTAAGAGGATGCAGATGCCATGATCAATAGCCTTTATTGGAACTGCTAGGAGATGCTCACCAACCCCTGAGTTGGTTGGCTGCTTACTTTCCACAATCCTTAGAGGGTCATTGCCTATCGGGTGAGGACCAGGTTTAAAATTCCGCTTGGCTATGAAGCCCACCGGCTGACCTTGGCCCAGTCCCTATCAGCCTCACCTAATTATGTTGTTATGCAGATAAAATGGGATCAGAAATAACAATTCACACCACTTTGAGCACTTGGGAAGACAAGTGGAATATGACTGCAAATACTGTTCCTGTGGCTAGCACCTTCCAGGATTATTGCATACCCTCCAACATTTCTCTGGAGAAAATAGGGATGTCCTAAGGGAAAGCGGGACATTCTGGGATCAAATCAGAAACTGGGATGGCTTCTGTAAATCCAGGACAATCCCTGGAAACTAGGAACACTTGAAGGGTCTGTTATTGTCAGGCAGTTGACAGCCTAGCACAGCTGTAATCTAGACTGCAGTGCACAGAACACCTTCCTGCTGGTCCAGACTATCCAGAATGTGCTTTCTGGAGCAATAACATTTAAGAAGACTGGGTCAACTCCAAGGAATGCCTATCTAAGCCAGGAATGAGTAACCTCAGGCCTTGGGGACAAATGCAGCTCTCCGGGCCTCTTTATATGGGCCTAAGGATTCCTCTCAGGACACATGCCTTTCTCAGCCATCCTCCTCTGCTCGGGTCACATAATTCACTGCCCTCCTTGCCTGGCTAGAATTTGTCCTTGAATTCTGATGCTACTACTTCCTGCTTGCCTGCATGGAGGGTAGAAATGAGTGTGTGGAGGAACTGTCCTACTGGACGAAGGGAAAAGCAACATTCATTGCCCTGCCCACTTTCCCCTCTGGCTCCAACGCTTGTGGCCCTGGAAGGCTGCCCAGAAGGGAGGGTGGTCCTCAGTCTGAAATAAGTTCCCCACCCTGTTCCAGATTATGCTGCTACCTTTTTGTGAGTCCCTGAAATCTTAATAATAAATAAAAATGCTCCCGCTTGTAAGTATGGGCTTGTAAGTATGGGCTGCTAAAAAATATGAGGGTAATTATTTGGAAAGCTTCACTTAGTAGCAAAAATTAAAGCGACTAGGTAAAACAATGATCTGGGAACTGAATGTGAGAGTGATACCTAAGAATGAGAAACTAAATTGTTTTTAGTTGCCTCTCCGAAAAGTAAATGGAAAATCCATTGCTTCAGTAATTTAACCCCAGTCTGGGCAAACCCTGGAGAATATACACTGGGGAGATGAATGGGGGAGGACAGCGGAAAGTTAATTGACTAAATAGCACAGCATAAGAAGTTTCCTTGTCTGGGTTTTTATTACTTTTGTCAAAGGAAGTGAGGGATTTGCTATAATGGAGAAATCATATGGCCAGATTCGGCAGCCTGTACGAGTGCCTGAAAGCCACATGACAGTAAGCAATGGAGCTCAAATAAATCCCTGGAATATATTTCCTTTAGGCTGCAGAGGTTCCTGGGTAGACTTTTGAAGGAAGACTTAGTTTGAGTTTGCATAATTTTACAAACAACCGTCAAATTCAAACAATCTTTGTTGTCTGCCTCGTCTCCTTTTCCTCTTTGAACAATTGTTTTAAATACATATGCTATGTTGCAATTAATTTAACTCACGTCAAGCTCTTTGAGTGCCATGCTGCTTTAAAATGCCTTCTTATCACCGACTTCGTATTTCGGCAAGCCTGGTTTGATCATGAGGCAGGCTGAAGCATTGTTACTACAGTACCTCCAAAATGGCAGCAGGCCTCCTTATCCAGAGAATGTTTCCTTTCTCCAAAATGGCGTCATCCTAGAACAGGGTAGGGAACCACAAGCCTAGGGAGCCAAATGCAGCCCACCAAGTCTCACGGTCTGGCCTTTGGGGTTCTCCTTGGGCTACTGTCCCACTCAGCCAGAACTAGGGGTGCAGGAGCATTTCAGCTCAGCTTGCATATAAAGGCAGGCATACCTAATTTGCACTTCCCAAAACAATATGTGAACAATGCATGAACATGTGCAAGTAATATGTACAAAAATGCATGTGTGTGTGTGTGTGTGTGTGTGTGTGCATTAATGCACACATTAGTGAAAATCATACATAAAATGCATTCTCTTAGGGGGAAATTGCTCTGCAAAAATGTGTAGATTGGGGAAAATGGCATACAAAAATGTGCACATTAGGATAAATTTGCAATAAAATGCCAATTAATTTTTATGAAGCCCTTTTTTTAAAAAAGCCAATTGATGTGGAAATGTGGAGAAAGGGAGAAACTAAAATTGTCAGATTTGCCCATTGCTTGTCACAACCTTCACCTGTGCTTTGTTGCACCTTCCTTGAATGTTTTTGCCTGGCTGGAGTGTGTCTTTGACTTCTAACAATGTCTCTTGCCTGCCTGGAAGGAGGACAGAGAGGGGTGTATGAGCGTGTGTAAAACTTGCCTGCCACACAAAGGAAATTTCTACATTGATTACTGTGCCCAGCTTTGTTTCTGGCCCCACCCACTGCTTGCATGTGACCCTCAGAAGGTTGCCAGAAGGGATGTGGCCCTTGGACTGGAAGAGGGTCCCCACCCCTGCTCTAGAATGAAGCTTTTCTGGGAGTGAGTTCCACAGCCATTCCTAGAGGTGTGCAGTGTCCCCCTGCTCCCCCCCCCTTGAGGGGCAGGGGGCTGGGCACTAGCAGAGGGAAGAAGCCCTACTCCAGAGATGCTGGAAGGCAGGCTAGCACCAACTGGTGGTGAAGGCTCTGGCAACATGAAATTAACAATCACCTAAAAACTTGCATACTTTTTTTAAAAAAAAACTTGCAGCCATCATATTATTGGTGAGCAGTAACCAAGTTGCTGCCTAAAAACGTGCTATGTGCTGGATATCTTGCTTTTCTGAACTGGTGTTCTTCCTTTGGATTTGCTGTCCTCCATTTAAGACATGCATTGTCACCAGTGAAATTTATGGTTGGACTTTGTGTTCCAGCCGGTCGTCTTTTTAAAACACAAAACAAAGGCCTCTGGATGTGTCCTGTAAATTCTGATGACAAGAATAAACAGGCTTAGATCACAGCCCATTACTTATTATTTGTTGACCTAGCAAATGGTGCTGCTGTTGGCTGCAGCACTGTCGGTTATAGGGTGCAGCTGGATATTATAAAGCCTCGGGCATTTCCAGGGCCAAGAATCTATTGCATGGGATTATGCAACCTAGAGCCTATATTAGGAATGGCTCAGCTGTCCAGAAGCTATGGAACTCCAACTCCCAGCATCCCTGGGCAACATGGCCAATAGTTAGTAAAGATGAGAGATGCAGTCCAACATCTCAAGAGCATCAGCTTCGCTATCCCTGGCCTATAATTCTGTTGCGTTCATACTGTTCATCCTTTTAGCTCTCCACCAGCGCTTCACTAATTTATGCTGATCAGAAGGAAACTCTGGTTAATTCATTTGGTTAATTCATCTGTTTCTTTATTAACAACATTTATATGCCACGCAATACTAGTGCACTCTGGGCAGTCTGCAAACAATAAGGCATTAAAATGCAATAACAATCACAGAACAATTAAATAAATAGATTCCAGCACAAAAATTCAGCATGCAAAGTTCAGCGTTGGGGAGCAAGACAGCCTGGAGAAGTACAACGTGTCACTAAGAGTGTGCAACAAATCTAAAATCCAACCGACTCCAATCTTTGCAGTGTCATGACCAGTAGTAATTAAGCCCTTCCCTTACTTATATTTGGATTAACTTTCTTTTTTTAAAAGGACTGTACAAGACTCTGTTTGCCAAGGGGAGGCTAATGGATGGTCTGGCATGGCTCCAAAGGCTCAGTTGTACCTATGGGGTGGACTAAACCTGATAAATTTCAGCACTCAGTAACAAAATCCAGACTGTAGCTACAAAAATGCAGAATGATGGAAATAAGGACGATACCTCGAGCCTGGTGACTTTTCAAAAGCCTATTCTCCAAGGAGCTAAATAGTCTTTGCCCACCAAGTCAATCCTTTTGGAGTTAGGGTTTACTTTTTAACACTTAATAAAACTTTCCATATACTCATGGCCCATATTTTGGTCACAGATGAAAGTTATGGTGTGGACAGAGATTTACCGGTATATAATTTCCCAGAATGCTTTTAGAATCTTACAGGTCCACCACATATGATAGAATCATAGAATCATAGAATCATAGAGTTGGAAGAGACCACAAGGGCCATCGAGTCCAACCCCCTGCCAAGCAGGAAACACCATCAAAGCACTCCTGACATATGGTTGTCAAGCCTCTGCTTAAAGACCTCCAAAGTAGGAGACTCCACCACACTCCTTGGCAGCAAATTCCACTGTCAAACACCTCTTACTGTCAGGAAGTTCTTCCTAATGTTTAGGTGGAATCTTCTTTCTTGTAGTTTGGATCCATTGCTCCGTGTCCGCTTCTCTGGAGCAGCAGAAAACAACCTTTCTCCCTCCTCTATGTGACATCCTTTTATATATTTGAACATGGCTATCATATCACCCCTTAGCCTCCTCTTCTCCAGGCTAAACATGCCCAGCTCCCTTAGCCGTTCCTCATAAGGCATCGTTTCCAGGCCTTTGACCATTTTGGTTGCCCTCCTCTGGACACGTTCCAGTTTGTCAGTGTCCTTCTTGAATTGTGGTGCCCAGAACTGGACACAGTACTCCAGGTGTGGTCTGACCAGAGCAGAATACAGTGGCACTATTACTTCCCTTGATCTAGATGCTATACTCCTATTGATGCAGCCCAGAATTGCATTGGCTTTTTTAGCTGCCGCGTCACACTGTTGGCTCATGTCAAGTTTGTGGTCAACCAAGACTCCTAGATCCTTTTCACATGTACTGTTCTCAAGCCAGGTGTCACCCATCTTGTATTTGTGCCTCTCTTTTTTTTGCCCAAGTGTAATACTTTACATTTCTCCCTGTTAAAATTCATCTTGTTTGTTTTTGCCCAGTTCTCTAATCTGTCAAGGTCGTTTTGAAGTGTGATCCTGTCCTCTGGGGTGTTAGCCACCCCTCCCAGTTTGGTGTCATCTGCAAATTTGATCAGGATGCCTTCCTTTTGCTTACATTTCCAGCAGATATTTGCACTTGTCTTATACATTTTTGCAAGCTTACTAGGAGTCAAATACCACCGGTACAACATTTTCACATAATTTTCTTTCAGCGCACAACATGCTGAGAATTTCACCACGTTCAAGAAGGGGAGGGGAGGGGAAGTGCCCTGCTGCAGGAATTCCTTTCCTCTTCTTAGATGGCATTTTTGAGGGACAGGCAAGGACAGTGCCATCCTGTTTCATCACCCGATATGAAATGGGAAGGTGCCGCCCCAACTCACCACCTCCAAAGCCTCCCTTTTTAGATATATAATAATTTTTATTTGATTTTACAAATATAGAATTATAACAATCCAAATTACATATCCCTATTTAGAGATTTCTCCAAATCTCTGGACTTCCCACCTTCCCCTCCATGGATCCTATTGTCCACCTTCTCAACTGCATATTATTTCATAGTCCACATTTTATATCTTTCCATACTATCCATAATATTCGCTACATTACAAGTGTTATTAAAATCCTGCTAAGGTTTTCATCTGCTTACAGTGGTCTCCTAGATAAATTATAAATTTTCTCCATTCTTCATTGAAGTTTTGGTCTTGGTTCCTTAGCCTTCCGGTCAGTTTTATCATTTTGGCATAGTCCAACAGCTTGGTTTGCCATTCCTCTCTGGTAGAGACTTTGTCTTCTTCCCATCTCTGGGCTAGTAGCATCCGCATTGCTGTTATCACATACAGGAAAAGTCTTTTCTGTTCCTTTGGAATGTTGGTACCTACAATTCCTAATAAAAGGCTTCTGGGTTTGTTTGTTTGTTTGTTTGTTTTTACAAAAGTTATTTTAAACATTTTTTTTCAAATCATGGTACAGAGTTCATGTTTAGTTGATCATAATCAACATTAAGCAGTGGATTAAAATCACTAAACTTCAATCCACACCAGAGCAAAATATCTACATGAAGGCCCTGGTGGAAGTTTCAAGGGATGTAGGTTTGTGTATCACCAATATGCAGACAATACTTTTCATCTAATGCCGGGGAGGTTGTAGCAATCCTGAAAAGTTATAGGTTGGATGTGGGCAAAATAAACTGAGGCTTTATTCAGACAAAACAGAGGTTCTGTTAAAATGAAAGCTAATCTGGAGTTAGGAGTGCAGCCTCGTTTGACTGGGCTTGCACTCCCCTTGAAGAAATGCCTAGCACTTACCTTGAAGCATGGGAAAACCAGCCTCCCCTTCCTTTCTGCTCCATTGGGAGATGCTGCTTTCCCCCACTGTCACTGAGCTACCTGCTGTACAAATGAAGTCAAGTATGAAGCCACTGTGGGCAGCCAGACCAAGGCCATCAAGAAGGGAAGGGCTGCTGACAAGAGCTTCCACACTGTAACATGTAACTCTGCGATAGACTGGAGCTGGAGATCAAAAAGTGCAGGTGTACTCTTCTCAGGGCCCCAGCCAGGAGAATGTAGAGAAGTGGAGTTGCAGGACCAGCTGGGGGGAAGTTGCTATGAATTTTCTCCCTTTGACTCTGTCCAGCTCAGGTATCCCAACCATCATCATACTAGAAACCAATTTTTGAGGTTCGTGCAATGACCAGATTCTATAACAAAAATTACTATTCCTTTAATAGAATTGGGGCAAGGTGACCTGATATGAATACTGTTTTCTTTTCTCTGGTGTAAAAAGATCAGCCAGTTCTCATGGGATGGATGTCTCATTCATTTCATGACTGTTGAGTCCATCATTTTATTTATCATTCAAGACCTAGCTGTTTTGCATTTTGAAGGCACTAGAACCGAGATACAATGTTGAACAACTAATAGGTCATAAATGCCCAAAGATCTGGCCTTAAGTATACCCTGTTGTTGTCCTGCCTACATGCTTTTGTAATGTTCTAGACATGGTTGATGACAACATCTACTCCATATCCATTGTCCAGGTCCCCACCCAACATCCAAGGTGGGTTCGGTGGCCTGTGGAATGGAGCAATTCCTAAAGTTATGGTGGTGGCTTGGAGATTTCCCCCTTCAATTCTAGCTGCAAATAACACATATATAAATCAGTTCCCAAGGTGCTTCTTCCAGTGCCTTGTGCCTATAAGGTATTGTGCGTGGAATTCAACATAGCGCTAAGGAGATTGTTCCATCACCATAAACATCTGTTTGCCCAAGAAAGCAATCTGCCTCATGTGCTGTTCTAGGGTTCTCCCAACCCTCCAGAGCTGATTTGAGGGAGGTGCAGGGGTGCATGGTATGAGGAGTGGTGAAGGAAAACCCCATTCCTATAGTGCATCAGGTTAGTTGAATCCAGCCCTGTGTGTCTTAATACAGCCTTGGTTTTATTCAGGCCCATTCTATGTACTTGTCTGAGGGAGCAACACAATATCTCCCAAGTGGAGGGATATACTTCAGAACAGTTAATTGCACCTCTCTGTCTGGTAGCTGGGAAGAAGTGTGTGTAGCCAGCACTTGGCCTTGACAAGGGCACCTTAAGCTCAAAATGGAGGAGTCCACTTTCCTGCTGCCAAGATTCCCTGGGTATCACTTACAGCTAATCACATCTGGTTATAATCACCCCTCTTGCAAAATTCTGATTCCAACGGATTGTACGCCTCTGGGTGGAAATGAGCTATCGGGTGGCCATCTGTTTCCTCCATGCATGTACCTTGATGCTAGCTTACTTTTCCTATCCCCTTGTGGTTTAAATTAATTAGAAAATAAGAATATAGCTGTTAGGATGGCAGATTACTCTTAAAATAAGCTGACACAGAAGCAGTTTTATACAGACTTAGGGGGCCTGGGCTAAGCAGGAAAAGTCATTTTGATCAGGCTATGAATATTTACACACAGTGATCACCATGGCAATCTTTACACACTCATCTTTTTCGACTCCTGTAGGTGGTTTTCCTGTTCATTTTTGCAATTTGCTTTGCAAATAATTCGGGTGATAAAGAAGACTAACAGAATGGTGCGCTTTCTGTTAGTGGGTGCTTTTCCAGACAGGGAATGAAATTGCCAAAGAAAGGGAAACTTGGAAACACACACACAGCTCAAGATGAACTCCCAAAATCATGAGCCTAAGAGCATGTACAGCCCCTTAAGCCATGGATCATTTTCCTAGGTGGCCAAAAAACTGATAGTTGCCCATGAGGAACCTGCCTCCTGCCTCCAGTGCAGTAGCTGTGCTTCTCCATACCCCATTACTGAGTCTTTTCCAACACTTCACGATCACCCTTGGTTACTGTATTGAGTTCTTCATTCAGTCCTTAGTCAAAACCAAAGCGTCACACTTAGCACACATAAACACTGCACATCTGGATTAACATCACAGTTTCGGCTCCGGCAGATTTTTCTACTGTGTATGGCGTGTCTGCAAGTCTACGCAGTTTGTTTTTTCCCTCGACCGCAGTTTTTCCAAACTTAGTAGAGCATGGGAACTAGTCACATGGCATTCTTTAGGTTTCAACAAAAAGTGTTGCCAGCTTGTGTACTGTTCTGGCATTGCCAAATAAAGAGCTTTGTTTTCGTATAAGGAGAAATGGAAGGTTCTTCTCTCCTTCCGCTCCGGCACTCTTAATGACAGAAAACAAAGCACAATTGTGGGTTTTGCTCTGACACTTAAAAAAATTTAAAAAGTCAACTTTGGCACAGATAAAGTGTAAATATTTTAAGCTCGAAAGATAAATGTTTCAGCATGTTGTGTGTATTTGGATCCTTCACAGTGTAATGGAAATGGTAACTACAGCCGTTGTTACTAGGTGCATCTGAGATTTGTGTAGCAAACTGATCTTTCACAGCCGTGATTTCAAACTGTTTTAGGAAACCTGGAGCCTTTCAGAAGCCTTTTGAGGGTTCTTTATTAACAAGATCAACATATGTAAAAAAAAAATTTAAAACCCCACCAGAGGCTTTTTTACTAGGTGCTTTAGGTGCAGAGATTCCGAAAGAGCAGAAACGATTATTTATGTACACGACGACAGCAGCGAGGATATTACTGGCCCAGAGATGGAAAGAAGATAAAGTCTCGACCAGACACGAATGGCTGATGAAGATGATGTACTATGCCAAAATGGCAAAATTGATCAAGGAAATCAGAAACCAGGAAGAGAAGAACTTTAAGAAGGAATGGGGGGGGGGGTTATAATGTATCTAAAATAAGGGAAGCAGTTGAAAAAAGACTGATAATGGTAACCATGGAAGGGCGGAGGGGAGTCGAAGGATTCAAGGGATCCTAAATGACGGTGTTGATGTTTAATGTTTGAATTTAAATTTGTTATGTAAAGCCTAATAAAAATATATTTTTAAAAAAAACACAAGAGCAACTTTTGTAATATGTGTGTGCGATCAGGAAGAAAACCACCCCATAATATGTAATACATTTCAACAAAAATAGCGTGGCCTGAAAAGATGGTCCAGCTACCACATCAGGAGTAAGATGCTACATATTCCCAGAGGCTGCTGAAGGTATAGGATGCTACATGTTAAAAAGGAGGGGAAGAGGCAGACGTACAGCCACAATGGCCAAATATTATGCTCATTTCCAAAATTCCCTGTCAAATGTCAGGATTTATTCAGGTACATTAGTAAAACCCTTCCCCCCCATCCCGCCCAGCCTTGCAGTACAATAAAATTCTCATCTAGTACTGATGTGATTTCTTTTTAACAAGTGCCTTCAGTAAATGATCCAATTTCACTTCTATGTCTGCATTTACTAGGTCACTCTGGAAAACGCCTGGAATTGTGAAGATATTAATAATATTTTTCAAGTTGCTGATAATATTTAGTAATCGTGCCTGTCTGTCACATCCCCCATCGCGTACAGATGTCTGCTGCTGGCTTTGTGTGTTCATCTTAGATTTATTTTTTTATTCTTTTGAAAGTGCTTCTCTTAACAGCTGGCAACTGCGTTGGTCTCCTAAAAATATATAATGCAAAACTTGGACCTGCCCCACCAGTGCTCTCCACCAACGCGGCCTCCTTTGTTTCTATGCTGCTCTTTTGCTGTCGGTCCGTGGTGCAATCCCAGAAATAACACGAGCAAATTCCTGGTTTGCTATTTTTGGCGTCACCTCCCACCAAGGAGAGGGAGAACTTACACTACTTGCTATTCAAGCAAATTGGCAGGCAGGACACATGAAACTTCCTAGCTCATATGTTTTTAATGATAATTCCTGGCCACGCTTAGCAGAGAGTTTCAGCTCCAGAATTCCTGCTGCTGCTGCCCAAGATCTAGAATGTGGCATTTGCTCATCAGCTGATTGAACAAGGAGAAATACAGTAAAGCTGTGTGGTTTGAGTGGCTATGAGGGATGGGCAAATCTATCAATTTCAGCTTTTCTCATTTTTTCCCCAGTCTTAAGTTCAGTTCTCCACATTTTCACATTACTTTGCAAATCTGTTTTTTAAAAGTCCTCATGAAATTTCATCAGTATCAGATTTCTCCAGTATACAGATTTTTGCATGCAATCTTGCCTCTTGGACACAATTTTGCCAACATTACCCCCCCCCCCCTAATAGAATGCATTTTTGTATGTTATTATTAACATTAGATGCAATTTTTTCTCATTTTACCCTAATATATGGTTTTTCGTACACATTACTTGGCTGGAGAATTGCATTGTAAAAGTGCAATTTTGGGAGGATGGCTGCATTTCAGTTCATGTTTTCTTTGGGGAGGTGTGATTAAGTGTCAGAGACTGGACTGAGGAGGAATGGGGACCACCACCACCATCTTCCTGAACCTTCCCGAGAAGAGGAGAACAGTATAGATTTAGAACAGTGGTTTGCAGAAGGCCATAGTTCAGAGGGTGCAGAGGGGAGAAGCTGGGAAATATTGGGAGAGCAGCAGGAAGAAGAAGCACCAGGGGAGAGACAGCTGGCAGACACAGTGTGTTTGGAAAGCATTCCTGACTCCACCCTGCTCCCAGGACCTGGAGTGCATTGGGAGTAGTAGAACAGAAAGCTCAGAGGCAGAAAGCACAGATCAGCTGGCACAGGGATGATGTAAAATAGGAGAGACAGAGGGGCGGGACTTTACTCGGAGCAACGCCATTATCTGAGAGTCAGCATCATATCTCTCTCACTTTCTCTCTGAATATTGACTAAAATACCATGGTAAGAACTTCTTGTTTTCCCTTTTCTGGCTGCCAGCCATGAGGGAGGGGGATCGGATTCCCTGAAGTCTGACATTAAGGCAGGTTCACCTTTCTTTTTCTTTATTTTTTCTTTTAATTATTTTGGGTTTTTACATACATTATATTACCTCCTTCCAATTTTTAAATTTCCCGTACAATTTTTTCCTTCCCCTCCCTTCCCACCCCTCATATCCATTGGAAGGATTCAAACAATTATCCTCAGCCATGAGCATAGCATTTTTAGTTTCCACCAAATGTCTTTTGTCCCAGTAGTTTCTATCCATTGAAGATAGGGGTTCCATCTGTTCCTTGTCGTGGTGGACTTGACTTTCCACATTGTTTCCTGTGACGTTACTGCGACAATGTCCGACTGAATAAATTCAAACAAATAACTATTCCATGCCTCTACTGTCCATTTTTCTCTGTCTTTCCAAGCTAGATCTATCGTTGCCTTTCCCGCTAATATCATAGCTTTGAAGGTAAGCTGGTCACCTTTCTCTGTAGCTGTTTTTCCAAGTATACCCATTGTCATGAAATCAAAGTCTGTTGAAAGCTTCACTTTAAACAGTTCATTAATAACCTTTAGGATTTTATTCCAGAATTCCTTTACCTCTGGGCATTCCCGGTACATATGGCAAAACCATCCCTTGGCTAGTTTACAGTGCCAACAGTTAGAATTCAATCTGGGCAGCTTCACCTTTCAATGCAAGCTGAACTGCATTCTTCCCCCATCCCTCATGCTAGCTGAGGGCATGCTGTCTCAACCAGGCAAGGAACAGTGTCACTTCCATGCCTTCTGGTATCTTACACATTGAGGATTGATTTGTTTTCATGTAAGAGATCAATAGCTAGATGATTGTCATTTATTAATCAAGATGCAAGCAAAAAGAGATCTTTATCTGGCAACAGAACTGCTAAATCCATCAAGTTAGAGACTATCTGCAGACAGGACATCTTGAAAAACCATTGTGCTTCTGGCCTGGAATATTTTGCAAATGCAGATCAGCTGTGCCATTCCTTCCTACCCTTTTAGCAGCACTTCCATCCGTTAACATCTCACCACCTGTCTCATTATGGATTATTGACCAAGTCATCAGCTCTTAGGGTATGAAAGGTCCCATGAATATGAGGTGAGGACAGATAGCTCAGCTTTAGGCTATCACTGACTTTCCAACCTTGGGTCCCCAAATGTTGTTGGACTACATCTTCTGTCATCCCTGACTACGTCACCTGCTGACTAGGAGTGATGGGAGTTGTAGTCCAGCAACACTTAGGGATGCAAGTTGGAGAAAGGCTAAGTTACAGTATATCGTATTATTGCTTTTAGAAATGGGTTGTTAGCTATACTTGTATTAGTGTGATTATATTATATGGTCCTATTCTTATGCCACATGCCACTCTGTGTACATTTAGTAGGAGAGTGGGATACGAACAATAATTTTTTAAACTATTATCCAGCAAGATTTTTCTAGTTATTTAATGGTTGCCAATGGAGGACACTACAGAAAAATATACAGAATATGAAGGGGGGGTGCGGAACTCCTCTAGTGCATATTTTACAGCTTCTGAAAAGCAATCACTATGGTGTTTTTGATTTTTTAAAAAATAAATATAATTGAGAAAGCAGATGTTAGATTTATCACAAAACAAAGCATGCATTGGAGTAGAGTACATAAATAAAAAGTTGAGGAAAGGGAAAAGGCTATTCAAGGACTTTTCTTCACTGGAAAATGCCCAGTAATACTGCAGAATTCACATACACCTCATCTGCATAAAAGCCATTACATGCATAGAAAGCATGTGCAAAAAACAAATATTAACATTTCAAAGTAAGTACTATCAATTTCTGGCAACTTTTCACAGCTTTATTGATTTATATGAATTGTTAAGAGGCTACTATTTTTTTCCAGGACTAATTGCACAAAGTTAATTTAATTACCTGTGTGTTTTATTTCTCTTTTGTTAAAAGTAAATGGGAGATTAACAGAACAACTGGAACTTTAATTACCAAACTGTTGTATGTGTGTCTATATCAGAAATGTGTAATTATACAAAGGAAATAAAGTAATAGAACAAGTGAGTCATATAAAGGTTAATCCACTATTGTTATCCCCACACACACACACTTCATGTTTCTGAGAATTTTCTGTCAGTAAAAGCAGCTGTCAAATCAGGAGGTTTGGGACTATAAGCACTTTCCAAGAATCAAAGAAAGATGGTGAATGGAAATGTATTGTTCATTTAATGGACTGGATAAGAGCCAATACAGTGGTACCTCAGGTTAAGAACTTAATTCGTTCCGGAGGTCCGTTCTTAACCTGAAACCATTCTTAACCTGAGGTACTACTTTAGCTAATGGGGCCTCCCACTGCCGCTGCACGATTTCTGCTCTCATCCTGAAGCAAAGTTCTTAACCCAAGGTACTATTTCTGGGTTAGCGGAGTCTGTAACCCAAAGTGTTTGTAACCCAAAGTGTTTGTAACCCAAGGTACCACTGTAAAATGAAGCTCAACCTAGAAAAGACTGAGGCAATGTTAGTGGGTGGTTCCCTAGACCAGATAGATGGGAGGTTATCTGCTCTTTGATGGGGTTACACTCCCTCTGAAGAAGTGAGTACGTAGCTTGGGGGTGATCATTTGCTGTCACTCAGGGCTCAGGTGGCCTCAGTGGTGCAGAGTGACTTCCATCAGATTTGGCTGGTGGCCCAGCTGCACACCTATCTTTTGCAGAAGCTCCCAATTATTTTGCTCATTTTTGCATTTTCTGCAGCGCCATGGCTCCCTATTTCCTGCTGCTTTACTGGCCTTTAAAAACAAAACAAAGGTTTTTCCTTTGGGAAATCCCAGCCAATCAGGGTCTATAGAATGCACTTGATGATGTCACAGCGTCATATCACCAACAATACTGGGCTATGTGGTGATGTCACTGAGGGCAAATGAAGCCCCCATTGCCTCACTCTGAATGGGAGAGGAAAGAAGCGAGAAGGCTTCTCTGTTGTTCGGATAACCCAGCTGATACTTCCATTGCCACTGTAGTGGCAGTTCCATTGTTCGCCAGTACTAGAGGGCAATCTTTTTTGCCTGCTACAGCTTTAATACAGACTTAAAGGGGCAGGATATGCATCTTTGATCCAAATGCACATTCCATACAATAAAACGGGGGGGGGGGTCTTGCATTTCCACATGTGGATGTCCACATGAATGCAGATGCCCTCACTGAGATGCACTTCTTCCCTAAACAGCCAATCAGAGGGAGCAAGCATTAGCCTGATCACTGAGGCAACAGGGCACATGTTCCCTCATCCCCCAACACCTTTCACAAAGAAGTGTGGGGGGGAAATGACCAGGTGGACATGGTTGTTTTACAGGGGGAGCAAAATTCAGCCACATTTTGGGCTCTGCATCAGTCAGGACAAATTTACAACCAAACAGCAAATTTACTGATTGCAAAAAAAGAAAACAGACTTTGTTACCATTTTGGTTTTAACAATGAATATTTTATTTGTCTTGTTTTTGTGTTGTTAGCATTGTCCAAGCAGTGGTGCCACTAGATTGAATTTGGCTGCATTTCAGATTGTGTGCCTTTGGAAAAGTGATTTATTATGATCTTTTTAATAACTAATTCTGACTTGTTGGCAAACAGCCACAAATCTTCAGTAAAATGCATTAGCTTTTGCTCATGGACTTAAATAGCGGTTTTGGTGTCGAGATAATATTCTCTTCTAAAAATTATTTGTTCATCCCACAGCCATCAGCAAATCATCTATTATAGCTTCAAGCAAAAATCATACACAATTTGTTCTGCTCCGGGTTTCAGAAGATGCTCTCTAAATCAAAATAAAGAGTTTCAGGTCGAGGTTGTTCAGGGGTCATTTAAAAAAACAGTGTACCAAGAAAAGTCTTTGATTTTTACAATACAGTGGTACCTCAGGTTACAGACGCTTCAGGTTACAGGTGCTTCAGATTACAGACTCTGCTAACCCATAAATAGTACCTCGGGTTAAGAACTTTGCTTCAGGATGAGAACAGAAATCGTGCTCTGGCGGCGCGGCAGCAGCGGGAGGCCCATTAGCTAAAGTGGTACCTCAGGTTAAGAACAGCTTCAGGTTAAGAATGGACCTCCAGAACAAATTAAGTTCTTAACCCGAGGTACCGCTGTAAAACCAAGCATAGGTTTTGACACCTCTGCTCAGCACAAGCTTCACCTGCAGGTGAAATTTTAGGCAGCAATTGAAGACAGAATTATAAATATAGGTGTTTGGATGGATGGATGGATGGATGGATGGATGGATGGATGGATGGATGGATAGTTAAGTACTCTGTAGCCCTGATCCAGGTGAAACTAGTAGTGTTGCAATCATATAATATACTCTGGAAGTTACCAAGGCATAGAGTACAGTGACCAAGTCATTACCAATCAAAAGTAGCCATAGCTTAAGAACCAGCCAGAACAGTCCTAGTCACTGAGCCAGCCTGAGCCTCCCATGACAGGATTGGATCTAGGAACGTGCTGTACAAAATAACAACAACAACAACACCAACAATAGTAATAATAATAATAATAATAATAATAATAATAATAATAAATGTCAATGGTCAGATAGCAGGTATTTCAATCAAATATTGTCAGGTGGTGTGATCTGCAGGAGGGGCAGGATATGAAAACTCTTGAGATAAATGAATGAATGCACATATCATACTTTTCTGTGTATAAGACTTCATTTTTTTACTTTAAAATAAGGTTTAAAATCTGGGGGCGTCTTATATATGGATAGTGCATATGCGCATTTTCTCAATTTAGGGTCCCCAAAAATAGGGGGTGTCTTATACATGGGGGCAACTTATACACAGAAAAATACGGTACTCAATATTTGAAGAATATTCCAGAGAACGCTGGAGTAGCCAGGAAGTGTATCAACACTTGATGAAGGAATGGGGAGATTTGGTTTGGTGCCGGGGGCAAGGCCATTCTAGTGGCAGCATAGTGTTACTTATTATGGATTCAGAATTCCTTTTCACAGTTAATTCTAGCTAAATGCATCTTTTTCTTTTTTTACATCTCTCAACACCACTGCATTAACATTTAAAGAAGTTAATAAAGCCGGGTGATGGTTCTCGAAGAAGCCGCCTCGCTTCTTTGAGCACACATTTTATGTCGGTTCTCTCAATGCCAGAAGCTCAGCTATTATTGCTGGCACAGGCAGGAGGATTTGGAATGCTGGATAATGGTTTTAATGAGAGGGGTAGGGATGTGGGGCAGGAGAGAGGGTTGTCTAGCCACTGGCTTCTCCACTGACCTATTGGATCGCTTGCCTCTGGGGTCCAAACTTCCCCAGCCCAAGTACTTCTCTCTGACAGAAGTTCCACATTTTAGTATTTTTCTCCATGCATTATTGAACTCCAAAAAGAGCTTTGGCGCTTTGAAATATGTTCTCATTAATGGTAATTAAATCTTAAAATACTCCTCCAGGCCTGGTTCAAACACAAGTCCTCATCAACTTTTGTGGGGTGGTTTTTTTATTATCAGAGTTCCACTTTTCATAAATTGCCTTCTACACAAAAAAAAGTTTCTGGAATCACGGCTTCCAGTGAGTGTATCTTACTGTTCGTGGATCTGTGCTCCAGGCTTACTTTAACCTGAATCACAACAGAGCTTCATATCAATTAGGGGTACATAGTTTCATGACAGGAATCTTTGCAGGTAACAACAACAAGAAAGGGAAACTCAAAAACATAATCCTTTCAAGGAGGTTCATAATGTCATCCTAAAAAAGATATGTCTCAATTTTGCTTGGTTTTGCCAGATATCACAACCCATGATGATGAAAGGATGGGTGCTTCCATGCCAAGTTACACATTATTTTATGCATGCTTTAAAAATAATAATACTGATACTATTCTTTTGAAGGTGAAAAAGCTTTGCAGAGCTCCAGTCTGGATCAGGGTTCCTGCCAAAAGTCATTCCCAGAGAGTGCAGTTTTTGGCTGAAAACTAGTATGTGCAGTTTGGCCCTTTAGGATGCCTTGAACTTAAGCAATCTATTTTGTCATATCTTTAATTCTTTTGCTTTCTACATTGCTGTACAGCTGTTGCATATGTGCTGAAAAACACATTTCTCATTTATTTCTTTAGCAGAATTTATACACAGCTATATCATCCATCACCTCCAAGTGCTTTACATGGAATATAAAATGTTCCTGACAAAATGAATTGCTAAAATTTATTTTAAAATATATAGCTGTTGCCAAAATACGCACAATCAAATAACTTCATGCGTCAAACTAACATGTTGATGTGTCCTGCGGTGGTTTGTAAGAATGGGTCCAAAAGATAACCAAGAAGCATGGAAAGGAGGCCAGCCTTTAAGGGCTAAGTTTATAACACCTCATTGTAAAGCTCAGTGAAAAAGCGACCTTGGAAGAAAGGACTTTATTGGCTTCAGAAGAAAATTGGTGGTCTTGCCCAAGCTGTGAAGAGACAGCCATAAGCAGGAAGTTTCTGATGAAGAAGAAGACATTATTGTGGCCTGCTAAGTGACAGCCCAATATTAATGCTTTATTCTGTGGGAACTTTGCTTTAAAGGAGAGAGATGACTAAGCGCTGCAATAACTTTTATCAGGTTTTGAAGTATACTGGTATATTTGGGCAAGAGCAGTAAGCAAGCAAGAAAGAGCAAAAGACACAAGGTAAGTTAGTGCTACGATGGACAGATAGGAAGCAGGCCAGTCCAACTGGAAGAGGGGAAGATATGTCAGGCAGGATCAATATTCAAAGCCCAGAGATATAAATAAATAAGTGAAAGAGATCTGGCATGTCCCACAAAGACTCGTCTGTCTGCCTCTGTCCCCAAGAGAAACAACTGCAGAATCAACAGCCTCTCTCCTGAAAGGAAGCATGACTTCCAGATGCTGACCTCGTCCAAGATTTATGGGACTCCTTCCAGAAGACTAGCTGTGGCACGTTCAAAACTTTGTTTATTTCGGCACGAGCTTCTCTTTGCAATCACCTGCTTTATCAGAAACATAAAGAGGACGGAGGAGGTGCCAGGTGTGCAAGGGGAGATGAGGGTAGAGAGCCAATAGAGGTGAAACAAGTGGAGTCTTCCTGTCTGTGGTTCTGAGCTCTGCTACACAGCAAGATCTTTAAGGAAGAACAAAGAAACAGTGGGGTCACTCAGAGGAGAAGATGGTGAAATGCAAACAGGGGACACAGAAAGGGCTGAACTCCTCAATGCCTTCTTTGCCTCAGTCTTCTCCGATAAAGAAAACAATGCCCAACCTGAAGAATTTGGAGCAAATGATTCAGCAGAGGAAACACAGCCCAGAATAACTAAGGAGATAGTACAAGAATACTTGGCTAGTTTAGATGTATTCAAGTCTCCAGGGCCAGATGAACTGCATCCAAGAGTATTAAAAGTACTGGCAAATGTGATCTCAGAACCACTGGCAGTCATCTTTGAGAATTCCTGGAGAACAGGCGAAGTCCCGGCAGACTGGAGGAGGGCAAATGTTGTCCCTATTTTCAAAAAGGGGAAAAGAGAGGACCCAAATAATTACCGCCCAGTCAGTCTGACATCAATACCAGGGAAGATTCTGGAGCAGATCATTAAGAAAACAGTCTGTGAGCACCTAGAAAGGAATGCTGTGATCACCAATAGTCAGCATGGATTTCTGAAAAATAAGTCATGTCAGACTAACCTGATCTCGTTTTTTGACAGAATTACAAGCCTGGTAGATGAAGGGAACTCAGTGGATATAGCCTACCTTGATTTCAGTAAGGCATTTGACAAGGTGCCCCATGATATTCTTGTAAAGAAGCTGGTAAAATGCGGTCTTGACTATGCTACCACTCAGTGGATTTGTAACTGGCTGACTGACCGAACCCAAAGGGTGCTCATCAATGGTTCCTCTTCATCCTGGAGAAGAGTGACTAGTGGGGTGCCACAGGGTTCTGTCTTGGGCCCGGTCTTATTCAACATCTTTATCAACGACTTGGATGATGGACTCAAGGGCATCCTGATCAAATTTGCAGATGACACCAAACTGGGAGGGGTGGCTAACACCCCAGAGGACAGGATCACACTTCAAAATGACCTTGACAGATTAGAAAACTGGGCCAAAACAAACAAGATGAATTTTAACAGGGAGAAATGTAAAGTATTGCACTTGGGCAAAAAAAATGAGAGGCACAAATACAAGATGGGTGACACCTGGATTGAGAGCAGTACATGTGAAAAGGATCTAGGAGTCTTGGTTGACCACAAACTTGACATGAGCCAACAGTGTGACGCGGCAGCTAAAAAAGCCAATGCAATTCTGGGCTGCATCAATAGGAGTATAGCATCTAGATCAGGGGTGTCAAACTCAAATTCATCGGGGGCCGCACCAGCAGTTTGGTCACCCTCAAAGGGCCGGTTGTATCGGCCTAAAATATTTGAGCAGGCTGAGACCCCTGAAGTTGATGGGCTTTTACCGTATTTTTCGCTCTATTGGACGCACCGGACCACAGGACGCACCTAGTTTTTACAGGGGAAAATCAAGGAAAAAAATATTATCCCTCCCCCCCAGCCCCAAAGAGCAACGGACAGGCTGCGTGCAGCCTGTCTGCTTCTCCCAGAGCTTCTCGGGGCTGCAGGGGAAGCCCGGGTTCCCCCACCAGCCCCAAAGAGCAAAGAAGCCAAGACAGCGCACGGGATCCATAGCCGCGCAACCTCTCCAGCCAGGAGCTAAACCTCTCCAGCGCGGCTAAAGAAGACAAGGCAGTGAGTGCGATCCATCCCACTCACTGCCCTGGCTTCCTCTTTAGCCTTGCACAGCATCTTTAGTCTTGCGCAACGGGATGGATTGCGCCCGCTGTCCACCGGGGCTGGACTAGATGACTCCTGGGGTTCCCTTCCAACCCTGCAATTCTATGACCTCGGAAGGTGTTTGGGGTCTCCACCACTGGAGGCTTTTAAGCAGCGGTTGGGGGACCATCTGTCTGGCGTTCTTTAGCTGTGATTCCTACACTGTGATTCCCTGCCCTGGCTCCCTCTTTAGCCTTGCGAAGCCTCCCCCCCCCCCTGGAGAGGCGCGCAAGTCTAAAGAGGAAGCCAGAGCAGCGAACGGGATGGATCGCGTTCCCTGCCCTGGCTTCCTCTTTAGCCTTGCAAAGCCTCCTCCTCCCCCCCCCCCGGCGCGCAAGGCTAAAGAGGAAGCCAAGGCAGCGAACGGGATGGATCGCGCTCGCTGCCCTGGCTTCCTCTTTAGCCTTGCGAAGCCTCCCCCCCCCCCGGAGAGGCGCGCAAGTCTAAAGAGGAAGCCAGAGCAGCGAACGGGATGGATCGCGCTCGCTGCCCTGGCTTCCTCTTTAGCCTTGCGAAGCCTCCCTCCCCCCTGCCAGAGACGCGGCAGCCCGTGGGACGAGGCGGGCGGCCTGCGGGGTCGCGCCCGTTGGGGACCTCCGGAGGCGGCCTCTCTGCTCACCACCTCCTTCGTGCTGAAAGGTGACGCGGCGCACAACCAGGCGATGGTGCACTGGACGGGCGAGAACGGCGGCTACGCGGGCCACATGACGAGGTCTGGCGGGCCGGATTCGGCCCGCGGGCCTTGTGTTTGACACCCGTGATCTAGATCAAGGGACGTAATAGTGCCACTGTATTCTGCTCTGGTCAGACCTCACCTGGAGTACTGTGTCCAGTTCTGGGCACCACAGTTCAAGAAGGACACTGACAAACTGGAACGTGTCCAGAGGAGGGCAACCAAAATGGTCAAAGGCCTGGAAACTATGCCTTATGAGGAACGGCTAAGGGAGCTGGGCATGTTTAGCCTGGAGAAGAGGAGGTTAAGGGGTGATATGATAGCCATGTTCAAATATATAAAAGGATGTCACATAGAGGAGGGAGAAAGGTTGTTTTCTGCTGCTCCAGAGAAGCGGACACGGAGCAATGGAGCCAAACTACAAGAAAGAAGATTCCACCTAAACATTAGGAAGAACTTCTTGACAGTAAGAGCTGTTCGACAGTGGAATTTGCTGCCAAGGAGTGTGGTGGAGTCTCCTACTTTGGAGGTCTTTAAGCAGAGGCTTGACAACCATATGTCAGGAGTGCTCTGATGGTATTTCCTGCTTGGCAGGGGGTTGGACTCGATGGCCCTTGTGGTCTCTTCCAACTCTATGATTCTATGATTCTATGATTCTAAGATAACTTGTGGATAACTTGGCCTCTGCTCCACTGAAGAGCAACTTTCTCCCTCTCTCTCTGTGGCGGCATCTACAAAAATGACATGCATCATCCTTCCTTCAGAGATGTGCCATGCTTGGCGGGACTAGGCAGGCAGAGTTCATCTTCCATGAGAGGGACTCACTGCCAGCTGACTTTCCAAATTCAAAAGGAAAAGGAAATACCTCTGGTTACGAACTTAATTCGTTCCGGAGGTCCGTTCTTATCCTGAAACCGTTCTTAACGTGAGGTACCATTTTAGCTAATGGGGCTTCCTGCTGCCACACAATTTCTGTTCTCATCCTGAGGTAAAGTTCTTAACCTGAAGTACTACTTCCGGGTTAGCGGAGTCTGTAACCCGAAGTGCTTGTAACCCGAGGTGTTTGTAACCCAAGGTACCACTGTAGTAGTGGCAGGGCAGGCTCTGCAATGTTGCAAGCTGCTAAATGTTTCATATGGGTTCAGAATAAGGATTGTGGGGTGGGGGTTCCATTCAGTTTGCAATGAAAGGTGACTATACCTCATACACATTTTCAACAATACAGGAACTGAAACACAGTGATCCTTCAAGATTCGCACCGCTCTGAATTTTGCAGTGCAGTCCTCCAGTTAAGGAACATGTGCAAAAATGTATGCACCAAGGAAAACTGGGATGTTCCCCAAATGTGAACATTCCCCAAATGTGCAGAAGCCAACAGCAAAACCCTAGATTGAAAATTCACGTACTTGGGAAGCAATTTATTTGATTTAAATTCAATCTGTAAGTTCAATTGAAAATGATTAAAACTTGCCTGTAGGCAAATGTGTTTAGTGTCAGAGTGTGACTTTCCAACACATGAAATGTCGTTTTCATATTAGAAACCACCTCAGTGTTACTGTGTGTGCGTATGACTGGATGTTCCCGTTTGCACTCCTTAGATAAAATTGTCTTTGAGAGAAATATTAAGAGAACTTTGCTGCTTCTGGAAAGTTTTTGTTAAGGAGCAGGTTTGTAGAAATCCAGAAGATAATTACAGAGAGTAGAGACATTGTACTGCAACAAATGCATTTCAGGTACTCAGAAAAATGCCTAACTTCTTCCTTCTAGAAAGACTGAATGCAAACAATGCTTTCCTGGACGTATTCCCATCCTGTGAATGGCTATGGGACTGCAATGAGTTCCTGTTCATACAATGCAAGTTATTCTGAAAATGCCTCATTTCTATCATTCCCCCCTTGTAGCAGACATCAATATGAACTTTTTTGTGAATGGCTTTCTATTAAACAGTGAAAATAAAATAGGAAACATATTCCAGAGCAACATCTGCCTTTGTTCCTATCCAAGAATGAAATCTGGAACAACCCAGTGGAATAATGTTATCAGCTGATGTAAATCAACATAGCTCAGTTACGGTTAATAGGGTATTGGTGATTGATACCAGCTGAAAATCTGGCCATCTGGCATTTAATCACTCACCATGATTTTGGTACCGCATAAAGCTGGTCCAACCCCAGTGCTATTCTCCCTGCCTAATGAGCGGTACTTTCATGCTCAGAGCAGCACCCGTGGCAACCTGGGTGCAATGAAACTTGCAGCACAGGAGTGTCTCTGAGGTAATTAGGGTGAGTGTTGCATATCCTCAGAGGGTCAGTGTGCTCATTTGTATGGAATGGGATGTGGCTGACTTGTAGCGTTTTTATTCTTGTAAATCAACCAGATGTAAGATGATTCCTAACATTTTGACTCCTGTTGCAAACCTTGATCAACTATTTTATGGGCTGCATTCAGACCATATGTGTAAAGCACATGTAAAACACACACCACTAAGAATTCTGGGAACTGTCGTTTGTTAAGGGTGCTGGGGACTGTAGCTTTGTGAGGGATAAACTACAGTCCCGAGGATTCTTGGGGCTGAAGGTGCTTAAAATGTATAGCGTGTGCACCACAGTCCCATACAAACAAGTTGATGTAAGAGGTGGTCGCACTGCGAGGCAAACCGGAAAAGTAAGGCAGCTGCCTCAGCAAGCGGTCGGATTTTGGACACATCTGCAACATGCATCTAAAGCACATGGTCGTCCCCCCCAAAGGATGCTGGGAACTGTAGTTCACCCCCTCACAGAGCTGCAAGCCCCATCACCCTTAGCAAGCAACAGTTTGTGGGGTTCTATGAGGGGAGTCATGTGCTTGAAATGTGTTTGAAGTTTATAGTGTGTATGTGACCACAGAACATAATAAGAAGAAATGGCATCTCTAGTGGCTCTGAGGCAGCCCATTATTCTCACCTGCCATCTGTGGGAGGGGAGGGAGAGGGAGAGGGAGGAGACTGGAGGAAAGAGGGCATCTGAAGAGGGATTGCCATTTCCTGGATAATACCTGGAAAAGTAAAGTAAACAGGCATTGCTTTTGAGTCAGGAAATGCCAACCCTGTACTCTCATCACTAAAAGAACATCTCACCATCTTACTATCATGCATGGTTTTTACCTTTGCAGCAGACCTGAGAGTAAGGCCTGTATAACAGTCAGATTTTTCCACTACGAGTCAATGTGCATGTGTAAAAAGTAAAGGTAAAGGACCCCTGGACAGTTAAGTCCAGTCAAAGGCGACTATGGGGTTGTGGCACTCATCTTGCTTTCAGGCTGAGGGAGCCGGCGTTTGTCCACAGACAGCTTTCCAGGTCATGTGGCCAGCATGACTAAACTACTTTTGCTGCAACAGAATACTGTGACAGAAACCAGGGCGCATGGAAATGCCGTTTACCTATTTAGCAATACTGTACCTATTTATCTACTTGCACTGGTGTGCTTTTGAACTGCTAAGTTGGCAGGAGCTGGGACAGAGCATAGGAGCTCATCCCGCCACAGGGATTCGAACTGCCGACCTTCTGATCAGCAAGCCCAAGAGGCTCAGTGGTTTAGACCACAGTGCCACCCGCATCCCTTTGTGCGTGTGTAACCACAGCTGAACCCAGGTTGGTTGAGCACCAAGTCACTCATATCCATCCTGTCTACTACCTTTGACGTTCTTCTTGAACTTTTAAAATACTGCTTTAGAGCTTTTACCATTTTGTAAATGGGGCCTCAAAGTTGAATTTCATTTGATGTATACCAGCTGGGGCCTGGGGTCACAACAAAAGGGAATCTTTGTTTTATGATTAAGTTATGTTTTAAATATTTTTATTTGCTCTGGATGGATTAAGAATCCAAGAGTACATTCCGCAGCTGAACACTGGGCTGAGGGGCGTTGGGGTGTCAAGTCCCTTGGTGTTATTGTTTAGCCAGCTTTCATATTATTTTAAACGGATTTATAGAGTGCTCCCGATTCACGAGGCCTTTCCCGTAAATGAACATTCCACTGTTCCTTGAGGGGGTTAAGGTGCCAGCCTGAGAGGAATATGGAAAAATGAAAAGGGAGTTAAAATAAGATTCTTTCCCCCACCACCATCCCCGCATCTGCTAAAATGCAGAATTGTGGCAGGAAATAAGGTTTTGCAATGTTATATGAGCCAAAGTTTTCACAGTGAAATATGTAGTCTCCAGGCTCTGCAAAAATCTGGAGTCAGCCAACAACAAAAAGGGGAGAAAAAAGGAAAAGACATTATGCAACCATGCAGGCAAAATTCAAAACTAATGTCCAGGCATTCTTATCAAAGAGAATCTGTGACCCTACCCTTATAAAGACCTCTAGGGTACACTCTGCTCTTCTGGACATTAAACAAGAAAACACCCCATACCATATTTTTGTGAAAAGTGTTCCAGAATTTTCTTTTTCCTGGGCTGTGGGTGTTTCAGATTTTTCACATCTGTGAGCAAGAACTCATTAAAACTTATTATACCACAGAGCTATTTTATAAATAGAAGGAAAAACCAAATGCAATATGTCTGTAGTGTTGACACAGCACTCCGTATAATGAAAATAGTAGACATTACATTCTTCTTAGTAAAATAAATAAAATAAAAATGGCCAGTTTCAGCCATACATTGAGTTGTATAGATATGCTGCCATCCATATTATGCCCCTATTATTTGCTATTAGTGTTGCTGTGTTTCTTTTAACTCTGTTTAGTTCTTTTTACAGTTTTATGACATGATAAAAGGGACATGCAAAAAAAAAATCATGCCATCAAAATATTATGGTGTTCAGCCTTGAATAATGTATTGTTTATTGCTCTAAATAACAGCAAAAAGGTTCCTGACATTTCTTGTGGGAGAAGAACCATTCCATGGCCAATTTTTTTATTTTAATTCTTTATTAAATTGATACCCCACCCTTCCTGCCCATCTGACTGGGTTGCACCAGCCATTCTGGGTGACCCCCAGCAGAATATTAAAAACAAACAAACAATAAAGAATCCAATATTAACAGCTTCCCTATACAGGGCTGCTTTCAGATGTCTTCTAAAAGTCAAAGAGTTGTTTATTTCTTGACATCTGATGGGAGGGCACCACTACCAAGAAGACCCTGTGTTGTTCTGCCAATTGTTTCATTAGCCCAAGCGTTTCAACTTGCCTGATAGAACAATCCCCGCTCTCCTCCCCTGTGTGCTGCTCTGGGAGTTCTCCTGACCCCTGTGAACCAAGGAGGTGAAGAGGGGGAGAAAGTCCTGTTGCACTAGCAGAAGTCACCATGCAGGTTTCCATTAGCAAAGCTCATGAGTTGAATCTGACCCATTAAACTTAATGGTCCTAAGTTAGCAGTTGATTTCACTGAGGCTACTTTGAGTAGTACTTACACTGAATACAATCCAGTGGGGGTTACCTCTGAATAAATGCACACAGAATTACTCTTAGCTGCATCACAGCAGGATGCCAATGTACTCAGCGCAAGGCTGCCTTTCGAGAAATACAGTGGTACCTCAGGTTACAGACGCTTCAGGTTACAGACGCTTCAGGTTACAGACTCCGCTAACCCAGAAATAGTACCTTGGGTAAAGAACTTTGCTTCAGGATGAGAACAGAAATCGTACTCCGGCGGCGCAACAGCAGCCGGAGGCCCTATTAGCTAAAGTGGTGCTTCAGGTTAAGAACAGTTTCAGGTTAAGAACAGACCTCTGGAATGAATTAAGTACTTAACCAGAGGTACCACTGTATCTGTAGCTGAAGAGTACTGCAATTGGTCCAGACCGGTTGCTGACTGGAGCCAGATCTGGGATCCTGATCATGGAAACTGGCATCATTCGATAATATAGCTGTAAATCAAGTCCAGCATGGAACCACTATCTTAATCTTGCCTTCAGATGACTGGAGAAAAACCATGATTCAGCAGTCCTAAAGGGCTGTAATGTGGAAACAACCCAAGTAGAGACTGTCTATTTGCGGCTACTCATTGCTGTGCTGGCAGAACGGAATGGGATCCCAATTAGCAGTCCTTGTTAAGGATATTCAGGATGGTTCATGCACCAAAATGAAGCCCTTTGATCTCTGGTGCAAGAGAGGTGTGGAGCGATTACTATTACTAAACTCTAATAACAGGGCCGCTGCCACCAAAGGCATTATAATAGCCTCCCTTTGGGCCTTGAGCTTAATTTTCTGTGCATATCAGACGCGCTGCAAAGCAGATTTTAAAATAACAGCGATAATGAAGCGTGAAAGTGCAGCAGCGGAGATGTGTTTAATACAAGCGGGGACAGCCTGCCTGCTCTCTGGCTGCTCAAAATGGCATATTGCTGTGGTACATAATCAGTATCTAATTGTGGAACGCCTTCTTCCAATTACTTTGCTCTCAGAGAGCGAGGGCGGTGGGTGAGGAAGAGAGAGGTTTCTTCTCCTTTCAAGGCTCTTTGCAATCGGTTAGGCCATCTAAGTAATTCCATATTGATCGGCACCCTATCGCTTGAGAAGGGTATCGCCAATACCAGCTGCTCCGTCAAAAAGGAAACCAGACATTTCCTTTTCCCATTGATGCCTGCAAGGCAAAGTGTAAATCATTGATGAATGCTCCACCTGAATTACGCTGCAGGTTGTCTCCAGTTTGGAGTCTTGCTGGCTCTGTTTCCGGCAGTTATGTAGGTCTGGCAGGCAGGATGCGTTCCAGCATTGACTGATATATAAGGTTAGCTTGCCCTTCTTGTAGGGCAAGAGTATCTAATGTGTTGCCCTCCTGTTTTGGACCACAGCTCCCATCATCCTTGACTCTTGGCTGGAACAGATGTAATTGACAACATCTGAAGGGCACCACATTGCCTACTCCTGTTGTAGGGCTCAAGGAAGTCATACAAACAGGCCCATAGTTAATAGCACACTGAAACAGTAAGAGCTGTTCGACAGTGGAATTTGCTGCCAAGTAAGAGCTGACAGTAAGAGCTGTTCGACAGTGGAATTTGCTGCCAAGGAGTGTGGTGGAGTCTCCTTCTTTGGATGTCTTTAAGCAGAGGCTTGACAACCATATGTCAGGAGTGCTCTGATGGTGTTTCCTGCTTGGCAGGGGGTTGGACTCGATGGCCCTTGTGGTCTCTTCCAACTCTATGATTCTATGATTCTATGATTCTATGATTCTATGAAACAGAATAGAACAGCTGTGATCATGACAGCAGCTTCGTATGCCCTTAGAAATTAATATTTATTGCTTTTGAAATGCAATTTAAAAATCATTTGCTTTGAAAAGATCGTCAATTCCTTTTTTAATAAATCTAATTTATATAAGTTGGCTGTAACCATTTAGTAATTTTAAATGAATCTGGTGTAAAATTCACATCTCTGATTCCGTGGACTACCACCAAAGCAGTAGCTCCAAACTTCCTAAAACTCATTATGTGAAGTGAAGCAAGAGAGGGAAACTCGCAAAGCATGTACATCCATCGCGCTTCGAAGTTTACTAGACCTCAGAGGAAAGGGAGGAGAGGAGAGGCTTCTGCTTTTCACAGCATCTGAATAATCTCTATATCCTAAATTTCATCCAAAGGAAGCTCGGACTAAGTAACTGTTGTTGTGAGGGGATTCTTACTGTGGACAAACTGAGGATCCTCAGGCTCCAGAGTTAGTCAGCTGAGACAATGCACAACCTATGAGTGAAGGTAAAACACTGGGGAGAGACACACGTAACCCATCTGTCGCTGCTGTTGAAACTTGTGTCTACCACAGGTAGGGCTGGCACAAGACATGTTTTTTTTTCTTGAGGCAAAAACCAAGATAGTAGCTTCTTCTCCATTCCGTGTACAAAAGCTAAGTGGCCTGGCATCAGAATACTAAACACTGACAATGGGATAGCAGTCTGTCACATCTCGGGCAACAAGCTTGTTGGGGAGATGGGGCAGGATAGCTGAAGAACAGCTGGCAGAGAGGCTCAAGAGGAATAGTCAGGGGGCTGCCATTGCTGTCCCTCCACATCTGCCACCAAAGGTGTTTGCCTCACTCTGTAGGGCCTGTCCTGACCACTGCTGAATGCAGCATTTCATACACAGTATGTGCCTTATCAATGAGCAAACACAGGAACACACCCTGAGTTTTCCCAAGGGAACTTTAATTTCCTGTTGCAGTATTCTTTTTCCCCCTCTCTCCCTTCAACAATGGCCAACACTTTTCTCACCCAGTAGTTAATGGTCTTTATATTCACCTCCAAAACATCACTCTTAATTAGTTGTTTCTCAGCATCGTTATACCTCATTCACATTGACAATATACACAGCTCTTTTTCTTACCTGAACAAAGAGCTTCCAACCACTCCCCTATTTTCTCCTTAAAAACAAATTGGTTATTTGGGTGGTGGAGATAGCATCGTTTTTGTGTGTATATAAATGGAAACTAAGGGTACAGGGCCATAAATTAGAATCTGTAGCCCTATGAGTTTGTTTAACGATTCTACATGCATTGATCCGGGGCTGCTCACATCAATAAGCTGCATTTATTACTTAGCCTATTTTATTTATAGGCTGTCAAGAATAACTGACAAGGTTTTCTCTTGTAATCTGTGCACTGAATAGCACCAGACGAGCCTGTTGCATATTATCTGATTTGTGCAGTGGTGAATGTCCTGATTCATGACACAACTGACTTGTTTTCAGTTGCAATAAAACTATGAACTGGAAAATCATTGTGGCTTATTTACCTGCCTGAGGTGAGTTCTGTGCCATATAGATGTACTTGTTCAACAAGTTAGGAAACAAAAGTGTGGTTGTTCAGAATCTGATGAGAAGATTAGCTGTTCTAATCACTGACAGTGAGTTGCAGACATCATCAGTGATGAAGTAAGACTTCCTTGTGACCTTGACTTTACAATAGCCAACCTTGTGAAACAGGTTTTTGCTACTTTGGTCTTTCCACTGTCCAATCATCAGAACCAAGACAAAAACATCCTTAAAACTAGTATTCACTTACCTGTAATGGAGAAGTGAGTGCTCTATGGTGAGCATATTTAACAGGGACACACACCCCTCTAAATTTGGAGTCAGGGAACCACCAAAATCAGGCACAGCCATTGTATTCCCTGAGTTTACGTTATATGCATACAGTGGTACCTTCGTTCTACAACTTAATCCGTTCCGGAAGTCTGTTCTAAAACCAAAGCGTTTCAAAACCAAAGCACACTTTCCCAAAGAAAGTAATGCAAAATGTATTAATCTATTCCAGACTTTCAAAAACAACCCCTAAAACAGCAATTTAACATGAACTTTACTATCTAATGAGACCATTGATCCATAAAATGAAAGCAACAATGTACTGTACTATAAAATAATTAAGACAGTATTGTAGATGATAAAAATAAAAATTAATTTTTTTCTTACCTGCACTAGTGATAGTCATTGTTTGGATGGGAGGCTTTTATCCATTTCCACAGTCACACAATCAATCAATCAATCAATCAATCAATCTGTAGCTGAACTGGGTTCTACACAGTCACAAAAACAAATTAAACTAAAAAGCCACAAAAACGCAAAATAAATAGCAAAAACAAAAGTGCCAAACTGAATCCATTCCGGAAGTCTGTTTGACTTCTGAAATGTTCCAAAACCAAGACGCAGCTTCTGATTGGTGCAGGTGCCCTGGAAACAATCGCAGACAGCCATAGCGTACATTCTGCTCCCAAAAAACGTTCAAAAACCAGAACACTTACTTCCGGGTTTTCAGCATTTGGGAACCAAGGTACCACTGTACATAGCTATGTTTTCTCAAGGCCTTTCCTTGCAAACAAACAGGATTTACTTCACCATACAGGGAAGGACGGGGATTCCCGGGGCGAGAGGGAGAAGTCACCACACACCCGCAGGTAGAAGAAAGGGAGCACCACAACTTGGCCACGGAAATACTTGATTCAAGGTGGCGAGGACGCCAGGTGGAGTACTTGGTGGCTTGGGAGGGAGAACCCGGGTCAGAAAACACGTGGGTTCCCGCGGAGGCAATCACTGACGGGTATCTGGTGGAGGAATTCCACCGCCTGTTCCCAGACAAACCCAAACCACTAGCGAGATTCTGGGAGGAGCAATTTGGAACCACAGACGATGAAGAGGATTTTGTGGGTTTTTCTGCCTCCGAAGAGGAGGGAGAAGAGGCTTCGGAGGAAGAAGAATCAGACTGGGAGGCCCACCCCGTGGGAAGGGATCAGAGCGGGTGGGAAGCGGATTTTGAATCCTCAGAGGATGGCGACAGCTCCTTCCGGGGGTTCCCCGCATCGTCGGCCGAAGAAAGGGACGAAGTTGGGTCAACAGGTTGGGCCGGGGGTGGAGGGGGTCCTGGGGGGGAGGTGGATGTCAGGGAACTGACATCGGAGCTAGAGGCGGAGGGAAGGCTCTCAAATGATGCTGGAGAAGGGCCCAGCAGGGAGAGAGGCAGCTCAGCAGATGGGGAAGCAAATCAGCGCAACACCAGGGATAAAAGGGGGCAGATGGGGGAATCGGCGAGAGGGCTCCAGGACTCTTCACCGGACACCAGCGGGGAGAGCACGGGTCCTCCGCTACCCACGCCCTCCCTGCGCAGAAGACTTCCGCGCAGGGAGAGTAGGAGGAGACTTGGTGTCAAACAACTTTTATGTTGGAAAAGGTTTAAGAAACGCCCACTGACGGATTCTGCTAGCGACTGAGGCAGCCACGAAGTGAAGGGCTGTCCAGACAGAAAGGTTTAACCAGGCAACATAGCCAGGAGAGGCGGCAACTTACGCACGAGCAACCCATACTCATTACAGCATCATTTTAAAAAAGAGAGAGAGAGTGGAAGTTCCCCGAGACAAGAGCCAGTCTATTTTCCATGTACATTGTTCTCATTATTAAAAAATGAATTATACTGATTAAGACTGAATTTGCTTCTATGTGGTCTCACCTTTTCAATGGGGTTCTTTTCATTCATCTCTTTCACACTTCTCCATTCCCTTCAAAACAGAGAGCTTGTTTATTAGGATTCAGCGTGTGAGCAATACCACGTCCATTTTGTTCCTGGCATGGCCAAGCCAAATTCCTACCCTGCATCCTTTGTCATCGGTTGAAATCTTTCTGTTGTCTTTGCTAAGCCTGTGTTGTGTCGGCTGACATGAAGGCCCTTTGTTCCCCTGATCATAAAAGTCACCAAACAACACCACTACCCACACCGTAAAAATCTTTCCTGTAGGAGCGCTTGTGGGAGGCAAACACACAATGTGTGGGAAAACAGAGGAAACAAATGTGCATGTATATGTTAGAGTTTGATGTTTGTAGAAGCAGTTTAGCGGCAGTGAGGCAAAACTTACTCTATAATTGTCAAATGTTCTTTTGCCTCCCAACGAGGGAAATGATGAAAGCTCGTCTTTTCTTTCCCTTCAGATTTAGAGAGAGAATGTCTTAGTCTACCATTTACAAAGACAGTGGAAAATTGAGCCACCTACTAAAGACACCAGGAGACTCGGTGAATGGCTGAGAATATCAGCCACTGTGTATTTATTGTCCGAGCTTTTCTTCTGAGTACTGTTGTAAATAAAAATATGCCCTTTTCCCTTATGGGGTATCCAAGAGCCCATATAGAGTCCTTACATAGGTTCCCTATTGGTAGGAGAAAATAACAGAGGCCAACCAGAGAATATTGAGAAGCAAAGCAGCTAGTAAGCTTGATCTTTATTGATCTGTTGCAACAGGGTACCCCCCTCACACGCAGGAGAGGAAGAGGACCCAGAACAATGGCCTGCAAGGCCTTATAAAGACTTTTGAAATTCCCCTTCTCTAGATCAGGACCACCCCCAGAAACATTATGCATACATCACAGAAGGGGTGTAACCTAAGACCACCCCTCAGATACATCCCACCTACATCACAGAAATTTAAATGTTGTTTTTCTCTTCTCGTTGTTTATCTCCTGTCTAGCAGGTTACTTGATTGGATTTTCTGGGGAGCCTGGCCATTCTTTTGTAGTGCTAAAATACTTATTTCCTGGGCCAGGTCACAGGCTCACACCTTATTCAAACACAGATTAAAGGAAGAGACAATGGGGAGGCTTTTCCATTTTTAACCTTGCAGAGAAAGGATTTGGTCAGTTTAGGAATCAAAATGGTTCCTGTGCTGATCTATGTATGTGCAGTTATGAACATTACTATATATCTAAAACCATAAAATTCCTATCACAATATTCCCCCCTTTGGGGCTAGAATTTTTCTTAAAAATTTTTGCCCCACAAATAATAACATCGTATGTTGTAAATGGATGTGTTTGTATAAATATATCATAAAAATAACACATGTTGCGTTTTGCTACTAAATTACTTGTGGCATTCTAACACTTTGGGAGAGACCATTTACTCAATAGTGTTCTATGCTTTACACCTAGCAGGAAGGTAAGGTCCACTAATGACTGAAAAGTGCAGTTTGCTTCCCCCCCCCCCGCCATTTTAGTGTTCTCAGGTGTCAAGGTAGCTCTTCTGTGGTCTCACACTGACATAGTGCTACAGCAACACATCTTGTCTGTTGAATCCCCTCAGGGCTTTCATTTAACCATGTCGCCTGGCATTCACCATAGCTGGCACAGGTTTTGGGCATCTCGTGAGGGAGAGGTCTTCGCCTTGGCCTTTAGCTATGGGATTTTATTATAGGCTGTGGTCTCGCACTTGCACAATGGGAAGTTGCTCACTTGCACTTAAAGGACCAAAAGCTAATTGCAGCCTGGATACACTTGCGCAATTCAAACTGAGTCCAATTTGAATTTATCTTGCCCCATGGTTCTCAAGTCTTCAAACCAATCTGTTAAAAGAAAACCATTCTTAACAAGGGCAGTTGTCCAAATAAGTCAATTTAAGTCTATAAGGAATCATTCCTGCTAAACCAAAGCATATCCACCTTCATGTACCTGGTGTTTTATGGATCCAGAAGTTTGTCATTGGCAAAAAGAGGTTTAACACATATTAAAATGGATAGGGAAAGTTGGCAGAGTGCCAGGTGGAACAATGTGGTTATAAATTGATCTAAACACTGGACTACACAATAGTGTGAGCTATTAGAAAGTATAAAATGCATGAGAATTCTCCACTGGTGTGTAAGGAATAAGACATTAAACATAAAAACAGTTACACACAAAAATTGCCCCCCCCCCCTTTGTGGAAATCACACTGTCAGACTCATTTCAACATTCTTACATAATAACACATAATACAAAAAAAAAAAAACTAATTAAATATCTGTTACATATCTTGACACAATTGTGATCTTTTACGTATGTATCTTTTGAATCCTGGAGCACAGTCTTAAGGTTCAAGTGAAAAAATGTCCTTGCAATTCAACTCCTCCCCCCTTTGTCAGGTCCACTCCCCCCCCCCCCCGGCAGTCTATATCCTTTGAAAGAGATCGCTGTGGGCACTTTGAAAACTCTGTTGTTGCTGGTCTTGTGATGGGTTGACTGGGTTGAGGGGTTGTTGCTGCTCATCATTGCACATCTGTAGAAGTGATATCCTGTAAGGGGCAGGGTTTTGGGGTGACTTAAAAACACAGTTAGTCAAGAAAGGGGCAAAAGGCAAAAAGGATGTCCTCCAGTTTCCATGGGAAGCTGCAAATAATAACAATTTTAGTGGATTAAACATTTTATTCATTATCATTATTGGACTATTTTGATTGTTGTTAGCCACCTTGAGCCCAGCTTCGGCTGGGGAGGGCAGGATATAAATAAAATTTATTATTTATTATTATTTATTATCACATTTCCATATAATTACTGTTATTATCTGCTAAGTTTGTTTGCTTTCTTTCACTTAATTTTTGTTGTTGTTGTTCTTTTCATATTATAAAATAAAAAATTACTCCACATGTATAGAAAGAGAACTGTAAAAAATACAAAGGTTAAAAAATAAAAAGAAAGCAAAAAATTAGATTACCAGTTAGATGAAAATGGACTTGACACAAAGACATCAGATTCAGAAAATAACTATTATTAAATAGTACAAAGATATTATCAAAACCACACATATTACTACTGGACTGGAAAAAAAAAATGGGAAAACAATGGGGGAAACTTAAAATTCACCATGTGCTATCCAATAAAAGAACTTCATGAAACTGACTTTCAACATGTGATGAACATGTCCCCAAAGTAAAACACACACACACAAATGACCTATGAGGAACCAAAAATAAATAAATGCTAAGACACACAATTAATAAGCAACCTGAAGTAACCTGAAGTAATCTGTTTTGGCATTCTAACATCTCAAATGAAAATAAAAGTGTTTCTTGATGTGACATCAGCTGTAATGTTAATAGCGGAATACTGGGAAATGAGTTAATACCAATAAAAAAATGAATGGCAATTTTAAAGTTGTGCAGGTACCTTGCACTAGCCAAAATGACAGAATTAGTAAGAAATGCTCAAACAATGTTTGGTTGTGCTTCGATTAACTTCATAGACATCATGGAGAAACTGATTAAATAAATGAAAACAGATTATTTGTAACTTAAAGTGTCAAAGCCACAAAGAGATGGATGGAAATCAACTAATATAGCAGGGATTCAGACTTGTTTTGCTGAACAGAAAGAAAGTGACTGTTTGGCTTTTAGGGAAGAAAGACAAAAGAGAAACAAATGCAATTACTTTTTATAGAGTATTTAAATCACTGTTTGCATCCTCTCATTATCATTTGTGCTGTGGGAGAAAAGAAAGGACACTCTGTTAAAAGGGAAAATTATTTCATGTGAGAGGTCTGTCAGGAAATGCTGTTCCTAAAATGCATAGGCATATATACACACACCTGTTGAAAGGGAAAATTATTTCATGTGAGAGGTCTGTCAGGAAATTCTGTTCCTAAAATGCATAGGCATATACACATACACACACACACACAAAACTGTTATAAAATTTAAATCCCATGGGGGGGAGAAACTACTCAAGAGAGGAACTCACAGTGGGAGTGCTTTGATATTTACCTGTGAAAAGAATTTGGCATGTCCAGTACTTCACTCTTTTGTATTAAGTAGCCCTGGAGCAAAGACACATTTAGGGTGATTTCGGTCAATGGTTCCAAGTTTTTGCATTTGGATAAATTTCTCTCTGCAGTTCTCGAAGAAACCTCCTCTCCCCCCTTACAGCTCCCCCCTTCCTCTCTCTCTCTTCTTTAGCTGATCTAGCCTCTGTGCATGTGCAGAGTTCATGTCTCAGCAAACCTTTTATACCATTGAAAATGTTGCATCTTTTGGCTCAATTAGAATAAGGAAGGGAAAGGTAAGGAGTAGATTTTAAAAATAGGGTTAGATTTTAAAACAACAAAAAAGAGAAACTCAGCAATTTAAGTATTCACCAAAGCTAGCAATTTCAGCCCAAGCTTCCTTTATGTACAGGAAAGGGCTATCATTATTGGTCATTTTATCTGGTCATTCACGGAACAATCAACCGCTCTCTTATTTATGAGTAAAAATGGCCAGGTAAGGAGTGGTTTTTTTTTTAAAATAGGGTTAGATTTTAAAACAAAAAGAGAAACTCAGCAATTCAAGTATTCACCATTCAGCCCAAGCTTCCTTTATGTACAGGAAAGGGCTAATATCCCTCTGGCCATTCGCGGAACAGTCAACCGCTCTCTTATTTATGAGTAAAAATGGCCAGAGCGTTAGAATTCATAGGATTTTTTAACATTCTCAGTCATTTCAGCCTTACCATTTGCAGACAAAAAATTATTATTATTATTATTAATATTATTATTTTCTGCGCCTTAATTTACAGGAATGGCCAAGCTAATTGTACTTGATTATTCATTTGTATGTGCTTAAACTTTGAATTGACTTTTAAGTTTGATTAAAAAAAAAAATAGTAGACAACATGATAAATACTGTAATCACTCAAATGCTTGATATTACCAGTTGTGCTTCAAAACATCATGGCTTTTACCTCTCACCTTTTAAAACTAAAAAGCAAAGCTAGGCTGAATTTCAACTCCATTACCACACCAGAATTTAAGAATTACCCTCCAATGCTTGCAGACACATGGTCTTCCACACAGCCACAAATTGGGAGAGTTGAAAGGGACCCTGGGGTCATCTAGTCCAACCCTCCAAAATATAGGGTTCACAGCAAGATTTCGCAGCAAGATTTGTACTACCAGAAACACACACATTCACCTCTCACCTTTAAAAACAAAGAGCAATCTGGGCTGGATTTCAACTCATCAGCCACAAATTGGGAAAGTTGAAAGGGACCTGGGGTCATCTAGTCCAACCCTAAAATACAGGGTTCATAGCAAGATTTGTACTACCAGAAACACACACATACTTATGTACACAGACACAACTGGGGAGGAGATCACAAGCCATGCGCCTATCACAAACCATGCGCCTATCATGTACTAAGGAAAAGGAAAATAAAAGTACCCAATTCTATACAGATCTTGAAGCTAGTTTGAGTGAGAGTTTACTTCCTTAGACTAGAGAGTGCAAGTTCCTATATAAATTATCTTTAAAGACTGAAGTGAACATTTTTCCTAAGATAGGGAGAGGATCTCTTATAAAGCATAGTTAAAACAGCCATAGATTTGATTTAAAAGGAATACAAAAGTGACAATTTTTCCTGAACTTGCAGAGGAATAGTAAGCCTAATCTATGCCCCCCCCCCCCTTTGCAGTTTCCTTTAAAGGAAGCTTACTCGGGAGTAAATTTACCTGGCACAGAATAAGAAGGAGAAGGGAAAAAAAACAAAAAAAACCTGAAAGAGACAGAATGAAACAAGGGGGGGCATTTTCTAAGAAAAGAGGCCAGGACGTATCAGGAGCCTTACAATAACTCTTCTGTCCAACCAAATCAAAGTTAAAACTGGACTCACATATTTTTCTTAGAAGGAACACCATACTTTCATAGGCATATGCTTAATGAAGTACATACAAGGAGGAAGACTCTTTTGAGCCTCTCTCAAATAACAAACATTTGCACACTTCATTCTCATTTTTTGTCTTTTTTAAGATTGATAAGGCCCAACATGGCTTTCTTAGATTTAAAATTTTGAAGCAAGCTTGCATTTTTATTTTAGATGGCACATTTAAGATAAGCAGCTGCTGGATGTTACCTAAGTACAATTTAAACACTGGAAAAACGCTTCTTAAACACAAATTGAAGGGGACTGTCAGAGTCCAGGCGGGAAGTAAGCACCAACTGGGCTTCTTTCCCATCAGGAGTCTGTGGGTTCATTTCTTTTGATTGAGGTGCACCCATTTTAAGAATTTTTTTTTAATAGCGCTAGCTTTTACTTTTATACTGCAGTCAGGGTTTTATCCCCACTTTTCAGGAAACACAATAAATAACCCACAGTACACTCAATTTGGACAACTCCGAGAATTTGTACTGTGACACACCGCCGTTCGTCTGGCCTGACTTACTAGGCTGGTACAGCTGTTGGCCTTTCCTGGCTACTAAGCTAACAGTGCGGTCAGCGATCTCAAACCCCCCCTTTGGTCATTACTCAGCCAGGGAGCCCACAGCAACCTCCTGCCTCTTACAATCTAACCTGAGAGTTCCCTACTGGACGCTTGCGTAGCGCAGTGCCAGATTGGGACTCAGAAATGACAAAGAAGGAAAGGAATCAGGTGCCCTTGCTTTCTCTGCTCACAGGTCATCTCTAACAAAGATCGCCATGGCAGAGGTGCGGCTGCACCTGGGAGTTATAGTTTTGGGAATTATAGTTTTCAGTGCAGAAGAAATTGCACAACCTTTCTGGGCAAAACTCCGAAGGAATAGGTTGGCATACAGAATTAAGTGGAAGAAATCACACACAACCTTTGCCTGGGCATACTCCGAAGGGCTAGGGCTGGTGTTGAGATCGAGGGGACAGAAAGAAGGAGGCAATTTTTAGATGAGGAAAAAAGTAGAAATTTTAGATTTGAAGGGAAAAGGAAGAATTAAAGAATTTTGGTTGCTGTGGTTTAGAGACCCCAACCCACTACCCGTGTTTCCTACTTAATACTCACTTCCGCATGCGCTGTTCCTGGTGATCCCATGATGTCTTGACTGGTTGTTTAAGGCCGGCCTGATCAAGCTTTGCTTCCCCTGGTTAGCCTCGCTGAACTCCAAGTTATTGCCAGACCCTGGGACCGATGGAAGACTGGTTATTCCTCCTGGCAAACTGCCTGGTGCGCGCTGGATAACCAGTCCTTCCTCGTTTCCAGAATCCGGGTAACCAAAAGTCCCTTCGTGCGTGGTCGCCATCTGTTGTAAATAAAAATATGCCCTTTTCCCTTATGGGGTATCCAAGAGCCCATATAGAGTCCTTACATAGGTTCCCTATTGGTAGGAGAAAATAACAGAGGCCAACCAGAGAATATTGAGAAGCAAAGCAGCTAGTAAGCTTGATCTTTATTGATCTGTTGCAACAGGGTACCCCCCTCACACGCAGGAGAGGAAGAGGACCCAGAACAATGGCCTGCAAGGCCTTATAAAGACTTTTGAAATTCCCCTTCTCTAGATCAGGACCACCCCCAGAAACATTATGCATACATCACAGAAGGGGTGTAACCTAAGACCACCCCTCAGATACATCCCACCTACATCACAGAAATTTAAATGTTGTTTTTCTCTTCTCGTTGTTTATCTCCTGTCTAGCAGGTTACTTGATTGGATTTTCTGGGGAGCCTGGCCATTCTTTTGTAGTGCTAAAATACTTATTTCCTGGGCCAGGTCACAGGCTCACACCTTATTCAAACACAGATTAAAGGAAGAGACAATGGGGAGGCTTTTCCATTTTTAACCTTGCAGAGAAAGGATTTGGTCAGTTTAGGAATCAAAATGGTTCCTGTGCTGATCTATGTATGTGCAGTTATGAACATTACTATATATCTAAAACCATAAAATTCCTATCACAGTACAAGGAGTAATCTGGGATTGGTACAAAATGAATAAATTCAGCTGAAAGATCGGCACGGACACCTGAAGGTTTCCTACTCCATGCAGGGCTGGCAAATATCAAAAGAGGTGGGGGTTTTTTCTCTCCACTTGGCATCTCTGGAAACTCACAATTGTCAAAGAGCTTTGCGCTCAAACACCTTGGGACAATGGCAGCACCCGGGGACTCCGCCGTTCACAGTCTGTAAGCAGCAGAAACTCCAGCCTCCAGCCGGGTTCCCTTCAATCAGAAGCGTCACAGGAACAGAGCATCAATGCCTGGCCAGCGCACACAAAAGGCCTGGGAGCAGAGCAGAGGTCAGAAGAAGGACTCATTTCACAACTATTCCTGCACGGAGACAACAAGGAGTGCTGTGCAGGCCTCCTTTCAGAAGGGAAGAAGAAGCGGGGAGAGGGGTGCATATAAAAATAGGTTCTGTTCACCAACACAACTATAGGAAACCAGCGTAGCCGGTGTTACCAAAAAAAAATTGTTTCTGGTTTCAGTTCAAGTCGAAAGCATCAATGTCGTTGCCTCCTTTCCTACTCACACACTGCTGTTTGATTTAAATGATCTGCTGTCTTTTGTTATACGGGTTTTTAGTTTACATATTTCACGAAGTTACATTTACTGCCCCAGGGGAAAAATGGGACATCCCATCCCCCCCCCCAGAGCACAGCAGCCATTTGGGGGGCCTTACACTAGCACAATCTCAAGTTAAAATCTCACCCGGAAAAAAGCATTGGGGGGAGGGTTGCAATCTTGCACAGCACCCAAAAATGTGTGTTTGGGGGCACCATACCCCCCCAAAAAATACATTTTCTGGATCTGTGATCTTGTGCAGGTCACATGATTCACACAGGATTGTGGATCCGGATGATGGTGTCCTGGATTTGGGCCACGTCACGCTGGAGGGTATGCATTTATTATTTTTTCCATCTTGTTTTAAGCTGGTTGGGGCTGATGAGCAACATATGGAGACCACCAGCATACAGGAAGGTTGAGTATATTGTGTTTGGTCATTCATCTGCTTTTTCTTTTCCGGGCTTAGTGACATTAGAGAAATTTGCTAAATTAGCCACGTCAGTTTTCCATGTTTCGATATCCCAAATTCCTAACCAGACTGAACCCATCCCCTCTTGCTTTACTCCTCCCATTTTCATGTCAAACCATTGTACAACATTTTGAACAACTAAATAAATGTATATGTGCTTGTAGCAATGCTTAAAAATGTATATCGTGATGTACAAAATGTTGCACTAGTTTAACTGCTCCACCACATATATACCAAATGATGCTGGCCATTGCTATTTCCCCAATAAATATTGTTGTTACTATCACAGTGTGGTTATTTTAAAAGGGGAGAAAGAAAACCTTAAGCAGGCCTTACTCACAAATATATATTGCTCATTGCTAAATTTTGTTGAATGGTTTCTTTAAATGTAAAGGTTCATCATTGTTCCACCTGATGTGTATGTCTTTAAGGGGCCAGAGCAAGGGCCAGAACAAAATAAGGAGACCCAGCTTTACAGCTGTGAAACATAGCAGGTGCTGCTGAGTTGTACTGATTAAGCTGTGCCAGCAATTGGGTGTAGTATATAAGGAGCAGCACCTAGCTCTCCCATTACCCTGGGGATGGGTTGGTGGTTGGGTCTGGTTTGTTGTTGATGTATTTAGTGTATAAGGAGTTTTTGTTTAGCTTATTAAATCTTGTTTAAGTTATTTTTGAGTCCCTTTTTAATGCATGGTCTCCCCAGCAAGCTCTTTGCAGCGCTACTACACTGCAAATAGCCAACAAATTTCCCAACTGAACTGGATCACACTGAGAAGGAAGTAAAGAAAGGTGGATGATGATGATTGAATTTATATACTGCCCTATACCCGCAGGACTGAAGTGACTGTTACCTGTGTGATTTATACCCTAGGCAAGGATAGCTTTCTTTCTGCCATAAAGTTAGCAGAGGAACTATGGATTCTCTGTCACACACAATCCCCCTCCCTCTCTCAAAAAGGGTTGTAGAGAATGTGCCTGAGCTTCAAATTCTTATTTGTCTTATGTTCTCAGTAACCTATGACAGCAAGCCTGTAGAACCACATATCTCCGCTGTGGCATATTTTGTGTGGCTCTTAAGTCATCCCTGTCTGAGTGATTTTGGAGCCTGTGGTTTTCTCTCCTGTTCAATTCCAGTCATGTAACGTGGGAGTGTGGGTAAGCCTAATCTTTGCCTAACTTTATTTTATGGTTCTGGCTAGAGATCATATATGCCTGTGTCATGCATCTCTGCCTTTCCCATTTTATAAGCTCATTTAAACAGCAGTCATCTGATTTTTCTCTCTGGTCCTATTTCTAAATGTACTGCTTGGAAGTAAGTGCCACAAATTGGCTTTCAAAAGTAAGTTAATGTTATAATTGCAGCCTCCTGGCCTCAACACACACACACACACACACACACACACACACACACACACACACACACCTGCAAATGGTCCTTATCTGCTCATCCACTTTCTATCAAGAGCATATATACCCCTTGCTACAGGCCATGTGTGAAATCCCCCATCCTCCTTTCATTTTACTCTCAGAACTTGCAGTGCTTGTGTCAACCTTTTATTGCTGATCACCTTCCAGGAATGCTTGTGAACATCCCATAACACTGATGCCATTTAGGCAATGGTTGTGAAGCTGGCTGGCATTCAATTTTAGCTTAATATGACATTTACAGTGCTACCTCGGGATAAGAACTTAATTCGTTCTTAACCTGAAACTGTTCTTAACCTGAGGTGCCACTTTAGCTAACGGGGCCTCCCGCTGCCACTGCGCCGCCGCTGCGTGATTTTTGTTCTCATCCTGAGGTAAAGTTCTTAACTCGAGGTACTATTTCTGGGTTAGCGGAGTCTGTAACCTGAAGCGCCTGTAACCTGAAGCATCTGTAACCCGAGGTACCACTGTATTTGTACAGGGTGTAAAACCTTCACCAATGCAGATTTTTGAAAACAGATAGCACAAGAACCTATCAGATATGGTAAGGAATAAACAGATATTTGAGCAGGGATGCTCAGAGAAATAATCACCATCATTTGGACTGTAGCAGCCATCTTTGGCTCAGAAGGTTCCCTTAATTGCAGCCCGAGGGACATGCCTGGTTTTCCCTGCCCCTTTCCAGTCTCATGTCAGCTCCCAACCTGAGTTAGCGATGGAGCAATTCATTGCTTTGACTGAAAACAAATGAGACTGGGGACTCGGCCTTATATAGATTACATAGGGCAGGGATAGAGGGAAGCTGTGTCTCTCCAGATCATTGAACTACAACTCCCATTGGCCCTGATAAGTGGTCGTGCTGGCTGGGGCTCATGGGAATTGGAGTCCAACACTATCTTGGGGGTCACAGGCTACCCATCTGGGGTGCAAATAATTAAATACACACAGAATCTCATTGTAACGCTGGTGGCAGCTCAGGGAGGTCTAGATGTGTGTGCATGCATGTGTGGCACCAAGCCATCTCAATAAAATTTGAAATGAGTGAGATGTGGCCGTGGGGAAGGGTGCCGTCTTGCAGTGTTTTCCATTGGCAAGCAGAAATAAAAGTGTCTCATGCTATTGACTGTGCTTTACACTGAACTTTGTCTCAAGCTAATTGAGAATGGGGAGTCAAGAGTATGCACAGAAACCACTTAGGGACCATCTTGGTATTAGGTAGTATGCAAATATATGAAATACATAGTGAATAAAATATTTTCCCTCTCCCTATATGTACCAGTTGTTTAGGTATACCAGACCTCAGATGTACTTACTCAGCTTCAAGAATATCAGATTTGTGTTTTGTACTTTGCTCCAGTAGCAGATCTAAAGATGTGGTAGTAAGTACGCCATATTTGTGAACTATATTTGCTGACTGGTCTTTAAAAAGTAGTCATTTTCAGCAGCAGGAGTGACTCAGTTTCCTTTCAGTGCTGGTTCAATGCTGGTCCTTTCTGCATCTGGTCCAAATTTGGACCAAGACATGGAAATGCGCTTAAAGAAAGCGTTGAGACAACGCTTTTGTACCACTTTTGTACCAAAGCTGAAAGCCACCCTCAGAAACAGGAAAGGAAACAGTGGTATTCAATTAAGGTCCCATTTGCACTCTACATTTAAAGCAGTGTCATACCACTTAAACAGTCATGGCTAGCCCCAAAGAACTCTGGGAACTGTAGTTTGTTCAGGGTGCTGAGAGTTGTTAGAAGTTTCCTGGAACGAAAGATTGGCTGTTAAACCTCTCTGGCAATTGTAGCTCTGTGAGGGGAATGGAGGGGGTCTCCTAACAACTCCCAGTACTCTTAGTAAACCACAGTTCCCATGATTCTTTGGGGGAAGCCATGATGGTTTAAAATGATATGGTATTGCTTTATACATATAGAACAGGTTGGGCCTTAGTTTTACTCACAGTAGACCTACTGGAATTAATAGACCTAACTTTGTCATGTTCATTAGTTTCAGTGGGTCTACTCTGAATAAACCTCAGGAGACTACCACCTAGTACATTTTGAATGTGAAGCAGGGTCAGATAACCAGGCATGAAGGCCAAAGGAAACATGTTTTGTTCACAAAAACTTTACTCTCCATCTGAGAAGGGCTCTTCCCTGAAACCCTTTAATGTAAAATACATGTGCCTGTTTTCCTCATTGCACCGGTGTTGGGAGGCATGTAAGAAGAAAATGAAACCATTCTCTTTCCTTGTTCATCAGAAAGTGTGAGAAGACACCATCTGTGTCAGAAAAAAAGAACTACTCATTTCCCCTCAGAAAAAGGACTTGATAGTTCAGATGTCATTTGTAAACGGTCAACTCTCAGCACAACCAAAACCAAGCTTTCATCAGTCCTCTCAGTCAGCTATCTCTACTCCTTTCTCTTGCAGCCACAAGCTTAAATATAAACCAAATAAACTGCTGATCCTTGTAAGAGTTAAGGAGATAATAGTGCTGTATCTCCTGCCCTGGAAGCTTGCCTTTGTACACTTGGATGCATTTGAAAACACTTCAGTGGTCTGTGGTGTTCTCTGAAATTTAATCTGTATCTACCCATTAGGTTTGGCCCACTGCAATGAAAATTGATAAATGAAAACAAGCACTTAACCAACTATAATAAATTGGAGTGGGTTAAGTAAGATGGATGAAATGTGTTCCCCTCAACTTTGGATTCGAGAACCTGAAATGTGGCTAACAACTGGATTTCAGATTTGGCATCCGGTTGGATGTCAAGAATCAAGAGCTCCACAGATGTCAACATAAGTCTGATTTGTACTATGCCTCGGCAACATGGAATGACATTGGCAAGGGAAATACGATAATGATGTTAGTCATTGCTCCCCTCCAAAATCATCACAACCTTAACATGTTACTGGAATGGCAGGAGAGGTGGCTATACCACACTGGTTCCCACACCACTCAGGTGTGTTACGAATTAGGTTGAAACTTGAACCAAAGAAGGTTCTCTCAACTCAGGTCTATGAAAAGTGTGACTTATCAAGTGAAATGCAAAATGTCAGCCATGTACTATAGGATGCCAAATGCTAGAGAACCGCCCTGTTTTTTGGAGTTCCTAGACTGGTAGTAAAACCAAAAGGTTTATTTGAGTCCCTCCTGGAATGCATTCATTTTGAGGGTTCACATCCTGATGGGCACCTGTGTCTGGGGGCAGATCCTTTGCCTTTCCACACTCCAGTTCCTCAGTAGCATTGTGTTTAACTCAGGGCTGGCCCACCCTTGAGGCAAGGTGAGGCGACCGCCTCAGGTGGCAGGATCCACAGGAGCAGCAGATCCAGCCTCCAATGAATGGCTCACTTGCTGCTGCTGCCATGGTGAAAGCAATGACTGGTGTGTTCCTTGGAAGCTGGAGCTGCCTTCTTCTCCCATTGCCACCTCCAAAGAAATCCCTTGGTTAATAGGAGGCACTTGTGATCTCCTCCCAACCCTCGGGAAAAGACTTGAGACCATAAATTAACAATTGTGGGCTGATTGCATTGGTTGACTTTCTTGGTTGAACTAGGCATTCATACATTCTGCTTACAAGGGAGAAAGGCATATTACTCTCAGAAAGATTAAGCTCCCGTGTTGTCACTGATTGACACTTGGATTTGTGTCAGAGTCCTGCAAAGAGCATGCTGAAGTCCTGCACAAGTACAACAGCATCCCTCACGTTTGAGAAACTAACATATTCCACATGCTTAGCCCTATGAGAATTACTTGCATGTGCTGCAATGCCAAAACAGAAAAACAAAACAAAAAACCCAGCTCATCAGATCCTAGAGACTGTTTGTCTTCCTGACAGACCTTCATCAACACAACAATTTAGATGTTTGGGTGCAAAGTGTGTGGCCTGTATACCATTACTTTCTGTAGAGAAGAAATGTAAGCCTGAGCTCAGAGGTTTTTAAAACATTCATGCTGATTCATGTTTTAATGATTTTTCTCTTCTGCATGGTAACATTGGAGTGACCTCATGGTGAGGTCCCTGTGGAAAGTAGTTTTATCAAAGAGTTCAACAACAATCATGTTTCCCCACACATGCACACCTTTACCAAATTACAAAAAACAAGGGTGGGGGGTATTTGCCATATACTGTATATCAGGCACGTCCAAAAGGTAGATCGTGATCTACTGGTAGATCACTGGACAAAGAAGCTCAACAACTTTTGCTCCCTATAAAAAGCTCAACAACTTTGACCTGAACCCCTAAAAAGGGGGTAGATCACTGAGAGTTTTTAACTATGTGAGTAGATCGCAGTCTCTTGGGAGTTGGCCATCCCTGAGTTCTCTAGGAACTGAATGTAGGTTAGACCCATTCACAGGCATGAATTCCAAGTAGATTTCCCTAAAGATTGTCTTCAAGAAATGTTAACCTGTCCTGAATGATCATCCCCTAAAAGCAGGGTTGGGCAACCCATGCCCATCAGCATGGCTAATTGTCAAGGATAGTTTTTGTAGCCCTACTATCTAGAGGGCCACAGGTTCTCTGTTCCTGATTTAAATCAGCTCCATGTCTGAAAATGCATGTGCAAACAAAAGCCCATTTCATTTAAACAGGCTGTTCTTGTGGGAAAAGTGCAGTTGGATTGGGTGTGGGGGGAGAGAGAGAGATTCACCCCGTGAAGCCTGAATCTTCCCACCTCTTAACAGCAAACAATACAGTCTTCCATTTTGCGCAGAGGGAAACTGATGTTCAGAGAAGGTCACGAAATGTTGATCTCTTTGTGCTACTTGAACCTTCAGTAAGGTGACTTTGACAAGCACTTCCCACGCCCCTAGGAGGTTGTTGATTCAGTTCAAAATAGATATCAGTCTCTCTAGGCAGTGATGACTGAAATGCAGACTGTACAGGGAAGGAATCTATGACTGAGTTCCTTCACAGTGTGAGAAGCAGGAAGTAGCCTCCAGCACTTATTGACATTCCTACAAAGCTGCATTCTCCATGAACGACAGGGCTTCATGAACAGTATTTCAAGGTAACACAAAAAGCTGTTTTTCTCGCTGACGTTCGAGACCACAATTTTCAGCATCACTTTTTTCTTTCTATATATTGATGTGAGATTTTGTTGAACTTGCAGCATTGGACCAAACAGGTGACAACAATCATTATTATTTCTTTCGGGAAGATCTGGAGTACTTCATTAATTTGCCCTGGGTCAGCCAAGGAGTCAGCAAGCAACACAGCAGTCTCGATGGCAGGTTTCCTGCCTCTTTCCGCTCCTTTTCCCCCTGGTGTCTTCTGTTTCCTTTTCTCATGAGCTTTGACATGAACACAGAACTGGGAAAAGCTGAGTCTTTTAGCCAGCCATCTCCCCTTCCTGAAACTGCTTTTGGTTCTGTGCCTTCACAACAGGGACACCTGCATAATTAGAGCCTTAGGCAATCAGTGGGCAATGCACACTTCATCCTCAAGGCCTACAACCCTCAGGAACAATTTCCCTCTTCATCCACGGAAGATCAAGGGATAAGGCTACCTACTTGCAGCTGAGACACATTGCCCTACTTTGTGGTACACAGCCATATTTCTGTGTGCTGTAACTCATGGTAGCTTACATTTTCAACAAGGCGAGGTGATTTATTTTATTTTTATTATCATTATCATCATCATCATTATTAAACAAAGAAATCTTAGCTACTGTGGATATGGCATTATTGGCTAAAACAAGCACATTCTTTTCTCAGAACTCATAAAGAACCAAGGGTGGTCATTGGTCAAAATCAATTTTAAAGGCACTAAACCAAACATGGCTAACCTTTTGTTGTTGTTGTTGTTGTTTGAGGGCCATCACTACCACTAAGGGAACAAACCTCAAAGCGGTTTATAAAAAAAGATAAAATGCTAGAACCATCACTTAAAAAGTTACAGCAGTCATATAAAACATACAGAAGTTAAAAATGCAGTAAAACACACTAAAACAAATTAAAATGCCTACAATTTTTCTAAACATCTGGGTAGGCTCATCTAAATAAGAATATCTTCAGCAGGTGCCAACAGGAATACAGTGAAGACCCCTGCCTGATATCAATAGACAAGGAGTTCCAGAGTTTTATGTTGAGTTCTAAAATCTGCATTAGTCTAGGCATGCACTCAATATATGTATTTTCCCCTTGGATGTATGAAAAAAGTAATGTGTTTCTGTGAGGGTTTGATTAGCTGCTTGTGCGTGAAAACGTGCTCCCTCAGAGTTTGTGCGCCCCCACAAACCTCCGTGTGTGACGGAGCTCCTCAGACATGTCTGCTCTAGTCACTAGTAGAGTCCGACAGTGGCTGCCTGCGGAAGCGTTTCCAGCAAAGAAGTTCCTTAACGGAAACGCGTCTCCTGGACTCACGGCGTGACAGTTTCCTGCGAGGTATGGGTCTCCCTATGGGAGACTCCGATACCTCCCCACTGTTCTCGCTGGAAGCCTCCCTGAGCCCTCCCTCCTGCTCGCATTCCCTCAGAGACCCACTCCTCCCCCTGCTGGTCCCTGCTTCAGCAGTTGAGTCTCTTTCATCCTGCCTGAGTCCCTCCACCACCTGATGCTCTGATGGCAGTTCCCTGACATCCACTTCCCCTCCAGGGCCCCCCTCACCCCCTCCCAATTCCTCCCCCCTGGGAGGTGAAGGGCTAAAACCCCGAAACGAATCTTCCTCATCTTCTGACGTCTCGAACAATTCTCTCCATCGATCGTCGTCCTGGCCAGCTGAATCCTCCTCCTCTTCAGAATCTGGGAACCCCTCCAACTCCTCTTCCTCGTCGGTGGTGGCAAAGTATTCCCTTCGGAACCTCGCTACAGGCTGAGGTTTACGTGGGAACCTCTGATGAAAAGTCTCTATTAAAACCTCGTCATTGACATCCTCTGCCCTAACCCAGGTGTTTTCCGACTCCGGTTCCCCTTCCCACATTACCAAATACTCTACTTGATCTCCCTTCCACCTGGAATCGAGGATCTCCGCTACATGGTAGCTGTGTTCCTTCTCCTCCATTGCTGGTCCCCTAGTGACCCTCCCCTCACTGTCTCCTCTATACGGTGACAGCAACGACCTGTGAAAAACTGGGTGCAGCTTCATGTGGTTCGGTAACCGGAGCCTGAAAGCCACTGGATTGACCTGCTGTATGACTTCAAACGGACCCAGCCTTTTGGGTCTTAATTTCTTACAACCTCCTTTGAATGGCAACCCTTGGGTTGACAGCCACACCTGGTCCCCCACCCTGATGCTTTCACCTTCCCTTCTGTTTTTGTCTGCTTGCCTCTTATATTCCTCCTTAGCCCTGTTTAAGTTGAGTTGGAGCTGGCGATGGATCGCTTCCATTTCTTCCACGAACTGTTCTGCAGCTGGAACGCTCCAGTTCTCCCCCTCCCCCCCTGGGAAGGCTCTGGGATGGCACCCGTGATTAGCCAAAAAGGGGCTCATCCCCGTGGACACGTTCTCTGCATTGTTGTAGGCAAATTCTGCCAACGCCAGCTTCTCCACCCAATCATTCTCTCTGTCATTAACATAACACCTCAAATATTGTTGGAGAACCCCATTTGCTCTTTCCGCCTGCCCGTTGGTTTCAGGATGACGGGCCGTCGAGAAATTAACCTCTACATGCAGTAAGCTCATGAGCTTCCTCCAGAACCTGGAAGTAAATTGTTTCCCTCGGTCTGAAACCACCCTCAAGGGGGCGCCATGCAACCTAAACACATTCTCTACAAACAATTTGGCGGTTTCTTCTGCTGTAACCGCATGTGAGCAGGCTATGAAGTGGGCCATTTTAGTTAACAGGTCTACTACAACCATGATGGCTGTTTTCCCTCTAGACCTTGGCAGATCAGTCATGAAATCTATTGCCACTGCTTCCCACGGTCTCTCAGGTGTGGGCAGTGGTTCTAATAAACCAGCCGGCGCCTGCCTCTCCCCCTTGGCTCTTTGGCATTGTTCACACCCTCTCACATACTCCCGCACATCTTCCCTGACCTTGGGCCACCAAAATTCCCTGGTAACCAGCCACATGGTTTTGTGTTGCCCAAAGTGCCCTGCTGTGGGGCTATCGTGCAACTGCTTGAGTACTTTCTCCCTCAATTCCCCTTCAGGTATATATAACGCTCCCTTATAATACAATGCCCCATTTCTCTCCTCAAAACCACCGGGTTTGTCTTCCTCCCCTCTGAGATCCCTGAGTTTCCCCTGGGCGTATGCATCCTGCACCGTACCCTCTACCAATTCCCTTTGCCCCACCAAAGTCGCCCCACACACCCAGCGGTCCTCTGGAATGATATGGGTTTCTTCGGGTGCTCCCTCCCCCTCCAAATATTCAGGTTTGCGTGAGAGAGCGTCCGCCCTAACATTCTCTGGGCCTGGCACATAACAAATCTCAAAGTTAAATTTGGAGAACTCTTGGGCCCATCTCAACTGCCTTTGGTTGAGCACTCGCGCCGTTCTCCAGTACTCTAGATTTTTATGGTCCGTGCACACTTGCACTTTATGTTGTGCACCAACTAGCAGATGCCTCCATCTCCGGAACGCCTCATGAATAGCAAGCAGTTCTCGGTCGTACACCGTGTAGTTCCTCTCGGATTTGTTCAGCTTCCGCGAGAAGAAGGCACACGGACGCCACTCCGACTCCTGCTTCCCCGGCTGCAGAAGAAGCACCGCCCCTATGGCTCTGTCAGATGCGTCTGTTTCAACCCTTAGCTTCTTTCGTAAATCCACATGCAGAAGTTGTTCTTCAGAGGCGAAGGCCCTTTTCAGTTCCTCAAACGCTCGCTCCGCCTCCGCCGTCCATACAAACTTCTTCTTACTGCTGAGACAGTCAGTGATGGGCGCCGTCAGATGGGCGAAGTTGCGGATGAACTTACGATAAAAGTTTCCAAACCCTAGGAACCTCTGCACATCCTTCTTGGTTTTGGGTGTTTTCCATTCCAGCACTGCCTGTACCTTGCCGGGATCCATGGCCAATCCCTTGTCTGACAGGCGGTACCCCAGGAATTCCACCTCCTTGGTATGGAACCGACACTTCTCCAGTTTGACCCACAGCCTGTTGGCTTGCAGTCTGCTCAACACTTCTCTGACGTCTCTCACATGTTGCTCCTCATTCTCAGAATACACCAACACATCATCTAGAAAGGCAACGCAATTCTTGTAGAGCAAAGGGCCCAGCACGTGGTTCATAAAAGATTGAAAACACGCGGAGCCTGCTTGTAATCCAAATGGCATAACGAGGTATTCAAACGCCCCCAAAGGGGTAAACATGGTGGTTTTCCATTCATCCCCTTTCCTTATGCGTATCAGGTTGTACGCCCCCCTTAGATCCAGCTTTGTGAAAATCTTTCCCTTCCTCACCATGGTCAAAATATCATCAATTCTGGGCATAGGGAACGCCACCGGTTCAGTCACTGCATTCAGCCGCCTAAAATCACATACAAGTCTCGGCTTGTCCGCATTTTTTTTGTCCACAAAGAACACTGGGCTCCCCCCTGCTGCTTTGGACTCTCTGATGAAGCCTCTCTTCAGGTTCTTGTCAATGAACCCTCGCAACTCCTGCATTTCCCTGTCTGACATGGCATACAACTTGCCCACGGGAAGCTGTGCTCCAGGGAGTAAATTGATCTGACAATCAAAGGGTCTATGAGGTGGTAGTTGGTCAGCTTCCTTCTCACTGAACACGTCGCTGAGATCTGCATACTGTGGTGGTACCTTCACCTTCCCCATTACTTCAGTCCCTGCTAGGGTGGCTTGGGCCCCTACTGAACCCTTCTCCCCTTTGCAGTGTTCTAGGCAATGTGCTGAACCAAAGGACACCACTCTTTGATGCCAGCCAACCAGCGGATCATGTAGAGCTAGCCAGCTCATTCCCAAAATAATGGGAGCGCCTCCCAGGGTGGCCACATTAAACGCTATCAGTTCTGTGTGCCTTGCCACCCTCATTATCATTGGGACAGTCTGCAAGCGGACTCCTCCTCCCAACAACTCCCTGCCATCAATCGTGGTCACCTGCAGGGGGTTGCTTAAAGGGATGGTCTGTATCTGGTGTTCAGCAGCAAACTCCTTGCTCATAAAATTGCAGGAGCTGCCTGAGTCCAATAGCGCCTTTATTTTTAGGGGGTGCCCATTCTGCAGCTCTAGCGACACTTCAATCACTAGAGCAGGTCGAGGAGCTTCTGGCACGGGCACTTTCACTGCTCTTTGGCCTGGCTGCAGTGCCCCAATTGTGGCAACCAGGCGTTGGCTTTTACCTGCTCCGCTCCCCCTTCTTCTCCCCCCTCAACAGCTCCCACCATCCCTTGCCATTCCTTCCTCTGGGGGCAGACTCTGGCAAAGTGGCCTGGCTGTTGGCAGAGATAGCATTTCCGGGGGCCCTTTCCCTCCTTCTTAGCTCCCTCGCTGGTTTTTGAAAATGCGCGCGCGCGCGCTGTTCCGATTTCCATCGGCTCTGCCGGCGGGAAAGCTGGCTCAGGAATGTCTGGAATGCGGAACTCCTTCCAACGTTCCCCTCTCCCTTCCCGCCTCTCCAAGGCTCTTGCCTCCTGCCGCGCTCCTATGGTCAGCGCAGATTTGGTCAGCTGATCCATAGACTCCGCCCTGGGGCTCCGTGCCAGCTCGTCTTTCACCCCCGAAGAAAGACCTTCTTCAAATAGCATTTGAACGGGTGCCGCCGATAAATCCCAACTCAGTCTGTGAATCAGCATGGTAAACTCAGTCCAATATTCACGGACAGATCGACTCCCCTGCTTACAAGCCATTAGCTGTCTGCGCACCACCCCTTCCTCAATATCGCTGGAAAACATGATATCCATTGCACGAAAGAACTTCATTGTGTCCTTTAGTATGTCATTGTGCGTTGCCATTAGGGGTCGAACCCAGTCTCTAGCCCCTTTCTCAAGATGCCCAATTACAAAAGCAACTCGCGATTCCTCATCAGGGAACTCATCGAACTGCACATTAAGGGCATATTGCATCTCTGTCCTAAAAGCATGGTAGTCCTTGGGGTCCCCCCCAAATTTCTGCACCAATCCTGGTACCTTTCTGGGGAATTGAGTGGCTCTCCCCTTCTTGTCTGCATCCTGAGCCCTTCTCTCCTCCAGCCTCGCCGTCTGCAGGGCCAGTTGAACCTCCAACGCTCGGTATCTATCTTCCAAGCTTGGACCAGCTCCAGCCCCTGCTCCTCCGGTTCCGGTTGGTTCGCTCATGATGCCTTCTCTTGCACAGGCAGCGTACAAAGACTGTCGGACTGCTGTGAGGGTTTGATTAGCTGCTTGTGCGTGAAAACGTGCTCCCTCAGAGTTTGTGCGCCCCCACAAACCTCCGTGTGTGACGGAGCTCCTCAGACATGTCTGCTCTAGTCACTAGTAGAGTCCGACAGTGGCTGCCTGCGGAAGCGTTTCCAGCAAAGAAGTTCCTTAACGGAAACGCGTCTCCTGGACTCACGGCGTGACAGTTTCCTGCGAGGTATGGGTCTCCCTATGGGAGACTCCGATACCTCCCCACTGTTCTCGCTGGAAGCCTCCCTGAGCCCTCCCTCCTGCTCGCATTCCCTCAGAGACCCACTCCTCCCCCTGCTGGTCCCTGCTTCAGCAGTTGAGTCTCTTTCATCCTGCCTGAGTCCCTCCACCACCTGATGCTCTGATGGCAGTTCCCTGACAGTTTCATTGCATTACATATGAATATGCCTTTAGAGTCTTTACTGAAAAACCATAACTGGCTTCACAGTTTTTGGTTAGAAGTAGTGGTCCACACATTTTAGACAACCAACATTGGTGGCTATTAGCATATAGCCCTCTGCTGCAGGGTTCTAATGTTAACATGAGACATGCAACGCTTCCTAGTAATGTTCCTTTTTTACAGGAAAATACCCAGTTGCTTTTAGCTCTGGCCAAGTGCTTCCCAAATGTATTGTCATTTCCTATACCTCCATCTCCCTCAGAATGGCACACTTGATCCCTTTTTTTAGAATCATAGAATAGAATCATAGAATCATAGAGTTGGAAGAGACCACAAGGGCCATCGAGTCCAACCCCCTGCCAAGCAGGAAACACCATCAGAGCACTCCTGACATATGGTTGTCAAGCCTCTGCTTAAAGACCTCCAAAGTAGGAGACTCCACCACACTCCTTGGCAGCAAATTCCACTGTCAAACACCTCTTACTGTCAGGAAGTTCTTCCTAATGTTTAGGTGGAATCTTCTTTCTTGTAGTTTGGATCCATTGCTCCGTGTCCGCTTCTCTGGAGCAGCAGAAAACAACCTTTCTCCCTCCTCTATGTGACATCCTTTTATATATTTGAACATGGCTATCATATCACCCCTTAACCTCCTCTTCTCCAGGCTAAACATGCCCAGCTCCCTTAGCCGTTCCTCATAAGGCATCGTTTCCAGGCCTTTGACCATTTTGGTTGCCCTCCTCTGGACACGTTAAAAGCCTAGCTTTTAAAGCCTAGCTAACAACTTTATACTTGTTACTTAGCCGTCGACTCATGCCAAACAGTGCACACCAAGCACATTGGGAAAGCGAATTGTTCCCACTAGCATTTACTAAATATTCTAGGTTTGCAGGCAGGCAAGGGAGGGAGATGGATATGCAGAGAGACTCTTAGGTCCTCAGCAACTGGAGCAGCCACTTAATGATGACAGCATTGGGCCATGCTGGTTGCAGGAGTCATTAGGAACTCACCTCCATGCTTGCAGTGTGAGAATATTGAACAAGTTAACTGTTGGGAACCATCTGATATTCCTGTATGCTTTTCCTCTGACATACCTCCGCTGGGAAGTATGAATGCTAGCGAAAGGAGCTCTCCCCAACCAGCCCATAAATAGTGTGCGTACACCATCTGCATTTCCTACGATTTGGGGGAGATTTTGCAAACTGAGTAGCTGGCCTGCACAACCAGCAAGCCTGCATGCGGCACCTTTTATATGCATGCCTGAAAATAAAACAAAGTTCCTCTGATGGGACAAAACACTTGGAAGGTGTGTGAGAAATTAATATGTAATTAATACTCCAGTTTCAGCAGTGAAAGAAACGAATGAGAGAGAATGATCTGTCCATAGTCACAGAGCAGATGTGAGCACATGAATGCTGGAAATGTTCCCAGATCATGGGCAGTCACCCATACTTAGGAATACTGCTCAGATTTGTATAAATGAGTTACTACTACATAATTTGTGTGCAGTTCTTGAAACTCTTCTCATCCTGTTGAGATGATCTGGCAGGTGTGGCTCTTACAGCCTGTCACTAAAAACCTTCTTATACAGATTATTCTAGGTTTTCAAAAATTATTTTGCTAAAATGTCAAGAATGGCATCCGTGGCAGAGAGACTCTTATGCTGTTGACACTTTCACATTTTTCTCCCTTACAATTTATAGATCTGCTTGTATCATGGATTACCTGTTTAGATTTCTTTGTCACCAGCTACTCTTGGAGAAGGCATGAAATAGTTTTTAATACCACTATCCTTTTTTGTGCACTCTTTGGCATCTATGAGACAGGATATATAATATTTCAGAAATAAGTAAAGCAAAATACAATGGCGTTTCAGTTTTTTGCCTTTCAGAAACTGTCAGCTGACACCGTAAGCTAAGGTTTTCATTTGGTTGGGGGGCAGAGAGTTGCCAACCATGCCATACAGATATATTGGTGTGATTGTGTGTGTGTTCATGCATGCATGGAGATACACACACACATGCACACACACACATACAGGTGGTTCTTTGAGTTGCCTAGTAAATTCTTAGATGACAGGAAACTTTGCAAGAGAGACTATACACTATCACCATGCAAAACTGGGCTCCAGCTGAGGTTAAAAAAGGTTCCATTAACATCTGTCAGATTTTTGGAGACACAACATATCCTTATGGAGGCATATTTCCCCATGAAGCTGAAACAATAATGGAATTTCCTGCAGACATTGATTTATCTCCTGATTCTCCATAAGCTCAGGCGGTGATTAAGATTGCAACCGTACTGGAGTGAACAATTCCATGGAAACATATGGGAAGTTCCAGTGTGCCAGCTATGGCTTGCAGATGTTTCAGTAGCTTGCACATTTTCTCACCTCCATAGCTAGCTTTTGCATTTGCCATAGCAATAATGGCCTAAAATCTTTGTCCGCAGCATGAAACGGTTCCTGGAGTGCTTGAAGTACTACAAAATACTGGCAGGGGGGAGGCGGGGAAAGAGACCATGAACAGAGGATTGGGTAATAAAATTAAAATGATATTTGTAGTAGCATAGAGGCAGCCTGGATTTTGTGTATTCCACCACATAGAAATTAATGCCCACATCCGCACCACAAATTTAAAGCACTACTATAGATGAATAGTCATGGCTTCCCCAATGACTCATGGGAGCTGTGGTTTGGTAATGGTGCTGACCTCACAGAACTACAATTCCCAGCACTCTTAAACTATAGTTCCCAGTATTCTGTGTGACCATTAATATGGCATAAGAGTGTTTTAAATGTCTGGTGTGGGTGTGACCAGTGTTGCATGCAGAATATAGAGCAGTCTTTGCCAACATATTCAGCACAGAATATAGAACCATAGAGCTGGAAGGGACCCTGAGGACCCTGTAGTCCAGCCCCCTGCAATGCAGGAATGTTCAGCTTAGGGAGCTCAAACCTGCAATTGTGGTGTTATTAGCACCATGCTTAACCAACTGAGCTAACCTAGTGCCCCCCAGATGTTGCTGGACTCCAACTCCCATCAGCCCCAGCCAGCATGGCCAGTGATGAGGGATGATGGGAACTGCAGTCCTGCAATATCCAGAGGGCGACAGCTTGGCAAAGGCTGTGGCTATTTTCGAGTGGGATTCGATCACATGCCAGCTAATTCAGGTTGCACAATTAAAATTGGTTTGGAGGTCTTGTGTTACAAACCTCATCCCCCCTCTAAATCTTGTCTTTTTCTAACTTGCAGCAGAGAGTGTGGGGTAAGGTTTGCTTGATGCAACATCATCTAACTACCCTCAAACCAATCTGAGTGAATGTTCAACAAGATATCTGGAAGGAGAGAGAGAGAGATTTAAATTAGTAGAAGGCTGAAAGTACCTTGGGG